>NC_139352.1:39200231-39800231 GCF_055883805.1 Amblyomma maculatum
GATTCCAAGGGAAGAAAAGCACAGCAGGGGGCGGCAGGAAGTTAGGTGGGTGGATAAGATTAAGAAGTTCGCAGGGATCAAGTGGATGCAGCTCGCACAGGAGCGGGTTCATTGAAGGAATATGGGAGAGGCCTTAGCGCTGCAGTGGGTATAGTCCGGCTGATGATGATGATGATGATGATGTACCCATCACCCGTCACAGCCTAATAAATTGTGTGTAATCTCGGATCCATGCGATTAGTGAAGGTGTCAGTGCGTCACTGTGAACAGCCGTTATTTCATCATTGGTTGCATTGTTACGCGCAGAAAGGTAAACTATTTCATAAGGAACGTAAGGTGTTTTTAGATGCGTTTTCATCGATCTGCGCTACGATCGGCTTTTTCTGCAGCCCAGTGATCAGAATGTGCTTAGGCGTTGACAGTAGCAATTGTGGCTTCCGGCCAAAATGCAGCGATTAGATAGTGGAGGATGTTGGCAATCCCCGGCGAACGTGACCAACCTGTGAAGCTTGGTCGTCATGAGGTTTACAGCCTGCGTAACACTAACCGTAATATTTACTTCAATTTGAAAGTTGTAGCACAATGTACGAAGTCGTGGCGCACCATTCTTCAACTTAGTTTTTGGTGCATTCCGTTTAGAAGCGTGTAACGTTACGGCGGCTATCGCAATAAAGGGTTGATACAGCTAAAACCTGCTAAATATCCTAGTGAATAGGTCCTGTTTAAAAAATACAGCAAGAAAATAGCCATTTATTGCGAAGTCATTTCCAATGTCATCTGACCGCGTAACAACTCGCGACTACATAGCGTGGTAAGAAGCGGCGCTCAAGAACGCGGCCATGTCGCGCGAATGCGAACTACAACCTCTTGATCGCTTGATCACTTTGACCTAAACCTTGATGAGGTGTGTGGTATCCTTCTTATGCTGACAGCGAGATACAGCAACCAAATTCACATGCTCGTGGAGTGAATAGATGATGCTACCATCGCGTTCGAACATATTTGCAAAGGAGTTAGTATCAGCTGAACTGGCATGACAGCCTTGCATTATCTTTGACCATTAATTGTGTGGTGCACCCGTCTCTCGCTATCCCCGGACGCCTAGCGCCATCTAGGAGAAAGCAGGTACGTTGAAAGGGAGAATACGAAAGCGTGAGCGGACCTTACATCAGGAAATCGGCTTGGCGGCCACAGGTTTCATGATCGATAGATGCACCTCTCATTCAAAGGAGGGGAACCGGAAAGAAGCTCTGCTCCGAGATTTTTAATGTTACATCACGTAACTAAGTTTTCCTCCATTAAACGGGTTTCTACTCAATTTCTGTCATCGATGGGGACAATCCGCGACTGGAAATAGATGAACAACAATTATGTTTGCAAATATCACTGATTATCGTGCCCTGCAATTGATGATCCTCTCGCGGTGCCCTTCTACCGTTATTTAAATCGACAGAAGTCGCGTAATTCTGCTAGGGCAATACACGTTGGAACATCGTCATCAGTCTAAGCATACGCCTCTTACAGGATAATGGCACTTTCCATCGACGTCCAATTCTAATACACAAGCCGCACCCCCATGCGTCCTTGTAAATTGTCTTATCCGCCCATTCAGTCTGCCACGTCCTGTTATGTTTGCGTGCTTTGTTCTCTTCGAATCCATTTCGTGGCCCGAAATGCTTCTGTACAGTCAGGCATATTTATTGTCCTCGTTGATAACGTACTTCTGGCTGAATTTTCTTGCCATTATGGCTTTCTGCGCAGCTTGTGTGTGGAAGAGAGAGCACCAGTAAATTGAAAATAAGAAAATACATTATGTCTAGTGGGAAACCAGTGCCACCGGTCATTGTACTCTGAGGTAGACAAGTTTAGAAGAGCTAGGAGATTGCTTTGAAAGCATCAAAAGAGAGTTGGAAACAATCCCAATAAATCCTGATGTCTTAGCCATCGAGGGTGCATCTGCTGACGCCATCCATAGATAGAGGTGCTCCCGTTGCGGGCTATCTTTCCCCAGGCGGCTGGTGTTCTTTTACGGAGAAAAACGAGCTGTGCCGCGTGCCAAATGACGCGTACCTCGGAAGGGATGCCCCCTTTTCCCCAACAGCGGTGCACGTGCGTTTCACTGACTTCCTACGCCAGACGCGAGGTTAGTGGGCACGGAGAGACCGTTGCCCTAATCGCCCTAGGAAAACGAAGGGAGACGATGTTGCATTTCCACATTTCCAGGCACGCTTTTAAGCGAGGGGAGAGGAAGTGCAAGCAAATACTATGCGTCTCAGAACAACCCCCTTTAAAAACGAGACCACGGGATTTTTACGGAAAGCTCAAGGGTCCTCTGTACGAATGAGCAGCAAGTCCACAAGGAAAAGGGATGGCTGGTGGCATTGCAACTTTTCAAGGAACGCTGCGTCAAGTTTCTATCTACGAATTCAGGAATCCGGCCATATGTTCTGCCCTAGATAGAGAACCATTTAGATCTCTACTTGATTGCTGTAGGATCACAACTTTTATATACCAAATAAGGAAAGGTGCAAATTTTCTGTAAGACTGCTTCTGTTGGATGCGTTACTGCCTATATCTACAGTTCGACTATTCTTCTTCACTTATTCCCTACAGTTTTCTACCTTAATATAACCGCCATTAAAAATAAGACGTGCCCTGGCGCAGTGAAACCAACGGAGCATTTTTTCCCTCTACAAATTATATCCCTGAGTAAAGAATTAGGTAACGTTATAATGACTGGCTGGTGGAATAAAGTGTCGCTGAAATGTTTGCATCAAGACACCGTTTACAAAGTAGCAAAGCAAGCTACTACGTATCTAGCTCAGTGCACACATGAGCAACGTTATCTATTTGCTGTTTTCACCTAGCAAATTAACCGCGGAACGCGTCGAGAATGGCAAAAGCTTCGCTTTCAGTCGAGTAAGTATAATTGTTCTCGCTCTTAAACAGGGCGCACAAAACCCACGTACGAAGTAATCCACTGTAAGCACAATTTCAACCTCAGATGATTATTCCCACCTAGCGGCAAATGAGCGTTATTGGTAAGCACGAAGCCTCTGGCGTCGAGCGGCTTTAGGTAAGCATGGCAACAGTAGCAAGGGCATTGCGTCTTGGCAGAAAACGAATTTGCTTATCCTTGCGTTATTTGTTGAAATCATCGCACTGTGCGCCTATCTGCTCTGTTCGCGGGCGGCTGCTGTCTGCGCCGCTAACGTTTGCAATTTCATCACGGGTTTTCCCGTTTTAGCTTGCATTCCTTACTGAAAAAATTGTATGAGATAATAACCTCACATTTTCTCACACAATCTCACTCAACTCACATAAGACATCACATACAAGTCGCATATAATTGCATAAGGCCCCAGAGCTTCTTAGGCATTATCATAACTTATGTACGATATTTTATGATAATGACGTGAACCGTATGAGAGTCTTGCGATTAGGTGAGATTTTATGAGGTTATTGCCACGTAGAACTTTTGGTTTTTGAGTAGGATTACGCTGTGTCCCCAGTCTTCGGTTGCCCCGCTCGGTTGATGTGCACTCGGGCAGTTGAGTGGGCTGCCTCGTTGCCGGGGTTGCCTGCATGGACAGGCACCCGGAGGATATGAACCGGCCGGAGGGCTGTGGAGCGCGAGGTTAAGATTTGATGAGCGACTGAGTGTATCTTCCCCGCTTGCGCGAGTTGCGGATGGCTGGTTTAAAATCGTTAAAGATCGCGAGTCTGGCAATAGAAATGCAGATAGCTAGCGCTATGGGGCTGTTTATTTGGCCTCTGTCGACTCAGGCGGAAGCCTTTCTAGGCGCATGAAACGAAATCCCGTGGGCTAGAATTGTGCGCGAGATTCGCGAGATGTTTGCTCCTTGTCTAGCGTTCTTGCCATCTGCAATCCTACACTTGAACGTAACAGGAGCGATGGTGTACTGTTCAAACTCATACTTGCCGAAGAAAGTGACAGATACGGCGCTTTTTTTTTCTTGTGAACCAATTATATTTATATGTAGCACTGCAACGAATGCCGACAAGAGGCAAATGATGAGAGGAAAATGATAAAAGAGGACGGGTAGGCTTTCGCCATTCTTCTGTTAAGAAACATCTAGGAAGCCCGCAACTTTTTTTTTTTTTTTTTTTTTTTTCAATGGAGCGTGGGATGATAGCCTGTTCTCATTCCTTTTGCTTTGACAGAGGCAGCAACTGTGTTTGAAGTTTTATGATAGTACACCACGACCAGATTTATAATAATAAAGCTGGTCGTGGAATACACTAATGGCACATGCCACTGGGTTGAGTGACTGTATTCGGCCGCATCTACGTAGGCTACTTCGGTGTCATTTGCATAGGCTTTGTGCAATGCCTTGGCTAGCCTCTCGATATATGGTACGCGCTGTTGCTATGCAATGTACTGCTCATGGTTACATTGCGCAATAACACGAACATTGAAGAATGCTAGCAGTAAAGCTCACGCCATGAAATTAAGTAGTTGCATCGGAGGTCGAAGAGTGGCAATCTTTTCTCAACACAGTGCGTAAGTACAGCCTTTGTCAAACGTTTACAGCCCATCGGGTCTACTTCCGAGCCATACTATGTGCCTCGTAATGCATTCCTAGGTTTACATACTTAGTGAAGGCAAGACCTTTTTCACCTTGCCCTCTCCGATGGCTAGGATTTTCACGATTATTAAAAAAGTCATAATATACGGCTTAAAAGCAAACCCTCTGTGCTCTAAACGTTTCACGAAGGCTGTACACGCAGAAAGTCGTTGATTAAGAGAGAACAGAAATAGAAAAACTAGAAAAACTTCAAAGGTTGGCTGTTCGTTTTATTTATAACCGCTATAAACGCCGAGACTCTCCATCTGCTATTTTAAATGCCATAAACTTGGAGTGCTTGAATGAACGCAGAAAAAAATTGCGAATTAAATTCCTTAATCGCTTATATTTTTAGAAACTAGGTATTGATTCACAAGAATACATAACTAAACACTCCTTAAGGAAGTCTCGTCATAAGCACAAGCACTACATAGAACCTATTTTTGCTCGCACAGATGTCTATAAATTCTCCTTTTTTCCTCACACGATCTCTGATTGGAATGCACTGCCGCATGATTCCCCACTGCTTGTTTCCGACGAGTGACTGCATCATTAATTGACACTGTCTGTAATGCGGTGTGTTGGTGACTTTTTGCAGTGTTTCTTTCGAATAGAGTAGTCTTTTGATGCGTGATTTCACCCCATTTAGTTTTGTATGAGTATTCATTGTTCGTTTTTTTTTTGTGCGTGTTCTGTCAATACCAATGCTGTCCAGGGTCAGTTTTTTTTGCACTTTGTTTTGTACCGTGCCTCTCCTGCTTGGACCATGTTTGATCAGCAGTATGCGATAAATAGAAACGTCGCGCCGGCGCTAGCGCTTTTTCGTTCTAACAATGCAGTATCTGCAGTTACATACCTACATCTAAGTTTAGTTTGTAGCAGAAGCTACACTACGCTACCCTTCACGCAATTCGCGGTGCCTGAAAAAGAGCGGCAGTGCGCATGTACCGTTACCATGACAACCAGTTGCTCCATTCCACAGGTGCTCCGCTGCCGCGTTTGCTACAGAGATGGTATCCCAGCAGATGCGCGCGTCAGCATGAAGAGGAGGAGAATGGTTGTTCCGGCAGTGCGCATGCGCGCACAGCAGCGGAGAGCTGCCCGAGTGGAGCAGGAAAGTCTGCCGGCATCGAATGCGCAGGGCGTGAATGTGGATTCTGCCTAGAATTTCGGTGAACTTATAAGCGTTCAACAAAGCGCTGGTTATGTTCGATACAACGCTCCCCCTCCCCCCCCCCCCCCCCCCTCTCTCTCTCCCGGATAAAGTTTTCGCTTCACATTCGGTTCAGCAGCTTTGAAGCCTTCTGAATATTTTGTTGTTTTCTCTCGCAATATAGCATGCCGAGTGCAGGTTCGCTTAAGGGTCCTGTGCATCTTCTAGAAAACACTGTAATCGCAAAATTCAACAGATCTATATTCAAAAGCCATTATGCTGCAAAATATACTATACTAATTATCTTAGTACTGCAAACAGCGTTCTGAGCGATCGCATGTTGAGTAATATTGATGTACTCGTAATAGTGTATGCATTCTCCTTGCAGGCGGTTGTTCGATCACATGTTGAGTACTATTGGTGTACTGCCGATGGTTTACGTATTCCTTCTCTAGACGGGTCGTTTGGCAAGCGTATCTGCATGCAAAACTATGCTCGGGATCAGAAGTTAATTTTTCCAGTCTTCTGTGCCGCTCGTCAGCTGCTAAACTCTTCTTGGCTTCCATGTCGAGCGCGTCTAAGTTTACCGGCGTTCTATAATTCGTTTCTAGGAAAGGAAGGGCGGAGCATTATTATTATTTTTTTTATTATTTCATTGAATGCATCAAAGTTCACTAGGTTGGTTGGTTGGTTCACAGGAAGGGAAAGGCGCAGTATCTGTCACACTTGCTCTGTGGACACCTGAACCGCGCCGTAAGGGAAGGGAGGAAGGTGGAAGTGAAAGTGGAAAGAGAGAAAGGGGAGCCGTAGTGGAGGGCTACGGAGTAATTTCGACCACCTGGGGATCTTTAACGTGCGCTGACATCGCACAGCACACGGACGCCACTTCGTTTCGCCTCCATCGAAACGCAGCCGCCGTGGTCGGCTTCGAACCCGGGAACTCCGGCACAGTAGTCGGGCATCTTACCACTGCGCCACCCCTAGCGTTCTATAATTCGGCCCCGCCGGGGTGGTGCAGTGGTAGGACGCCCGGCTACTGTGCCGGAGTTCCCGGGTTCGAACCCTACTACGGCGGCTGCGTTTCGATGGAGGCGAAACGAAGTGGCATCCGTGTGCTGTGCGATGTCAGCGCTGTTGTTGTTGTGGGCTGTAGGAAGAAGGAAAAAATTTGGAGGACGCATAAGCTTCGCCTTTAAGAATGGAACGCGATAGCGTTATCGCGCCCCGTTCTCACCGTCTACTCATTTGCTTGTCGCGCTTTTGAGTGACACAAAGACGTAGTTCACAAGATACAAAACTCGTTAACTTGTCCAAAGCATGACTGTTTGGTAATTGTTCTGAAATGCGACTCTGGGACGTAGAAGCGTTGCCAACCACCTTGCCGAAACGCGCGGTTCTCAAGTTGCAGTCGTAGTTCGTCGGCAACATCGTTGCCGATCCGAGCCGGCGCGATGAAGATCTCGGAGGCCATGCCCTGTCTATCTTATTCCGTGCGCCACACGCATGATGGCGCTACGTGCGCGCCAAGCGAAGAGGAAGTGCAGCGGAAAAGTAATTTGCCACTCGCTGAACTGCGTGTTCAGTAATTCTGTAATTTGCATGCTCATAAATATCATTATACGCCTCAATACACTTCTGTAAGGGACGTTTCTGAGACAACACCGCAATCAATAGACGCGCCTTTGTTCATTTCAAACCGTCTAGCTGGCGTGGCCGAGTGGTTAGCGTGCTCGTCTTGCACCCCGGAGGCCCACGCTCGATTCCTCCGGTCGGCGAATTTTCCTACTCGTTTTTATTTATAATGCTTCTAGGAGTTTAAAATCGCTCACGGCCAACGCCGGACGACACGGGACGACGGCCGCCGACAAGGACACCGACTGTTCAGCGACCCGGGGCCCTTAACGCTACCGCGTTAAAATGCACGGGCCTGCTGCTGGCTCTGTAGCTGAGCCACCTCCGCTGCCTCGTGCGGACAAGAAGAGAAAATAGATAATAAAAAGGAGAGAAAGACGCGTGCCGCAACAACAGCCGTCGTCCACCACTGAAGCAGTGGCGGGTGCAATGACGGCCTACAACAGGTAAAAATCGCTGGCCAGCTACCCCCCGCCGCAAGCGGCGTTGACCTACCGTCCTAGCCCCGTAGGGCTAGGAACTGCCACCCTCCCAACCCCACCTCTGCTGCCTCGTGCAGATAGAAGAAAAAATAGAGAAGAAAGAAACGGAAGAGGGAGATAAAGACGCGCGCCGCAACAACAGCCGTCGTCCACCACCGAAGCGGTGGCGGGTGCAGTGACGGCCTACAACAGATAAATATTGCGTGCCTCGGGCTTACATTTCGCGCCCGTGACATAACCCACGCGGAGGAGGTCGCCATTGCGCTGGCAGCTACCCACACTGATTCTAAAACAGTTATCTCCGACTCGCGAGGGGCGTGTCGGAACGTCGAGCAAGGCTGGGCGCCATACTTAGCCTACCGACTACTTCAAAATTGGACATACACCGGGGACCCTGCTTACTGAAATATAGTATGGGCTCCTGCTCATATGGGTCTCGATGGAAATGAGGCAGCCGACGCCGCCGCCCGCGCGCTCTCTTTCCAGGCTTCCCATCTCGACCCCCCTAGATCAGGATCTCGAATTCGAACCCGCGTATTCTTTTAAAGACATTGTTATTTATCATCAATCTTGTCATAGCCTTTACCCTCGCCGAGTAAAGGTCTATTTAAGACGGAGGAGCGGCTTCTACTCCGTCTGTATACCAACACTCTGCTGTGCCCGGCAGCACTAAAACATTTTAATCCCTCCTTCACGGGCAGTTGTCCGCACTGTGCGGAGAAGTCTTCGGACATCTACCACATGGTGTGGGCTTGCCCATCCAACCCAGCTGTTCCTCCTCACCCCAACCCCACTCGGGAGGACTAGGAGGCGACCCTGCTCGGCTGCTATGACCTGCAGGCCCAAAAGGCCTTGGTCGAGCGCGCCCGGGCAGCGGCCGGCGGCACTGGGGTCCCGTACTAGGGACCTCACCCAGTATCTGTAAGGGCTGGATGTTCGTAGATCCGGCCGATGCATACATCCACCCCTTTTGGATCAATAAACGTTTGTCACCACCACCACCACCCACCTGTCCCAGCCCCATCAGGATGTCAGCGCAAGTTAAAGATCCCCAAGTGGTCGAAATTACTCCGTAGCCATCCACTACGGTTCCCCTTCCTCTCTTTCCACTTTCACTCCCACCTTCATCCCTTCCCTTACGACGCGGTTCAGGTTTCCACAGAGCGTGTGTGACAGATACAGCGCCTTTCCCGTCCTGTGAACCAATTATTATATTATTATAATTCTTTTACAGCAAAGGAAAGCCGCAATATCTGTCACTCGCGGAATCCAGCTATCATCATCAAGGTAGACAAGCCCAAGGTGACAAAGCGCTCCCTGCAAAGAAGTGGATGTCACGAAGTCGAGGTTGCAGTAAAACCACCGACGGATGATGCGTGAAGGCGATCGGTGAATAGCTTGTGCTGCCTCGAGTTGTCGAATTCGAGCTTGTAGGTTCAGCTCTCCACTTTGTTATCATGCAGTGTTATCACAAAAACACTGCTGTGCTTTCATTTCTGTGTCCATGTATAATTTTGGTGCATAAAAAGCCCATTATTTAAATAGCTAGAGAAGATGAAGTTCGGTTTTTAACCTTCCCATATAGGATAATTTATTACGAATAAAATTTCCGTTCTGAAGACAATGCCAGTGATGGCTGTGGTGCTTCTTTCCTCTTTTATAGTGCTTAAGTAAATATAGCTTACCAGAACCCATTCCAGCGTCAGCTTGATGCTCGTCAGACACATCTGCAACGAGAAAATGGGAAATGTCATGCCGATGAAATTTAATTTCGCAACAAATCACGTCGTAAATTAATGTTCAAAAGTGTTAGCAGCGCCAATAAAATTTTCTGTTTATGGTTCGGAGGAAATTCTCACCCCACTGTTAACACTCTCTCCTGTATTCATATCTTCACTTCAATTTGGAGCATAATGCATTTTGTAGTAAAGGCCAAATTTTGTTAGTCCCATGACCGCCATGCAAGCAACATCAGCACACCCAATGTTATAAGTATAACGCTAATAATAATAATAATAATAATAATAATAATAATAATAATAATAATAATAATAATAATAATAATAATAATAATAATAATAATAATAATAATAATAATAATAATAATAATAGTAGTAAGAAGAAGAAGAAGAAGAAGAAGAAGAATGGGTTCACAGGACGGGAAAGACGCACTATATTCACAGATCCTTGCTCAGCAGCTTGCAGTTTTCTATTTTCAAACAAAGCCCAGTGTTTACGGCACAGTGCACTCATACCGAACGCAGGAAGAATTTTATCATATTCTGCATCGGTTTCCATCAACATGCACGAAATATCATCATCTTATAATACGCCTCAGTTACCTCCATAATAAAAGAAGATGAGCCAGAGAGCTGCATTTCTTATCGATTGTAAACATTGATGCCCCTAGCAATAATAGGACGATAAGGAAGATTGAATGCTAGACTACAAGAAGCGAGCAAACATTGGTGGACAGTTAAGCTCTGTCGTTAAGGGTACGACAGGCATGACGCGACGGCCTTAATGGTTCCCGTCTAACAACCCTTGAGGATTCTCGTTCTGTTCTATTTACGTTGCTATTGTCTTAATTACTAACATTGTATTTCTGCCTCTATCAACCCCCAGACAAAGTCGTAAGCTTGCATATTATATGAATGACAACTTGGAAAAAGATGTAAATTGCCGCTTTGACCGACGCCGACTTCGGATTTTCTGGAGCACGTGCCCTTTATAACTGACGCGTTAAAATGAGTGGGAAGCCCAAGCAAACTATCATTCTCCATCCAGACATAGAGACGTTCCCTTTTCAAAAAGCCTGTCACCAGCCGTCGGAGGCACACCGGGAAGTGTGATCAAGTACAATAAAATGCTTTGTATATTTGAAGGCTTTCACAAATACTTTTAATATAAATAACTTTGAGATGATGTACTGCTCTGTCGAACCGAGGTTCAACACCTGCAAGGAATTGGATTCAGTCGGGACTGCCTACGTTTTGTTTTCGAAGAGAAGGTATCAGCCAACCGCTTGGGCTTCAACGAGGCAGAGGTCACAGTGCGCCGCTATAGTGTAACCAAGTACTATCTATAGTGCACCAAAAATTGACCTTTGACCTTAACCTTTGGCCTTTGATGATAGATACAGCATCACGTGTTCCCTCTTGTACTTAGCGGCGTCCCGATTGCACAGTCTCGTATTTAATCATTGGAAAACCATGTCTGTCCATGTCTAAACATAAGCCTATCAAAGCTAACCAGAGCAAAACGACGCGTTCGCTTCGCCTAACTAGGTTTAGCAGGTTTAAACCTCAGCCGTCTTTTAGTAAAGAGAGCAATACTGAGGTGGCGGAAGAACCGTCGATATCCGCACCTTGAGGAATGTTTTTCTCCTACGAATAGAACAGAATATTTTATGTAGAAGCGGATTCGCCAAGAAGCATTCTAGAATGTTAACTTTCTATATAAATTCTATGTTCATGTTTTAACCCGGGAAAATTCTCTAATAATTGAATCTGGACTATTGCGAAACATTAAGAAACGAGCCACCTTCTCATGTGTGCAACAAACCCCCTTTCCTTCCACAAACAGATCTAACAAGATTATTTCACATCAAATCGGCTCGAAAATCGATGCCCATATGAAATTCGCTAACTTTCAATGAAGGCGCTGAAGTTGTTGTCCAGCACAGCAGGGAACTTTCAGTACTTCATATATTTTTGCTACCAAATTCACTGTACACTTCCGGGGCTCGACCAAAGATACAGAGGCGATGAAGATAAAAAAATAGCTGTGGTTTGGCTTGTGGTTAAACCTGGAGTTACGCGAGAGCTGTCTGCATGGCTACGCTTAGGTGCGGCTTCAAAGTAAAGACATGGCTTTTGCACATAGTAGTTTACTCTATGGCTTCAGCTTTATGTCATAGGGAGCACTTTTACCACTACAGTACGATGAGGCGAAAGCCTCTATCGCGAGGTGTTCCGAAGCACTCCACTTTCTCTCTTTTTTCCCTCCCACCTTCGCGATGACGCGATAGCGTAAGCTACCAGCCAACATCAAAAGCCCCGCTTTCACCGGTCCGTGTGAACGTGCCTGCGTGGCCTAGGGCCTAGGGTGAATGCAAGGATGGTTGTTGCTGTTCTTCTTCTTCTTCTTCTTCTTCTTCTTCCTCTTCTTCTTCTTCTTCTTCTTCTTCTTCTTCTTCTTCTTCTTCTTCTTCTTCTTCTTCTTCTTCTTCTTCTTCTTCTTCTTCCTCTTTTCTTCTTCTTCTTCTGCTTCCTCTTCATCTTCTTCTTCTTCTTCTGCTTCCTCTTCCTCTTCTTCTTCGTCTTCTTCTTCTTCTTCTTCTTCTTCTTCTTCTTCTTCTTCTTCTTCTTCTTCTTCTTCTTCTTCTTCTTCTTCTTCTTCTTCTTCTTCTTCTTCTTCTTCTTCTTCTTCTTCCTCTTCCTCTTCTTCTTCTTCTTCTTCTTCTTCTTCTTCTTCTTCTTCTTCTTCTTCTTCTTCTTCTTCTTCTTCTTCTTCTTCTTTTCTTCTTCTTCTTCTTCTTCTTCTTCTTCTTCTTCTTCTTCTTCTTCTTCTTCTTCTTCTTCTTCTTCTTCTTCTTCTTCTTCTTCTTCTTCTTCTTCTTCTTCTTCTTCTTCTTCCGGACATGCAAGGCGAAATAGCGAAACTGTGGCCAATGTAGCTCTCGTTACAAAAGTCAGCGCGCATTTTACTTGAATGTGCATTATGCCTAAATTCGTAAAGTGAAACGGCAAAATATTTTGATGACACACAAGACCAAGTTCGTAACGCGATGGTGTTTTGCCTCGGGAGCAGAACCACAGACCCAAACGTTTGGAGGACTTCGAGGAGCGTAAGAAACGCTGCCAAATTGTTTCATCGTATCTAAACGTTTGACACTGGCCACAGGTAAGCTTGTCAATGGTGATAAAGGTCAAATCATCAGTGTAGGAAAACATCTAGACTGAAGTGCTTAAGGCATTGAAAGCATGACTATTGGTCGTTTCATGAACATTCAGAGATAATGGCTTGAAGTAAATGGCAAATAGTGGCGGCGACGCAGGATAGCTTTGCTTCGCGGCTGGTTGGCACAGGCTCTTAGACGCCAACATGCGTTAATGACCGGCTACGGGAGCATGCAAAAAATGTAGACAATAATGATAAAAATTCAAACCTTGTAAGGCACATTTCTTCCTGCATTAGCACGTGTAGGGCAAGATTTGAGATGACAAAGATTCTAGGCAGGAGTACCAATGTGAAAGCCCGGCTTGTCTTAGAGGCCTTCCACGTCAAGAAACTTTCTGATCGCTGTGTAAGTGATGCTTCGTTGCAGATCTATGATGCTGAAGTTTCGTATCTTGATTCGTTTTTGTAAAATTTGCGGTGTTTGTGATGTTTGTGCCTGCTCTACCTTTACGCATGCTCCGCCTGTCTGTATATATGCTGCTGTTGATTCACCAATAAACAGTTGGTAGTTGCGCTCGTGAACTGTTTTGTGTGTTTCTTCCTGTGTCCTGTTGAAGTTGTTGCGCATTTCTCTTATATACTATGCAGAACCAACTAGCCCGACGACACGCTCTTCTGATTATTTTATTTTATTTATTTATTTATTTACAGATACTGCTAATCCCTTTCGGGATTGTTGCAGGTGGGCATATGTTAGTACAGAGAAGTTTATATAGAGCATATAAGGAACACACAATGACATGATCATATGTACAAAGCAAATCAAGAATGTAAAATGCATAGGGTACAAAAATGGCCAAACATATTATGCAAACAAAAACAAATATGAGGCAGATATGAACGGGAATTATACATGTATTACGACATTACACTAAGAGAAGAAAAAAAAACATAAACGTACTGTTTTCACATGTATACGCGTAAATGACAAGGAACAGAACAAGAATAGATTCGAACGGGCGGCATACCGAAAATATGAGCATAAAAGAACTTTTTGCTAATATGTTAAATATCCTTCCACTGCGGTTCCAAACTTAGTAAACGAAGATAAATTAGTAATAGATGAACTCAGGCTGTTCCATTCTCTTGTGGCTAAAGGGAAGAATGAGTATTTGAAGCAGTCAGTGTGGAAGTGATATTCAGTTAGCGTATTTGAATGCTTATTACGTGTCGGTCTAGTTGCAGAGAAAGCGATGTATTTAGCAGGATCAACTTTTAAGTGTCGATGAAGTAGTTGGTACAGTAGTTTGAGGCGTGCAATTTTAGCTCGGGTTTGAAGTGTTTTTATTACCTGTCGTTTCATTATTTCAGTTGGTGCGTCAGTTGTTCTGTATTTATTGAATATGTACCTTACTGCCTTCCTTTGTACTGCTTGAATTTTATTTATGTCTTGATTGGTAAAAGGAAACCATACGACATTTGCATATTCGAGGACAGAGCGAATCAGTGGCTACTAATTTAGTTTTATAGGGAGCTATTTTGAGGCGCCGCCTGATAAAGAATAGTCGTTTTAGTGCAGTTGAGGTTATATAACTGATGTGGGCGTTCCATCTGAGGTCACAGGTTAATAATAGGCCTAACTATTTATGTTCATTAACAATAAACCGAGCCGAACAATTCACAAAACTGAACCTTTTAAGTAACGTATATCCAATTCAGGTTCCCTCTAAAAGATCAAAATAAATTATCGATGGACATAATCACATGCCTTCAAAAGGTTAATTTGAAATAAAGCAGGCTTCTTATGAGAACAGGTTAGAGATTCGAACTTCGTACGTTCAGTATATAAGTGCTGCCAACAGCATTCCTAACACGAACATTCGTGCGCGTGGTCTCGACGAAACTTCGCCTCCCTCGGTGCTAGCTGATGGGTCCAGCACCGTTCTGAGGGGGATGCACAGGTCGGATGTAAAGTTTCA
Source organism: Amblyomma maculatum (assembly GCF_055883805.1). Taxonomy (NCBI): domain Eukaryota; kingdom Metazoa; phylum Arthropoda; class Arachnida; order Ixodida; family Ixodidae; genus Amblyomma; species Amblyomma maculatum. The sequence goes on from NC_139352.1 coordinate 39,214,969, forward strand.
TATCGAAAGAGCCGCGTATAAAGGCTTATAATGACCACTTCATTCGTGTCATTTTTGAGTCTGTGATGGCGTATATCTGGTTTAACTTTCATATAAAGCATACCATATAATAGCTTTCATAGCGGTGTGGTTTATGCGAGTTAGAAGCATCGGCGCTTTTCTTAGTTGTTTAGGTCGATTTTGGCGTATTTCAAACAAACGCTCCCCACTCTTTCTTATTTTTTAGACTCACGTAGCTTTGAGAATTTCTATTTTTAGCTACTGGAACAATTCGAGTATTATTCAATAATCGCGTTTTCGTCTCCCAAAATAGCTCTTAATTGTAGCCGTTTCAGTTGTTAAAATTTGAATGCTTCTGGAAAGAACCATTCAATTATGCACCGGGACGCTACAGAATTTTACAAGTGCAGAAGATTATCCAGGAAAAAAAAATCTCGCAGAGTAGTCCAGTCTGTTTTGTCAGATCATTACGAGCAGCAAAACGCAAGACGTCTGTCTGAAGCTCTATGGCTTTAAGGGACTTATTCGGAACCGTCCGTAATTCCTGATAACGAATAGGTCAGAATGGGAAACTGGAGCATAGCACTGAAGGATGAAGAGAAAACAAGCACAAAACGCTTGAGATTGTCACCTAAGTTTACTGATCAAGGTGGCGGCAGCTTCCATCCCGATTCTAAGGCTACGCTCTTAGCATGTCCATCCATCCAGGCCTACAGCCTGCGCTCATCAGCGGCAGTGCGTGGCGGGCCACTCGATCGGCCCCCGTCTTTCCTCCGAAGCTCAGGTGGGGTCTCCTCCCGATCGCCGTCTCCCGATAGGGAAGGAAAGGCCCATCCAGGAAACTGCCCGCCAAAGGACATTTATCTGTGGCAGCGGCGGACGGTGGAGCGCACGCGCCGTTTCCGGAACGGCCTGGCGCCAATTGCCGCTTCCTGCGGTGCCCAGGCGGAAGCTCCACTTCCTCCGTGCAGCACCGGAAGCCCCCTGATAAGCGTGGCCGGTTTTCCTCCGACGCGCCACACATTTGCGCCCCGACCAAGACGTCGCCTGCCCCGGGCAGAGAAGGCCAGCGGTAAGTGGCCGCCGCTGCCACGTCACATGTCCCCCCCCCCCCCCCCCCCATCGCTCAGCACCGGCATCCAGGGACGAGCAACAACTTCTTCCAAGCGCTCTCCGATGTCAGGGCATGCTAGAGGATTATGCGTATAGGAAAGCAGTCAGAAGTGCGTAACTCGGAACTCAGTGACAGCCGCACATCGGGGTGAATAAGACACTCGCTTAATGATCATTATTTGTTTTATTCGATAGTAGAGTACACTAGCCTTCACTACGCTGTCATATGGACTACTTGATCACAGCAGTCATACGTGAAAGTGCACCTTGCCGATCAATCTGCAAGGCACGGTTCTCCAACTTCGTTCTGCCTCCCCCTCCCTTTTCCACCTTGTACCCCTCCAATCAAGCCAATGCTGCTGAGACGGAAAAAGCGATCTTAACAGATATCGCTTTGAAAAAAGTTAATTTCTCGAATGAATAGCAATCGCTGATTACTCTTGATCCTGTATTTCCACCCTCTAAACCTCGTCGCATACGTAATCCTTCTCCCAGTTTTCGCGCTGATTCCTTCACCGCATGCAACACCATCTAGCCCTGTAGCAGCTGGGCTTTCAGAGCTGCATTTCTAGACAGATGTGCTATGGCCTGTCACCCTCTTGTTGCAGTGAAAGAGTTACCCAGTGAGGTCACGTACTACACCTTTGCCAAGTCGTTAAGGATATGAGGTGTTCGCGAAGTCTGAATAAAAAGAACTTACTATGCAGTGATTACTATTGCTCAGAAATCCAGCGTCTCGTGGTGACTTAACCCTCTCCTTGCTTGTGCGACACTGCTGATGAGCGAAGGGGTGCTGAGGCGTGAAGCGAGGACGGAAATTCACCCAAGTTCTTGGGATCTGTCGCAAACCGAAGCCGAACTAGCCCGCCTATAATTGACGCGCTAGCATGCGAGCCCTCGGCGACGCCGTGGTTAGCTCGCATGTAGTGCTTCTGGTTTTGTAGGCTCACAGTAAAAGAAATATGCAATTTAGGTGACGCTTTAGCAGCGGTGCTAGAGTACGAGACCGGATGAGCCCCGGGGCTGCGAGCAGAAATTTGCTTGTATCACAGTTATCCCCTGAATCTCAATGCAGAGCAAGCGATCCTTAGGAGAGGTTATTTTTCACATTCATATATTAATCGCGTATTATTTAAGGGATCAACAGATTTTAGCATTACTTTTTCCGGACGGGAGTAGAGCGAGTTCGGCGAGTTGTTAACGATCCATGGCCGTGAAAAACACGTAACAGAAGAAGAACGTCACTGAATGAGCACTGTGTCACCATTCTCCTGTCTACATGTATTTCGCGTTGTTTGGTGTCATGGTTTTGTGATAGTCTGTTTATTGAAGGATTTGTTCCCTGACGCGTCCGCAGCAGGTATCGAAAATCCACGTCAGCGGTAAGCGTGAAACGTTTTCTCTTGAAATCCTAATTGGCACGTCACAGACAGAGTAAAGGCCGTCCAATCCCCACTGTTTTTAAGGAACATGTCATCAAGTATCATTCAAATGGTACCGGTATAGAACTGTTTAAGCTTCATATAGGACTGGTCACACCGGTATGAAATTTATACGGGTACTCCTCCCCGGCCACAGGAAGTTTGACTAACGGCTACTAAGGAGAAATACTGCACTGAGCCGAATAATTCCGTGATTTCTGAATGAAAATAGCCTCCCTTGCCTTCTATACCACACTGACGCCCTTCACAATGTCACATGACATATCCCCGAAAAAAAAGAGAGAAATGCGCATCCACCGCGGTTCTTCCGGTTAGGACGCTAGGCTTCTGAGCCGGTGTATCCAGGTTCAGTGCCGGGTACTTTGGTTATGGGCGATTACAGTTCTCATGGCGTACATACAGAACAAATAATCACGCAAACCATCGCAGAGATAGAAATAATATAGTCCAAAGCAAAGAAAATAGATTTCAGTAGGTAAGGGACGGAATAAAAATGAAAGAAAAGCAACAAAAACTGAAATAATGAAAACAGCGCCGATCATAACTGGATAAAGGGACACTAAGAACCACTCAGTTTCAAATCGAATGACAAATTAGACATATCAAATTTAAGCGTGTCGTTATGGTTACCTTTATCACCACTGCGGGGGGTGATGACAGCGGTATCAACAACGCTCTTGTCTGCTTCATTCCCTATTACGAAACTTTGCACGCGATGTCGATATCTTTGTCAGTGTGCAGCCCCTATCTCTGCTGTCCTCCAGGTGTCAATGTATGTCAGTGCGGCATCGTGAATAACATGACTCGTACTTCTCTCCTTCCACTAGCAACTGTGGCTTAGTGCTTACGGTGTTACAAAGCGGATCTCGTGGCCGCTGGAGAGGATCTTGACCGCGGAAGGCCGCATTTTCATGTAGGATAAATGCGAAACACTCGTGTGCTTGGTGAAGTCACTGCGGGTTGGGGAATCTTAGGTAGCCGAAGTCAATCCTGTGTCATAGCCTGTGTGTACTTTGGGACTGTAAATTCCTTGTACGGTAAGACCTCCTATGGTTCCGTTTGATTGTCTGTATAGTTTAAATTAAGCAGATAATTATTATGATGCAAGTAGCAGCAGGCAACCAGACGTTAGTGAGACAGATGATTGCGGTCACACGAAGTTGGAGCAGTGTTTATGAGTATAGGTTCAGAATCTGCCACGTGCGAATACTGTGATGCCTTAAGTCTGGATTACCGGACAACAGGCATAACCGAACAGGTATCATCACCGGAAGACATGTAGGTAAGATAAGATTTGTGAGGTAACCATGTTTATTTCTAGCACATCCTCACCAAAATACTGTGACAATGCTGACGTGCTTAGTAGCGGGAAAAGAAAAAGCAAACGTAATACCAATACTGGAGACGTAGTCAAAAAGAAAAACAAAAATTCCCTTTTGGATACTATTGAAGTTTCTGTGGTGTGACTCTAGCCTTGGGTGAAGACAGTTACTACACGAATCTTTGCTTTGCAATTGAGGTCCCGACAGGAGTAGACGGCGTTGAATTCTCACTCTTCCGGCAAATATTGTGCAGCAAGCCGTTATAGAGGCCTAGGCCCTTCCATCTATCCACGCGAACAACTATGGGCGTTCAGCTGTAGAGTTACCGTTAAAGAGGTTCGTGCAACCTTGATGTGTTTGGGAATTGATTGCGAAGACACAGAGACAACGCTAGCGCTCACATTACACTAATCGTTGATTAATACAGACGTGAGACGAATGCACTTTTCTTCATAAATGTCATTCGACTATATGTCGCATCAAATGGTCGCACTTCTGTTTGTTACTGCCTCTTCGAACGTTGGTGCAACAGTTGGTTTTCTGAGACAGCTAGGGTACACCACTTCCGTAATCAAATATGCTTTTACTATCTCTCGGACATACTGATTTATACGCCTAGCTAGAGCCCTGCCTGCTTGGAACCATGACTGCTCGGTAGTGCGTCCAACAAATGTGTGCATTTGTTGTACAATTAGTACAATGCAAGATAATATTCCCTCCCCTGTGATTTTTTGCCTTTCGCTTGTGCTACAGTGGACCAGAGATGTAATGAAATACTGACTCTATAGTTACTCAGAGTATTTTTTATTTTCCTCCTGACCAAATGCATAACTGTGCTTACAAACATAAATTACGTGTTAGTATCAAGCCCCAATTGTGGTACACAATGTTGTAGAGCATCTTCAGAAGCCTCTCTATAAGTTAGTTTCTACACGTTACATGTCATGAGGTCCTTTTCCTGCGTTCCAAAGAAAGCGAGAAACATATAAAAAAGGCGCGTGACAGGGCGCTTCACAACGCCAATATGCTGCTCTCATATGTGCTGAAAATGAACAAATTTGGCTGCAGTGTGAGAGGCCACGATGAAGCGACGGGCGTTCTGCCAGTTGTAGGCATTCGGGCCTCCGCTTCATGTCTCATGACAGCTCAAATGCGTGTTGCTGGCCGAGCGTCGCGGAAACGATACAGCCTCCAAAACTGCCAAAGTAAAGTAAACAGCCTTTTCATTCTGCTTCATGAAAGGAACGCTCGACCAGCAGCATGCATTTGTTTCATCGTGCGACGAAAGCCGGTGGTCCAAAACACCTACTGGAGCAAAGGCGTTGCTTTCCTGTGGCCACATCACCCTGAAGCCGACCTTGTTTACTCATTGCACGTTAGTGATGCGAGAGGTTCGGGTAATGTAGTTTCTTTTTGTTGTTGCAGCGAATGCTACGCTAGACCACCAAAAGCGAGTTTTACCCTGCCTGTTCTAGGGCACAACTGCGCATGCGCCGTAACCATAGCAACTAGCTGCGCCGTTCCACAGGTGTTCCGCCGGTCTCCAGCGCTGCGGCGACTAGTGACGTCACGTGCCCCGTTATGCAGCCTCATTGCGCATGCGCAAACCGTTCACCGATCCCCTCCGCTGCTCCGAATTTCCTTTGTCGCGTCTGATTGCGTGTGACCACATTACTAACTGCGCATCTAGACATATAAGCCTGTCTCAAAATAACGGCTTGAGGGGCTAGTTGGTGCTGTGTTTGTGTTTGTTGCGCCACATTTCTGAATATAAGCCTGAGCGTGTGCTCTTACTAGTCAGTGGCGTGAGGACGCCTGAAAGCATACAAATGTAACCCGTAAGGCTAATCAGGCGTCCCAGACGCCGGAAGAACGTCTCTCCAAGCAGCGGCGTCAAGACACAGAGCGACAGAGACGCCAAACCAAGCTTTCGCCACTTATACCCTGGCCTAGCTGAGCTAATCACTGCTGAATTTTTCATATAACTAGATATCTTCACGGGTAATCTTGCTGTTCATTACATGCTTTCCCGAAGGTGTCTAGAGATGGCGGCATGGACGCTATGAACATACATCGCAACGTATAGTTGTCACTTCTAGTATGGTGACGTCATCGCCTTTCAGCCAATGAGAGAATTTTGTCACCGACGCCACGTAATGTTCCCGTGAACCCTACAGGGAGTATGCACCTAATTAACTGTTGGTGGCCATATCATAACGCATGAAGCACAGCGAAAGGCTGCAAGCATATCTAATCGGCTAATCATTATCTGCTTCAGCACGTACTGCCAAAGCTGCGGTCTGCACCGCAAAACTGACCCCGTGACGTTTGTAGAATACCTCCTATAATAGCGAGAAAGTGTACACATGGACAGAATCAGAAGGTGAAGGCCAGCATTCTTCCCTTTGGAAGACGCCTGCGAGCGTCTGCGTTTCTCTCTCCTCCGCTTTCGACTATATGAAACCACGTTTTGCGTTAGCATTATTAAACCGCTTGACTATATTAAACTTGTTTCGCCACTCCCTCAGGAACCGCGAAGGTGTCAATATGTGGGGACTAGCAATATTAAAACAAAATAAATTGTGTTCACTAACAATCTAAACAGTATATCAGTCACTCCTCCCTTTCAATCATGCAAATGAGAGAAACAACGCTTTTCTTAGCATAAAAAATTAGAAATGACATATTGACTATTTTTAAAGTCACATAAGAGGAGCGGTGGTTATTGCATGAGACGTCAGCTTTGTCGGCCGGTGTTCGTCTCGTGATCTCGTGATTTGGTTTCGGGCGCCTGTCCCACTTTGGTGCTTGTTGCTGTTCGTCGTCGGGCCAAGCTCTCTTCGGCTACGTGTGCACTCTCAGTTTTATGCAGTACTGGCCGCAGTTATGTTGTAGGTGTTAAGGCGAAATACTTTATATTTATTAATCATCTCCACATGTTCAAAAGTGTGAACAGGATTTGTGCGTCCGCGGTGGACGTCACACTGTTATTTTCTAGAAATGAATTGAATGATGAGTGAAATAATAATGGTGGTTCGGCAAAATACGCAAATTTTAGGCCTATATAGCTATATCTTTCGGCAACAAGAAGTGAACGCAGCCTTGAATGTTTTTACTCTACTTTAAGTCTGTAAACTGCGACTTAAAAAGTGTCTGTACGTTGTGAGTTTTGAAGTGAAAGCTTCACTACCCCATGCATCAGCCAAGGCAAACCTGGCAGGCTGTTTGACCTTGAACGAGCCATAGGCCACAGTGTTGGTGGCGGTATAGCTTCACCATGGTGCCACCTCTGCGCGCCACTCCTTGACATTTGACCATGAACTTCGACCGCAGACACATGTTCTCTCTTGTAGTTGACGGCATACTCTACTGCACAGTTTTGGTAATTTAATCCCTTAAAAAACATGTCTGCCCATGTCGAATGCTGAACCTAACCAAACAAAACCTAGAAAGCCACGCTTACTTCGCCTAGCAACGTTTAGTAGGGTTAAACATCGTCCATTTTTGTAGACAATTTGTTTTTGTAACGCTCACAATTTATACTGTCTTATCATCGAAAACCATCTATAGAGAGAGAGAAGGCAGAGAGGTTAACCAGGAAAGCTTCCGGTTTGCTACCCTGCACTGGGGAAGGGGAATGAGGAGTTTAAAGGAGAAAGATAGAAGAGAATGATAGGAAAGGTAAGGCGGCGAGGAGCACAGTCAAATATAGAAGTGTTTTGTACGCATCCTGGTATGATATAGAACAGTGTTTTGTACGCATCCTGGTATGATCGGCTCACTTTGAAAATTATGTTCAGATGTTGTTTCTATTACTGCTGCGTTTTCGTAAAAGGTAGTCTTTAATTAATTCAGTTTTTTACCAAACTTTCCTGTGCGGTTTCTTGGAGTAAGTTCGCGATTTGTTGCCTATGACTACAATATCGCCATTCAAATTTTCTCATTATTGAAAATCTCCTCTTGCTCCCCATCCTGTGAGCGTTTGAGTTTACAGTTGTGTGCAAAGAATGATATACAAAACGCAGCCGGTGGCGGATCTCGGGAGAACTGCATTGCGTCACCATGTAGCAACAGCTATCTGGAGTCACGACACTAGCGACGGTGCCCCATTTTATCGACATGCATGTGTCGCTGGCCCTGTCGCTAGATGGCGTTTCGATGTAGCTTTCTGAGCTTCGTTACCGACTGCGTGTTGTGTACTGCCTCTTCTCCCGGCTGTACGTTTCGTCTGGGCTGAGCAATTCTTAGCGCGATACGGTAAAGATCCCTTTCTTCAGAAAATCCGACTCCGGCACTGATTGGTCAGTGGGTTGTATGACGTCACAAGACCACGTGACATGGCCGAATAAACAGGAGTTCAATCAGCGCTGCTTTGAGATTGGAGGATGAGAGAAGACCTCACGGCTACGGGACTCTGAATCTCTAGTTGGACACGCTACCCCTAGCCCACGCAGATATGGTCGTAAGGTTGTGTAAAGCGGAGCTTTGTACCCATGAGGGGTGTTCTTGCATATATTAATAATAATCTTTATTCGATCATCATGTCGTACACGGTGACAGGAAGTTCGGGATAAAAGCTGCCAGCTCACAGCTGGACAAAGACTTAGACCCATACATTCTGATACCTTCCAAAAGTAGTCTATATATGTGATGAGTATACGTGAGATATAGTAGAGGTACAGTTTAAGGAATTAGTGGTTAAGAGAATGCGCGCAAACAAGGATTCCCAAGAGGATCGGCTGACGGTATCCAGTAGCGCTGCCGTGTCATACCCTTAAATGCGGAGTTTGCCTCCAAAATTTTGATCGTAGTAGCGAAAACGTTTGTCCTTCATATGGCCTAAATGACAAGTGTACCCGCGCCGGGAATGTACAGCGTTATTTACAGCGGCCTTATTTCTATTTATGCATAGCAGGTGACTAGCTTGTAAAACGCAAGTAGATTATAAACTATGTCTCGTTGGGCAGATATGTGCCGATGGTAGCCCAGGATTAGGCAACGTGGCGCGGGTCGTTTAGGAGCCAATTCCTGACGCCGAAGTTGCTTCAGGTCAGTGCTCCTTTGTGCCCCGTTCGCAGCTACTACCGGCATCACGAGATTAACCGGATCATGCTTCACGCGCTGTCGGGGATCTCCAGGCTCCGCGACAGCGCGTGACAGTGGTCTCTACAGATCTTCGCATCTCGTGCGGGCTCCGTGAACATGGTTCTCGTCCAGTAGCTCACCCTTCATTGTAGAAGGAACAATTTTGTCTGTGTTGCCTGTGTCTAAAATTCCCATATTCCGACGGGGGTTCTACGCTCACCATCGGGCACATCACTATCGTGTTATGTTAGTAGAACACGCGTGAATTATTAAGAGCCGCAATACCATGGACACAAAGTCATGTAGTAAACGGTATCCAGTAGTGTCAAGCAGTAGCGCAACGTTAATTGTTGCTTTGCGGACGTCAGTGCAGATAACGAGGTAAAACTACTGCGAATGCGCCAAGTCTGCCGCAACTCGGTACAGCCGCATTGTACGCAGAGCAGCGCTTCGTCGTTTCCTCTTTTACCCACCACTCTGCTTTAGCATTTCTTCTTCTCGAATAACCTGCGATAGGGGGGCAGCAGCCTCCATCTAGGACGATAAGGCCGAAGGGTAGCCCTGGGCCGACCATTACTTGCGTACATCGTTCCGCGCGGGAAAGGATGGTATTTATATACGGCGTTGGTGCTTTTTATGGCGCGCTCACTATGAGAAGCGATGCACGTAACTTAGATTGTTGTAATGGCGAACGTCCTTGCGCAGCTCCGCGGTGGGCCTTCAATGTGGAATTTACCCCTTCCGGAAGAAAGACGGAGTGAAGAAGCAGACATTGTTGGCCGGTCCCGTTGCCTGACGAGTTTTTCTCGCGGTCGAAACCTTTCGGCGACAGAAAGAAACACGATAGACGTCATACGTGAGGAGCACACGCTCCGTCAGAGCAGGTGGTCGGCATGATAGAACAGGAGCATTTATGCGTAGTATGCGACGAACTTGTCCGAACGGCGTGACATTTTTCAGGCACCAACGAGTCGCTATTTCGCGTATAGAACGAATCGGCGATCTCGGTGAATGGCGATATACTGCAGCAATCTATGCAAACCACCGAAGTGCTGCATACAACTGCGTCCGCTGGCGACGCGCGGAGACGTTCCACAGGCGCGCGTCGAACGTTGTCCATTAGCCGAGGGCGGCCTGCAGGTCTTCAGCAGCGACGACGCGACCGCGACGTCGTGGCGGGGTGAGGGGACGCGCGCTGGCGCGGATTAATTAAGAGAGGGCCCGCCATCTGTCCGGGGTCCCCCCCCTTTTTTAATTAAAGCGAGCAATAAATAGCGCCAGCGCACAATAATTAAACGGCCGCCGAACAGCCCATTCGTTACGGAATAACAACGCATCTCGGCGGCGTTTCGAGCGCCCTTTTTCCCTTCCCCATCCATCCGCTCGCCGCACGTCGTTCTCTGGCGACCGCGGTGCAAACGTCGCCGACGACGCCGAGGCGGCGGCGGCGACGCGAGGCCAACGCCGTCGGTTCTCGGCGCTGCCGCGTCAGCGCTTTTCATTTCCGACGCCGTCTCTTGTTGCTTCGCGACCGCGCTGAACGCGAAATTGGTTCCCTGCCGTCTTTATTTCGACGCTGCACCGCTAACGGGGACGCAACAGGACGCCCCGGGGTGCGCCTGCTTCTTTCGCGCAGTGCGATGTGGGATAGCAGTAAAGAAAAAGCAATGTCACCAGGATAGGAAGCAAATGCAGGTAGGCGCTAATTCGAGACGCACGAGCATGAAGCGGAGTTTTCATATGCGCAACCAACGCGTTGCCTGCGGACACAAAAGTTCCGTCAAATAAGCAGCGGAGAAGACGCAATGTGATCGCTGTTGCAAAAGCTTCTGCGCCGGATACTGCTGTCTCGTTACCGCGGATACACTGCGTTGCCACCCGCCTAGCGCTCGTGCAGCAGGACAAATATGGAAAGCTGCGAAGCTTTAACGCAAAAAAGTGCGCTGTGTTATAGCATGCGTATTGGCACTGTTCTGACAGATCCATTTCGCGTGGCATGACCGTGCTGCTTTACTCATCGGTGGTGTGACACGCTGGCAAGTATCGAACGCACTGTAGCACGTGTCAACAATAATGTGGGAATCGGGAAGTACAGTGCGACCCGTACTGGCATTTTTGGGGACCTCAGGAGCAAGGTTCTGCGCTGGGTGTGCTACAAGCAACATGAGTGCTTCGAGCTCTCGAGACCTCAAAGAAGAGCGATATGTGAACATCCTAGTGCGCACGCGCACGCGCACGCGCACGCGCACGCGCACACACACACACACACACACACACACACACACACACACACACACACACACACACACACACACACACACACACACACACACACACACACACACACACACACACACACACGCACGCACGCACACACACACACACACACACGCCTGTGTGTGTGCTATTGCGTGTGTTACGTGAAAAAACCAGCAGAAAGGAGGCGTTTAAAAAGAAAGGATGACACTGGAAACACAACTAAAATCTTACTTTGTGAACGCATCCTTTCCTCTGGTTTTTCATGTCCCATGCACCAGCTGGCCCAACAAGCTACGCTTCCTTAATACATGGCACTTGCATAGGCACCAACTCATTGATTTTGTTCATTGCCTCTTGACAAGGGATATTCAAATACTTGCATTAGGAAAAGTTTGGGATGGCCAATAGAGCATACCTATCTGCCTGGTCATTAGGTAATAATGCCCTTGCCTTGCTAAGTAATGCATTCGGGTGACTGAAACTCCAGACTTTGGGCTATGTGGGTCTCGAAAAAGGGAAACGAATAAAATAGGAACTCTGGGGGAAAATGGTTAAGTATCATCAAAGACCTAGGCAAGAAAAGCAGAACATCGAGTCTTAAAGGTAATATCCACAAAACTAATGTACTGTTGAGTAGTCTCAGAAGGGAATAGCAGTTTACAGTAGAAAGCGAGAAGCGGAGACTGTTAAGGGATAGGACAGGTAGTAACCGCAGGTCCGGAGCACGGGAGTGAAATAACTATGAGGATAAGATTGAACTAGAGTGCCCATGGCAGGAACGTTCAGGCTATGAATGGCAGTTTATAAGCATCCTTCAAGAGAGGAGTGCATAACGGTCGTGCGTTTTTGGTAAATACATACGGGGCAGTAAGACGTGGAAGCTAGTGAAAAAAGTTTAGCTTAAAGTCAGGGTAACGCAGAGAGCTAGAAAGGAAAATAATAGGCATCCCGTTAGATGACATGGAGACCAGTGTGGGTAAGGCAACAAAAGCGGGTTGCTCATATTATTGTTTTGCAAAGAAATTGGCATTGATGCCAATTTCTGCAGGTATAAAGTGGTCAGTTGGCCCAGGATTGGATTATCTAGAGTGATATGGAAAAATAGTCTGTGACAAGGAATATCGGGTCAAGCCAGCTAATTTGTAGGGACTGCGACACGGTTTTGAAGAATGACTGTAAATGTGAACTGTGACACACGGGGTATCTGGAAAGAATAGCAAGTATGGCTCCGGAGTATATAATTGCCACTAGTTAAGGGTCTTTACCACGCACTGATATGGCGCAGCGCACGTGCTTCTTAAGAATTTTACCTCCATCGAATCACAGCCTCTTGCTCAGGGCCGAGTGTTCCTGTTTACTGAGACACCGCGGTTGGCGATGAGTACGCGCAGCGTGTAGAAATGAATTTCGCAGTTCGTATGAGTTCTTGGAATGCTCCTATCGATATGTTCATATACTTGAAAACCGTAATTTTTTGAAATTCTCGATCTGCTTTACCATCGCGTAGAGGTAGTTTTTGCAGCTACCGTGTACAATGCGTTTTTTGGCGAGTGCTGGATTTCTCTTAGTTAACCATAAGCTACCAGACACTGCCATTGGCTGCAGCCACGGAAGCCCCGACGTCAAGGGCAAGTAGGCGGTCGACAAGCAGTCCTTGCCGCTGCTTGTAGGTTAGTGCTGTGACGATGTTAGCATTTGATTGCAAATAGCAGTGTACACGCAGCCGGCTCTATAACGGGCCCGTGCATCGGGCAGTGTATTGCCATACCATATCCCATAGGAGCACATGAACAGATAATAGGATGGGGCTGGTGCAGGTGGGTCACCGCTGCTTGCGGCGGGGGCTGGCCTGGCACCGAATTTTTATCTGTCGCAGGCCGTCATTGCACACGCCACCGCTGGTGGTGGACGACGGCAGTTGTTGCAGCGCGCGTCTTTCTTTCCCTCTTGCTTTTGTTTCTTCTCTATATTCTCTTCTATCTGCACGAAGCAGCGGAGGTGGCTCAGCTACAGAGCCAGTAGCAGGCCCGTGCATTTTCTTTTCCTTCTTCCTACAGCCACAACAACAACAACTCAGCGAGTCAAACGTTGATTGCAGCTGAAAGGTGTCTGTGAACGCTACCTAAAAGTAAAATACGCTCACTGAAGACATGAAATATTTAGGGTGAGGGTAATTGAATAGTGTAACCGTTGTCATACCGTCAAGTTGTGGCTCTGTTCACTGCTGGTTTTCCAACTATTAAGAACAAAAAAACATCACATATAGCAACCTTAAGGGGTCCATACCCCAGGAAAGTTGTTGGTAACTGATTTAACGTTGTGAAATAAAAAAAAAATAAAGATTCCGAAAAAAATTGCGCCGCGAGATTCGAACAGATTATGTCAGTGGCATCAGTGCTTAGATGAGTAGTGTTAATCCATTGCCCCACAGAAGACTTTTTTGTTTTATTGCATGGAAGTACTTCGAGCAATTTACGAAGTCGCATTCAACAACCTGTTAATACACAGTTACCCAGCATCGAGCCCTCACTTTGACCACACATCAAATACCGGGAGACATACACATGAATCTAGTAAAGAAAGCCAGGCAGGAGGTCGATCCTGCACAGCATCTACCCCGGAAGACAGCACATTGTTCTCTGAACGAGACTTCGATGAACTTGGTGGCTCTGCGTGGCGATCAGTCATGCGGCTTTTCCGCAGGCTAAGAAGTCCCATGAGCACAAAAAGGTCACATGGCGCCTCAGAAGCTTCTTTTGTAGGCAAAAAACCTTATAGTATAGGACGTAATATTGATGTCCTTTTTGAGAGCCCGTTGAAGGATGTCCCAAAAGATACAACTGTATCACGGCAATACACAAACCAATGATGTATAGTTTTTGGCTGCTGACACAGGCGACAGTCTACTGACCATGGCACAAAAGTCCCTTTTGCACGAAGCCACGTTCTGACAGGTAAGGTTGATGTGTGAAGTTTAAAAAAAAAAAAAAAAGTCTTTGTGGCTGATTGTATATACGTTCGTTAAACCCGCTTTAATACGCTATTGTCTAGAAAGGGGAGGTAAGGCTGCCTATACAGCGGTACAATAAATAATGTCTCAATAAGAACTTTTTTCATATTTCTTCTGAATAGACCGCATAGGTATTTCAAGGAAAACCGTAAAGTGAGGAAATGAAATGTTTCGGCAACTTCCTTAAGAAAACCCCACAACCAGTGGGGTTGTGGGGTTTTCTTAACCACCTATGACCAGTGACCCTATGACCCTATGAAAAACCCCTATGACCAGTGGGCGCAAAAAAAAAATAGGCAAATGGGCACTTAATCGTCTATAAACACAACTAGGCGGACGGGATGGGTTGCTGTTTTAAAAAAGAAAAACCTTGAAGTAAGCAGATGAACAAACAAATGCTGAAGGCCAGCTTCGCCAGCCTCCAGAGGGGAAACAAATTATCTCGATGCATAGGCTCTCATTGAGAGCGCCACACAAAAGTAGCGAAAATTCTATGCATGGACTGTACTTTGTTTCTTGCGCAATGCAACACCTGCAATACATAGATAAGTTTCGAAATCAGAAAGACATTGCAAACTTGTGCTCGCGCAAATAGAGACAGTTTCCTACGCATCTATGCCTGGGTTTGCCGCCTAACTGATGAGATCTGAGAATCCCAGTGAGGCCCATTATATTGATGCCAAGGAACTCCCAAATAATGTAAGTCGTAAGTCTTTAAATTCCCGCCTGATGTCGACAAAACATTTAGGCTTTGCGCCCCGGTGACTTAACCAGAAATACATGGCGAAAGAAGATTTCGAAACAGATTGCCGATTTTGCGGAGAATATATTGAGACCATAAAACGTCAATTCAAAGAAACGTTTTTAAACGCACCTACAAATTGAGAATATTTCCAGATACATCAAGCGGATAGTGAGCTTTTTGGGGGATGTCTCGCTTCGCAATACTCATTTATCACAGCGTCTTAAAAAATGGCCGCTTTTCAAATGACGTAGCATACTTTGTAACTTCGGGACACACTTCTGCGATGCTATCGCCAACTGCTAATCGCCGACCTCAACCAGTGGCTTTCTTGGAAGCGATAAAAAAAAAAAAAGCTAATTTTTGCTTACGTGTATTTCCATGAGTTGCTCGTTCAACCTGTACCCCCATCAACCCCCCCCCCCCTCCCCCTTTTTTTTAACGGTATTTTTGAAACTGCTTTGAAAACTCTCATCTCCATGCATTTGCAGGCGTTAAGCCTACGTCTCACTCATCTGCGACGTCGGCGACCTGCCTTGTATTTCAAAAACGTGGTGTTGGTCTGCTAACGCAATACGCGCTTCCACACACACACACACACACAAAAAAACGCGGAGAGAAAACGTTCAACAAAATGACGGATTTTTGTCGAGGTGTTGTGCGCGTTAAGACGGGCTAGACCGACAGAAGTAGGGCGGAAGTCATCCTTCTGTATTAGGGCCAAAGAACCTATCCCGACGTCGTACCCAAAGCAAGATAATTGTCAACGATCTTGTGGCTCAGACTGACGTTGCAGTAGCAACAATGCTTTCCTGCTGTGCATGGCTTGCACCTGCTGAGCTAGGGCAAAAAAAAAATATCGTCGCAGTGCAGTGGAATCAAGCCCAACAACTTCTCGCGCGAAGCAAGTATGGAAAGTGGCCGCCTTTGCTGCAGTCGATTACACTGCATGTTAAACACGTATCAAATTGCGACGCATTCTCGCTGTGTGCGTGGCAAGTCTCCGTGTCCACCAACTTCGGACTCTGGGCAAAAAGTTTCGCGTGTCCTGTTTGATTTAACTACATTAACCACTGCCATTTATTTATTGGCCGCATGAAACTGACACAAAAAAACCCACGAATGTACAAATTGCAACAGACACAGCAAAGTCAATCGCAATGAACGTCTGCGGTGATATTTACTGTACAGTCAAGAAACGGGGTAATTTGAGAACACGACTCATCGTTTAATAAACAATTCGGCCTACTATTTCTCTCACGGACTTGGCATAAAATGGAGAACGTTAGAGTGCGTGCATGATTTCTAGAATCCCTCGAAGTTTATTGGCATGTCTCACAACAGCACACAACCCAACAAACACTACACACTCCATCGCGAAGTGCATTCCGCTATTTGTTTTGCAGTCTGCGATCGCCCTCGATAACTACGTTATTTTTTCTCTCAAGGGTCCCATTTCAACCTACGAGTAATAGTATCTCACGCAACGTAATAGTATCTCACACAATGCAGCGACGAACAAGCCGTTGGCGGAGACACTTCACGAGAGCTCAACCAGCCCGCTCACATGCCTCGCGCCTTGCCATTATTTTATCGTCGTCCAACATGAAAGCTGACTTGGCCGTCGAGCTGGTTCCGGTGGGCGCCAGCCGACGGCTCTACTTCCTGTCTGAAGCGAATTTGATGGAGCTAGTGGGCTGCCGGAGCTTGGTAAGTCGAAGAGGCCCAGTGGCGCGAGTGCTCGGCCGCTCCCTGGCCATACCCACCTGTCAGACTGTTCGGCCTTTACTGCGCGAGGACTCCTTCTGCTCTTTTGCCGTGCCGTCCACATACCTGCGCTGTTGCGACGACGGTGGGTGAGTTGTGAGTATGCGGGCTCTCCCAAGCCATGTAAACTGCTAGTTTTGCATTCAGGGGGTCTCATTGATTGATTGCTTTATAGGAAGGGAAGGGCGCGGTAACTGTCTCACTTGTTTTCTGTGGACACCTGAACCGCGCCGTAAAGGAAGGGAGCAAGGTGGGAATGAAAGTAGAAAGAAAGGGGTGCGGTAGTGGGGGGCTCCGGAGTAATTCCGACCACCTGGGGCTGTTGAATGCAATCCCGGGCTCGGTGGCCGCTTTTCGATGGAGGCTAAAAGCAAGGCGCCCGTGTGCTGTGCGATGTCAGTGCACGTTAAAGAACCCTAGGTGGTCAAAATTTCCGGAGTGTTCCACTACGGCGTCTCTCATAGCCTAAGTCGCTTTGGGACGTTAAACCCCACGAACCAACCAACCAAACAACTTCTTTTACTGCAACAAAAAGGAATAAAATGCACTGCTCGGGGTGACGATGCACCAAGCCCTGGAGCGGGAAAGACCGATTAAGTACGCCACTGCGCAAGGGCACGTGCAATACGTGCCACCTTACGTTCAGCGGCAGATAGAATACCCAACTAGGCTTTCACCTTACCATATTTAGGAAGTTCTAAAAATCCCCATTTCTTAAGGAAGTATGCCGAACCTCAGGCAAACTCCCGTTACAGAGCTCGATACGATCCTTAAACAAAACTCAGCCAGCATTAGACGCGAAGTTTCTGAATTACTACCCGGTCTACAGCGACGTCTTGCCTATGACTAGAAAACGCTCACAAACATCAATTCGGAATCAGGCCATCTTTACTGTTAGGAAAGGGGGGGGGGGGGGGGTATACAGAGTATGTATCACAGATATGAGGGAGCGCATAGTCAGGCATCTCGAATCTCTAGGTTTCACGATAGTCAACGCTGAACTGACACATTGCAGTAATTAGAGACGAAAAAGGCGTCCGTCCGCTTTGCGATGTCAGCGTTGTTGTTGTTGTTGTGGCTGTAGGAAGAAGGAAAAGAAAATGCACGGGCCTGGTACTGGCTCTGTAGCTGAGCCACCTCCGCTGCCTCGTGCCGACAGAAGAGAAAATAGAGAAGAAAGAAAAGGAAGACGAAAAGAAAGACGCGCGCCGCAACAGCAGCCGTCGTCCACCACCGAAACGGTGGCACAGGTGCAATGACGGCCTACAATAGATAAATATTCTCTGGCAGGCTAGCCACCGCCGCAAGCGGCGGTGACCGAAATTGTCGGCTTGGCTTGTTCCCCTACCAAATCGGAGCTTCTCATACTCCGACCTCCTAGGTGTCGTACAGACAAAGGCCCTCCTCCCCCTATCTTCTTGACAATTGACAACACCCGGATAGCAGAAGTGGACAACATCAGGATTCTTGGTATTCTGATACAAAACAATGGCAAGAATACCGCAACCATCACCAAGCTGACGGTGATGATTCATCAAACAATCCGCCTCATTCGCCGCATAGCCAATCGCCATCGTGGCATGCGCGAGCATGACCTCAGACGCCTGGTAAAGGCATTTGTCCTGAGCCGTGTTGTGTACTCGCTCCCCTACCTTTTCCTCACGCGGGTGGAGGAAGACAAGGTTAACGCCCTTATCCGACAGGCGTACAAGGCCGCCCTCAACTTACCCCGCTACACTTCCAATAAACGCCTTCCTCACATGGGCATCCATAACTCCCTAACTGAGCTCACGGAAGCCCACCGCTCAGCCCAGTTGGAGCGATTATCATCTACCCTCACCGGCCGGAACATCCTTGCTCGCATCCATCTCTCACCTCTCGGTCACTGCTCTACACAACATACACTTCCCCCTGCGATACACCGCGTTCTTAAGGTGCATCCCCTGCCAAAGAATATGCACCCAGAGCACCATGTCACTCGCCGCAAGGCACGCGCAGAAGCTCTTCACAAAAACTATGGCTTCCAGCCAGAGACCGTTTACGTCGACGCTGCCTCATACCCTCCCGCCCAGCGTTCGCCCTCAGCGCTGTTTCCAACTCTTTGCAACTGGTCGCGGCCGGTACAACTTTTGCCTCCACTTCCCTGGAGGCGGAGGAGGCAGCGGTTGCCCTCGCCATAGCTACCACCCGAGCCACAACCATCTTTAGCGATTCTACATCCGCCGTACGGAACTTCGCCCGCGGTCGGATCTCTACCCCAGCCTTCCGATTCCTCGCCTCCCTCCCCCCACCCGAACACCCTATTCAACTAATATAGGTCCCCGCTCACACGGGTCACTCAGGCAACGAAGCAGCTCACTCTTTTGCTCGAGAATACGTCAGCCGAGCAGGGACTGCCACTGCCTGGGGAGATGCTCGCGAGCGCATGGTATCCTACCACGAAATCTCTCTCCATTACCGTGATCAACGAACCATCTACCCTCCTCCTCATAATTCTATGACTAAGCTACAACAGGTAACGTGGCGCCAGCTTCAGTCCCGTACATTCCCATCCCCTGCTTTCTAATCTTTGATCCATCCAGGACTGTTCTCGCCGCAGTGCACCCTGTGTGGGGCACCTAAAGCTGATTTTGAGCATATTATGATCAAATGCTCGGAATTCCACCCCCCAGCCACTTGGCAACTCTCCGACCTCGAGCGATGGGAGGCTGCGGTGTCCAGCTCTGACGCGGCCGTTCAAAAGCGGCTGACGGACTGGGCTTTGGGTGTCGCTGGGAAGCACCAGCTTCCGGCCACAACACGCAGCCAAGAGCTGACCCGTCATTAGCATGTAATCCCTTAAGGCTCCCAAATATAAAGTTTTTCCCCGCCAGCACCACCAAATGTTCCAGCCCCATCCGATGCCAGCGCACTCCTAGATGGTTTAAATTACTCCGTAGCCCTCCACTACGGCTCCTCTTTCTCTCTTTTCACTTTCACTCCCAGCTTCCTTTCTTCCCTACGGCGCAGTTCAGGTGTCTAAAGAAACAAGTGTGACAGATACAGCGCCTTTCCCTTCCTGTTAACCAGTTATTATTATTATTATTATTATTATTATTATTATTATTATTATTATTATTATTATTATTATTATTATTATTATTATTATTATTATTATTATTATTATTATTATTAGATAATTCGGTTTCTGAGGGTGTAAAAGCAAAAACGAAAATAACTGTCTAACCGCTATAGAAGTGACAATCGCTTTGAACATAGGCAAAAGTTGAAGGCTGAAAAACTTGTACCCTAAGTTAGCCCGGAAATGAATACCGTCACTGCTCATGTTTTACAGCAGAAGGATGGCCTCTTTTTGCTGAATTCTGAAGGGATGCCAATGAAATCCATCCATCCACTGATGAGGGTTGACATGTAGGCAAGCGTATGGCGGAATGTGTTCTACCGCTGCCCAGTCCGCCGTCAGCTTCCTGTGAGCAGTAACGGAGCGCGCTAAGACAACGGGCCCGGCCGGCGCGGGCGCGCGGGAAATGAGATGGGGCGGCGGTGCACGATCCTTACGCCTCTCGCCGAAGCTCCAACAGGTGCCCCGTTTACGGCGCCTGCGGTTAATTACCTCGCGGCAACGACGTCTTTAATGTCCGCACGCGGCACGCTCCTAATGGGCGTCGCGCCGTGGAGGCCTCGCCCCGTGTCCCTCCCTGCGCCTTGCTCGGAGACAAAAGAAGGGGCGCGCTGCCTCCGGTTCGCTGTCGGGGGGTGTTTCCCGCGCGTTCTGGTCGGAGCCGACCGCGCAGTTGTCGGCCGAATGCGAATGACATTTAACGGGCGAGGCATGTTTTGTTAGCCACGCGAACGCAGAAAACTCGGAAGTAATTTGCTGGTGCTGCGCAGGAGGAAAAAAGACCGAAGACGAGGGTATGTCATGAGGCATACAACAACGCCTGCGAATATGTCGCGTTTGAAAAGCCGTAACGCGTCCTGAGATGAGTAACTGCTGCCGTACGTGTGTCACGTTTAAGTAAACGTGGTTTGGGCCGAATTCGAATAATTATCTTTCTCTTCTTCTTTTTTTTTTTTTTTGCTGGGAAACTGTCACTGCAAGTAGAAGTGAACAGCGGGACCCGCTTATTGCGTTCTCCCTGTTCCCTTGCGTCAGGGTACAGGCTTGAACTGTATACAAATGTAAACCGCTGCACTGAGGTATCTCTACCACGTGACCTGTGTAGGGGGTTTGTTTCATTTATTGTGCTGTTGACGTAATCTAGGTACTCTCATGCAACTGAGAAAAAAATATAAAGTTCACTCAATAGGCCCCCTGTCTAAGAAAACGCCATTTCCACGCAGGAGGTTCAAAGTAAGCTCTTAACAAAATCATAAAAATGTATCAACGTACTCTGGCACTTGGACAAAAAAATAAAATAAAATAGTTCGTGATTTTTTTAACGTATTCTGCACTGCTGCTGATTGCAATATGTAAATATATATATATGCAGTCATTATAAATTAAGGTATTATAGATAAGTTATATATAGTAGCTGTCTCATTAATTTGTTATCCGCATTCATTAGGGAGGGTGAGTGCGCCTGTAGCACGATATACTTTTATTATGCTTAGAAGAACAATTCCCGTTTTGTTTTCTGACCTTCCTGATATAGAATTTATCAAATAAATTACCGGAAAATGTCCGAAGCATTTGCCACAGTGAAATATTCACTGGACAGATAGCGCTCAGTAATGCGAATACAGTGATAGCTCAAGATGGAGATTTAAACCTGCAGCTACGGGATCGTTGACCATGAAGCAACTACATCAACTGTCATTGCCTGCATATGACACCCAGTGTGTCTGTGTTCGGTGGCGTCACTCTCGAGCGACAATCAGCGTCACCATCTGTTGGTCCTCCGAAGTCGATGCATACCTGAATATAATCTTACAGAGTTCGTGTGCCGTTTTCTATGGTGGCATGTTATCACACAGACCCATACGTCGGCGCTGGCGCATCATCTCCTTATTCTTCTTGGTGTGCCTTGTGCCGCAGCCGGTCTGGGTGCATCGGCAAACACGCCTCGTATGATAGCAATAAAATCGTGATTCAACCTTCGCTGTGCCGTGCGTGCCTCCCCTTCTCCTCAAACTCATGTACCTCCTCACGCTTGAGCTTGTTCGCGAGGAAAAATGCCGCGGACAGAAAAAGGCGGGAAAGAAGGTTTGGTGAGAAAGCAACTTGCTCTGCGCGGCAGACTCCTCAGATATATCTACGAACGCATAAAGACGCAGTTGACACAAAGAGAGAGAGCGAAGAAACAGCGGGGAAGCTCAGATTTGGTTTAGTTTGTCTCGTAGTTTTTAGTCCCCAACGCAACTCGGGCTGTGAGAGACACCGTAGTGGAGGGCTCCGGAAATATCGACCACATGGCGTCCTTTAATGTGCACTGACATCGCACAGCACACTGGCGCCTTGCTTTTCGTCTCTACGGCCGGGATTCGATCCCGCATCCTTGGAAACAGCAGTCGAGCACCCTAACCACTGCACCACCGCGGCGGTGGTTTAAAACGGATCAAAACCAAGTCGACAAATGAAAAGTGCCGCCTCACAAAAATGCAAACAATAAGAATGAAAAGTGCCCCGCCGGGGTGGTGCAGTGGTAAGACGCCCGACTACTGTGCCGGAGTTCCCGGGTTCGAACCCGACCACGGCGGCTGCGTTTCGATGGAGGCGAAACGAAGAGGCGTCGTGTGCTGTGCGATGTCAGCGCACGTTAAAGATCCCCAGGTGGTCGAAATTACTCCGTAGCCCTCCACTACGGCTCCTCTTTCTCTCTTTCCACTTTCACTCCCACCTTCCTCCCTTCCCTTACGGCGCGGTTCGGGTGTCCACAGAGCAAGTGTGACAGTTACTGCGCCTTTCCCTTCCTGTGAACCAATTTAACTTTAACTTTAAGAATGAAAAGTAGAAGGTACGAAAAGGCAAAATAAGGAACGAGGCTTTATTATATTACAAGGCATATCATTTAGAGACAAGTGCGGCAAAATTCGTGACGAAGCTGTAAAACACGAAGAGAACGCAAATTACAATCTTTACCAGCACTGTCATGAAAAGGCGAGAAGACGGCTAAAAGAGAACGAAATTGCAGAGCGTCAATGAGAGTGCCAAACCTGTCTAACGGCACGAGGCAAGTGTCCGAAATCGCTGCGCAAACTCAGCCACGTACGCGAATTAAAGCTGTTCTGTAGCAACAGCTGCATCCCCCCCCCCCCCCTTCCAGCTACCATAAATACAAATGAACCAATGACAGATTTTGAACTCGCCTATTGTAACGCTGTCATCACGGTGTCAGTAAACTCAATCGGTTAGGAAAATAGTTTGCAGTGTGTTGTGCAGGCGTATTTAAAGGGCCTCCTTTAGTTGCAAGCAGTAATAATAATAATAATAATAATAATAATAATAATAATAATAATAATAATAATAATAATAATAATAATAATAATAATAATAATAATAATTGGTTCACAGGAAGGGAAAAGCGTTGTATCTGTCAAACTTGCTCTGTAGTCACCTGAACCGCGCCGTAAAGGGACTGAAGATGGGAGTGAAAGTGGAAAGAGAGAAAAGGGAGCAGTAGTGGAGGGCTATGGAGTAATTTCGGCCACCTAAGGCCACCTAAGAAGAAGAAATGGACATGGGCAGGACATGTAGTGCGAAGAGAGGATAACCGATAGTCGCTGAGGGTAACAAACTGGATTCCAAGGGAAGGAAAGCGTAGCAGGGGTCGGCAGAAAGTTTGGTGGGCGGATGAGATTAAGAAGTTCGCAGGGGTCAAGTGGATGCAGCTAGCACAGAACCGGGTTAAGTGGAGAAATATGGGAGAGGCCTTCGCCCTGCAGTGGGTATAATCAGGCTGATGATGATGATGATGATGATGATGATGATGATGACGGATCTTTAACGTGCGCTGACATCACGAAGATGGGGCTGGGTCAGGTGGGTCACCGCCGCTTGCGGCGGGGACTAGCCTGCCACAAAATTTTTATCTGTTGCAGGCCGTCATTGCACCCGCCACCGTTTCGGTGGTGAACGACGGCCGTTGTGGCGGCGCGCGTCTTTCTCTCCCTCTTTCTGTTCTTTCTATTTTCTCTTCTGTCTGCCCCGCCGGGGTGGTGCTGTGGTGGTGGTGGTTAAAACATTTATAAATAACAATTAAATGATTACAGAGGTGTTTGGGTTAGAGACGTATCGGTCTCCCCCTCACAATACTAGGTGGAGCCCCTATTCCGGGGCCCCATTGGCCAGCAACGCCGCCCGCGTCCGTTGAACCAAGGCCTTTTGAGCCTTGAGTTCTTGACAGCCGAGCAGGGCCGCCTCCCAGTCCTCTCTAGTTGGATTGGGGTTGGGGGGAATGGATGGGTTTGACAGGCACGCCCAGACCATGTGAAAGGTGTCGGCCACCTTCCCACAGTACTGGCACGCACCATCAAAGGACGGGTTGAAATGTTTAAGCACCGCCGGGCACAGTACTGTATTGGTAAAAATTTTGATGAGGAGGCGCTCGTCAGCGCGATCCAGTCCCTTACAAGGGGCCGGGTAGCGCCTGTGCTCCTCCTTGTAGTAATCGGTGATGTCTTTGAATGTAAGGGCCAGATTGTCTGATTGGGAGTAGGCTTCCAAGGACAAGGAGATAGCCCGGGGAGAGAGTGCGCGGGCGGCCTGATCGGCCTGTTCGTTTCCCCTGAGCCCCTGGTGACCGGGTGCCCAAATAAGATTATGCGGAGTTGGGTCTATGTATCGGCAGCTAGATTGCAATATACGCCGGGCAAGCGGGGGAGCCCATCCCAGCCTATAATTCCGACAGGCCCCTCGCGAGTCGGTGATGATGTGTTTCGAATTGGGAATACTGAGAGCCAGAGCGATAGCAATCTCCTCCGCGTGAGTTGTGCTGTAGGCTTTGAAAGTTAGCCCGTTAACCGTGTTTGTGTTGTGTACGACTGCAGCCGTATACCACCCCCCATGGTAAGGGCCGGCAACATCCACATAATACACGTGTTGCTGGTGACCATAGTATCGCTCCAACGCTTCCGCGCGCGCCTGGCGACGACCGTTATGGTCTTCTTTGGACATGTTGCGGGGAAGGGGTCGGACCCGGAGGGCGCGTCTCCAGAGTTCTGGCACTCTCACCCTTTCCTCAATGTGGTAATCGTGTTTGATGTGTAGCCGGTCCAAGAGGCGGCGACCGGACGTGGTCTGTGTAAGACGCGTGTATTGGCTTAGTAAGTGGGCTTCTCGTAGCTCCCGGAACGTGTTCACCACGCCCAGAGCCAGAAGTCTCTGGTTGGACGTGCTGACCGGAAGGTCGAGAGCCCGCTTGATGACTTTCCGGTGGATGGCCTCCAATTGATCCTCATCGTGTTTACGCAGGTACAAGTAGGGTGTCGAGTAGAGTATTCTGCTCGTTACAAAAGCATGGGCAAGCCGCAGTGCATCCTTGCTTCGTAATCCGCCCCGCTTGTTGGAGACCCGGCGGACCATACGACCCACCTGGTCTCCCACCATGCGAAGTTTGGCCAGAGTGGTGTCAACTCTGCGTTGATGGTGTATGAAGAGGCCAAGGACGCGGATCTCTTTGGCCTCCCGGATCGGTCCCGAGGGGAGACTGATGCGAAGCTGAGTTGTGTCTCGAGGGGATGGACGTACGTGCACAAATTCAGATTTAGCTGGGGCGCACTGGAGTCCGCAGTAGGTCGCGTAGTCGTCGACTACGGTCGCCGCTGCCTGCAGGCAGGACTCCATGTGGCCCAGGTTACCTTGCGTGGCCCAGATTGTGATATCATCCGCGTAAAGTGCGTGATGTATCCCGGGAAGAGAAGCCAATTTGGAGGGAAGATGAAGCATGGCTAAATTGAAGAGGAGGGGAGACAAAACAGCGCCTTGAGGTGTTCCCCTCGAGCCGATGGTGTATGGCCCGTGTTCCGCATCTTGTATGCGTATGTAGGCTTGGCGGTCTGTAAGAAATTGTTTTATGTAATTGAAAGTTTTGTTACCACAGTTGGTGTGACTGAGGTGATCGAGGATTACTTCGTGCTTAGACGCCCGACTAATGTGCCGGAGTACCCGGGTTCGAACCCGACCTCGGCGGCTGCGTTTGGATGGAGGCGAAACGAAGAGACGTCCGTGTGCTGTGCGATGTCAGCGCACGTTAAAGATTCCCAGGTGGTCGAAATTACTCCGTAGCCCTCCACTACGGCTCCTCTTTCTCTCTTTCCACTTTCACTCCCACCTTCCTCCCTTCCCTTACGGCGCGGTTGCGGTGTCCACAGAAAACAAGTGAGACAGTTACCGAGCCTTTCCCTTTCTATAAATAAATAAAAAAAAATCTGTCTGCACGAGGCAGCGGAGGTGCCCCGCCGGGGTGGTGCAGTGGTAAGACACCCGACTACTGTGCCAGAGTACCCGGGTTCGAACTCGTCCTCGGCGGCTGCGTTTCGATGGAGGCGAAACGAGGAGACGTCCGTGTGCTGTGCGATGTCAGCGCACGTTAAAGATCCCCAGGCGGTCGAAATTACTCCGCAGCCCTCCACTACGGCTCCTCTTTCTCTCTTTCCACTATCACTCCCACCTTCTTCCCTTCTGCTACGGCGCGGTTGAGGTGTCCACAGAAAACAAGTGAGACTGTTACCGCGCCTTTCCCTTCCTATAAATCAATGTCAGAACCCGGGTACTACAACAGTAGTCTTTGTACAAGGATTTCGCTTTATTACTTACACGAGTGTCCTTTGTGATGGGCAAAGTGGACTGCCACTCTGGCATAGCAGTTTTCTTTTCATTTTTTTTCAGTCGCGCAAGTAAAACGTGTGCATTGTTCGAAGAGTCTAAAGCATTTTATTGAAGAAAATAATATAGTGCAAACTATTGTTCAATAAAAAAGACGTTTGTTAAACTCACAAAATACCGTAAAGGAGCACTAATTTAGTTAAAACTGATACGGCCTCACTTCGATTAGTAGGCTTCTCAAACGAAGTGGGTGGGTGCTGCATGTGTCACGAAGAAACCGAACATCATGGTTTAGACTTATTTTAGCTTATAAATGCCATTTGTTATATACATTTGGCTTATTTATTTATTTATTTGAAATACTGCGGGCCATTCATGGTCCTAGAAGGAGGAGCACATTCAAACATTTTACAATACGAAAAGTCACAAGCATATGCATAGAGAAAAAAAAAAGTCAGTCAACCAGAATTGAAGATATAGACACAAACTGAGGATCCCCTCCCCGCTTAACCGTTGGTCCTTTTGTTTGATGCCCTACGTGGCACTAATGACAACCGGGAAAAATTGTTTAAAGAATATAGTGTTTCTAAATGTATCGATGAATGGAGTTACATTAAGAAACATACTCTAACCGAACTTTCGTTGTCCTTATTTAGTGCACACCTTCCCTTACCTACTGTAACTACGTGTTCTCATTTTTTCATCGTGTTGTTATGGAGTATTCGAGCCATTCTATGCCATTGCGCGCATTGTGTTACCCTAGATATTTTAATCTATGTAACTCTGTATCCTGTACATTTTCATTGTTTGTAACCACCCTGCTATGCTCCTCGGTACAATCCCTCAGTATGAATAAAAAAAAAACAATAATTAAATGAAGTAATCAAACCTTACAAACAAAGAGTTGAGCAGCGAACAGAACGTTAGCAAAGCTCACTTCATATTTTGTGATTTTCAAAATTTTGTAAGAACTGAAAGCCTGGCGGCACATTTCTGGAGGCATAATTGTAGAGCTTTGTTCAACAGAGCGTCAGTCCTTCTAAGATCGGGAAACGAGGTCACACGGCAGGTATGGGAGGCTTTTTCAATGGCTTTGATCGCGGAAAAAGGTGCTTACGCGAGCGCCCCTTTGGTTGCGCTGACTGCGAAAGAAAAAGCGTTTCTGTATGAACCGAAAAGCAGGGTGGTGTCACGCCTGTCATGTGCTTGTCAAGGCGTTTCTGGATTTTGTTTTCTTGATTTGTAAAAATGAGAGGTAGCGACATTTTGTGAATTTGTCCACAAGTAAAAGAGTAGATGGTCACAGGGAGCTGGATCACACAGCAGTTTATTCTCAATTAAATGTAAGACGTAAGCCTTACGTAGTGCACGCTACTGGTGACTCAAAGATGGGGCTAGTGGCCAATACCAAGTAGTGTTGCTGTACATGCTTCCGCAGGGAGCATATACTCCTCCCCGTGAGATCATATACAGGAACACTAATGTCAGGAAAGCTGAGTTCGTTAAACGGGTAGAGGTTTTGCGACACCTATGAGTCTGACAAAGTATGCTGCACGAAGCGGCGCTTCGCGTCCGAGATGAGTGACAGCCACCGGCGCAGTCGCTTCGTTACGAAAAAGATCGATCACGGCCACACACTGTTCGGACGAGAGACAGTGGACAGCAGAGCACCCAACTTTCACGTCCGCTTAGTGCATTTCAAAAGGACCTGTTTCGTGGAGTTATACGCGCTCTTTTAGCTCTCTTTCTTTTTGTCTCATGGAAAAGAGTCGGCCAGTGGGCGGACCACCCTGCACGCGCTGGCAGAGTCGGCTCCGCGGACCGTCACTTGTGGCCGGCCTCATCGCATCACTAAAGAGCAGAGCGTCAAAAGGAAGGGATACTTCTCTCCGAGGAGCAGCTCTGCTTCTAGCCAACCTTGTGTTCCGCGGACTCCTTTGCAAGGGCTTCTTCTCTTTCTGCACACACCCGGCTCCGCCGAGCGCGAACGTTCGGTCGGCCGCGGCCGCTGCTCGAGGAGGGAAAGCAGGAAACAGTGAGAAATGAAGCAGTCGTCGTGGGGTTAAACAGGGCGCGAAGCCGCGCGCGCAGCCGAGCGAAAGCGGCGACTCGAGACAAAAAAAGGACGAGGCGCCCACATCGAGCGGCGGCGGCCAGCAAGCAAGAAGGGGAGCCACGTGTCCTAATCCGAAGTCCTCGAGGCTGTTCGCGCTCGGGCGGGCGCCGCGATGGGGCGGTGGGGGTACAAAGTTTCTCCGGGCCGGCGCGGCTCGGGGTCCAACTTTTGCCGGCGGTAGCAGCTGGCCGACTAATGAGCTGCACCGTGCCCGGTTGTGAGGAGCGCGCGCGAACCAGTGGCGGCGGTCATTTGCATAATCCGGGACCCCCCTTCTTCTTCGGCCCTCCTGGCTCTGATCGACGGCAGCTGTGGCAAGAGAACGCCGTCTCTCGAGCCGCCGGCCGATCGCCGCGCGGACAAGCGCGCACACAACAGCTCGTTGGCTCCGGATGCAAATGCAGGACCAGTGGAGCGCGCGCGGCCGGCCGTCGCCGCCGCCGCTGTCCGTGTCGCCGCCGGCGTGAGACAACGCGTGGACCAGCACGCCACCGGTCGCTCCTCTCGTCCGGAGCCGACGACGCAACAAGGCGCGCCGCGTGTTGCCCGCTGGACGAAGCCCTTCACGGTCCGGCCTCTCCGCGCGCTGACTCGGCAATATGTCCCGGCGGGGACTCACCCGAAGAAGTGTGGCTCTTTCGCACGCTCTCCCCTTTTCCTATGCTCTCAGTTTGATGCATGCATGGGGAAAATTTTCTGCTCCTTTTACCCTGTTCTTCCGCTCTCGTTGTATGCCGGAATGCTTTGGTTATTAGGTTTCTGGGGCATAAACCTGAGAACGGCGAGACACGAGCTCTGCATTTAAGGGAATGACGTGACAGCATTAACGACTCCTGTTTTGAGGCTCCCCTTGAAGATCCTCGGTCGCGTCCATTAACGTTGCTAATCGCCTAGCCGTTAATCTTTTATATATACCTCTATTATCCCACAGATACTCATTAGCATACAGCCGAGATACCATCCATTACGTGCAAGAACGCCTGGCAGATAAATAAATTCGCGCTTTAACTAAGCCGTACAAGCCAGCCTGTGTGGTCTAGGTGCGGCGTGTCCTAGGCTCAGCTCGGGAGCTAAAGGTACTGGGAGGCTATACACCGATTGCATCTTCCCAGCTTAAAGCTAAAGCCCGATTTGGCAGGTGCTGTCAACTCGACTTTTTCGTGTGAAGTCGTGACTTCACGCAACCTGAAGACTAACCTGTGGCCCTCCATGTCACCTGGCAACTACCACCTGTCAATAATCAGCAATTTCTCGACTTTTCACTTCTGTGCCGGATTTTCTGGAGAACAGGCATTTCAAAATTATCGCACCAAAGATAAACTGGTCCGATGCTTGTTACACTAACTAATCATGAGCCGCGTATTCTGCAGAACTTCGGGAACCTGTTGTGCGTGGACAATTCTTTAGTACGGCACACCTCGGCCGTCCATTCCGCGAAGAAGGTGACTGACTCTTCCGGCGAGCAATGCTTTTGGTTACCAACGTCACTAACTCAGCAGCACTGCATATCGCCCAAGCTGCAGCGGCTCACCGGTTATCGGAGCGGCAAACCATTAGCTCTAGGAGTAGGCTGCATAAAGGGCTCAAAGACGGGCCAAGAAGCGCAATCGCAAAGGAGTTGGCATGGCAGGCGAATTATAGGGTAAACAAAAGTTCTTGTGCAAGCGTAGGCACAAGCTCTCCTCTGTTTTTGGAGGTGAGACAGGTAAATCATCGGCTCGTGCTTGACGACTTTTGTATCAGCACGCCTTGTTGCTTCTATTAAGTACAGCGTTTGTAAAAAGCACGGAGCTCATGGGGTCTGCTTCTAAGCCGTTTAGTGGCACTAATTTAGCATTAGTAGAGGATCTTCCAATTGGAGAGGGTAGGGTAAAAAATCTTCTTACCATCAAGAGATTCGGAACAATGGAAATGCACTACAAGGCGAACGAAGAGGCTCAGAAGAAGACCCCCTGGGCTTTACAATTTTGACAAAGACTGTACATACATCATTGCACTGCGGGTTGTGCGTCGTCTGGCAAACGTGTGGCGTTATAGAACGTCCACACATAAGTCCGTGCTCAGTGGGCATGGCAGGCCAGCCGTAGCCCCGCGGCCTAACAAATGCTTCCTCACCTTCATGCAAATCCGTGATCTTCACAGCACAATACAGGATGACTGTCAAGGCTTCTCGGCTCTGTTATTGTCCTTCAACACAATTATGTCACTCACGGAATGTTTAGGGTGTGCCGCGTCCTTCTCTGTGGAAATATTGAGCCTGGCTACGGCTGGGCGGAGTGAGTACAAATGATCTTTTGAAGTAATGGTTGGCGGGCAAGAATCAAATAACAAATAAGGTAGCAATTAAGTGTGTGGGCACAAATGTAAATGTGAAAAATACTGATTCCTAAACTAACTATATGTTTGCTGGGCTGGGAAATTTAACTGAGACGAGCGAAAACACGCCGCGGTGGTGCACTGGTTAGAGCGCTCGACTTCATTGCTCAAGGATGCAGGATCAAATCTCGACCGCAGCGGCCGCTTTTCGATTAAGGCAAAAAGCTAGGTGCCTGTGTGTAGCGCGATGCCAATGCAATTACATTTTAAGGAACCCCAGATGGTCGAAATTCCCGGAGGCCACCCTACGGCATCTCTCATAGCCTGATCGCTCTTGGACGGTAAAACCCCAAACCAAACCAAACCAAACCGAAAACAAGTTAGAAAGCTTAGGGGAGTCTTAAGCATCTTAACAGTTGATGCGAAAAAATTGCCTTATGGACTACATATAGTACAGATGAAGGTATAGCGCTACTGAGCAGTGCGAAGTGCTAAAGCTAACTAGTGGTGCCAATCAGTGGTCTTAATTTCGAATATGTTTTGTTGTAATGTATTGTGAAGCTGCTGTGGATTGTAGCACGTTCGGTTCATGACCTCAAGGGTAAAGGTCTGTTTCCGCTTGTACTCTTTTCGCCTTTCGAAGAAAGTGCTTTTCTTCCTTCAGAAACACTTTTCGGTATTGTGTGACAAAGGTCACGGCCCTGTGAATGGTGCCACGCCACTACTGAAGCCTACACAAAAGCACCTGCCGATTCGGCAACGATACGTTGTATTGTGGTGTCACATGACAGCACTGACCAATCAGCTTTCAGCTAAGTCATCTACCACATTCCTGTCCACCTGCAAACTCGGCTATGGATTTGCCATATTTGTAGAGATGCTGAGCACGTAACAATGTCTTCGGAATTATCTGAGCTCTTTTTGGATGTTTGGTCATGATATCGACTGGTCCTTCTGAACCAGAAACAGATTTTATAAAAGAAATAGCGCAAGTAAAACGGTTTACCACAAAAAAAGGAGGACGCACACTTGCGCTGAACATACAACCGTCAGGTCATATCATAGAAGGGAGCTCCGAGTATCAGAAATGAATTGTAGCAGTAAAACGCAGTGGGCGGCAGGCGTGACCTCTTGAAGGACTGAAACTGCGCAAATTTATCCACGTATCCCTTTCATTAGCCATGCCGTTTGCAAGCTGCCCGGGCAACCGTACCTACGCAAAACATTCTAATCTCATTCCCTCATATCTCTCTCTTTCTCTCTCTCTCTCTCTCTGAAACTCTTTGTTTTCATGTCCTCTTTTTGAACCCACTCTGTGCGTTTGAGCAGGAACCGTCATTTCATGGCCTAGCCATTCCTAATTGTTCTTCATTGTGCCTTGGACGTCGTAAACTCACGATGGTTCCCCGACTTGCTTTCATTCCGTTTCTGACAGCTATCCCCATTGCCCTCTTTTAAGCGTTAGTTGTACTGAATTCATTTGCGATTGCCGCATTACTCCGCGTTATTTCTGGACCTAGTACCTGGTGCGTTTCACGTACTCGTGTGCCGCATGCTGCTTCAGCTCGCACTTGGCAGCAAACATCGTTACCTTCATCGTCGTGCCCAGGCGCGAGACCACTGTGCTATCACTGCATCCGCTCACGCCTCGTGTAAAACTGCAACACACTCTAGCACTGCGCAGTTAACATCGTCGTCTTCATCGAGGTTCAACTGCGAAACATTCTCACGATGTGCATTGATTAACACCGTCTTCATCAAGTTTCATTCCCTAACCCATACATTTTTATGAAATTCCTTAATTCAGAAATTAGTATTACCTGTCGTTTCTGCGTTGCAATAGCATATTTAAACAATATAATTTAGGATTTTTGGGCCCATCTACCTCCCAAGGAACTCATGCCTGATTCATCGCTTGACACGTGGAGTAAAGTAAAGGACAGCGACGTCCCGGAAATTCAATCCCGAGACGTTGCATAGGCCTGTATCACCCGGGTTCTTCATATAGTCTCCGAGGCGCGTGCTGATCACCTTCCCAACCCTTACCTTTTCCTTGAATAATAAAGTTGTACTTCTATCCTTCATCTGCGCCGCTGCTTCATTTTACCGAGCTAAAATGACAGTACACTGCTTAAACCTAGTTAACAGCTTAAATGGCAAAAGTTCTTTACAGCATTGGTTTCACTAACTGCATCGTCATATTTATCTATACTTTCATCATCATCACTAGCGCTACTAAGATCATTATTACTAAATGCACCATTACTATTATCGCTACTACCATAACTATCATTATCACTAACTGCAGCGTCATTATCACTATCTGTAATTGCATCTTCATTGTCTTCGCTACGATCATTCTCGTGCTAGAAAAGCAATGTTGTGACGGTTTGTACAATCACGAGCCCGGCGTGGAGTAGCAGTTAGCAACAAAAGAAAAGCACGAATCCGTAGTGTTATTGACGACTTCAAGTCACAAGACAGAGAGCCTGAGTGGATTCCAACAATCGAGGCACTGTTACTCATGAGCGAACATTAATGAATCACGCAACCCGAGGTGAGGGATGGCGTTGTTTTTCACCATGTTCTGGGTTTGTCGCGTATAATTTGGTAAGTGTAAAATAAAGAAATCAGCAAATAAAAGTGGAGTGGTAGCCAGCGCACTGGGATGGGAATCGGAGGGACAGCGGTTCGATTCCCGGTGGAAACAAGTTTTTTCAAAGCGAAAGCCTTTACTACTCCCCTCTGTAGCTTCTTCGCCGTGTGCGCTGGACGCGGGTGTTCAACCGAGGAGACACCATGTATCCGCTGTGACGTCACTAAGCCGCCGTCACCGGCGCGTATTGCTGTTCCCTGAAAACCCCAGAAAAAGAAGTGCCGGGTACGTCACTAAAAATAAAATATAACGCAAAGCAAGTCAATAAAACTTACGTTTTGTTCGAGCATACAGCGCAGTACGCAAACTGAAATGCACTAATAATAAAATTGTTTCTGAATAGTGTTAATAGACTGGTTGCGTACTTCGTGCCTTCTTTGCTAGGTTGAATAAGTGAACTTGGATATTGGCAAGGCGTAATTCCGTTTTCTGAATGGTAAGGTCTCGCGACTTCTTTCTCCTCAGTGGCCGTCTCTCAGCTAGTTACACGGAAATTGTTACTGAAAGGTGTCTCTGAACGCCACCTAAAGGTAACATACACTATCTGAAGGCAGGAATTGATTACGGTAAAGGTAATTGCATAGTGCAACCATTTTCACACCTTCACCTCCTGGCTGTGTTCACGGCTGGTTTTGCGGCTATTAAGAATCATTACGCAACCTCAATAAAAAGTAAAAATATTCACAAATTCAATTCGAACAATTGTCTTCGGCGTTCAGAAATTTAGCGCTAATCCATTGCGCCAACGTAGAAACAGGAGGAAGGCGTTTTAATTGATGTTCTTATTCGCTTTCTGCTTTTTGCCGCTAGGTGATGCTGCTGAGTGGACCTTACCGTTGAGGAAACGGAATCGCGTGTCGCCAGCGGCTGCGTTGGTAACCAACCGCGCGCTAGCTGTTCTTTATTCACGTGACAATCATGGCGTCACTCAGCCGCAACTACGTTGGACCAGTGGTGCTCACTTTGTTTAGATAGCCTCCGCTGCTTTTGATGACGAGGCGCCGCCTTGGCCCGAGGCACGTGGGCTCGGACAGATGCTGTCACAAGTGGCATAGCCCAGACGGCTGACTGCGCTCTTCTTTGATTACGTCATATAATTTGGCTCCCAAACCAGGGTACGAGCCAGGTACCTTTCAATGCCACATAAGTGCCCTTAGTCGGTGCCAACAGTCAGCAACAGCTCTCAACAATTTAAGGGCAGCAGTCGTCATGGATCCTCCAGGCGAGACGCCTCGGGAGCTGTCTGCGTATCAGAAGTTGCGAATACGACAGACCGAATCCGATCGTCCAGTGGACGTAGCTCGCCGAGAAGCTGCCGCACAGTGACGGGGGAGGCGCGTCGAGCGAAATATTCCAGCGCTTTCGCTTCGCTTCAGCAGGGTAAAACCTTTGCGAATTGTTTTCGCCATGATTTCATGCGCAGGACGGACACGAATGTCACCATGATCCTGGAAGGGTTATCGCCTTAACTCACCATGCACTTGCATACATCACGTAGCTAAAGGCAGAGACCACAGCCGTGCCAGACAGGCTGCCATGACCATCTAACAAAAGGAAGCCAGGCTCTGTTGTCGAGACGATTACCAAACGCGAAAGGGAGCCAAGATCGAAGCAACTGCAGCGATTGCTAACGAACGCAAAACTTTGTTTAAGTATAGTTGAAGCTCTATAATTTTTTCATACCTCTCTGCATTGCAATATACTTTACGGGGCGTTCAAATAGATTTTCCTAAGCCACTTAATCTTATCAGAGAGTGCTGAAACTGCGTGCGTCAACTGATCAAAGTCTCTATAAACTACGCGCCGATTTTCAAATCTGAACTTCTAACAGTGCTTATTTTATGAAGCGTCAGAGTGGTGTGAAGTGCTAGAATGGAAAAATTGGAGTATAAACGAGTCATCAAGTCTCTTTATTTCAGAACACCCCACGCCAAGGGAGTCATGCGATGCCGGAATGTCTTATGGGGAAGACTCCGAATCACATGAAGCAGCCCAGAACTGTCATCTGCATTTAGGATTTGGGTTGAACGTCTGTGGAAGCGGCCCAAGCGAAGGAAACGTTTTCTCCCCTGTCAATGAACACAACATAGATCAAAGGGAGCCTGCCATTTTGAACTCCGCAACCCTTCCAGATCAAGCAAGAAGTGTAAATGTTACTTTAGGTTTCGCTTTGAAGCTGTCTATAGCCTGTTCGCATTGGACACAGGCACCACCACGTAAAGAATGTTTAGACTTCACACCTGAAACAAAACTTGTTGCTGGTACTGAAGTTGTGCCCAGAGAGCGTGTTACATCACCGAGCTCCTGTGATGGCCCGGACTGGTCTCGGCATTGTAGAACATGCAAATATGGGCAACATGGCGCCATAATACGTCATGCTTACTATAGTATGGTAATAGGGCCCATCTGAGACCGATTGGCCTCAGAAATTACGGAAGCTCATATAATTCCAAAGGATGGTTGAAATTCATGCATTAGTAGTGCGCCAGTTCCCCACAAGAAAAAAGGGGGTGATTTTTTTCGTTCTTTTAGATCTAGATAACTGACATTGCCCCTCGTTACTACGGCTTGGTTGTTTAATATTTACTTTTGGTTCGATTTTGGTTCCTATACTTATGATGTCAGATGGCCTCCTTCTGTGGTTTACTTTTTTTTACTTATATGGCACATACAATGACTTAGATCATGGTTGTTCTCGCATATGCGCGTTTGTGATAATGTGCGCCGGCGCTTTTTATTGCTAGAGTGTACCACCTGACATGGTTAGCCCCGGCCACAAATCTTGCGTGAAGCCTTCGCTTACCTCGGAGCGGAAATGTCCGCCAGAGTAAAGCAGCTTTGAACACGGGAACTTCTCGCGTGAAGCGAGTACGGAACATCGCAGCTGTCGCCATAGCTGGTCGCCCCTCATGTTTTACTGCCGTACGTTATCTTTTTCTTCTTCTTCAACATCATCATCTTCTTCTGCATTGGTACATGGCGCTCTACACTGCATGTCGTCGTCTCCTCCGTAGAGTATCTTACTCTTACTCAGAGGGAAAGTTGAGAGGGGGGGGGGGGGGGCTGCATTTTAGTTGCCATGGAAGCGCTTACTGCTTAGCGCAAGGCAGTCGGATTTTTTTCGGGAACACAGGGTGGCGTTACAAAGATGTGTCATCACGATAATCATCATCATCTTGAGGCGCGAACCCAGAGCACAAAAGGCGTAGTAGCAAAGATGCAAAAACATACGGTGCCAATAAACGGTGTCTGTTTACCGACTTTGCATTAAAACCTTCTTAAAGTGATTGACCAACTATATATGTAATTAACGCTTTTGTTTTTATGTTTCAATACTTAGCCAATAAGAGACAGATCCGTCGCTTATTTAGGACAAATATTACTTATATGCTGTTTCACTCACTTTTGAAATTTATAGTCGCAATTTTAAATATTGGGATATTTTTCATCGTAGAACAACGTTTATTTTTGCCTTATTTTTTGGTCAATGTAGTTCTTCACCTGGTAGATCTCCACCCCACGATGCTTAGAAAGCTTATGATGGTTGAAACGGTCGTCAGAAAGCTCCATGCAAACTCCTACAGATGGCGGCACCACCTTTTGCTCTAGGTAAGAGTGAAAACCTCTATAGCCCCCACAACCTTTCACCTGTGCGCAAGGGATTTCGCACATCCTACTTTATTTAACTAGGATAAGTGTCTACCATTTTTTTATTATTCGGGTGAATCTCGCTTTCCTTCTGTACTATTGCAAGTCGGCGCTCGTGTGTGATAGTTAGACGGATAGATGTATTGAAAGGAAAGGCCCAGAGGTTGGCCGGAAGGATTAAAAATCTGGCCTGCTACTCTGCATCGGGCAAGAAGAAGGGGAGAAGAAAGTGGATCATGATGGGTGACGATATGGGAGAAGGCATATGAAAATATATACAGGCACGGCAATTTG
Source organism: Amblyomma maculatum (assembly GCF_055883805.1). NCBI lineage: Eukaryota > Metazoa > Arthropoda > Arachnida > Ixodida > Ixodidae > Amblyomma > Amblyomma maculatum. The sequence goes on from NC_139352.1 coordinate 39,252,505, forward strand.
TTTTACAAGCGTGAATCAAAGTCCGGTGGCACACAAAAAACGGCAAAGAGGCCGAACTGCCTGGACACCCTTCCCCTTGTCCTGCCAAGCGCCCAGCAGCAGTTCCTCCGACAAAGGCCTCTTGTCCAAACGCTTCAAGCAAACGCTTCTGTGTATTTTCTCCCTTGTTGTAGAGAGCGTACAGCGCTACGTTTTCCTTGAAATAAAAATAGGTTATACACTTAACCTCTACGCCGATTTATCTAGAAAAGCACATCTATACCAAGCAAAATGAAAACGTATCAGGAGTCTTATAAATGATTAGGCTAAACTGCAGCTTGTCAGCTCAGAATGTGCGTCGTTATTGGGGCTCATTTTCTCACCAAGTTATCTCGTTTCTCGTTGCGTAAACTGAGAAGAACGGCTTCACACCTTCGTTCGATCTGTGAGAACTTTCAGTGAGAGGTGGTGCGGAAAAAAGACATCCTAGTGGCAGAAGCTACTTAGAATTAAAGCTAATTAATAAGCCCGCTGCATTTACCACGAAATAAACGCTACTCTCATACTACTCAAAATTATGCGCCCTGTTTTTAATGCATAATGGCACTAGCAACTGCAAGGCAACTTTTCTTTTAAAGTGTTTATATACTGTGAACCCCTCGATTAATAAGATTTATTTTATGTCCGAATAAAAACACCACGTTTTATTGGTATAGTTGGTAAACTACGGCTCTTCATTCCCATTACGATAAGAAATTAGAACTCTGCTACTCTAGTTCAATCACACATTTATATCAGCTTTCTGGCAGGGGATCTACTAGAAATGAAATAGTATTCCCGAGATGCAGTAAAAGTTCTATATGCTAGTTTTTGTTTGGTTTGTGAGGTTTAACGTCCCAAAGCCTATGAGGGCCGCCAGACTTTTCGGCTCCAGGTAATTTCGACCATCTGGGGAAACGACAAGTCGCGTTTAGCCTGTGTCAGAAGCGCGGCCCGCACAGCCAGGATTAGTCGATACGCTCTTTATGGATTACTCGATACGCCAGGGTACTGAAACTTGTAGAAGGAAAGTAGTGTCTTTGTAATAGAACACCGCTTTTCGGAAAACATCAGCTCCTAACTATACACACTAACTCGCATAAAATACTTTCCTTCACGATCCATAACCAAATGAAGATTAACCCAGCAGACTTCTCGAAAAAAATACCTAAGAAACGTCACGCTCACAACTTGCGAAATAACGCACGCAGGAAATGATAACAGCGAACAAATGTAGTCGTCCAAAGGTTTTCTGATCATCCCAAAATATTTAAAGAAATATTCTTGCACCATGTAGTGACTAGATTTAAATACATCTACAACAGGGTTTAAGAGCAAAAAATTCTCTTGTTATTTGTCATCGATCAAATTTCAATATTGTCGCACTGTTGTAAACATTAACAATTCAAATTCTGCTTTACATACTTCTATTAAGTATGCCCCATGTCTGCATTATGTTCTGTCTTAGGCGACATATGTTGAACGTATTTCCTGAACGGGACTCTGTGCACTGTATTTGCACTGTTTCTGTTTCGTTAACGATCTTAAGCAAACATTCAATATTGGTGTATGGGGACAGTATATGGCTCTTTCTGAAGCGTTTCCTCCCTTTTCTCGGTGCTCTCGCGGAGCCTTGTTGCCGTTTTTTCGTGTTTGTTTAGAGTCAACGTCGTTGTTGAAAGCACACTTCCCTTGAAATAATATGTCCTTAGAGTTTGGAGTGTGCGCGCCTTGATATTGTTTCCTTACGCCTTTGTAGTTGCCGCTGTTTAAGAAATAAATCAAGGGGACTCTCCTTTACGGAAAAAGCGTAAGGCTATCCCAAAGCGGCTCTCTTACAAAACCTGAACGCTGTACTTTCAAAGGATGCGCTGCAAGTGCTCGCTCGACAGCTTGCAACACCCTTCGCTAAGTTGCACAACAAACAGTCCAAGTGACAGTTGCGTTCCTGTTGCTTTCAGACTGGCGGCGGCCACGGGCAGCGTTGCCTGGGAGGCTGAATTAAGGCTCGTTAGCCCCCTCTGCCGGGGCGCAACCGCGAGAAGCGTGCCCAGCGATGCCGTCACGACGTTTCGGAGCACGCGACCACTCGTCTTCGTTGCCGTCGCCAGGCTCGTGCTGTTTCCAAATGAAGCCACTTGGCGGCGCATCATGGGGCTCGCTTGTTAGCGCGTCGGAAAAGCACCGGGGCACGCGTGGACACTCAGCGCTGTCGCTCCGACCCAGGGCCCCGGCGAGTACGAGCAGTTCTCCGACCTGCCTGCCCCGGACGCCTAAACAACGCTCGAGACCGGCAACGGCAAGACGTAAAGAGCGCAACTTGGTCGTTATACACTCTACTCAGCTTGCAATTAGCGGTGTCTGCGCGCAGCATTTGTTATCTGCATGAATAAACCACCGCGGCTTTCATGCGTTGCTGTGAAATTTCTTTGCGGTTGTATCTACAGAAATTATAGGCCACATTCCGCACCGAAACACTTTAAGAAATTTAAAACGCAAAGCAGAAAAAACTGAGGGCTGTCGTCATTCTGTCACCTACAAAGAAAAACAGAATGACGTCCGCCCTCCGTTTTTCTAAGAAGTCAGTGGTTCCACTAGTGAGCTACTGAGAGCAGTTACAGTGCGAAGGAAGAAGGGAAAAAATTGAGTGGGAAAGGCCGCCCTTGTGGATCTTTGTTCCATACTGTCGCCTACCCAGAGAAAATCCCGTGATTTTTTGTTCACAAAGCCGACAAAGCCGACGGCGGATTCTGAAGCGAAAGCTTCACTACGGTAGGTAGATCAAGCCGTCGGGTATGCACGTTTTTCACCTTGAGGAAGATTTGGAGGTCAAACATCGGTATTAAGCCTGGCGGTCATCATGTGACTTTGGGGCATAGTCAGGTAGGCCGGAAACAAGTGGCCCGTGACCTGTGTAAACGTCAAGCCCATGGCGTCTGTCGAGGTTGAGGTCAAGTGACCTGGTGGTTGCCATTAGATTTTGGGCATAGTGACGTAGACCACCAAGTGATCGTCACTACTGTCAAGTTCAAGGTCAAGGTCACGTGACCTGTCGTCAGGAGGGATATTTAGAGGTCAAAATTCTGTGTTAAGCCTGGTGGTCACCAAGCGACTTTGGGGCATAGTCACGTAGGTCATCAAGTGGCCCGTGACCTCTGTAATTATCCCGGTCACGGGATTTACAGGCGAAACTTCTGTGTTAAGCCTGGGGATTGCCATGTGACTTTGGGATAGCCACGTAGACCACCAAGTGGACCGTGTTATGAACGACAAGGTCTTAACGCTATGGCGTAATAATTAAATTCTTCAGTTTTGCCGGTGAAAGGGGATGCGAGTCAGTGGCAATGCCTTAAACACTATGTTACATACAAAGGCGTAATATACTAATATTAGTCCTATTTCTATTTTGGTTTTTGATGAGGTCCAATGTAAACGACCTAAAATATAAATATTTAAACAGTTTTCTTCACGCCGACACTGGAGCCGCAATCATAGTGCCTGCGGAGGTTGTTTGGAAATAATTTAGTATCGTCATGCCTTCACAACATCAGCACTTGCCTTGATCGCCATGAGTCGAAGTCTTTCATCGTTCGTCAAGAAACGTCGGATCATCTTTCCCGTAGCAGCGGTTGTTCTCCGGAAGCTAATGAAACGAGACGAATCGAAGATATTAAAGCATTTATATTTTATTCACCAGTGAAAAACTGTACCCTTATCTGTCCTTATGCCATGCTTGCGGCAGCTCTCCTTGCGGTGGTTTGGTGAAATATTCAAGCGGTTAATAGCTTCCAGAAAAAAAAGAAAGAAAGCTTTCGTGATTTGAACCTAAGAAAGGTTGATTTTCCATGGAATAACAACGCGGTTATCTCGGCTAATTCAGATAGGGAACTGACTTCGGCTCGATGAAGGCGCTCGCTTAACAGCACTCAACTAAGGGCACTTAAGTGGTTAGGCCGCAACAGGGCCGCACTTTGCTAGACATACGCAGGCAAATTTTGTGCCATAGAACAAGGATTGAGTGAAGTCCTGGGGTGGTGGCAATCGTATACATGATTGCGCATCTATTGAACAACGTCGCAATCCATTTGCCGCAATTTTGGTGCATTATCTAATCCTTCTTTTAACCTAGCAATCCAGGCTCGGGTTCTAACACCGCGAATTCAACCGCGTCACTGGATGCAATCCAATCTTGAAGAAGCGCAGCTGCCACCTTCCACGGAAATCATTTTGGCTGTAATTTTTCTAGGTATAGTGAGCAAAGGTCTTGGTTTGGTTTGTGGGGTTTAATGTCCCAAAGCGACTAAGGCTATGAGAGACGCCGTAGTGCAGGACTCCGGACAGTTCGACCACCTGGGGTTCTTTAACGTGCACTGACATCGCACAGCACACGGGCACCTTGCTTTTCGCCTCCATTGAAAAGCGGCCGCCGAGGCCGGGATTCGATCCCGCGTCCTTGGGAACAGTAGTCGACCGCCGTAGCCACTGCGCCACCCCGGCGGGGCAAACAAAAGTCTTCTGCATGTGACGAGATTTCAGTCGATGCATTAAGACGGCATTTTGTTTTAATAAACGACGTTTTTTCTCGCGGTTATTAAGCGCAGTATTTCTGCAGAAAGAATACCAAGTGGTTCGAAACAGGCGCTGGTTACTTCTCATTGAAAGAATGGATCAAAACATAAAGTTGAAAATTGCCATTGCACCCGCCCCGGAAACTTATTTCCTTAGTGATGATTATTTTCCTTGAAGCGCATCGCGTGTTATCGTGTTATCCGCTCGAATTTGTAAAGGGTCGCGGCATGTGGTATGCGTCTGATAAACAAACAATATCTCTAGTTGTATTCAAGATATGCAGTTCGTTAATAATAGAGAGTTTTAGCTTACCGTGGTCCGCGATCCGCTACCGTGATCTGCCACCGCGCATTTCACTGCGAATGCCCAGATCCACTTGACGTCTATAGATGGCGCCATATACTTGATGCCGGCACATAGACCTGCCGCATCGGGACCACAGCTTGTGCGTCCCGCCCACGCGCGGTAGAGGATCACGGTGGCGGATCGCGGATCACGGTAAGCTAAATCTATCTAATGAAGTGTTTCTGATAAACGTAAATATTAAGGCTTATGAGGACCCTCTTTGGCCCTGCTTGCCACCTCTGTCTCTAACTGTTAACAGTTACGCTGTAATAGACAAGCATAAAAGATTTTCCGCAAGAATCTATACCTGTGCCTGTTTTAATTCCTGCACTTATATGTCTTATATGTCGCAGATTACTTACCTTTCCCTACGTATCCATGTATTGCAGCTGATACGCTAATAGTGACCAGACACGGCGATACTAAGAAAGTACATCTACACTTTTGTGCACTAAAATTGCATTATCGTATATTGTACGTAATTTCGAAGTAGTCATGGAATGGTTCCGCCGTAACCTAGTCAAAGTGAAAGATAAACAAAATCAAGAAGGCTATTTCGCAATTAATCAAAGCCAATTCTCCACGAAGTAAAAAAATTTATTGCTTAGGCCAAACTGTGTTCAATGTAAATGTTCATCAATTATTCCCGTGTTAAAGCTCAAATAGACCGAAGTAACATTTCCTCAGGTATGCTTTGCAATTACCATTTGCTTTTTTGTATGAGCAGCTACAGCAATAAGTCTCGTGTTTGCTGCATTCTGGTAAGACCACTTGTCTTATCTTTGGATCTGAATATACCTTTGTGTATAAATAAGCTAAGTTATGACACTGTTGTTCCAAGGCATGTTTACAGCCTAAGTGACAATAAAGCAAAACACACAGGAACCGGTGACGGCTGTGCGACACTTTCATTCGCTAGTCCAAGATAAATAACTAGAGTGTAGCATAGATATATAATAATTACAATCAATCTGTTTAGCCTCCCACAAGCGGCTCTTCTTCGACTAGCCTTCATGGAATCCACAGCCCTTGTAGACGAATACGCTGGAGTAGAATGGCACCCTCAACTGGGCTGTATTGTGCGCCATTCTCGTCTTCAGTCTGCAAGCGTCGCGATAATAGATGAAAGAAAGGAACGAGCCTTGCAACATACCCTGCTCCTCTACGACTAACGTAGCCGCCTCCAAGATACCGTTCAAGGTGAGCGGTGCTGCCGCCGCTCAGCCTCTCTTCGGGCGGCGCGCTTTTTGCAGCAGCCCACAGGTAAAGAGGGATACATTTTACCGCTCTTCAATACTCTACCTTCTCATTTTTCGGAAACCATTCTTACAATTACTACCGTAACATCGACCTTCAAGGTTACCCATTTCTACGGTGTCGCCATTTACCCCTCTCCACCCTACCCTCTCCCGCCTTTTTCATCAATGACCATTTCTCAGTTACGGATTCCTGCGCTTTCGATACAGCCCCCTCTTCCTGCCTCAGGGCTCAACCACAGGAGCCATCCTCCAATTGCGCATCCATAAGCTCTTACTGCACCTTTTTCCTTCCGTGGCAACGCTCTTGCTCTTGCTTTGGCATATAACCACTCTACGGTTGCGGATTCCTTGACTCTCACCACACTCTCCTCCTTCCATAGCATCCATATTGAGGGTTCGGATTCTGAGATTGCGTCGCTTTCAGAAGCGTCGTTATCTCCCTGACCACGAGTTATCTGATTGGTGGAAATTTACGCTGAAACAGGTAGTGGTAGTAACATCCGGTTTCGGTATTTTTACCAATCAGAAGACTCGAGGTCAGGGAGATAACAACATTTGTGAAAACGACGCAAACTATGAATATGGACCATGGGTAGCTTCGGCGCTAACGTCCTCCGTGTGACGCATTCAGACGCTGTGTGCATACCCTCCGAGCAGTTACCATGGCAACCAAAGTGCGGACTGCCATACTACTACTTACTACTGCTATTACTAATGTTGCTTCTTCTAGTGCTACTACTATTTCTGCTATTATTGGTCCTGCTACTTCTACGACCACTACTAAAACTACTACTGGTACTACTAATACATCTACTATACCGCAGTGAGAAGAAACCTGTGGAATGGGTCTGTAAAAGCTGTCGCTGCAAAAACAATATTTAAGCACTGCTGTTTTCAGGATGCCAATTTTACTTATAAGGCAACCGTGGAAATATGGAACTTATGGAAATTGCAACTTATGGAGATATTCACCAGAATGGTACAATCCTCCGATGGATAGATAATCATTCTTGCAATTAAACTTCCTCTTTCGCACGCATCGAATAGTTACGACTGCCATATAGAACAGAAACCGTTTTTTTACGACAGCAACAACCTTCACAGCAAGGTACTACGAGAATCGATCCGCAGATACATTGATTGATATAGCGGCATTTTACAATATGTAAAAAAAAACGCATTTAAACACAATCTCTTGTTAAAAATGCGTATCAGATTTATCGGGTATGCATGCACCTTCGTAGCGTTGCAAGGCATGTAATGTAACACACATAACCGCTCGGCAATATAGTCTATTCTGTAATAATCTTTGCACAATATTCTTACCAATTGACTTTTCTACTGGAACTTTAGTATCTTAAAACCAGAATCAACATGGGTTGCTGAACAAAAAAAAGATTGTTGCACATAATTTTTTTTTTCGGTCAACTGCAACAGCTGGGTAAAACACCCAGCTGTTGCAGTTGACAAAAAAAAAAAAAATATGTGCAACAACCTTTTCAAAACGCTCTGATAGTACCGCCTACCCTGGCCTCCAGCAAAAGTCGAGCGCCAACTCGGGCAACCGGCATTTATGAGGGAGGCCCGAATGTAGACTTTGATGCAGAACACCTTTCGCCACGAATACGCCCTGGCATTTATGAGCTACTGCGTCTATTTGTGTTTATTAAGCTAGTTGTCGGTAACACTGGTCGTAATCTGAAGGTAAGCACGTGTGACTTTTTTTTTATTTTTTTATAGGCGGCGGGTGGTTCGTATTTTGGGATCGGACATTTTAGATTAAACAAAAAGAAGTCAGCATCGGTAAACATATGCGGAATTGGTATTCAGAATTCGGATTTAACCGAAAATGGTCGGTATTTTAGGAATTTTGTGTCGCACTATTGTACAACTAACAAATCATGGTTGAGAGTTAACTAAGTAGGAAAACAAGGACACTGATTGAATGGCGGTATTGTTGCATGCACAGCGTAGTTGCGTGAGTTACGTTATTTATCTGCTACGTCACACGCCTCTGCAGCCCAGGAAACCCCCCTTCCTCACCTCCTGGTAGCTGATCATTCTCTGTTCAGTGCCGTCACCCGCTCAGAACAGTTAGTTGGTTAAGCAAGCTCATTAACCGAATATTGACACTGAAGTGTGCATGCACATCACGGAAAAGTGTCAGGCTCTGACTACCGCGGTAATTTAGCGACAGCTCCATCGGTGCTATTAACATATATACCACGTCACGTTCCGCCCTCTCGATAAACCCAGCTCGGGAAGCCAACGACAGCATGGCAACATAACGGAAGTAAACTTGCGCTTTCTTTTTGTCTGCAAGTTATCCCATTTACCTTACGTTAGTTTTCGGTAACGATTCATTCTGCAAGCATAGTTCCGGGTACTACCATGTGGACGTTAATTATTGGTAAATAAATCGTTAATGCTAACAAAGGCAACAACATACTTAGGTGACTATCGACCGCTGTGGACTGACAGTATGGATTAAGGAAAAAATCTACAATATAATGTGCATGTGAATTATGCACATGAGCGTTAGATTTCTGCGGCGTGATACATGATTAAAAATTGCTTATGTAAAGGATAGAGAGAGACACTGACTTTTGAACTATCGCGCTGTGGCAAGCTCATTTTAGGTCAGTTGACAATATCGGATACGCACTAGGTGTCGAATTTTATCATTTTTTAGGCTAACGTTTCGAGATCACTTGGACCATCATAGCCTTGCGGTCGGCGGAGAATTGGACACTGCGCTGCCACCTGCTAATCATGATGATGATATTTCGAGGGTGCGAGACCGCACGGGGGTAAAATGTCCCGCCTGTCTTCGACTCCTATCTCCCGTTTCCCTATGAAGAAAACTTCTTTAGTCGGTAACCCCTGCCAATTCGACCATAACCTTGAAGTTCATGACATCAATGCCAGACCATGCCACCTGACAACCACCACCTGGCAGAGGCATGGGTTACTCGAGGCTATGAGATCTTCAAACGGTCGACGCGGACTCCGCCGGACATTTTTTGTAGCGAAAGCTACATTGGCCATGAACGAGGAGTTTTGCGTGGCGAGAAGCACAGAGCTGTTGCCAAGCAACCGCCGCAGCTGGCGCTCGCCGCGCCATCTGGCAATCAAGGAGCAACCAGAAGAAGAATTAGATACCTCGTCTTTAATGCAGCAGCAACATAGCTGGACATAGTGAGAGCGCATCGTAATTCTCTCTAGCGTGATAATGATAGTAGTGATGATGACAGGCTAGTCAGCGGCGCATTTCGGGCGACCGTGTACTCAGCATTGGATAGGATTGGACTGGACTAGATTAGATTGGACTGGTTTGGATTGGTTTGTATTGGTCAGGTATGGATTAACTCGGACAGAATTAGTTAGGCTGTATATCACTTAAATGAACTGTACTTGGTTGGACTTGATTTGATTAGACTGGATTTATTTGGATTGGATTAGATTAGACTGGATTCGATTGGATTACAATGGATTAGATGGGATTAGATTGGATTGGAGAGGAGTAGGCAGCCCAGCGCACGCACACGTGCTTTCACTACGTATATCCTGGCCTAACTGAACTAAGCCCCGACCAATTTTTGTTGTCGGCAGGGGGTACCAACGTTTTCGCTTCATTAGCCTGCGAGGCGAATGCTCGTGATGTTTTAAAGCTTGTAGGCTCCAGGCAGTCGACGTTGACGCCGCCGGCATTAAAGCGATATATATTTGTTGCTCGAATTTATTTTTCGTAGGAATAAGACAATACGAGGAGGGGGGGGGGGATGCCACCTAATTTTAAATAAAATATTAGGGTTGGCGCCTAAGCTTTACCCTAAAGAGTACAGGCGAAGTGCTTTTCACACCGCCCTTTCATTGCGCGATTTTTGTTTTTAGTTTTTCTTGTTTAAATAATTTCAATCTTAAGATTATTTCACTGTAACATCGGTACTCATCCTTAACGCCCCTTCGTAAGTCACACGCACCACAACGTGTTCATTATAGTTGCCCCTCTAACACGCTTGGTACCAACCACCCTGCCAACACGCATTATTATTTTGAGAAGTTCTACAAGAAACGTTGAAGAAAGACTTCGTGTTCAATTCCCACAGTGTGCGCTACCTAATGGCCACTCAACATGACCATGAACCTTTTGACTACATTTTCATCCTTGAACTGCAATGTCTATGGAAAATGCGCATGTTGGACCGGAATGCTGAGCCTCTCGTTTGCCCCATTTTGGTCAGATGGTGCACCAGCTGAGAGACACGAAGACAGTGACTATCAACAAGACTGGCTCCCATTATTGATGTGTTGTCTTTCCTTGCCGCCCTTTTAGGGAAGTTGTGCTAAGACGTGTTGTAGTTATGCGGTGCTGTATATTTTAATTATATTTTTTCGGCTACAGTCTGATTAGTTTGTAAATAATGTACATAGCTATTTCCTGCATTTAAAGGGTTGTAATAAATACCATGCCGAGAGGAAAAAAAAAAAGACCTTTCGTGGCCTATGCGTTGCGTGCCCGTCAGGCATACAGAGGGCCTGGGCTCGAACTCGAATGGCGGCAAATGCATTTTATTGAATAACTTCTAATTTTTGAAATACCTCAGTTAAATACACCTTATCGCAAATTTCGGCTCCGTTTGGACACTCCCCCAGTTCCTTATATAGCTCGATTCTGACTGCGGGAAATTTGAAGTTCCCGCACGAGGCCATGTGGTTGTGACGTCATAACCTCGTCAACCAATCAAGATTTTTCCAACAACACTTTCCGACATACTGGTGGCGACTACTACGCTGACAGCTTTTCCACTGAACGAGCTGTATGCGCTTCGCGTAAAAATGGGAGATCAAAACCCTATACATATGCGGCTAACCCATGTCACGAACAAAAACAAAAGCGACACTCAGAGCACCTTCGTTAAATTGTCCTTGTTAAAGTCTATTGTTCCACACTTATAGCGGAACCGATGTTTTAAGGCGGAAGCTTTTAATGGCTCATGCTGTCAAGGACAAAATGTGTCCCGCTTTTGCGGTGGCTCTGATTGGCCGAGGCGGGATGACGTCATAAAGGTCTCTGCCAATCACAGAGCACCACCACAGCATGTGCGAATGCGTGCCTTACATGGCCATATATAAATAAAGTATCAGTAACTAATTAATGACTGGATATTGAATTAATTACTTAGTAATTGCTGACTAATCATGAATTGCATTAATAAAGCAATTATATTTAATTACATTTGTAATTAATTACCTAATGCCTAATAATTGCCTATATGAATTACCTAAATAATTATGACAAATAAATGTTACTTGATTACTAATTAGAGCCAGTTGCGTAGCAGAATGCGGCACTCGGGCTTTCACTTTTCACTACTTTAGTGACTAAAGTGCCTCGTCATTTTTGCCAGCTACTCCTCTTGATGACAAAATTAGGCCCACAACCCCCTATCGCGTCATATTGTAAGGCGGGGCTCCTGTCCTCCCTAATAATTCTTGTTGCGCTTCTGTGCGAGAAGCCTGGCAGGCGCCGAGTCTTACAAACCTGTACTACAGGAAGTGCTAGAATTTCCGGTTTTAGTTCTTTCATTTGTACGTTGGACAAGCGCCCTTGACGACCGTTGATACTATTCGTTTAAATTCTCAGCACAGCGCACGTCCAGTATCTGCCACACCGCTTTCACTCCACATACTTTGAAAGGAAAGAGAATGCTTGCTTACCTTAAGTTTATTCCTTTCAAGAAATTAAACTGCTTACCTGCGGTTGCCACCATAAAAAAAAATGGCGAAAATGTGTGGTGAAAAAAAAAAAACGAAACGCGTTCATTCTGCATAACGCTGCCGAACGAAAGGAGTTCTGTGGAAGGCCGCCATACCAGAAATGCTGAAGCGGCATCTTTAGATCGCGATAATTACTAAAAAAAAAGCCTACCCGAGATAGCATAAATCAATGCGCCTTCGCTAGCAAAAAAATAAAAAAAACTAAAAGCTCATTTTGTTACTTGATTCGACTATGTTGTAAATCGTATGGCAAGATCGATGCATGGTTAGCTCTGTTATTAATGTCCTTACCCTGCTTGGTTATAGCTTACCCTCTGTAAGCGGGAAAGAAAAAATCGGGGATTATGATCCCGACGCTGAACGACGTGATGAGGTGCCTCAGTTCCTGATTATCGGTTGCAGTCACGAGCATAACTAGAGAAACTAAACACCCTTTTTCATTATCTGTCTTCCTGCCGCTGGATAAATAAAAATAATCATTTGTTCGTTTTGTGCAAGGGCAAGCTTTTTATGTCTGCCTCGTCTAAATGGTGTCACTATTGTCTTGGACATTGTTTTGCCTAGATTATATCTCCGGAGGCCACAAAATCTCAACAGTTAGAGAGTCGTCTAATTTAAAGCAGTTTACGAAATTCGCAATTTCTTTTTGAACAGCAGAAACAAGCTCAACAGGGTACTTTCTGTTTGTCACTAGTACTGACCGCTTGAGAAAACTGCTACACGATAAACTGTGATGCCAGTGACCAACAACCCGGTAATATAGCCTATTCCGCTTTTAGCATGCGAACTTTGCCTCCTCAATGCCTTGATGTCGATGGCATAAATTGTGATACGATCCGTAACAAAACAAAGCTGTTTTTCTTGCGCTCAAGGCCTATATGGCTTCATAAAAACGTTATCATTACAAGCCTTGTTTTCCGACAAAGCTTTATTACGTTGTGTAAACATTCCGAAGGCCTCGGAGTCGCCCCCCTGCAATGCTTTAGGGGTTGGGGACTCTACTGCTCAGCCCGATGATGCGATTTCAATGCAGGCTACGCGAGCCGTGTTTCGGTGGAAGCAAGCATGTTCCACAACTCAGCTGGAACACAAGGGACAGACACACAATCAGCAGCAAAGTGTGTGTTTGCGAAAGGTAAAAACGCGAGCAAGGAGGTTGGTTGTACGGCTGTCCAGAATACGGATAAACTTGGCCTCGATATGTTTTTTCTTTGGTCAAGACGCAAAAGCATGAAGCACCTTTCCAGGTCATCATATGTGAACGTGGCACGTGGCACAAGGAGGTAGGATTATTTCTGCAACGAAATCTGAAGCTTTTGAACATTAATGATCCTTTTCTGAATAGAAGCTTGGAAGAAGTGGTTGAGTTTATAAAAGAACTTAAGAGCACGATGTGGATTTTTTTTAAATAGATATGAATGACCTGTATTACTCATTGCCGCATCAGCAGCCTTTAGAACGCATCGAAGACAGTATCCATAGCTTTGGTGCTGCTGCCTTTCAGAATGAATCGGGCGTGTCTGTTGTTTCCTGAGTTTATTTTCCCAATATCTGAAGCCGACCTTTGTTAGATGGAATCATGAGGTGTTTCTGCGGAAGGATGGTGTTTGTATTGGTTCATGCATTGCGCCTGCGCACAGGCAACTTTACCTTGCGAGTCTGGACAGGCGACTGCAAAATAATCTTAATGATGCGATAGTCATCCGAACCTTCAGATTCGTTGATGACTACTTAGTAGTCTTTCGTAAGAGCCATTGTGACGTTTCTGTGACAGCCGCTACCACTATTTCTACCTTCACTGAGTGTATACACCCTCTGAAGATCACCCATCGCTTTCTTGATCTAAATCTAGTTTCTGCGAAGCAAGTTTGTTGGATGTATGAACCCAGAGAATAAAAGCCCCTCTTGTCATATTCGTCAGCTCATACGAAGTTGGTCAAGAGAGGAGTGGCGAAGATGTGTCTTTCCAATGCAGTTAGTAAGTCCTGCGCATGCCTGACGAAAATTAGTTTTCATCAGCCTTAATACCTTAATGAGCGTTTAACTGAGCACCATAGGGAAGTCAGGGATTGCGGCTCCAGAAATTTGATGCGGCACTGCCGTGATGATAAGTGCAAGCTTTGTTTTAAAAAATGCCAGGTGATTGGCAGAAATAGAGATAGATTAAGAAAAGAAATTATCGAGGCCGCTGCAATTGAAAGAGCCGGACCTTAAAGCTGTGTCATTGTCGTTGTCAAAAAAAGACATGGCATACTTGGATGCAATGCAGTGTGCCAAGCGGTGAAATGTATTTTTTTTTTTTTAGAAAGTATCTTGTTTATTCTCTCACGTATTGTTTTATCCTCATGCATAAATTTTGTGAGCGGCCTCGGCGGCCGCTTTTCGATGGCGGTGCAAAGCAAGGCGCCCGTGTGCTGTGCGCTGTCAGTGCACGTTAAAGAACCCCAGGTGGTCGAAATTTTCGGAGTCCTCCGCTACGGCGTCTCCCATAGCCCGAGTCGCTTTGGGACGTTAAACCCCACAAACCAAACCAAAACCTTAGTGAAAGTTTAGCGCTTGTGTCTGTTCTTTTGCTAGCTGCACTATGGAGCATAACGCGCACCCACTAGCCCGAACCCTCACCCTTTTAGGAAGACACCTGAGTGCTGTGTGATGTCAGTGGAGATAAAGAATACTAGATAGCCAAAATTAATACGGAGCCATTCTTAGCCGAGGTCGCTTTGAGACGTCAGGCTCTATACAGCGGGCCGTATCGTACCGTACCGTACCGTACCATACCACACCATTCTAAAAGACCCCGCATCACTATTACATAATTATAATTGGTTAACAGGAAAGTAAGTGCGCAATATCTGTCACAATTTTCCCGTGGACAGCTGAACCGCGCCGTAAGGAAAGGTGGGAAAGTGGTACTGAAAGCGGAAAGAGAGAAAGGGGCTGCGAAGTAATTTCGGCCACTTGTGGATATTTAATGTGCACTGACACCGCACAGCACACGGACGCCTCTCCGCTTCGCTTCTGTCGAAACGAAGTCGCCGGCGGCCACATCACTATTAGAGAAAAAGGTTTATGAAGGAAAAAGAAACAAGAATGACGATTAATTGCTAGGAAGACATGACCAGCCATTCCTGCTGCATTCAAAGTGACGCCCTAAACGTGCCCATCGACGCTGCCTACACATTCAGGGCATTGTTCAGAGTGAAACTGTTACTGTTACTGCTCTCTGCCACCGTTTCAACAAATACGGGAACCAGAATTCTCCAGGAGGACGTCTAAATCTCACACGAAGCGCAATCTGGTTTCAAGATGAGAAATCTTATAGTAGTACAGAGCACACGAGTAATCGGAATATGTCTTCGTTAGCCATTTTATCGTCGACAACTTTCGTGAATCGGGTTTTACTGTCGTAACTTTATTTTAACACGGCAAAGTTTAACACCGTGTTAACTGGTGCGGAAAGGTGTAAATTGTACAGAAAAAACAACTGAAGCACGTACTTTCAACTGATTTGCTGAGCTTGTTTGTGGCGATTTTATCCACCGTACATTCATAAAGTACTTTTACAGCCTCAAGAATATATCAGGCAAGCACGACATCCCTGTTGTCTTTTCTTGCAGGGAAAAAACATTATTGCTGCATGTCTAAAAATTAAAAACAGCTCTGAAGAACGCGCCCCGCCATGCAAAATTACTCAAGAAATAAAATTCATTGAGTGCGACAAGGAAGTTGTGTATGACGCGCCTCTCAAATTCAGCAGGAAGTACGTAGAGCAAACCGGAAGGTGCACCAACTCTACACTGAGGGAACACGCCAATATGTGTGGTCAGGTATAACGCCACCCCCGCAATCTGGTTTCCTACTGTCATCATTGCAAAGAATGGAATGCTCGCCACAACAACAAAACTATCCCAGGTCACGTCAAAACAACACACGACCAAGGATGCAAACCTCACCTCAACGACACCGCCAAACTAGGAGACACGAAATTAAAAACCGAAAGAGAAATCATCGAATGTTTTAAGATCAGGACTGCTGGGATCGAAAATTTCATCTTTATCATGTTGCACTCTTGTCATTCTTTTCTGTATAAAAGCACCGTAACCTGTGAAATGAGCGGGCAGAAAGTAGTGTTTTGTCTGTCAGTTGTTTTGTTCACGTTACGTCTTTCCGTGCCAGTTAGAGCGTTATACGCACTAAGAAACAACAACTAGCCCCGCTCATGCCTGTAAACAGGGCAAACCACTGCAGCTGCCATGAAAACTTCCGTTCCGTTCCGTGCTATGGAAACAATTTACGGCATCCCTAACGTTGTTACTGCATGCGACAACGCGCGTTGGTTTTAACGCGGAACGCCTCCCTCCAGTCGCACGACGCGTTAGCAAAGCGTAATGTACCTGCAAATAAAATTACCTGTATTCTGTTCAGAAAACAACCTTAGGAGCGATGAAACATCAATAATAATAATAATAATAATAATAATAATAATAATAATAATAATAATAATAATAATAATAATAATAATAATAATAATAATAATAATAATAATAATAATAATAATAATAATAATAATAATAATAATAATAATAATAGTAAGAATAATAATAATAATAATAATAATAGTAACAATAATAATAATCAATCAATCAATCAATCAATCAATCAATCTTTATTTAATGTGCGCAGGAACAACCATGTGGTTTTGTGCTGCAGCACAAAAAAAAAATGAAAAAGCACGAACATGTTTACACACACAGAGAGAACACAAAAAAAAAGAAATAATTTGAAATGAAACTGAGACGAAAAGTATCACGGAAATTAAGCAAACAATGAGTATCATTATCATCACTTATATACACAGTGAGAGAATTTTTTAGCACACCAGGAAATAAAGAAAAAAAAAAAAGAACGGTAGGTAGAAGAGAAAAAAAAAAAAAAACAGATGATGGTTTGGTTTGGTTTCTGGGGTTTAACGTCCCAAAGCAACTCAGGCTATGAGAGACGCCGTAGTGGAGGACTCCGGAAATTTCGACCACCTGGGGTTCTTTAACGTGCACTGACATCGCACAGCTGAAAAAAAACAGATGACTGACATTGATTATAGTAATATAGAAATATACATAAAATAAACAACCATTCCAGGCGCAACAAGTGCATGGTACTTAAAACACAGGCTAGAAATACAGAATAATACAATAAAGAAGTAAAATTGAACAAGGGACAGTAAGATTCGAATATAAAGTTTAAAGTTGAAATATAAGCAAGAAACGGATAAAAAGTAGTTCAAGATACAGACAGCATTGAACAGGAGAAAAAGCAAAAAGTGAAGTAAATACAATTTAAGGCTAGAAAGTGGGAGTTATATGTGATAAAGTACTATTTAGAATACAACGCTACGAACATCCAATGTAAATGAACAGAGCGAGTTTTGGAAGATGTCAAGGTGAGGACAAAAAGAGTTAAATAACCACTGCATCCTGTCCAGAGGGGAGTGGGAATGAATAGGAGAAACCTGAAATAATAATAATAATAATAATAATAATAATAATAATAATAATAATAATAATAATAATAATAATAATAATAATAATAATAATAATAATAATAATAATAATAATAATTAATAATAATAATAATAATAATAATAATAATAATAATAATAATAATAATAATAATAATAATAATAATAATAATAATAACCAATATCAGCCTAACTACTCTAACAGGGCGAAGGCCTCTCCCATATCTCTCCAAATATATCGGTTCTGTGCGAGCTGCCGCATCTTTATCACCGCAAACCTCCTAATCTAGATTGCCTATATAGCTTTCTGCAAACTCTCACTACGCTTGCCTTACGTCGGAATCTGCTTTGTTAGCCTGAACAGCCAGCGGTTATCTTTCTTTTTCATTGCATGTCCTGCCCATGCTCATTTCTTCTTCTTGGTTTCGACTAGAATGTCACTAACTCGAGTTATTTTTCTGACCCCCCTCTGTGCGACTCTTTCCCATCTCTTAACGTTACGTTTACACTTTTAGTTCCATAGCTCTCTGCGTTTTCCTCAATTTAATAAGAATAGTTTTCGTTACTTCCACGTTTTCTCACCATAGGTTAGGAAACGCTGAGGAGACACAGCTGTATATATTTTTATTTTGAGCGATACTGGTAAACTCGCATTCATCATGTCAGAGTACTTGCCAAATCCGCTCCAGCCTACTCTTGTATGATTATTCCACTGGCGTGGCTCGGATCTGCAGTGATCGCCTACGCTTAGCAAATTCCTAGCGACTTTATGCGGTTGACTGTCCATCCTAAACTGGTGTTAACTCTATTGCGAGACTCTTAATCATTACTTAAGTTTTACACTTCCTGCTTTTTAGGCTAACCGTTATGGGTTTCTTTCCTAGGCCAATAATACTGCTGAGCGTGCCATCCATTGAG
Source organism: Amblyomma maculatum (assembly GCF_055883805.1). Classification (NCBI taxonomy): domain Eukaryota; kingdom Metazoa; phylum Arthropoda; class Arachnida; order Ixodida; family Ixodidae; genus Amblyomma; species Amblyomma maculatum. The sequence continues at coordinate 39,270,913 of NC_139352.1, forward strand.
CCGGAATGTCCATAATGGAAGCGAATGAAACATCACTCCATAATGATATGGTTTGGTTTGGTTTGTGAGGTTTAACGTCCCAAAGCAACTCAGGCTAGGAGAGACGCCGTAGTGAAGGACTCCTGAAATTTCGATCACCTGGGGTTCTTTAACGTGCACTGACATCGCACAGCACACGGGCGCCTTGCTTTTCGCCTTCATCGGAAAGCGGCCGCCGAGGCCGGAATTCGATCCCGCGTCCTTGGAAACAGTAGTCGAGCGCCGTAACCACTGCGCCACTCCGGCGGAGTCCATAATGATGTGGTCTTTCTAAGAGGTCAAGGTTCTGATGGATGTTTGCCTATTAAACACGCTATATGTAACCAACTTCACATATTCATATTGAATTTTTGGTGAACTATAGCAACTGAAGAAACCTGATTGAGCAGAACTACGCACATTTGACTTTTACTTCGTGTCTCAAAATATGTAATAATTGTTGTTGTTTTTTTTTACCACGAAGCAGTGGAAAATATATGTAAGAAACAAACGTCGGCCTCCTTGCATTTCGAAATTCTCTGGTTTACGGCCACGTGCGACATTATTCCACGGGTTCAACAGAGGTTCTGTTTATACCATGAAGCGAATAAAAGCGAGACCAGCGTTGAATATTGCCTATGTAGACCTTCTTTTCGTGGCGCTACAAGGATATCGTCACTTGTCCTTCTCTTAAATGACGAGCAAAAGTAGTCGGCGACCTACAACGTGAACGCGTGGGCGAAATATACGAGACAGTTTGAGCTGCATAGTTACTACCACATGTATTTTCCATAGCCTACGCTCGCGCGTTTAATTTGCAAAAGATGAAAAGCATCGATGGACGCTCCTTTATTTAGTAATGTTTCATACAAAAGTCAGTCGGTGCAAAGCTTGAAAAGAAGAAACAAATACACAAATAAATGTAGGGTGCATTGTCTTCTGAAGAGGAAGAAAAATTCGAGAGAAATCCCTCAAGTAACGCGACATGTTTAACTAATTTGACGCACACTACTATCCGCTCCCTGAATAGACTGCGGTTGCAGCTCAAAATCTACATGCATAATTTTACGAACAGAAAAAAAAAATGAATTAAACGACGAAAGCTTCCAGATAGATAGATAGATAGGGATGAGGATGGAAGGCTGGGATATTAACCAGGAAGGCCTCCGGTTGGCTACCCTACACTGGGGAAAGGGGATAAGGGGATTAATGAGAGGAAGAGAAAAGGGACATGGAGCACAGTCACAGTTTGCCACACAAGCCGGTGGCTGTTAGGAAACTAAACAGTGCCCTGTATGCTTAAAAGCGGTCGACTGCCGTTGCCACGGACCAAGGATCTTATCCGCCGTTAAAGGGCGAGGGTCGAGGCGGTCCAGCGCACAACGCAGCTTGTGTCTTTCACTCACAAATGCAGGGAATTCACATAAGAGATGTTCGATCGTCTATTCACAGCCACATTTTTTACAGGCAGGGCTCTCAGCCGTTCCAATCCTGAAAGCATACTTGTGGGTGAACGTAACATCGAGCCATAAACAGCACAGCAACGTTGCTTCTCGACGAGCAATCTGATGGGGAAGGCGGTGGTGCACTTCAGGATCCAGTGCCTTGAGGCGGCGGTTGCTAAACTCCCCCGTGTTCAACGCTGAAATTCGGATCTCCAGGGCCAAACAGCTTAGGGAACATGCGCCATCAACCCTCGATATGGGGATTTTAACTAGAACGCCGTAGCTGTGGGCAGAACGGGGAATAGGCTTACAATAAGGAAGTTGCTCTCACTTTAGTACGAAGGAAAAAAAGCGAGCGTAATTATCCCAAGTTTGATCACACATATGCTAAAATAAGTATTGCACGAATGTTGTACAAATCCTTAGGCAACCAAGCACTGGCGTATAGGAGCAGCTAAAAGAAAAAGCGATTTTTGGTGCTCCTGAAGAGAGAAAATTTTTATTCGAAGCAAATAGTATGTAGTTATTAAATATATGGAACTGCTTCGAGTATACTTTAATAGAGTTACTGCTGAGCTAGTTGGTTGTCAGTAAAAAAAAGACAACAAAAAAAAAACTGAGAGTACTGCAGTGATCTGCATTGGAGAAATGCGAAAGCATGCGCGTTGTCTGCTTTTTAGTAACTTGTCGTTGTCTTTGGTGGCTCTTCAGCCCTTCTGAGCGTCATGACTCAGCAGTTTTGAGAATCATGACTAGACACTAGACATGCTCATGTCATTTATTGACTTAAACATCTCATGGAATCCATACTCATGTGCATAGAATCTCTGATCTGATTGACTCATGACAAGTGGCTATGAATAAACTATAATGACTTACATGACATGCATAGACATGACATGACATTTTTATACTACTTGTCATTACATACAGACCCATGAATATCAGTCTTATCTTAGTTTGAGGTCATATTGCTCCCAACGGTCGACAATACTTGCTTGTCGTTCCTACGAATCTACGCAACGAAATTTCGCATGCCTGTCACGACGAACCAGCTTCCAGCCACCTTGTAATCACTAGAACACAAGCCAGAATTACAAAAAAATACTACTGGCCTCGTTTGAGAGATGACATTACGAATTATGTTCGCACTTGCCGTGACTGCCAGCGCCGAAAGATTTCTCCTGTTAAGCCAGCCGGCTTCCTAAAACCCATAGAGCCTCCTTCACAGCCATTCCAAAAAATCGGGATGGATTTGTTAGGACCATTCTCCACCTCAAGCTCCGGAAAAAATTGGATAACAGTCGCCACCGACTACCCGACACGTTACGCGGAAACAGCGGCTCTTCCGAGTGGAACCGCTATAGAAGTTGCAAAATTCTTTGTACTGCAAATCGTCCTGCGCCACGGTGCTCCCCGGGTTGTGATCACGGACCGAGGTGCTGCCTTTTCTGCTGAGCTTATGCAGCATATTCATGACTTAAGTCACACAAGTCACCACAGGACTACTTCCTACCATTCCCAAATAAACGGATTAACCTAACGTTTAAACAGAACGCTTGCCGACATGCTTTTAATGTATGTTGACGTTCAGCACAAAGCGTGGGATGCAGTCCTACCTTACGTAACGTTCGCGTACAATACAGCCATTCAAGAAACGACCAATATGACGCCGTTTAGTCTTGTTTATGGCCGCCAAGTCACCACAACACTCGACGCCATACTGCCCCATGTCAACGACCACCCCAATGACGACGTTGCGTACTTTTTGCAATGTGCCGAAGAAGCCCGCCAGCTAGCTAAGCTGCGCATCCGTGAGCAGCAGGTGCAGGATGCGCGATGATACAACCTGCTGCACCGCGAGGTTGAATATCAGACGGGTGATCTTGTCTGGGTTTGGTCTCCGATTCGACGACGCGGACTTAGCGAAAAGCTCTTGCGTCGCTACTTCGGTCCTTACCGAGTTATGCGCCGCGTTGGCGCTCTCAACTACGAAGTTGCTCCTCACGAGGCCCCATGATCAAGTCGTGCCGCACGCCCAGAGATGGTCCACGTCGCTCGCCTCAAACCCTGTGAGTCTGTGACTTGCCTCGACCATCGATGCTTTCTCACCGGGGGAGCTAATGCTGCCAGTGTGAAGAAGAAAGGCAGAAGACGACGAAGTTCCCGTTTCGCGCTCGCACAGTTCATCCCTGGACTTCGCCAACACCGCGCTCTCTGTGTTACCGGCTCTGCGGCCTTCACACGCCTTTTTGCAACGTGACAATGTGACACGTTACAGTTTGCTTCTATAATTTGCTTCAACGTTTTGTTTCCACATTTTGCCGTCACGTTTTCGCAAGCATAGCTGAGTAAGGCTTCCGCCTTAATAGCAGGTTATTTAGCGCCACAAAACACATACACACACAGCATCCGTAGTGCTCTCTTTCTTGCGTGTGTCTATGTTGCGTTGTGCTAAACACCCTGTTATTATGACTGTTTCGACACTTTTCACCTATTATAACTGGCCACAGTTTCAAAAGAGACACTAGGGCCGGCTTGCACGATAAAGTCCGAGCTAAGTCCAGATTTAAACGGTGTCTTTAGAAAGACCAAGCATATTTAAGACGGCTCGTGTTCCGAACGTCGAACGCCTCGGGTTCATGTTCACCAGAGTGGCTTCCCAGAACGGCCTCAGCAACCACTTGGGGCATTTTTCCTCGTAGCACAATCTCAAGCCGCAAAAAGCAATGGCACGGATTTTACACAACGCAAAATTGGCGGAATGTGTACATCTTACAGCAGGGACAGTGCCAGCGTATCCCTGTATTTCCCTAATTTCTCTACTTAGACAACTGGCGTCCTTGTGTCTTAACCAAGACAGCACTAGAGTCGTAATCATACAAGCGACTTATTCAAGTCAGGACTGAAGCCCAGTCTTGACTCCAGTCTTAAGCGGCCATGCTAGTGGCCTATTCTTTAGACTCCAGTTAAGTCTGGACTTAGCTAAGACAGTCTTAAGATTGTTTTGTGCAAGCGGGCCCAGGTAACTTGCGGGAGTACACTTTATGAAAACAGTGGCAATCTAATTCGTGCTACACCTAGATTATTCCAGTGCAGGAATGCATGCGTGCTGAACCATGTTCTGTTGCCATAAACAATGTAGCTTTTTTCGCGAGACTTCCTAATCACACGTGTGCTCTCTGCTGTTGCGCAGGACATCGAGTCAAAGACATTTGGTAACACACGCGTAGTTCACGCTGCTTACATCGTCGTGTTGTTCAAAGGCGAAATCAATGCAAGATGCACTTGAGATGCAAGATGAAGAGAGTTGACTATTGACAACTGTTATCCCAAGTGTTTAGCGCATGATTGCTGGGTAACGACTCTGATTAGCGGCGAAGTTAAATTTCCCTCAGATGAGGACAGGTGTCTCCACGATGCGATGCATCATCATCATCATTAGCCTGATTATACCCACTGCAGGGCGAAGGCCTCTCCCATATTTCTCCACTTAACCCGGTTCTGTGCTAGCTGCATCCGTGATCGTGATCGTATAGTGGTTAGTACCTTGCGTTGTGCGATGAATCCGCCGTGCTTTATGCAGGCTAGCCTCGCCGGGGTGGTGCAGTGGTAAGACGCCCGACTACTGTGCCAGAGTACCCGGGTTTAAATCCTACAGACGCCGGCTGCGTTTCGGTGGAGGCGAAACGGAGAGGTGTTCATGTGCTGTGCGATGCGAGTGCGCGTTAGAGATTCCCAGGTGGTCGAAATAACTCCGCAGCTCTCCACTACGGCGCCTACTTCCTTTTAGTCCCGCATTTCTCCTTTACCTTACGGCCACAGAACAAGTGAGATAGGTATAACGCCATTCCTCTGATGTGAACCAATTGTTATTATTATTAATAACTTCGACACCTCGCAATCACGTCTGGTACTACCGACAACTTCAAAATTGTACCTATACCGGGGACCCCACTCACCGGAACATAATATGGGCTCCTGTTCATATGGGTCTCGAAGGGTACGAGGCAGCCGTTGCCGCCGCCCGCGCGCTCTTTTTCCGCGCTTCTTCTCTCGACCCCCTAGATCGGGATCTCGTATTCGAACCTATGTATTATTTTAAAGACATTGTTTTATATTATCAATCTTGCCATAGCATTTACCCTCGCCCGAATAAAGGTCCGACTAAGACGGAGGAGCGGCTTCTACTTCGTCTCTATACTAACCCGCCGCAGTGCCCGGCAGTACCCAAACATTTTAATCTTTCCTTCATGGACAGTTGTCCGCACTGTGCGGAGATGTTTTCGGACATTTATCACATGGTATGGGCTTGCCCATCTAACCCAGTTATTCCTCCTTACCCCAACCCCCCTCGAGAGAACTGTGAGGCGACCCTGCTCGGCTGCTATGACCTGCAGGCCCAAAAGGCCTTGGTCGAGCACGCCCGAGTAGTGGCCGACGCCACTTGGTTCCCATACCAGGGACCCCACCTAGTATTTGTAATGACCGGATCTTCAAGATCCAGCTTATGCATACCTCCACCCCTTTTGAATCAATAAACGTTTTTCACCACCACCACTAGCCATAAAAAGTGTGTTTATGATGAGCACAAAAATATTTGTTTCATTTCACAGTTATTCTGTTCGAAGTATCTCAAGACAGCCATTTAGCCGTTTTCGCTTTATGCTTTGTTTAATTTGGTTTCTGGGGTTTAACGTCCCAAAACGACTCAGGCTATTAGAGGCGCCATAGTGGACGCCTCCAGAAATTTCGACCACCTGGGGTTCCTTAACGTGTACTTTATGCGTAAATGTAAATGGTACTCTGCATAGTGATGAGCACGCAGAATTTGCGCCATACAGCGACCGTACGAATTTTTTTTTTTTATTACGTCACCAAACTGTTGACCTTTCGTGTTTTAACGAGATGTAAGGGCATATTGAGATTGGTCATTTTCAATTTAATACGATGCTTTTGGCTAAAAGGACTTTCACTAAAAGAAAGCTTAAGATAATGGGTAGGTGTCATCATCACTGACCGATTTCGCAAGGGATTTGATGAGGCGACATCGTTTTTCAAACGCGAATCTCTGAGGCTAGACTAGGCCGCACAAACACGTTGATCGCAGAGTCCTTCCAAATGTAAACCTCGCGAGTTGGAATCGAGGAGGGGGAATTCTTAACACTCGCTTTTTTTTTAGCAACAAATGCGAATATAGCTTTCGGTCGAACAATCAAAGGGCCAGCTAGGACCATAAAATCAATCGCTCAATTAATTGTATTGTATGAAGAGCACTTTGGTGTCCCTGTAAAAGGACATTCTGCCGCCGGACACTATTATAAGATATTGCCGCACTATGTAGGTCTTTATAGTAAGAGCAATTACTCATTGACGTCCACCCAAGCGCATCCATTCGACTACAAAGAGAAGCTGTACAGCTTTCTCAGCAACTTCGTAGTTAAAGAAAAATTGGTCCTGGCTCGGGGATCGAAAAGAACATTGGGGAATTTCCGTAAATATTGGTAGGTGGTTCTATATAATGACGAGAACTATGGCAAAATCTCGAGGTTTCTGCAAGTATTTATATTTTCAACCGGCAAAAATCTCAGGCCAGAAACCGACGGTAGCAATCTGCTGTGTGACGTCTTCGCGGCTTTAAAAACAATCTGGCCGCATTTGTGCTGATAACATACTATACTTTATTGAGGGAACAGAAAAAATGCAGAAAATACCTTTGCTGACACAACATTGAGATGATCGAATTCTTCTTGTCTTGCACCTAGCAGGGCCATTTTTTTAATCGACGCCAGCTGTAGGAGATTTTCTACACTGGTGTAGCTGGTGTAGGTTAAACAAATGGCCCTATCGTGTAGTATAAGTGCTTGTATGGTTTACCCGTGCTTCCTGAGCATTCCTGTAGCGAGAGCTATACTGGGCTACCAGTCGAACATTTCGCGGTGGCCAGGAGAGACCAGTTGTGCGCATGTGCTGTTACCAACGAACCGAAGAGGAGCAGCAGGCGCGGTGTGCGCTTCGCTATAATGAACTAGAATATATTATAGTTCACTATAGCTTCGCTGTTGCCATGACTGCGCCCCTTTCCCTCCGCCGTTGGCGCCGCGCGTGACGTCATACGGATGAACAGTTGTGCGCATGCGCCGATACTATGCTAACCAGAGACCACACAGGTGCGCCGCGTGTTTCGTCGCCCCCTCGCCCTTCGCCCCTCTATCACCCGTACCGCGAGTTGCATGAGCAGCATTGCGTATAAAAGGCAGAGATGAAATAGGCGGATGTATCACAACGTTAGACATGGATGCAGATGAGAGCAAAACGAATAAAAGATTTGTTTACTCAATGTTTTTCACTGCTAAACATACAGTGACCACCACAAGCTCAGCCAGAAAAACGTACTGCCTCTCGCTACGTATATTCTGGCATAGCCGAGCTAAGCCATGCACTGCAAATTTTTTCTAACGTGTTCGAACGATGAGGCTACAGCTGCCCTGGTGCTGACGCCTTCATCGGCAGCGCTGCTCTCCACAAAAGCTGTTGCTGGTATCTTGCGACAGATATCACAAGCTTTCTTTTGTAATAACAAGTTTAACAAATTTATGCATTTTCGATACTATTATTTACCTTATTGCCACTGCAAGTTAGCGAGGCGGCGCTGCACTTAGCTGTATGCTAGTTACTATGCTAACTTTATGTTACGTGCCTAGTTAAAAGATCCACGTACGGTGTTTGCACGAAAAAACGAGATCGTGGTACAAAAAAAAATAGCGCATAAATTTTTCGACCGCATGTATTTGTCAGTGCAACATTTACAAAGGTCAGGAGGTTTGTAATGGAGGAACATATGCGAAGATGTCACAAAACTCTCACTTTAAAGGCGCAGTCATATTGGTCGCTGTGAAGCTGGTGTCAAAGTTTTAACCAAGAAAACCGACAGATTGTAATAAATGCCAAAAATTAAATATCACTTAACGCCATGTTGCTGAATCGTGCGCTTAGGAGCAATACAGTGACGAATCATCAGCCCCATCGCGGGCGACTAAAGGCTCAAAAGGAGTAATGAGTGTCGGCGGCAGTAATCGAACAAATTAATGGATGGTTAGTGGAGTGTTTTCTCATGAGGTCAAGTTATTTCTGGCTGGAAAGCAGGGTTGAAAATATTCGCATACTCAGCCCACCCGCTAGGCGGGCAGTGAGAATATGACGCGTTTGACGCACAGTTGACATACAGAGCATTATCTAAATGAGGGAGGGTTTGCATGCTCTGCGATGTAATTAAGTGCAGCTATAGGTAACTACAGAAGATGGTGTGAAACACCGGCGTATAGCACAACGAGTAGCAAAGTAACCTTGAGCACAATTAGGACAATTAGGTGGTGCAGTGGTTAGAGCTCTCGACTACTGTTCCCAAGGATGCGGGATCGAATCCAAGCCGCGGCGGCAGCTCTTCGATGGAGGCAAAAAGCAAGGATTCATGTGCTGTTCAATGTAAGTGCACGTTAAAGAACCCCAGATAGTGGTAATTACCTGAGCCTTCCACTACGGCTTCTCTCATAGCCTGAGTCGATTTGAGACGTTAAACACCGTGGATAAACCAAACCCAACCAAACCAAACAATTGGGACGGACTGGAAAGACACGCGTGTACATGGCCAGGCGCCGAGACAAATTTGCTAAAGGGGCTCTTTGGAATTTCAGATAAGCATATACTACGGCGTGCGTAGATAAACATGCCACTGTGACCGAAAATGGTACTTTCGTAACCTAAAAAAGTCTGAAAATGTAATAAAAGGTTGATGCACCAGCGACGACGTAGAGAGCTGTATATAAAAGGCCATCTATGGCGGTCTACAACACAATGATTTCCAAGTGATGACCAGATAGTCATTATAAATCCGCCTGCCCCTCCCTGATGACTGAGTAGGTAAGGCAGTCAACTACTGAGCCGGGTTACCCAGGCAGGATCCGGCGAGAGGGGGGGGGGAGGGGGGGGGGGGGGTTAGATGGAGGCAAAACACCAGCCCCTCGCAATGTACGATGTCAATGCACGTAAAAGAGCCACAGGCGGTCGAAATATTTGTGCCCCCCATTTACGGCGTCCCTTATTCCCAGGAAGCTCAGTAAGCCAAGGTAAATCACCTAAAGCGACCTCCAGAACTTCAAATCAGAAGTTTTGAATTGAGTAATCAAGACAAATGCAGTTTTTTAAGGTCGAAATTCGTCAGCAATTAATCAATCTGCCCTGTGCAACGAAAAAAACAGCAATATTGACTAAAAATAGGCGTGGAATCGATTTGGGCCAAGAACAATGAAGGGATGAAGTTTTCTCTGGAAGACAACGGGGCGATCTTTTGCCACGACAGTGGAGGCGACGCGGAGCGCGTACACAGGACAGACGCAATGGGCCGAAAGGGTGAACCTTGATACTGGGACGCCTTCGGTAACACCGTAGTGTAGAGGCTTCCCTCGGGAAGCGCACGTACGTGGAACGCTCGCCGCCAGTGAAGCAGTGCGTTACGAGCACGCCGTAAAATAGCGCGCACGTCCGAGTTACATCCCCGCTATACGCGCGCGGTCCAGGCGGCATCGCCTGTGCGTACGCAGATGCTTCCTTGTTTGTAAAAGGCAGACTTATATGTTGCATCCCACGCGCCGACTGAAGGTTTTTTTTTTTTTTTTTTTTCGGCAGACGTTTTAGCAGGAACGGAACGCTCAGTTGGTTGGCCTACTTTCTAAAGGAAAGAGCGCAAAGATAATGTAAAGGAAGCGAGTTCTCAAGCCAGGCGTTGGCTGTCAGCGGAAGATTGTGTTTGAAAAAAAAAAAAAAAGAAATACTTGAAATCTATCTACATTAAACGTAAAGGCTCGCCTAAGTTCAAATCTGACGAATTAAGACACGGGAATTTCGAATTATGGTAGGCAACCTCTGTCATTATCGTCTCCTATAAGGATACGTCGGATTTCCACCAGCGCTTCCTGGTTAAGGATCTGTAGATATATTGCGTTGTTCGTGCGCGCGAGTGGGTGTATGCACGTAGGGGCGCATGGGGAGGATAAATTAAAGATGTTCTTCGGGCTATGTTGTGAATAACGAAAAAAAAAAGTCAGGCGTCGTGAAGGGACAATATATTTGTTGCCTTCCTCTCGCATATTTATACGCTGCCATTATCAGTGTCTGCAACATGGCGGTGAACATCTCAGGAAATGACGAAGATAAAATGTGGTCGAAATCATGCAGTCATCCAAGTGCAAAAAGTAACATAAAATATCGAGAAAAGATCGACATGTCACCAACTGGGATCGTAGACAATAATGCAGAGTACAGCATACAAGTTCCCAAGAAGGTGCCATGGAAATAAATAAAGGAACAAAAATAAAAAGTAAACACCTGACATCAAAACAAATACATGTGGCGATAGTACATTTTGGCTGACAGTGAGCAGTCTAAGATACATACACATATAATAAAATGGCACCACGTGAAAGGGCGATGACTCACAGTGGCATGGAATCATGCATGATACGGAGGTCTTCTACGTTCACGCATGAAGCATTTCATTAATCGAAACGAAAAAGCTACTAGTCATTTTTCTGCTGAACTCCCGATGTTGGTCACAAAAGAATGTGCCAGTCACATAAGCAGACTACGCGGACTACGCTTTAGTTTATACCTGGGAATGTAGACATGCGCTTGCGAATTAAATATCAGTCTCTGACTTCGCCGTCATAGTGCGATGTAGCACGGATTCCTATATGGTGGCTTTATTTAATCAAATGACTGACCTGGAACGTTTACATGTTTTGATACGCGCAGGTTGCAAAGGTTTGCGCTGTGCGCCTTATGACTGCTACAGCGTAATCGAAAATACCTCACAGTTTGACAGATGTATTGGAGCTTGGAGACGGGAAATTATAGTAGACAACAGCAGATGAAGTTACCTTTAATTTTCTTGCTGCAACTTAAGAAAGTGCGAACTATCTGTCCCACCGTCATCGAGGGACTTTCAGAGAAGTTAAAAGATAAAGCTGCTCATAGCTGATCTGAACACAGCTTGCAGCGGTTCATCGAAGATGTCCTTAAGACGCCTGCTCTCCATCATGATATTATACATGGTGCTTTCTTAAAATAGCTATTGCGTTTCACACAGTAGTCGAGCAGGTTAAGACTAAGTTTGTTTTGCAATATCGCTTTTTTTTTTTCCTGTTTGACACAGTTAAACAGCAGACGCGGTCAAGTGCGTCTGCTCATTTGGCGATCTCGTCAGTCTTTGCCGGATACATCTGTTCTCATCAACTATGAAATTCTGAATAATTTCCTTAACCACTGACGAAGCCGAACACGCCTATTTAAAGCGAACGACAATAATATATGGTTTGCTGTTTCGCAACGCTTTACATCACTACTATTAAAATGAAGGGATAGGTTCCCTGCATAAACAACCGTTTCATTTGTCATTGTCCAGGCACACCGTAAACTAAGCAGGAGTTTGATTGTAATGATCTTATCAACAAAATGTAAAATAATAATTAGAAAGGACAGCCGTCAATGAATCCTATTTGATTCACGCCACAAGGATATTGACATAACAATGCCTTAATTTCGGTACGCACTCAAGTTCCGCTATCCTGAGAGTAGTCGGTTTCATTAAACTTGGAATTATCAGGTTCAAGTACCAAACTCGAAACAGTCCTAAATTGAACACCTTTCAGGTTGTATGTAATCCCTCGTGATCAACAATCGTTCTAAGTTCTCCTTAATCATAAAATATATCGCGCTCTTCCTTTCTGATATTAAGGACCTTATTATCTCTCCCGCTGCACTTATTGCCTAGATGCGGCTTCATTGTGTACATATGGGTGATTCTCAGTTGATATGACAGGCTATGATGAGTTTTAAAATCATAGAGTTGTCTGAAGTTCCGCTTAAAGCGCTCTATGCAGGTAACAATGCCGAATTCAATGGAACAAACTTTGTTGAGGTTGGCGGAACTGGAATGGGCGCCAAAATACGACACTTTTATGCCAATAACTATAGGAGGTGCAGCAAACCAAATTGTATAACAGCCGTCTTTTGAAACTATTGTTACACGGAAATGTTAATGGAGATGTCATTAAAATGTGGCACCATGATGAGGAAGACCTCTTTGTGTTCATAACAGAGCTTAAACATTTGAATCTATCAGTCTCATTTCGCGTGCTGCGACTCGGCTTCAGTCATTAATTTTTTATGATGTCAAGGCGCCTACTGGCAATTATAAGCTAAAAAATTACGATTACAATATACCAATTGACTCCAGATAATATCAACACTTCAACAGCATTCAGGTAAAGCCTTTCAAAGCTAAATTCAGGCCGCTGGCTTTAAAAGAACATGCGCAGTGCTAACAGTGTTTGACAAGCACTGCGTTGTACTTCCTAGTGTTTGCATGAGGCATGCAGATATACCCGGCGAAGATCACTTACAACGCCGTGAAAAGCACAGACGAGTCACTAACGTGAAAAAAAAAAAAAATCCCTTAAAAATTAAGCTGGCTTATTCTTATCCTACTCTGCCTCTATCCCTAATGAAACCGGCATTCTAAAGAAGCCATAATATTCTGATGCCATGTGAGCCATGAACTGCCGCCATCTGTATTCTAACGTGAAAAAAATCTTCCGTCCCCTTTAAACTTCTTCCGAAGGCATCATTCAGTGTTCACCGCCTGTGAGCCGCACAACGAATAGCGCTGTATAATTTGTCTGACGCAGTAATGGCAGCCATTTCCGGGCGTAGGTTTTCTCTCTGAGATTTTATTTTGCCCCCGCCCCCGACATTGAAACATCTGCTTCATACGAATTCTTTGCAAGTAATTCTACTGCGAAGAGGCTGCCAATGGTCGCAGGCTGCTTTATCAGCTGGGATGCCTACCACACAGCGAAAGTGCTGACATCACTGCAGTGCCATTAGATGCTCAGTGGCACCTCTAGCGGTAGCTCCTGCGCTCGTATCAAACTTGCAGGGTAGCTTCACGAGCAGTAAGAATACAAAAGAGCTCTTTAGTCGCACTATAAATAACTTGATAATTTGGATGTTTTGCTTATACCAAATAGCAAGTAATAATACTTTATTTACTTTGCTTAATACTATTTAAAATCTATTCTGTATTTACTGTTATTGAACAATTTGGGACTTTATTCAGAATCTAGTGGAGCTTCCAATGAACAGCGTGATGACTGCTGCTTTAATGATTACCATGTATATGGCATGGGAAGCGATATATCGCACTTATCGCACTCATCGAATTGTTCAAAACTCCTGGGTAGCGAAACAGAGCGCTTGTAATTATGGAAATGAAGAGGCCATATTTGAGGTTCTAAAATCGGACGTATTCTCCACAGGCAATGAAAAGGCTAGGTCATCAAGATGTACGGGGGCAAATATTGAAGTTCAGTTGAATTTTATACAGAATACATACGCAAGCTCGCGGGAGCATGTGGGTAACGGAGGGTTTCGAAGACTAAGCCTGAGACAAGGTAGTACATGTCAGAGAAACTCTCAGTATGATCTAGAAAAGGAGCAAGCGCGTGGTACAGCGAATCCTACTGGCATTCTTTTGACTGGGGCGGCGCCGTGTTCAACCCTCATTTTTGCGCCCCTATTTGATCTCCGATTTCGCGGCACGCTTGGTTTCTGGTTCGGCATGAAGCGAAACTTAAGGTTGGTCATGGTTTTCTGATTGTGGTGGCATACGTTTTGCGGAATCGGAACGCAATAAAAGCATAAAATCACTTCAAATCAAACGCTTGTGTCGTTAGTGCCTTCGGGCCTTTCTCTGTTTATAACTTATAACTTTTTGTCTGTTTATTTTGCAGTCATTTCGTCATACTATGATGGTTACAACCAAGAAAATACGTCACATTAATGCGCTTTCTGATGTTCCTAAGTGCAAGGTTCTACTTAATAAGCGAATAAAATTTCTTTAGACGCACCCCGAAAGTTCTTGTATGGAGATCGCCTCTTGCTCAGCACTTCAGGTCCGTGTCAAGCAGAAATCTTTTATGCAAATTATATTTCGTGTCTTTGAGCGCAACGCGCTTGTTCCATTTATGTGACTATGAGTCTGCTTAACTAGTGATATTTATCGATGACTTTTCAATATTTCATAACTGCACCACCTCCAAAAGATACTGTGCGACTTCTAGAGACCCGAAAAATGGAGCTGAGATCAGTCACCGACACTACTAGTTTTGAAACCAAGCGAATATCCTCAATACAATCTTTAAATAGAGTTTTAATAGCCTACTTCGCAAAAGAGATCATCTTACTGCCCGTTGGAATCCTTGCTTAGTGGGATTTATGGCTACACATCCATCGTCTACTCGCTCTTGCATCAGTTAAAAGCAAAACCTGGTTTCGAAAAGGATGCCTGTAAAAAAAGGAGATTTCATTGTAACCTCTTAGTTACCTTAAAGGTAAGTACGCATCTTCTATAAGAGATATCCCAGCCAGGAAATAATCACATCCGGCATTAAAATGGCATCTTAATGACACAACAGTTCATCGATTTGAGAGAAAAAAAAAATATGACTTTAGTAAGCCGCGATTTCCGAAACCGGGCTCCGACAGACTGCTGGGTATGTCCACCGACGAGTAACGAGGTGAATATATATACAAGCGCGACTTCAAGCACTACTAACGGCAGTTTGGGGATGATATCATACGTCTTATTGCGCTGCGACTATCCCTCTCCGTCACTAAATCCTATGTCATCTGCAAAGTGCAAACACATTTGTCCTCACCACTTCGGTGCGTGTCTTCCTCTACAAGCACGTATAGAACCGTCTTGTCCAAACACTCCTTCGCTTTGTGCTAACCTGGTACCCCGCCTATTATTTGGCCCGTCGCCATTCAGTCCTCCTTACCTTCACCTCCCCCTGCCTTTTAGTCCTCACTGGAATACCAACTGGCCCAGGTCCGGCAAGCGGCCAGCCTCACTGACACTAATCTTGACGTAAGTTTTGTTTATTACTGCTACTACTACATACTGAAACACGTCGCAATGAAGAGATTGTTGTATATTAACTGCAGTTTATGATGATCTGAAGGCTTTGGAGACAAAACTGTGACGAAGGAAGAGCTGATAAGTTATAGAAGTTATGCGGCAGTTTTTCGATGGAGGCGAAAAGCTAGGCGCCCGTATGCTGTGCGATGTCAGTACACTTTAAAGAATCCCGGGTGGTCGAAATTACTCCGTAGCCCTCCACTACAGCGTCTCTCATAGCCTGACTTACTTTGGGACGTTAAACCCCATAAGCAAACAAACATAAACAAGCTAAGAAGTTGCTCATACTGGACAGGTAGCGTTCTTTCATCTGCTCTACCTCAACGTGAGGAGGAAGAGGAGGAGGAGGAGCAGAAAAGGAAGGCGGAAGGCAGGGATGCTCAACGTGAGAATATGAGCATAAACATAGGGGCACTTTCATTCACGAAGTTTATCAGTTGTGCCGATGTACAGCCTCGCCCACTTCTAGCTGTAACACGCTCACTATTTTCAAAGCGTCACTGCGTCCGGCCCGGAAAAGCAATAAAGATACGTGGCAGGCCATGTAAAGCACCATATCCGGGTCCTTGTGTGCTTGCATCGGTTTGCATCAATATGTGCCTGAGTCAGACACAATGTTGCTTTGAAAGCAGTGACAGTGTTATAGCTAGAAGTGGATGACCCTGTACATCTGCTCACTTACATGAATCATTTCGGTGGCGTGAGGGTAGACCATTTTCTATAGATCCGTTCTAAAATATAGGCGTTAGTGAAGAAGCTCACACGCACTATCTAAGTATCCCAATATTTGTAGACGCACTTGCTGATCTTGTGTCATGCAGCCCCTGTTACCTCTCTCTAGAACAATGAAGAAGTTTAATTTGTTTTGTATTAGAAAGACAAACTCGTCATTAAGGTCGACCAAGTGGCTATCCTTATCACCTTCCTAAACCTGCGAGCACAGAAGGCTGCGGGCTTCGGCTGACAACGAAAGATATAGATCTTGCATGCTGAATACTGCAACCTGCCCAAGCGTCACAGTCGGTAATGGCGGTTATCAAAAATATATTTTTTAACAATGCGACTGAGTGCTAAATTACTTCCTGGTCGATGAATTTGGGCAAGCGGGCTTTTAGTCCCGACGAAGCGAAGTGAGTATAGAACATCAAAATATGACACGTCGTTAATTAAACACTGCATAGGAAGCCTTATTAGGCAAGTTTCTTGTGTATAAGCGCTATCTAAATCGCCTTGCGACATGCATTGTCTACTCCTGTTCTGCAGCTACCTTTACAAGCACTGCGCCAGTGTTGTCGGAAGCGCTCTGACGCTCACTCTGATCATCGATCAGCATTCACTTCAGTTCACAGTAATTAAAATCGTGCATACATATTTCTCGAACACTGAGTACCGGGCGGTAATGTATATCTGCTGGCATCCGGTTAGACATCTGTAAATGAGTAGCGTAAGCAGAAGCGGGAGTAACAATGGTTGAACAATCCTGTTGCAAAGCCAGACCATGTATATGGTATAGAAATGGTCACCAAAGATAACCTTTGAAAGCTCCCAGTAAATTCACGGCAGGAAAACTCGATACAAAAATGTTCATAAGGAGATCAAATTATATTATGTGTCGGCAACGCTATAGCATTAGATTTTGCCGACGTTGACACCGGGCTTTCTGTCATTCTTTAGATCATGGTTGTGTCTGCGGATCCCTACAAGTATGTCTGAACAGAACCAGACATCGGTCATCGAGGTGTTTGCTAAAT
This sequence comes from Amblyomma maculatum, assembly GCF_055883805.1. Lineage (NCBI taxonomy): Eukaryota > Metazoa > Arthropoda > Arachnida > Ixodida > Ixodidae > Amblyomma > Amblyomma maculatum. The sequence continues at coordinate 39,288,165 of NC_139352.1, forward strand.
GATTTTCCGAAGCTCTCTAGAGATGGTGTCACCGGCACAGCAAACAGATATTGAAATTTATAGTTGTCCCTTCCGGTCTGATTTCTCGCTTCCGTGCAGCCAGTCACCGAATTTTCCGATCAGAGACGGGTTTTCTTCAATTCGGGACGTTTCTAATGCTACTGCGTTGAATACGTCGGCACAGGACAAAGGCTGACAAGAGAAACGATGCAAGACTGAGGCAACGGCCTGGTTCGAGAGGGGGACACAAACGTGCAGGCAAGAATATTTTTGCTATTAGCCGTTTTTGCTGTCAATATTTGGAGCCTGCGTGAGCTCCTTGCCTGCTGCTTACAATCAACTGTATCCGCAATGCTTGCGTTCCACATTCGCTGTGGTTCTTAACGTGAACACGTGACAACAGTTCTCCCCATCCAAAGTTGACATTCGCGTCACGTGCGTGTTGGTGCATCCAGAAATACATTGCACGCCTGAGAGCTGCTTGAAATCTCAAACATCTCCTTAAGTATGCAGGTGAGGGCACGTAGCGTCGTTGGAACCGTCAGTTGCTAGGTGGTATTGACATGCGCATATAGCGCTCACATTATGCTACTTTGTTTTGTTCCGTACAAACACTGCATACTTGAGGCAGTATAGAAACGCCGGGGATGTATTGCTCACCGGAAAAGTAGCCTGCGTCTACGCTCTGGAACTGGCGCAACAACCGAGCTGTGAGGACAATGAGAACAAATCTGAGTCTAGTGCCCCAGTCCTAAGGTAGAGGTCCGCGTCTACCGCGCGGCGGGCACTATACCTAAGCAATAATGTCTTGTCGGCTAAAATACATCAAATCAGAACCAGCTAGTTAAAATATAGAACGATAATAATTGGATGACGTCCCACAGTCTATTCAAGGTATAAAGAAGCGACGCACAGCCGTTGAATGCGCACCTGGGTGCGTCCTACTGAACGATGGAAGAGCGCTCGAAGTCGACGTAAATTCTCAGAAAGTTGTAGCTGAAAAAAAAAACGAATAAAAAAGATAGATAAAATGGAGCTGTAAATTGGTTTTGTCACTTTCGTATTGTTCATTTGTAATCATTCGAAACACTACTTCTGCGAACAGCGAATTTTGTTGCGACGACGTGTTCTGCACAGCACAATATAGCATAGCTCCAAGTTAAGCCTTGTTATGGAAAATTTCCTGACACATAATCTTGTCCTTTAGTCATTGCGATGCACAGCAATGTTATCGTCACGAGATATCATGACGCACACTAACTCGCCGAAAGCTATTCATTTGCAGTGTGTTCCTGTAACCATGGTTGAAACTGTAAACACAACAGCGTGGAGGTGGTTGCAATCCACAATATACGCCATTTTCCGAGCCATGATGTTCAAGCGCTGTCTTGGCGTTTAATGGCCGCTTTTAAATACTGCAGGATTGAAAATGTCGCTAATAGCAGTATGAAAGTGCGTGCTCGCGCGTACATCTCGATTTTCTTGAACATTGCTCCGGTCAAAGGCATATGAAAAAAAATAATAATTTGGGATCTCGGCTATTGCTCATCAAGGCTGCCTCTCACTCTCTTTTGACGGTCACTGCCCACCCCAGTACTGAACTACTGATATATAAACTGATCTGATTTAAGTGCAGTAGATTAATAACTGAACGTGAACTGTGGGATTCACGCGACAGTAATTCATAAGCCTAGTTTTAGGACAGAGAATGAAAAATCAGCCATTAACGCTCTGACAAAGTGAGAACAGCGGACTTATCATTTCTGCTCTCCCCTTCCAAAGCGGGAGAAAAAAGGAGTGGCGGACCTATTTGAAACGTGTAATGTGCGACGGTGGTGGCGCAGGAGATAAAGGGAGAATTTTGTCATTTCACATATTGTCCCGTTTGCATTTTTAGATGGTGGCCTTTTCTCTCCGGATGCCATTGAACGGATGAATTGAAAGCAATTAAAGCACGAAAACTCTTCCCCAATCCTTCAGTTCAGTTCAGTTCAGGCGTTCAGTCGTGTCCGACTCTTCGTGACCCTATGGACCATGTCACGCCACGCTTTCCGGTCTCTCACTATCTTCTTAACATCACATAGCTTTACCTGCAATGCCTCGAGAATGCCATCTAACCATCGCGTTCGCTGCCTACCCCTTCTCCGGCGACCCTCAACCTTTCCCAACATCAAATCTTTCTCCAGCGACTCCTCTCTTCTCATCAGATGACCAAAGTAGCTGAGCTTTAACTTTAGAATTTGACCCTCCAATGAGCAGTCAGGGTTTATGGTCGACAATATCGACTGATTTGATCTTCTGGCAGTCCAAGGAACTCTTAAGAGTCTTCGCCAGCACCACAATTCAAACGCGTCAATTCTTCGGCGGTCAGCCTTTTTCACAGTCCAACTCTCGCATCCATACATCACAACTGGAAAGACCATAGCACGGGTTATACGGATCTTGGTTGGCAGACTAATGCCTCTGCTCTTTACTAGGCGGTCAAGGCTAACCATTGCTCTCTTTCCCAGAAGCAGGCGTCTCCTAATTTCATGGCTGCAGTCTCCTTCTGAGGTAATCTTGGCGCCCAAGAACAGAAAATCTGTCACAGCTTCCACTTCTTGCCCATTGATGCTCCAGGACTTGATAGGGCAAGACGCCATGATCTTCGTCTTTTTAATGTTCAGTTTAAGCCCAAACTTCTCACTCTCCTCTTGTACGCGCATCAGAAGTCTCTTGAGTTCCACTTCACTTTCTGCCATTAAAGTGGTATCATCTGCATATCTAAGGTTGTTGATACGTTTTCCAGCAATCTTCACTCCAGCTGAAGACTCGTCCAGACCGGCCTTCCTCATGATGCACTCTGCATATAGGTTAAATAGGCAGGGCGACAGTATGCAGCCTTGCCTCACCCCTTTCTCAATCGGAAACCAATCAGTAAGACCATGCCCAGTTCCGACTGTGGCCTCTTGCCCTTCATAGAGGTTCCTGAGGAGACAGATGAGGTGAATTGGAACTCCCATCTCTTGGAGAGCTTGCCACAATCTGCTGTGATCTACGCAGTCAAACGCTTTCGCATAATCAATAAAGCAGAAGTAAATGGGTTTCTGGAACTCTCTTGCTTTTTCCATGATCCAGCGAAGGTTGGCAATTTGGTCTCTAGTTCCTCTGCCCTTGCGAAACCCAGCTTGCACGTCCGGAAGCTCCCGATCCATATACTGCTGCAGCCTACCTTGCAGGATTTTTAACATCACCTTGCTAGCATGCGAAATAAGCGCGATCGTGCGGTAGTTGGAACAATCTTTGGCACTGCCTTTCTTTGGAATGGGGATGTAAACTGACCTCCTCCAATCCTGTGGCCACTGCAGGGTTGTCCAAATCCTTAAGCAAACGCAAATGTCGTGATAAAAATGAATTCTCTAGGTGAAGGGAATTTACTCTTGTAGGAGAGGGTCCTCCAAGTGTTCAGAATAAACGAAGTTACATTTGGCGGGGGGGGGGGGGGGGGGGAGGCCATCTGTGCAGTCTGGTTTTCTCGCCTTATACACGTCACTCGAAGTTTCATGATTTGTAGTTCCATATATTAAGCCTATTAGAGAAAGTTTGTCCCCTTTATCAGCTCTCGGAGACAAAGCCCATGGGCTGCAGCATCCTTAACCCATCTTCACCTTAATCCAGAGCTATCCACGCTCTCAGAAAACGAGCATAAGGAACGCGGGACAGCACAAGTCGAGGCAAGCCAAAGACTGGTAGTGCAGCCACTCCCGTTCCTCACATGACAAGAGAGGACAGATAAAATGATGGCCGCTGAAAGTTGAGAAGCATCGCGCAGTGTATATGCAATATATTTCTGCACGCTGGACTCAATGCACCAGCCAAGAATGCTAAGAGTAAACAGAAAGCAATGATTCGCTTCAGGAAGATCTCGGTAGACACACCTGAGGACAACCGCTCATTTACGTCCCGAGTGCTGCTCGTTTCTGATAAAAGCTTGATGATAAACGGCTGATAAAATGGGCGATATTGCAGTCTAGTTTTGCGCATCTTTTCCTGAAAGAGGCACCGACGATGAGAAGACAGAAGATTTTTTTTTTGGAACTCTCGCGGTCACACTAAATGGCCCAAGCTGCCTATCCCAAAACTTTCAGAGAGTTTCAGCGGAGCAGGAAGAGAGGTACCGTCCGCTCACTCTCTTATACAAGGCTCAACACGGATGGCCTTGGCAAAGCAAGGATTACTGGATGCAAGTTTTTTTACGACTGACAGTTTACGACACGAGCTTTGCACAACGAGATGTATACTAAAGTATGTATACTCTGCGTGCAGCCAATGATAGGTTCTAAGTGGCTACCAGACTGAAAGTGCGCACGAGTGGCGTACAACGCTGTAGCCCGCCTTCACCGGCGGGGACTCACGGTGAGCGTAGAGTAGCAGTCCGACGACCAGTCCCACAAGCAGAAGGGCAGCGGCGGCCAACGCGAGCGCGGCCAGCGTGCGCGCCGCCGCCGGCAACGTCGAAGCGGGGCCGCATCCGGCGCCGGCAGCCTGCTTCGAGGCCGCTGGCTCCATGCGCACACGTGCGCGCCGCCGCACGCTCTGGCCCGAGGAGCAGCGGCGCAGCTTCCCGAAAGAGGGGGCGCTGCTCCCCTCCTCCCGTGCGACCCCTGACTGGCCGCCCACCGCTCTCCCGAAAGGGGGCGACCACGGGGTTACCTCGGAGCGCCAATCTGCAGCGCGCGCATTCGGCGTGGCCGGCAAGAGGAAAAGGAGGCTTCGCGTGGGAAAACGACTTCAGGGCTGTCGGTGGAGCGCGCTATCCTCTTGCTGAGGACGGAACCTCACAGCGCCGGACCTGTGGCATTTGGTACCGATGAGTTGGGTTCACCTGATAATGCCGACTTATAGTTTGGAGGTAGGCGACTGAACATCAGATATCCGAGTGATTCATGAGTACAGTGCAATAAAGGCACCTTTAATAACCAGAAAAAAAAACAGTTTATTAAGGCGAAAGCCATACTAGACTATGTCGCGGCAAGATCGTGTGTACAAAACGTGAGTACAGTTTGTGTCGTTCACGTAATTAGAGTTAAGATCAAGCGATGGGTTGAAATCGAAAGAGGATGGTGTGAGGATGCTAAACAAAACATTATGTTGTTGTCGCGACTATACAAAAAAGGAAAAGAAAATGCACCGGTAGGACAAATCCTTTATTTATTGCAGCAAAAAAATATAAAAGTGAAGTAAATCAGGCATAGAAATAGCTATACGACTGATGTAAACGTCCAAGGGATGTGACGTCCGCCAACGGGAAGTGGATGTGTTTCTGACTTAATGAGCCAAATAAATACGTGATAGTGATCAGAAGTGTGCAGTGAGAGTCAATTTATCAAATAAAATGTAGTTTGGGCGTAAAAGATCGAAGTTTTGGGAGCACTTCAGAATCTGCACTGCATAATAATGGTAACAATAATAGTTTGTTAAAATGCGCAGTAATAATCACACTTGTTTCGGTGGACACCTCAACCGCGCTGTAAAAAATCCAGGTAGGTGAGAGTGAAAGAAAGAAATCGGAAATAGAGAAAGGGGAGCCGTAGTGGAGGGAGTAATTTCAACCACCTGGGGACCTTTAAAGTACACTTACACTGCACAGCACACGTACGCCTCTTCATCTCGACCCCGCCGGGGTGGCGAAGTGGTTACGGCGCTCGGCTACTGTTCCCAAGGATGCGGGATCGAATCCCGACATCAACGCCTGCTTTTCGATGGAGGCGAAAAGCAAGGCACCCGTGTGCTGTGCGATAGCAATGCACGCTAAGGAGCCTCGTGGGGTCCAAATTTCCGGTGTTCTCCACTACTGCATCTCGCATAGCCGAAGTCGCTTTGGGACCTTAAACCCCACAAATAAAACCATATCAAAGCCTCTTCGTCTCTCCTCCATCGAAACGCAGCAGCCGGGAGAAATGCGTAAGCCTGAGATCTACTGTGTTGTCCGCGGGATGTGTCAGCTGGATTCCGCGAGTGACACATACTGCGCATTTCCGTTTCTGTAAACTAATTACAGAACGCCGCTGAACTTTGATGCTTTCAACGGAACGCTGGTTGTGTTCGACAAGGGATGCACTATGAACCATGTGGAGCAGCAACGCTCAGGTTTTCGCTTTTCTCCACTGTGGATTCTGCAGTTGTTGTTGTTATAGTGGTTATTTTATTATATACACAAAAGGAAGAAAAATATGTTTTCCAGCCGCGGTATCTGCTATCTGATATCTGAAGCACCTGAACAGGGGCGGCGGAAATAAAGGAATAGCGAAGAATGGGCAGAGGAAATCAAAGAGGTGAGCGATAAGAAAAAATGACAGGGTAGGTTAAAATAAAAGAAAATATATACACTATGGCACAATATACAGTAGTTTGCTTGAGGCCCGCCCCTAAACGTCTTGGGCCATGGAGCACTCGGCACATCAGGCAGGCCTCCACAATAGCTCTATGTCCATGCCACTGTATACGACGTATGCATGCGGCACACTGTACAAAACGCTGACGGCCGGGCTCTCGGAAGTTTTTTTTTTTTTTTTTTGATCTGCAGCTGTTGGTGTCTCTGCTTTCGGCACACGCTAGTGTAGGTCGCAGTTATGGTCACTAGAAGGAAATGAGCGCGGAAACTATATTCGCAGCTTTCGTTCGCGTGTGTGGATATCTGCGTCGAGATTCAGAAAGTCACTGTGTATAGTTAGTATAGCTGGAGTTGAGACTCGGAGCCGCTAAGACCCCATAGGTTGTAGACTTGTTCATGAATCACCTCCTCCTCGGCAGGCAAACGCCTGTATTCTAGAACACAGACAAACGATTGCGAAGGGTCCTGAAAGCTGACTGCCGGGGCAGTGCCGATAAATGTGGCAGCGCATCGGGAACAGCATCAAATCTGATGCGCATTGTAAGCGCCGAAGAAGCATATGATGCATGGGATTTAAATTTGTTTTCGTTTATGTTTAGTTTGTTCTATTCCCGTGACAATCCCACATGTTTCGCTCACATACTCATTTCTCTTTCATGGCGAGAAGCGGTGAGAACCACTGAAAGAAAATAAAGACAGTGGGTTCAGCTTTCTCATGTGTATTATAAGTTTGAATTTTAGTGGGGATATAGAGTACATCGTAAAAGAAGCTCACGACGAGCGGAAAAAGAAGTATCCAAGTAATGCCTTCTGTAAAATATCTCATCTCGTTTAAATTTCAAGGGGTGCATATCTAGCATCCATTCTACCGCTGCGTACCCTCCATTTTAACTGTTATTTGGCCGGCACCCGTTACTGCCCTTCGACACCTCACTACCTGCGGCAGACGCCACAAGTACTTACACCAGTGATGCCGTCGCCCGCGCTCATGATGCCCGCCGGATAGCTCGTGCCAGGCTCTTTGCATCCCAAGACTTCCAAAAATTCCAGTACAACAGTCGCCACCGTGATGTCCACTACACTTCTGGATGTCTCGTCTTGCTGTGGCTCCCATGTCGTCGCGTGGGGTTGTGCGAAGAACTTTTGCCCCGTTACAGAGGCCCTTACCGAGTTTTGCGCCCCGTGACCGACGTCACATACGAAGTTGAATCTGTGCCTCCGAAATCCTAGTCCAGAGAGCGATCCTCCGAAATAGTGGATGTGTCCCGTCTGAAGCCCTATTATGCACGTTATGTTTCACTAACGTAGAACGCACCGGGACTGCTTTTTCCGACGGGGGTTAGTGTTACTGAGCGGTATTCACTGGTCATGCTGAGGATAAAGAAGTGCGACAGACCCCCAGAAGAAGACGCAGACGAGTACTGAGATCTGTGCTGTGATCATCCTCAGTGGTGCGGACAGCTGTCGGACTGTGAATCTTCCCCTTAACAATACATACTGAAGCTGCCGTAGACGGCCAGTTTTGAACGTTTCGGCGTTTCGAGCTGCTCTCTTGGCGTAGCTCGTGATTGCCATTTTGACGCGGCATAATTTAAAGGTGTAAAGGAACATAGGAAGCCAAAGCTTCCCTCTCTCCACGGACGAAGTTAAGGCCTCGCTAAGCATCTGCGGTAATCATTATGTTAGCTTTTGCCGCATTTTATCGTACGGCAGAGCACTGCGCGCCACTTCGTGCTTACGCGTGTGCTGCTCATAGCCAATGTGTGTGACCATATTTTTTTTGTTGGTTTTATTCTGATCGGCAACATTTCAGCTCTCTAATGACAACGAAAGAAAAGGATCGAAAAATATGACGTAAGAAAGTGATCCCAGAGCCACGCCGAGCCAAACATGCAGGCGAGTATACCACTGCCGTTGCGTTCGCATAACAAATAAGCAGTAGTGGACCACTTGGTCTGCTAGTGCGCAGCCGTAAAAAAACAAAACAAAAACAAAATTAGGAACATAGTGGTGCTTTATGCGCGAGTGTGCTCTCTCACTGTCGTCGCGTATACAGCATGTTGAATACCTCCTTAACTGATTTGAATGATTCTTCTGGCACTTCCTGGAAGGTAAAAAAAAAAAACGCTGTCAATCCTGAGATGCGATTCTACCCATGCTCTGAGATACAAGTGTGCGTCAGGAGGTTAGTGTGTATGTTACCTGTTCCGGGAACCTCATAATGCCCCAAAGTAAACATCCCAAAACTTCGCGGATGTACTGTAAAACAAATCAAAACAAGCTAAGGCTGAGAGTTGTATTGCGTTAGTCTTTGTTTTATAAGAGGACCTCTACTCTTGCTGGTTAATTCGCATCCAGTCGGTGAATTAGTACGATTATTATGTGTCACCAATTAATAGAAGTAGGTAGGTAGCAACTTTAATGATTCAAAAAAAAGAACCAAGTGAGGGGGGTTCTTTTGCCTAAACATTGGCCAGAGCATTCAGGCTTCCCGTTCAACTACCCTTTGTTAAGTATCCCACCTTCCTGCGATTTATCTACTGCAGAAATATTATTTGTCACGTTGAAATCATACACTGCTGGAAAAAGGTGTGCTCATAACAAAACTTCGCGTTGAAATTATTAGCATTCTTAGAACAGCTGGATATGCAACAAATTCCTGACAAAACTTGCTGGAGCGATTGCGCTATCTGCAATATCAGATGATGTCAGTAAGAATAGTTCGCGCCCAGCCGGTAAGTGCGCATGGTGATTTATTATCACTGCTACTAATTAGGACAGCCCCTCTATTGGTAAGCGATAGGTGGTGTGAAGGTTTAGACGATAGCTATCACTGCAGAAATTGAAAAGACCGGAGAGTATTATCAACTCAGCAGTTGGGATAGCGGTTCGTTGATGAACGCTGCCGCATCAGTAATTTCGCTTTATGTGGAAAGTTCCGCCCCAATAATCTCGGTATGCAGCTATAGCTCAGTCACATCATGCATCACTCAAACGCATCGCGCGTTATCTTGCACTAAGGCTCCTGAAGTGCAGTTCGGGGTTTAGAAAACGGAGTGATAGCTGACAAAAGTCGTCTCATTCTCCGACAACCACTAGCTTTCATTTCGGTTGTTGCTAGAACCCACCTCTTTGGATCCGAGTTTGTGTCGTCGATTATCATGTCACCAGAGTCCGAGTGTTAATTAGAAGGTTTTTCACTTTTGAATATCTCAGCAGTACATGCGTACGTCGTTTTGCAGTGCAAAAGATACAACAAAGCACCTAACACAATGTATCTGATTCGTTAACAACAAAACTTTCATAGCATCACCTTTAGAGCCTCTTTAAGGAGTATGGTGTGCCATTCAGTATATATTTAACGTGCGGCTAACTGAACTTTGATAAATTTGAACAATACTGCGAATACTTTTCTATCTGTTCTCCAAAAAGACGCTGGCTATCAACAATTAGCAGTAATTAGATATACCCGAAATCGACTCTGTGCAGTCCGTACTTCAGTCAGGTAGTTATCTTAAATCTTTCTGTTACTCGGCTTTGCTAATTTCCATGTTACTGGAGTATCTTCTATTAGCCCCATCGTTATCAAATTTAGAACGCAAGTATATGTAATTAGAGAAGTGCTCTTGCTTTTATATTTCTTACAGCCTATAATATCGTCAATAGTATTAGTAACTGGTACCCTAAGTTCAAGTACCCCGCCGAGTTGGCGCAGTAGTTACGGCGCTCGACTACTGTTCCCAAAGATGCGGGATCGAATCCCGGCCTCGGCGGCCGCTTTTCGTTGGAGGCGGAAAGTAAGGCACCCGTGTGCTGTGCGATGTCAGCGGACGTTGAAGAACCCCTGGTGGTCGAAATTCCCGGAGTCCTCCACTAGGGCGCCTCTCATAGCCTGAGTCGCTTTGGGACGTTAAACCCCACAAACCAAACCTAACCGAATCAAAACTAAGTTCAAGTCAGAGGAACTGCAAGAGACTGCGGCTCTGTGGCACTAGGATTCATCCTAATAAATTCTGAAGCAGCGGCTTCAAGGAAAACAGACTTCCAAATAGTGTGGAATGCAAATTCTCCTCCGGTAGAGGCAAATGAAGGGAAAGCCGCTTCCGATCTGCAGAAAGACCGAGTATATATTGCACTAACAAAGTCTTCAACCCGGCATGCGCCTGATGATCAAAGGGCGAGCAAATGCGTCAAGTGAGGCGGATGGCATGGACATCCATCAAATAAGCAATGTCTTCTATTTCAAGAACTAGAAGAATTTCTAGAACTCGTTATTTATATCACCGGCCGTATTCTCCAACAAGGCAGTTACGTAGGTAATTACTAACGGTTCTCTCTCTCTCTCTTTTTTTTTTTTACAACTATCACACTCAGTGAGAAGCGTGGAAACAAATAATCAAATGTAGCTTAATGCACCTTTAACGGCAAATTCATTCAGCATATTAAGATATCGGCACAATCAGAGATTTATAACGATGTTACAGTGAATGTAAAGCACATACGAATAATTAATATGCTGACGTTGAAAACAGAAAGGAAAGAACAAAATTTTTGTGCATCGGTAAGCGTGCGCATATGATATTTCCTTGTCGACAAGGGTTTAGAAAAATGCATGCCCTAAGGTAATAGCACAAAACCAGATTAATGATTAAGACCACGAAGATATTTCAAAACGAGAATAGGGTTGAATTTAAGGAAATTCAAGGGCATTTCACAGTAAGTTTCGCGCAAAAATTCTTTAAAATATTTCCTTCATATATCCTTCGCGCGTCAGTATTCAATTATATTGTTAGCTACAAAATTCGTATCGGATTTGGCTTTGAAAAACCGCTATCTGCACAACCTAGCTAGGACAGGATCATCATTCTCCGACCGTTGTACGACCCCAAGCGTTTCTTTTTATAACATATGGCTGCCTGGATTTCGAGCAGGGAAATGAAGAGACAGAGGAGAAGGAGTTAAGCAGGAGAACGTACCGTTTTACTCCCTTTTACTGTACAAAATGAATGCTATGACGGTCAAAAGACAGGGCTACAAGAGCCGGGTTTATAAAGGGAAGTAATAACCTTGCGTTCTCCAAAGTCATAGGCTACCACGCAGGGCACGAAACCCTCAAAAGGCAACTTTTGAACAGCGCCAAACCGCAACGGCAGGCCCAATCCCACGTTCCGAGCGGAAACTAAGAACCGTCGGCGGCAGTGGGTTGCACGGGGAGGAGAGCTGTAGGTGGATGCGCGCGGCTCTCCCGGACTCGGGCTCATTGTGACGGATGCAGGGATCGGCGGCCAGTGCGGAGAGAGTCGCCCTGACAGATGACCGGGCCGGCTTGCGCGGATCGAAGCCGGCTGGCTCGGCCACGGCCACTCCACTCGATCCACGTCGGGACAGCGATCCGCATTCGTAAATCAGGCGCCTCGCGCTTCGTCCCGCGGGCATGGTGGCCGCAGCCTCGCTCGGAAGACGCCGCTGCTTTCGCGTGCATCACTCGCAGCCAAGCCTCGCGGCAAAGCCGCTAGTTGGAGAAGGGGAGCGACCGCGCTCGCTGGTCCTTCGGACACGTCATCCGGCTATTCGTGGCTCCTGCAACTGTACGGCAGTGTGCTACGCCGCTCTTAGGGCGTGAAATGGGGCTCGAGAAAGCTGAGCCCGAGTTGCTTACGCGCGCCACGCTTCTCGTTCCACGCGTTAAAAGGAAACAGAATACTGACTGAGGTTGACCTACATGGATATATTACCACATTGGAAGGATAAATGGCCTACTCTGATTGGTAACAGTGCTGTTCAAGCTAAAATAAATAAGTCAACGAAACGAAATACAGGCGTCGCAACCAGCGGCCGGTTTGACATATATACTTAGGTAGCGTCTAGAAAATAAATCGGTTTGGTTTGGCTAGTGCGGTTTAAAGTCTCAAAGCGACTCAGGCTGTGAGATGCGCCGTAGTGGAGGACTCCGTAAATTTCGACCCCCTGGGGTTCTTTAACTTGCACTGACATCGCGAAACACACGGATGCCTCTCCCAGTTGAAAAAAACTACAGAACTGTGTCAAAATATGACAAAATGTCCTGCAGTTCTTTCGTAACCATCAGATTTTTCTGTAGTTCTGTAGTACTTTTCTGTAGTTCTGTAGTTCTTCTGCAGGAAATTTTCGTTGTCTGTAGTTCTGTAGCACTTTTCTGTTGTAACTAAAGAAATTTTTTATGTTACTACAGAATGTTCTGTTGTCACAACAGGTTTCCCGTCAAAAACCGCACAGAAATTCTGTCGTAACATCAGAATATTTTCTGTAGCTTTTTTCGACTGGGCTCCGTTTCGCTTCCGTCGAAACTCAGCCGCAATAAAATTCAATGCGTTTTTAACTAAACCTAGATTGCATCAGCGCTTACTTTGTAGCGGTGGTAATGGGTTATATATAAGTCGGCTATAGCTAACTAAAACTAAATCGGCTATATCTAACTGGAACAAACTGCCCTCGGCTGCTGTAAACTGCAACTCAGTTGAATCATTCATAGATCATGTCAATAGCATTGGTTCATCAGTAATGCCACTGCGATAAAACTATGATGCTGACTTTCATTCTGTATTTTTTGTAACTATACTCTTTCCGTGCTGAACCCGCTATTTTCTTTTCCCTTGAATTAGCATCATTACCACCACGATGCCGCTATGATGATGAATTCTTATTTTGTATTATTTATGTACCCAACTTGTTCCCCTGTATTGTCTCCTTTGTATCCACTCCTGCATAGGCCCGAGAAGGGCCTGCAGTATTTGTAAATAAATAAATATATAAATAAAGCTTGGTTCTGACTGTTCGGGTTTGAATGTGGTGTTGTGAAAGGGGATCGAGAACCCTTCTCATTTCAACTGTTTTGGTAAAGATCGACCAGCAAGCAAGGAAAGTTGTCCTGGCGGCACGAACACCGGCTGCTCGCTCCTGATTTAGCATAGCCACATATTCGTCCGGCGTGAGTGGCTTGCCCTCGTGGCGGTGGACATCAGCCCTTCGATATGCGGAACTGGTATCATATGTGGTAGTCATACTCGATGCAAAACCCGAGTTTCATATCTGTGCACCGATCTGACCTTCAGCCAGCTCAAAGAGAATCGAACCAGAGTAGTATCAGTGTTGACACATGACTTGACTTTGACATTAATTGACGTCATCTAGACAAACACTACATCAAAGAATCCCGTGTCTTAGGTCGTCATGAGATTGCCAGGTTCCGTTGTGTAAATATAGACTGCCGAATCTGTCTTGTCAGCCATGGATCAGGAACAGAACGCAACAGTCATTGAAACTCGCAATCTCACCCTAGCAAAACAATCACATAACCAAGGCCTGGCGCTCGATCTTCCTGATTTAACCAAGTTGAATCACTGTTAACTTCTACTCGACAGGTTATACAGCTCGTTCGTTCGAAAAGGCGTCGCCGTCTCTACAACCCGGAATTGAGAACGTCTAGGAAGAACACGCGCGTGATTTTGTATAAAAAATCTTAAGTCGTTTTGATGCAGCGATCAAAGTGGAGTCGTTCTTTTCACTTCCCATTTAGCATCCATTTTCGAGGTAATTTGGAGGCTAGTTTGGATTCGAACCGATGGCACTTGTGCGCCGTTCATTATAATTTTACGCGTCAACAAAGAAGCAAGAGAGATACGGCGCCTTCCTTTCCCCGGTCGTTCAGAGGCGTTTAGTGAATTAGAGGCTCGTTTTCAAAAATTGCAGGCATGCATAATACCACGCGGCGCCTTTGCAAGTAAAGTGAACGCGAGTTTTTTTCTCTAGGAGGCGGTTGCTTTCTGTTTTTGAAATAGCATAAAGAATGCCGATAATCACCCTTCTGAAGCCAGTTGTGATGCCGAAGCGTTTACTTGATGGGAATGCGAGCAAGGGTGCTTTAACAACGTACATTTCTGTGGCTAGATGTGAGGTTTTGCCGAGTTTCTGCCGAGAGAGGGGGCGTGAAGAACGTTGGCAAAAGTATATGGCTCATGCGAAATATTGTCTTGTAAAATAATCGCGAAGAAAATGTTTTGGATCAATATATAGAAGACCTCCAGGAATATCAGTTAAGATACCCCGTGACCGTTCAGAGTAGTAGATTGACAGTATTGCTGCTCAAACAACACTGTACAAAGCAGGTTCCCACTGTTTTATTTTTTTTTTTTTATTTTTAGGCTGTTTTTCTGTGTGTGTTCCATTACCTCGTATTTATGGTCGCCTCTTTGAGCCTTGCTACCCCTGCTAGTAAGAACAGACTCGCTGAGGAAAACGGCGCCTAGCCGGGTGATTCTGTATGCCAACGGCGTTCGCTTCTTTTTGCAAGGAGAACTGAGCGACTAATTCGTGGCAGAGCAGCATGATAGGATTCCCGCTGCAAGGATTTAGCGACGAAAGTTCGCCCCAAGGAGGTCTCCCTTACAGGAACCAGGAAAAAGTACTTACTGAGGCTGCAAAACTCACACGCAAGGGCAATATTCTATCCCTCATTGTCCGCAACGTAAAAACGGTTAAACTATAGTTTCTCTAGCCCCGAAGACATCGGCGATTAGAAATAAAATAGGGGAACACTTAAGCTCCGCCGTTAAGGGCATGATGCGATAGCGTCTCACATACACGGACAATCTTCTGTTACTTTTTTAATTTTTATTCGCTATTTTTTCCTATTTATTTCTTCTTTTCATTTTCTATTTTCTTTCATATTTTATACATTGATACTTAGCATCAGCCAACACGGGTTTCCATTCTAAGCAGCCTGGCACCTCTGAAAGAATTTTCATTTAATTCAATGATTTCAAATAATTGCGGGATCAATTGCACTTTAAATTTTAGTTAGCATCATGAAGCATGTGCTTTTCATTCTGATAATTTTTACACCTTTAAAGCCCATGTTCCATTTTTCATTTTTTTGTTTCTTTAAATCATTATTTATTCATTAATTATAATAGTTTCATGAACTCGTCATCGCCAGCCCAACACCAATCAATCATCAATCGCTAGAAACACAAATTATCATGATAAAAGTTGTTTACGCAGACCACAATTATTTGCGAAACGCGGTGCCGACAACTGTACAATAACTGCCACTACGACGCCGACAGCTTTATGATCAAACGTGCTGTATAAAGCTATTTCTTAATAATATTCCTTCTCTGCCAGAAGCCAACGCGCAAGAAAATAATTATGGAGGACACTTATGCACCTCCTTTAGGGGTGGATGATACCCTCGAGGAACCTTCCTTTTGCGCGTATCTGCATTTTACTACTCCCTTAACAATGCAATAGTTAATGTGTGGCTAAGCGAGTAGCCCCTTCATTATCTCATACAAACTCCTTAGCCTACAGTTGTGGGCTCGGGAAGTGGGCACACGTACCACACGAAACTAGTTCTCTAAACGTTGAACTCAGTGGGGATAATTTCTAATACAGGCCTAATACAATTTAAGCAAGAAACAGTTCAACAATGGAGACAAGAGAGTAGAAAAAAACTCGCTCAACTTACCGTTTTACTAATACAATTTCATTTACATTAGGCAGATTGCAAGCTTTAGGTATATTTATTTTCTCTCGGACAAATTTTCGACGCCGATTTGCTACACAAGTGGGAATTAAACGTTTCAACAGTTTCCTATGAGAGGATAGAATGATTTACATGTAGGCCGCAAACGTTTCCTGCGAGGCATTCCAAAGCAGAACGAAGGGTGCATGAAGCATGCGCAGGTCAAGAAATGCGCGAGGAGGACGTTTATTACAGCATTTTTGTGACATTGACCAAAACAGGCGATTCGTTTACTATGACATCATCATCCTGCATTCACAATTATCCTTTTAGTTTTTCTTTCCTTGTGTCCCGGTGTGGAGTAGCAGACGAGGGTCACATTAACGCCTGCCACCCTTTCCACCTTTACTCTCAATAAGTCACCTTTTCTCTCCTTTTCTACAACCACAACGAAGACGTCACGGCAAGAAAAGGCTTACAAAGTAATAAGAGGCAAGATTTGTGACAAATCAAGTGTATACGAGATATGTTAAAACGGTTATGAGCCCTATTCAAATGTAAGAGCACAATTGGGAAAGAAGTCAAACTCGCAACAGGATTGAGACAAGAAACGGTGAGATCGTTCCGAACGTGTCCGCCTGATGCAGCAACTTCGAATATATACAAACTGAATATTTCGCAAGCGAATCTGTTCTGATGACACACGTCTGTTGCTGTCCCAGTCGCGTACCGGCAGCTCGTCTGGAAACGAAAGCACGAATGCAACCTCTCACATCTACGCGGGGAGCATGACCTACTCAAGCGACCAGAAAGCAAGAGTTAGACTCTAATAATCAATAAATAATAAATAAATGTGATAGAGAGGAACTCGTTGAGTCCCTTTGTAGTTTGCTTTAATTTTGTGGCTAATATAGCAGGTTGTGGACCAAACTGCGATTTCGAATTGTGTTCTCATTACTGCAGAACACCCGCCGAAAGTTTCTGAGCTGTGGCGCCCTCTGTCCCTTCCTTTCCGCCGTTTTTTCGCCAGTTGACCACACCGCGCACGCGCGCGCGCACACGCACACACGCGCACACACACACACACACACACACACACACACACACACACACACACACACACACACACACACACACACACACACACACACACACACACACACACACACACACACACACACACACACACACACACACACACACACACACGCTCCTAGAGGGCTTGAGCGACACTATTGTTGAAGTGTCATCGTGCTGCAGGAGGTGCCTACAGTGCGAGCGCAGCTAATGACCCCTGTAGCTCACAATAACGTCAATCTTAAACTGGACGCGCGGACAAGAACGCGGGCAAGCAGAAAAGTTGACCGTTCTTGTTTTCTATTGATTAAAAATATTCAAACGCAACAAAAGCCCTTCACCGCAAACACGCGACCAAAATGTTGGCAGCCCTGCGAACCTTAAATAGCCTTAAAAGCCCGTCCATGAACCACGCAGCGGAAGCCCCGACGAACTGCCTCCGCAGAGAGGGCAACTCCGTCAACATCTTGTGTTGTCACGTTTTCTCCACGTTTTCTCTATACAGCCTGCTTTTCAAGTTGCTCTCATTTTACCGAGGACATCGGCAGCATCCGCAGGTTATCGTGTCACAGTAGCTCTTCTAGTGTGCTCCCTGGAATACTCGTCTTCTATTGTCATCTGTGCTACAATGAACAGGAGTGAAGTTCAGAGGAAGCAGTTTGAACCTGAAGTTAACTTCACATATCGTCATTTTAGTGCCTTCTCAAATCGCTCGTATACCCAGTGGCATCCTGTGAACGCACACAGGGGTAACTACCATTACCATTACCATTACCGCATTCTTTTCTGTGCTATCGCGATGATGAAGCTAGATATTCAAGGGGTTGTCTCCGCTATTGAGATAATGCAAGCACCACATAATTCGGCCCCGTCAAGGGACGACGTATGAGCGTTTAAGTGACGTAGTCATGCATGCGAAGCACCCGCGACCCATGTTCACAATAACGGTGATCACCGCTGCATCAGGATTGCGGCTCGCCGAAAGAGAGGCGATATATAACGCCTCTTGGGTTAATCATGAAGCGGCACCTCCATCACGTTTCACCTCATCTGTGGCATGAATAAAATTACTTAGTACAGAAGCACCTCTTGCCCCTTAAATACAGCGGTAGGGTTTAGGTTGATCAAACGTAATAGAACTGCAGTGAGAAGTCCTCCATTGTAGCCGTATAGCAGGCTCGCAGCAACGTAGTTTTCTTACACTCGTCTTTTCTTGCCCCGTTCACGGTCGGTCCGCTCTATTTCGACGCTTGAAGAGAATGACTCGAGGGAAAACGCCCTTAAGAGAGTACAACATATCTCCCAGGAGGCAGTGCCGTTGTTTTTGCCGCTCACGCGTACAGAGCTGCTTAAGAAGCACTGTGGCGCGAAGAAATGGAACCGGAGAGACGCTCATGAATAAACGGAACGCGGCGGGGAAGGCCTTTGACAGAGGGGGCAGCAACGGCGTACGTCAAGCAGTGGCCTCTCGAGCCTTTGGTCTCTTGAGCGGCGCCACCTCAAACGCTGGCCGTCAGGCTGGCTGGCTCGCAGGTGGCGGGATGCATATGGATGTGTCCAAGCTGGCGCCGTCGGCATCGATCGGGCCTCAGGCGGCTCAAATTAAAAGCGGCCGTCCATTGAGCAGCGCGCTCGCTGCCCCGAAAGCAACAGCCCGAGGCCGTCAGCGCAAAATTGAAATTCTGCCGCCTCAAAAGGGGCCCGCGAGCAGCGCGAATAGGATTCTTGCGGCCGCAGGCCCATTGTGTCCCCGGGTCTCCGGGCGCCGCGCCGAAAAGAGCGGCCTAATTACGGCCGCCACCTCAATGGGGAAGGCTGCTGGCCCAGCGACGGCTTCGCAAAGCGAATTAACCACCCGCTTTTCGAGAAAAGGCCACATTTCTGGACCCCGCACGAACCGCGGGGCAACCGCGGGTTGAGCCCCGACAAAGAAAAGGGCTGCGCGGAAGAGGAAAAAGAGGCGAAGCACCACCCGGAAGGACTCTTGACGTCCCGACGGCCGTTGTCGACCAAAGCACGTCCGACGGGAAAACGACACCGGGCCGCCGCGCTTTCTCGACGGTGGTCGTCTGCGGCGAGCGTGCGGACCCATTCAAATCACGGCCGGCGATGGCCAGGCGCATCAATGCGCCATCAGGCAGGCGTCGCACGCGCCTCGTCCTCGTCTATGATGAGAGCGCCGCGCCGCTTCGGACACTCTTTTTGCGTCGATCGGAATTCTCGCATCGCCCCCATCGCGGGGCCCGAAGACGCGAAGACGACCCCTCTCCCTCTCCCCATGTCTCCTCTAACTCCTCCTTTCTCGCAGTAAAGATCGCACGCTGCTCCCTCCCGCGATAAGCGGCGGTTCCATCCTCCCTTCCCTCCGCTCTTCCGGCGGAGAGTCACGGATGCCGCGACCACCTGCCGTAAACTCCGGCTCCCGCTCAGCTCCGGACTCGGGCTCCGGGCCAGAAAAGGTCCGCTTACGCGGCTTGCGGCGTGAACTCTCCCCTGGCACCGGGTTCGAGTCTCTCGGGTTTCGGGTTGTTCGTCAGCTAGTCACTCAAGTGTCAGCTTCCAGAGCTAAGCAGCAGTGGCGCCCGTAAGTCCGGCGAACGCCCTCCTCGCGGCGAGGGGGCAGCGCGCCCCCACCCCGCGGCCACCGCCCGTTCGGCGAAGAGGCTGGGAGCGGCGTCGCCGCGTTTGGCTGCTCGCTCCGGTCGCCTCCAGCGGGCGTTTTGGCCGCGTTTTTCCGCGGCGAGCGGCCGATTAGGTACGCCGCAATCAGCAGCCGCGTGAACCGCACTTGGAGGATGCGAGAGCAGCCTCCCGACTCGACACGAATGGAAAGAATGCGGCGTGGTCTGAGATTAGCCCACGCCACAGAAGAACAGCCACGATCGCCACTCTTGAAAGATGAAACGTCTCTTCCAAGCGCGCACTAGGCGATATACACATTCCTTCTTCAGTATAATGCTAAATTCCAAAGCCAGGGAATCCGAGATGTAGCGTATCACTTCAAGTAGGCCTTGAATGAAATTTGTTTCTTTTTCTCCGCGGATGATTAAACATTGTAAACAGCGTTTCTGCTTCTCGCTTTCTTTCAGCCGGCACTAAGGAGAGGAAAATCCGGGCCTTTTAATCCACACTGATTAGTTGGCGCATTAGTTCTTTCTCCCCAGAGCATAGTGATGCAGAAAGAAAAAAAAAAAAGAAGGGAGGGGGGGGGGGGGGGTTGAGAAGGTGCTTAGTTTGTTGGGTTCACGTGTTTCAAGTGATACCACTGCACAGTCGCGTTCCAATTGTTGGGTCAAAGCGAAGTCCAAACGGGAGTGATAATGTGATGCGCGGTTATGTGCTCTCAAAAAATTAACAAATTACTGTTATTTTTAAAGACTTCTGAATGTATTTGAATTACATTTCTGGTGTACAGCTCGGGGGACAAAAATTAATTGCTCGAAAAGAGTTTAACGCTACGCTTTTTCCAGAAAATCAACGGCCTTATTTTTGAGCGGCTGGTATTTATTTTTTTTATTTACCTTTGACTCACACAATGGACCACGCTGTAGATAGCTCTCAAAAGGAATTTCAAGTCTCTTGTGATGTAATGTGCCGGAAAAGCAGATGAGCTGCAAAATGGCCGTTGGTAATTTGGCGTCGCTCGTGTATCCGAGCAAGAACAGAATCAACAGTAGTCATGTTTTTAGTAAAAGTTATTGCAAAAGTATTGGTCTACTTTTCCTGGAAATTAATTCGTGAAAAGTTATTCGTTTCAATTTAAGGTCACTTAGAAACGAAATTGTTGAAATTTAGCTCACAGGAAAAATTCATAGACAAGCGCAGTTTCAGGACAGATGGCCAAATTACTGTAATTAGACGTTCTAGTTTTTTGCTGTCATTTATTAACTGCAAATTTGAACAATTCAAACGTAAGCGAAGATATCGATCCCAGAAGACGGAAACAAAAAGCGACTTTGCAGGCAATATCCCCCAGGCAAGTAAAGAGCAATAGAAGTGCTCTTGAAAAGTAGACGCAGCCTGCGTGAGTAAATGTGGTCAAGGTTTCCTATACTTTGCAGGTATGGGCTGTTGCTTAGATGAGCACTGGCGAATGATGCCGCATGTCCCGTCTTTGCGGTAATAAAACTAGAAGAAATTTTCGAAGCGCATATAGCAGAAAAAAAAAAAGGAAAAATCTTTTTTTATGCAGGCATCACACCATGAAGGATACTTGGACTGCTCCGGCCAGTCAGGCAGTAGGTAGAATTGAGGCGTATCAGTCAAACTTTAAGCAAAAATTGTAAGGAAAAAAGGTAAATACAACTGATGAAATTCCGCGGCATCAGTTTCACATGGTCGTTCACTACGAAAGGGGCCTAATACGCTATGCATTATCAGGAAACACCATCGTCCGATGAAGGTAGTAAGGAGCAAAAAGTTTTTGCTGCCTGTTGACATTATGCATGACGGTCACCAGACCCTGTCCTTGACGCCGTACGCTCAAACATAAGGAGCAGTTATGGACCTATGGAGGTGATGAGGAATAGAATGAAAGGAAGAAATCTGTATGTAAAGAGGATATAGATTTAATGATGAAATAAGTTTGGAGAACAATTACTCAAGGTCACTGTATACAGGACTCCCAGAGGCCATTCGCAAGTTCCCGTCACAGGCAGCATCTACTATAGTGCGACAGTTGTGCGGCTTATCGTAAAGAATAAACCGCATTACACCATATAAAAAGTCATTAGTATTTGTCGTAGGGAAAGAGAGAATTTAAGTTTGGTCCTCCAGTGACGCTGGGGGTTCAAGTGGACAGGCAGAGGCTTCAGAATATGATGCTAGCTGTGCGGAAGGTATCCGACACGCGAGCGACGCGGGAGGCCACATGCTGGCACAATATTTGGCAGACAGCTATAGGAGGAGCGGGCAGCTTCCCCAAGATTAAGGTAGATAGAAAAGGGTTGGGGGGGGGGGGGGGGGGGAGATAGAGCAGTGGAACACATCAAAAGAGGAGTACAAAGAGGTTACCTCCTGCATAGCCTGCGCCTGAAGGCTGGAGACAGCAGCCGGGTTTATTAAATGCCAGTTGTGCCGAAACGCTAAGATAAGGAATATTTTTAGTTGGAAAACGTACATGTTTGAAAACCTTATAACGAAGCTACACAGGCGCAGGATATGGAAGAAGGCAATGTTACGTAGGTGCTGAATGCCGCAGTTGAAATTTTATGGACAAGGCACAGCGTTTGTCACTGCTGCAACTCAAATGAGAGGGGCCCCACCACCAGGCACGAAACTTCGCGTGACGCGACAATCATCAAAAGTACGATAACGGGCTGCCCACGCCTCGTCGCACATTGCAGGCCCCAGCGGGCTCTTCCGCTGGACAGTGACACCTCTCCAGCGACAACTGCTGCCCGAAACTTTGAACAAGCCTACAGTTATCGTACTCAGCGGGAATATATCGACCACACTAACAGAGCAAAGCATGTGGCATTGTTTCGCTAATTAGGACCTTTATTTCCATTTCTTTTCGACAGTGCAATACGCACCGCTTAGCTCAGGACGTGGAGAAACCGCCGAATTTTTCTAACGTTCTACAAGCCGAGAGGTAATTTAATTGTGCAGCTATATACACTTGGGCAGGCAGTCTCATTCTCCTTATCTAGATTTTTATTTCAGCAGGCGGCATAGCACGTATCTTCAACTTTCTTTTTTTTTTTTACATGTTATTGGAATCAGCTTCAATCAATGATACTAGGTTAACTCGAGTGTGAAGCCTGACACCGGAAGCTGTATTCGCCAGCCTTGTACCAGCAGGATCAAGAAGTAAAGGGGATAGGGACACAAAGAAAGTTGAGCCGGCTTTGAAACAACCCTGACTTTTCGTTAAGAAGAGAGTAAGGAAAAGAGTGAAAAGCGGATGCGGAAAGTAGGCCAAAAGATTGCGGTGCTCTCACATGAAAGGCGAATGAATGCAGGTTGTGAAGTTGATGAAACAAGCAGTGCTATATGCACCCGTGAAGGAACAGCGCAAGGGACGGGACACAGAGACACGAGGAAGCACAAACACAAGGCGCTGACTATCAGATATCATTGAGTTGATAGTCAGCGACTTGTGCTTGTGCGTCCTTGTATCTCTGTGTGGTGGTGGTGAAAACGTTTATTGAATCGTGAGCCTTATTGACTGTTTGGATGGGTCGGCTCGATATCGCGCAGGGTGGCCGGGAGCTTGTGGCTCTCAGCAACTCTTAGAGCCCAGTCCATCAGCTCCTTTTGTGCAGCTGGGTCCGAGCGCTATTCGTTCACCGTTGAAAACAAAGTAGCCCGCCAACGCGCTCTTATTAATTTTTGTATGCCCCTTTTTGCCGCTTTTGAACAGTCTGATTGAGAGCAGAGAACAGACCTTGTACATCAATGGTTACGGTACTGCCACATATGGCTCGCTAACACAAAGAGGAAAATTATCAGAAACATCAGTTTATCGTCCTTATGCCCCGCAAACGCTAATGGAAGAACCGCGAATTTTCAGGATATAAGTCGCCAGTTAATCAGTCAGTTTCACGCTTTAATCTAACGCCCACGCAATGACAAGATAAAACTCGCCGCCTCTGGAGAGTCCACATAAACGCATTTCCAGTCGCTTGTTCACTTCAGTGATGAAAACGATGTCACTTTCTACCAGACATGGCAGTAATTGAATTACAGTAGTGAAATTACTGTAATTTAATTATTTGCCTGGTAATTTGTTATGTAATGAATTACTTTCTCAGTTTGGTAATTTAGTAATGTAGTGAATTACTTTTTGGTAGTAATTTCGCAGCAAAGTAATTAATTCCTCTCGAAATTACTTTTACTAATATGTGCCATCACTCCTTCAATAGACAACGAAGTAGAGTGCGCTAAAGCAGAATCGACGTGCTGCAATCCGAAGCCAGCGCAACGGATTGGCAAAAGGAGACAAAATATAGTCAACTAGAATACTCATGGAGAACTAGTTGTTGTTTTGCTTAACAGCTTTACTTAGTTTTTGCATTTATGGCAACTAGAAAGTAATTTCAAAGTAAATGAATTACTCTCTAGAAGTAATTGTAATGTAATTTCATTACTATTGGGGAGCAGTAATGAGTAATGTAATTTAATTCCTTTTCAAAAGTAATTTTGCCATGTATGCTTTCTACCGGCGCAACCCACAAGCCTAGCAAAATTTCCTATTTGTCTACGGAAAGACCATTTGCTCCTGTGATAAATGGTTAAACAACGCGGGAAGATGCGACAACATGACGACAACGTCAAAAAATGCGTTTCTTAGTTTATGAAGTACACGGAAAGCAGTTCCATATAAGCAATTGCGCCGATGCCTTATTCTAAATATTCATTTCAGTGTTAAAAACGATGATGCAATCTTTAATATTTTCAGTTTCACATCAGGGGCAGCGAATGCGTACATGTCCACCTCATCAATGCTTATATACAGGGCAACATGAAACATTCCGCAACCTGAAAATTTCAGTGACATCTTTCCGAAAACCTGGATGAAAGCAGAAGTTTATCATTCAAGCTGTCCAAGATGGTCTGCAGCGACCTTTCATAAACTCCTTTTCCCGGAGCTATTTTTTCCTTTTGCACTGCAAGTTCTTAAATTGTTTGTACAGTGGGTTGCATGTATCCAACTAGACGAAGAAGAAGATGATGGTGATGTTTTATGCATTATACAGGGCTAGGTTCCTTGGGCGATCGTGTGCTACGTTGGACGATGGATTAGTAATACTTGTCTTCATTTCGTTGATCTGTGATTTATCATGATATTAAAGCGAGATTTATATCGAGCGAAATGTAAAAGCCTATAGGGTAAGGTTTGAATGCAGGATGTTACAACCATCGGGTCCGGTGTCACCTTCCAAGTCAATTTAAAATTTCACATCACAGCATCGAAGCGCCTTAGTTGAAAAGAAATACCAAAGCCTGATGTCCAGGATAAAACGGTACAGCAGGAAATGAACGATGCTCCGGTGGTTCCTTACTTTGTGTGTCCTTTATTTGTTTGTCGGATCAATTAAACCGCAAACCAATGGCAAATCAATCGCAAATGAAGCTGTCAAAGTTGCAGCGCTACGTCTCAGGACAAGGGGAAAAAAATGAAGACAATGGGGTTTCGTCGTGAGCGGTGTTGAGCACATCACCGAGGAAAGACTAGTCTCAAACAATAACGAACTACATCGCTGTTTACCTTCTTAAAAATCACGCAAATGAAATTAAACTGTGTTAACAAATATCGATATAAAACAATGGCTGAGAAGTAAATAATCTGGGCAAGATATTCCTGTTTAGTTTAGATGCATCCAGGAAATCTTTCTGGAAGTTCAATTATAAGAGTAACCGAAGCTGAAGTGTGCCCGAAATTTTCGCCAAGACCAAGCGTCCTTGCTGCACAAGGGCTGCTTCTTTAAATCAAGAAACTTCGAATTGATTACCTCTGAGACGGAATTGCTGTCCCGAAATATTTCATGACAAAACATGGACCATAAAATATATAAATGCGTTTGAATCCCCCGTAACCATTTAAATTACAGTTACTGTTATTTCATGATAGCAGTAGAATTCCTGTGATGTTAAGTAGGCCATTAATCACTGTGCGTACGGCCGTCAATAGCGTGGCTCCACTGCTGCTCCTTCCCGTCCAATTTATTTGGGGGCGAGATATGTGTACTGACATCTTGTATACGGGCAGGAGTCAACGCTATTTGTCACACGTGCGTGTGTTAATGTTAACTGACGTTCCTTTCCCAGTAACGGCTTGCGTGGGTGAGCTGTACATACTAGCACCGATGTGGAATTCTAGTTATGCATTTTCAGCGGCTGCGAACAACTGCCATGCATTCATTTCATGATATACTTGCACCACACTAACCAAAGTTGACCCCTTAAATGTGCTACCATTTCGTGCTGAAGTTTTGTGATGGAAGCCGTACCCTTCCACTCCTTCTTTTCTACATGCCGCAACCAAATGCGGCAATCATAGGAATGGGAAAGAATGTACAAGAAATGCATAACGTTCAACAGAACAACAAACAACCTGAACACATAAGTAAAATGATCAAAATAAAGCCGGAGATGAGTCCGAGGACGACGCAGCGGCACATTAAGCCATTGGAATAAGCGTAGTAAAAGGCAAACAACCTCTGTGGAAAGCACGGGTCACGTGATTACGGTAACGTTGACACGGGAGCTGAAGTGAACGGGCGTTCCCGTCTAGTGAGTTCCATG
This sequence comes from Amblyomma maculatum, assembly GCF_055883805.1. NCBI lineage: Eukaryota > Metazoa > Arthropoda > Arachnida > Ixodida > Ixodidae > Amblyomma > Amblyomma maculatum. The sequence goes on from NC_139352.1 coordinate 39,314,366, forward strand.
TATGCACGCCTCAAATGCGCATGAAAAACAACAACAACAAAAACCTCATTATGACAAGTTAGTACATGCATAAAATACTTCGTCCTCGAGGCACTGCAGATGAAGTCATGTGATGTTAGGAAGATAGTGAGAGACCGGAAAGCGTGGCGTGACATGGTCCATAGGGTCAAGAAGAGTCGGACACGGCTGAACGACTGAACTTAACTGAGCCTTTCCTCCCGGACAACTTTGTATGGCTTTCTGGGGAATGCTAAAAAGGAATGACATGTCGACGGGATTTTGTCCCAGTGTCATGGGGAGGGGGTTGCTCTTTGTTCAGTTTGGGGACGTGGATGTATACCTCAATAGGAAAGTTTGACAGGCGGTTACAGCGCTCCCGAGGAGGAGCATATAAAATCTGAACGAGCAATAGCTTACATGATGAAGGTAATAAATAGCTCGCTGAAGGCGTTTTATGCAAAGACGATGACGAATTCAGAAGAGTCCCGAACATGACCAACGCCTAATCACATTTCATTTTTGTATTAAAGTACGTGCGATCGTGGTCGGCAAACGTTCGGAAGCTGTCGCGATAGGCGTGAGCCCGAAGCAAGCCTGTTTGTACATGCAGCCAATGTCGCCTGCACAGGTGATGTGTGCTCTGCGTCAGGGCGGAAAATTCGGCTGCTGGCTGCGTGGTGCACCGAATGGAGTACCTTTTTGAACCGTGACCTTTGTCGATCGACGACCATTTCCAGTCTTCAGACTAAATTAGGCATTTTTGCGCTTCTCCCATTGTCATGAAAAACGCACAGCGCAATTGTGAGACGTATCAGATTGACCTTGACTCGAAGAAACCGAAACTACTTAGCAGAAGTTCAGTTATGGTACTTGACGAAAAAAAGTACATTACTAAGCTTTCCAGTACGTCTGACACTGTACCTGATGTTGAAAATGCTGTAATGCGAAAAATGCTGGTCGCGATTTTTTGGTGAAGTGCCCAGTGTTGTCCATGAGGCACCGCGAAGTCTCGAAGCGGATTGACGCGCCCCGAGCGTTCGATACCCCCGCTTTCCCGCGATGATGATAGGCCAAAATTCACCCACCCGCAGGATATCGTCGCTGAATACGAAACCAGACTCTCAGCCTGTGTCACTCACCGAGTCTACGCCGACGTCCAGGCCCCAATAAGCGTCTGCGGCGCGACTTATTCCAAGGTGAGTGCCTCTTCAGCAGCCCTTGGCAGAGGTCTCCAGCGGCCAGAGCGTTGTCCGGAGCCACGGCGCTGACCAGCTGTTGCTGCTTTCGCCTGCGGTGCATTTGTTTGCGTAGGAACAACTTGCGTAGTCGGTGCACTGGCAGGCCCCCCTTGTCGGGTTCATGACTTCGCCGTTGCTGCCTGGCGGGCCCCATCATCAGAAGCGCACGGCATCGCCTTCTCCACGACCAGGGACCACGGTCGTTGTGTCGGCGCCTTTCGGCAGCCACCGTCGCGACCAGCGCGGCGGAGACGAGGGCGAAGAGCAGGAGCGGCCGCACCATAGTCCGCGTCGCGCGCGCAACTACCTGTTTGTCGCTCGGTGCAACGGGCGAGCGGGGAGCGGTCCGTGGGCGGTGGACCGCCGAATCGCTACCACGTGTTCCGCCAGCTGAAAGTCGTTGGAGACCGGCCGCCCCGCGCCGTACTACTCGCCGATCCTCAAAGCGCGCACTGACTGGGCGGGGGCAACCCCCCCCCCCCCCGCGCTTATCCCCCCCCCATCCCCCACAGCGTTGTTTGGCTCCCACTGAATGCCCCCGCCTCGAAGCGCTGATGGACTCGATTGCAGGGGCAGGCGAAGCATTAGGCGGTGGAGAGGAGTGACCGGGGAGCCCCGTTACGCTGACGACTCCATCGCCCTTCTGCTCTCGACATGCTTGCTACGGCTGTGCTTAGCGCCTGAAGGACGGGGGGATTAACAGGGCAGCAGCCGGCGTGTTCGTAAAAGTGTGAGTAGCACTGAGATTGAACGAGTCACAAGATCGCTTTGGGTACAGGCTGTCGAGGGACAAACACCGCATTACACCTCTCTGCGTTCTGATCATTCCGACTGAATGATGCGAATGAAACTTCGGAAATGACTCCGCTGTCGCCAGTTTATATTTTTCTTTTTTTTTTTTTTTTCTGCCATATGCTTTTCGATTCTCTACCGGTAAAGAAACTCTGGGGAGAAATCTGAGGTGGCCTGTATCGGCAAGCTGCGACATTCTGAGACAACTATCACCGATAGCGGAGCTTTTAGTATCTGGGAAAAGACCAGAAACGACCGGTAGGTGTCACCATCACAAGCCGAATTCACAAGTGAACTACTTGCGTGAAAGCCGGAATTTTGTCACGGAGGCCCCTTAAGGATCGCTCCCGTACCCTCCCTGTATATAAAAAAAAAAGTAAATAAATGTTTTTCATCATCATCATCACAGAGAAAAAAATATTGAATTCCATTTTCTCGCTCAAAAGTTCGTCTACTTATGTTGCAGAAAATGCTTATGTACCAGGAGAGAAAGCTAGAAAACGTATTATCGACACAGCACAGGTGGTATTTCTAGTAAATGAAACTATGATTTCATTCCCAGTTTTACATGTAGATTACTGATTCCCGATAAGTTGTAGCCAAATCCCTGTTGATATATATGTTTCGAAGTGCCCTGGTTTACATATGAGCCCTGCTTGCGTTATCTGTGAAGCGAGTATCAGCACCGTTTCTATCAGTTCATTTCAATTCTAATTCGTGTCGCGTACCGTGCGCAGCACAACATGGTAATTCGAGTAATTTTCACTTGTTAACAGATGGTATCATGAATTGTGAACGCAGCTTCCAAAATGACGTTTTTCAACAGATTTATCAGACAGTACTGAGGTGTAAAGTTGGGCGAGTTGAATCTTATACATTGTGAGATGACCGCGAGGAAAAGGAAGGAGTAAGACACCACAAGACCACTGTGTATCGTGTTTTGTACATTCCACTGGTCCTGTTTTATTTTCGTGCTAATTTCACCTGGAACGTTTAACAAACCAGGGACATTTATTGAAGCTGTTCAATGTGTCATTTGTCGGAAATGCTAAGCGCCTGCATCAAAAATACGTTTCCGCAAAAGTTATCTCTTACTGCAGCACAACCTAAACGTTCGAATGCAACGATGCCGTGGCATAGACGGGATGAAAAAAAGGTCAATTGAGAATTTCGCACTGAGAATAATGTTTGTGCCTGTATATTTACGCTCTCTTTTATCTTCCTTAGGCATCGAGAATTTGTAAGTTTAGTAAATATTATTTTTGATGTAGGCTTGAAAATCAATATGCAGAAGAGTAAGGTAATGTTCAACAGCCTCGGGAAGGAACAGCAGTTTACATTAGGTAGCGAAATACTGGAAGTAGTAGGCGAATATGTCTACTTAGGACAGGTAATAACCGCAGATCCGGACCATGAAAAGGAAATAACAAGAAGAATAAGATTGGGATGGAGCGCATTTGGCAAGCACTCGCAGATTATGACTAGCAGCTTACCGGTATCGCTCAAGAGGAAAGTATACAACAGTTGCATCTTGCCTGTACTCACCTATGGGGCTGAAACGTGGAGGCTAACCAAGAGAGTTCTACTTAAGCTGAGGACAACCCAGAGGGCTATGGAACGAAAAATGGTAGGGGTAACATTAAGAGATAGAAAGCGTGCAGAGTGGGTCAGAGAAATAACTCAAGTTACCGACATTTTAGTGGAAATTAAGAAGAAGAAATTGATATGGGCAGGACATGTAGTGCGAAGAGAGGATAACCGATGGTCGCTGAGGGTAACAAACTGGATTCCAAGGGAAGGAAAGTGTAGCAAGGGGCGGCAGAAAGTTAGGTGGGCGGATGAGATTAAGAAGTTCGCAGGGGTGAAGTGGATGCAGCTAGCACAGAACCGGGTTAAGTGGAGAAATATGGGAGAGGCCTTTGCCCTGCATTGAGTATAATCAGGCTGCTGCTGCTGCTGCTGCTGATGATGATGATTTTTTATTTAATCAAGTTCCTCCATGAATCTCCTCCAACTATAGATTACATTTAAACAATGAGTGCGCTATTAGAGAAGGAATACTCCAATTGCATCAAGATTAGGCATAAGGCTGCGACATTTCTCAAAATCGAAGCACTGCTTAATTGAGTACTAACGTCGCAGCCTTATGCCTAATCTTGATGCAATTGGAGTATTCCTTCTCTAATAGCGCACTCATTGTTTAAGTGTAATCTATAGTCGGAGGAGATTCATGTAGGAACTTGATTAAATCAAAAATAATCATCAGCAGCAGCAGCAGCGATTATTAAGCGTTATTCAGGCTAATGTAATACGTTTGGAGAGCAGCCATTTTTTGCGTGCACATTAGTAAAAAAAATAAAAAATAAAAAATGGGAGAGGTGAGCTCCAAGGGCGCGTTACGGCACGGCGCTATATCTTAGATAGTTATAAATGCGTCTTTTGAAAGACAGAACACTTGTCAACTAAGGAATTTACGGCACCAGATTATTCTCTAAGTTTCTCTACTTGATTTGATACGGATAAACTACCACCACATGTCAATAGTTGCAATAGCTGAAAGGGTGGATATGTATGCACATATGAATGAATGAATGAATGAATGAATGAATGAGCGAAATTAATTTCTCTTTATCGGTCGGCCATATTATCTGGGGCGTCCCAGCGGGTCTTGTTTTTGAAAATGTTGTCAAAGACTGAGACGTGATTAATTCATCCCATTTATTCGAGACCTACTGGAGGACCTGTCGAATAGTTTTTTTATGAGCGCTATTCGGTTCCCTCAGCAAGTAGAATAAACAAATAATTGATGCCCTAAATAGGCTTCGAACATTCACGCTTACCAAATTGCGCGGTTAACTGAAACGCAATGGTAATGAGTGAAACATCTGCATTTTCAATTATTTCTTTTTCCATTTGGAGATAGCGCCGCCTGCTTCCGTTATTTCTTCGGAGCGCTCCGCGTAAAACAGGAGGGAAAAAGGGGAAAAGAAATCTGGAGAGAGGGAAATATTTTGTAATCAACTAACTTTTTTTCGGGTAAGTCAAGTAAATTTTTTCGATCATCAGCTACCAAGTCCTGTGGTGAAAAGATCCCACAGGGCGAGGCATCTGTGACGATGTGATTGCGTCTAACTGTCCGGTCGCACAAAGGTGCGCGTGGCAGCCTGGCATGTGGTTCTCTTCCCAGTCTTGGTTCTTGGCATATACATATATCTTCTACTGACGCCCGGTGTTGCCATTCCTTGATATCTTCGCAAACGGGTGAACGCCGTCCGGAGCCCCAGCAGCTTTTAATTGGCCGAAGAATCCAACTGGAATTGCTATGCTCCCTCATGAAAATCCACCTGCGAAGTTCCTAGGAAAACAACGATGCAAGTTTTCAGCATTGTTTCTTTGGAAAATTCGCAGGTGGCTTTTCATGAGGGTAGCATAGCAATGCAATGAAAAGCTGCGCAAATAAGACACGGACGAAGGAAAAGCAGGACGCACACAAACGCAGACTGACAACTCTATTTCGTGAAGAAAATAAAGGCATATATACGCGATCTCCGCTACTATCTAATCACTGAAACGCAATGGCGCAGCTTTTTATTGCATTGAACATGAACCAACTAGCCCGACAAATTTTACTCAAGCATAGCAATGCCAGTTGAATTCTTCAGTCCGACGCGAGTTTTCAGCTTCGGTGGAGGTGAAGCGAATAGGCGTCCGTGTGCTGTGCGATGTCAGCGCACGTTAAAGATCCCCAGGTGGTCGAAATTACTCCGTAGCCCTCCACTACGGCTCCTCTTTCTCTATTTCCGCTTTCACTCCCTCCCTTCCCTTCTCTTATGGCGCGGTGCAGATGTCCAAAGAAACAAGTGTGACCGATACTGTACCTTCCTCTTCCTGTGAACCAATTATTATTATGAATATTATTATTTCAGCATTTTGGTGACCTCACCTGCAATGCCTTTTCACTGCGCCAACCACAAAGCGTGGCGTTTCCTGGTGGATGTTTGGTCTGTAAGGTTTACCGCCTCATAGCAAGTCAGATTAGTGAAGTGTTCTGAAAATTTCGACCATCTGGTGTTCTGTATTGTGCACTGACACTACACAGCACATGGACGATTTGCTCTTCGCCTCCTTCGGAAAGCGACCGCCGCAGCCGGAATTCGATTCGACTTCCTTGGGTTCAGCAGTCGAGCCCACTGAGCCACCGCTGCAGGTCACAGACGATGTAGAAGTTGGCATGGAAGCACTGCGCAACTACGACTGGATGTGTAAGGCGTTCGTACTATATAAGGCCGCCTTACCCATGTAGCGCGATGTGTAAAATGTTCAGTGCTGTCACAAAATCATGGATAACTGAAAAACAGCACCCGTTGGAAATTAACCGCCTTTAAAAAGTTCTGGCAAGCCACATTAGTGCATTGAGTTTGTGTTATGGAAATAAATTTCGAAGAAAAGTAAAGCAATCATGATCAACTACTCTCATTAAATTATCAGTTATTTTTTCTGAAACTGATATTGGGACCGCTGTAATCAGTTACATTTGAAATAGAGGGATAGTAATGTAATTGGTTATTTATTTCCTCTAAAGTGTACAAGAATACAGACAACCGAAAGACACCTTTCTTTGTGCGCTGTCGGGCCCTGCCACCTCGGAGCGGATAACATGCAGTAAACTTAATTTTTTTTGTCCGCTTACCCTAGACAATGCATCAAGGGCCATTATTTTGTTGACGTTTCGCATTCTAAGGCATGACCGCCACAGACGCCCAGTGCATAGCCTTTTACATCATTTTGAAATAACTCTTGGACGGTAAGTAGAAGGAACTTGGGAGGTACTGGTACAAGCGTCGGGGAGCGGCCGGATGACTTCAAGTTCGTGGGAACGCATCTCGGCCACATTTCGGTGAGGCGAAATGCAAAAGTGGTCCGTGCGCTCTGCGATTCATCTCGCTTTGAACAATGTTGTACCCGCTAAACTACCGAAGCCCGCCGTTCTGGCGCTCCTCCTATATATTCAGGATATTATACTCCCCATTTTCGAAAGGCTGTTTCGCGTAGTCGAGAATTACTCGGATTGGTCGCTGAAAACCACGTGATCTCAGTGTTAGCACTTCCTGTCACTAGCGAAACAGCCTGCTTGGTTGTGTGTCGCAGGATATCGATTGCTACGGGCATCCGCAATTTTGGCTCAGAGTATTGTGCGAACATAGGCCGCGCCTCGCCGGGACGGGCCGGAACATGAGCTGTTCAACCGGCCTCCTACGTTCGAGCCCGGGCCGTGTTCAGGGTTAAGTTTCTGGCCGAACCGGGTCGAGCTTTGGCCTGTGCACAGAACGCCGTTATCTGACTTTTCATTCACTGGTGTAGATTGAAGTACTTTTTGGTGATTACAAGAGCGAAACGAATGAAATAAAGCTGTGATGCTCGCTGAGAAAAATGATTATTGACTTATTTACTTTTAACCTGAACGGTGACTCGGAGATATAGGCCCTCAGTTACTGAACCGGGATACCTGGGTCTAGTAGTAGACGCATCGGTCGAGTTTCCATTGAGGTGAGAAGCATGGCGGCTGTGCAGTGAGCGGTTTTAGTGCGCGTTAAAGAACCCAAGTGGTTGAATCTATTCCGGAGCCCTCCACTGCGGCGTCGCTCATAACCTGAGTTACACTGAAATGTACGCAATAACTGATGCTTTTTGTGTGCAGTATTGGGCACACTATGCTCATTGTGTTCACTAAAAATGTCATTGCAGTGTCTGTTCGGACGCTTTAATATTTAGACATCATGAGCCATAGAACATGATGGATCCAAAATCTTGAGATGCAAAGTAGTTTATTATGTGTGTATGCAATCAATTGTATTTGGCTGTGGAAACTACCGAGTTCCTATATGATATGTACGCGCATCTGCGAAATCAGGAAGTGATCAGCTGAACATACTTCATTATCACTTTTGAGTTCGAAAGTATAAATTTATCCAAGCGACAGTTACTGCAATTCCAAGAATTCTTTGTCGACCAGTTCTGTATTTGTGCAGTACGAGTCTGGTTGCTTATAATGTAATTTGCTTTATGCTTTGCTGTAACTGCGGGCCCGACCGGCCAGACAAGGCTTGGGCCTGCAAGGGTGGAAGAACGGGCTAATTGGTAAATCATCTTGGAAATCAAACTAGCGCACTTCAAAACAAAGACACAGGAAGAGAACAGCGCTGTGTTGTCGTTCTCTTCCTGTGTCTTTGTTTTGAAATGCGCTAGTTTGAATTCCAAGGCTTGGGCCAAGGCTTGACTTCGCTCCAAGCTTTGTGGACCACGACAGACTAGCGATAGTTTAGCGGGTGGGCCAGGGCCGAAGCCATGGGTCTGGGCTGGGCTTTGCCTCAGGTTGAGAGCAACGCATTTCTATAGATTAAGCAATAATTGCGCGATAACAATTAAGCAATAATAGCATTATGCAATAATAATAATAATACAAATTATGCAATCATAATTATGTAAATTATGCAGTTATATTAACAACCACCACTCACAAACATGCTGTGTACAAAGACAGTTTTTTTCTTTTTTTTTAGTTTTCGAGCCCATATTACTCATGGTAACTTCTTCAGCAATGTGCAACATTTCCTGCAAAGCTCAAGAGATTTAAGGACGGTTTGGAGCGGTGTCACAATAGTTGCAATTAGTTACATCCAATTGGCAGAATTAGTTAATATAGGATCCCATGGAGAGCAGAATAACAGTGCGTTCTTACTGCTCAAAACTGAAAAAAATGACTGTACGCCTGAAAGGGGCCCCTAAACAATAACAATGGTAATATCGCAGAGCAAAAAATCCACTGAGGGGGTCTTTGTGTGCATTCGAGTCAAATTTGAAAGCTTTGCTTGGAGCCTAAAATTTACATATAATTTATAAGAAGTGCTCCTGGAGACCGCTCGAAACCACGATCAGGGCGACACCTCCCCGCGCTCTCAATTCCTGATGACGCGAGCTCTCAAGAGACGCGAGCGGAACAGGGCGCAGTAAAGCGCCGTCGTGACTTGTTTTCATTATTTGTTTTTTGCTGCTGGCGTGCGCTGAATTGAGGGAGGAAGAGGAGCGTCACTTTCTATCCCCGATGTCTTCACTGTCATTGAATGTAGCGTAAACATTTTTGGTTCGGGCTGCGACCTAAACGGCGAACACCACCGGCTACGCACTCCCTTACCAGAACAGGATTTCGCCACACGGGTGTAGTAACTGGCCACAACCTACTATTAATGCTCTAACGAACCCCCGGCCCTCCGTTCCCAGCGGCTGCGAAGCAACTGACCACGGCGGGGGTCAGAACTGCAACGCAGCAAAAGGTGCTAAGAATCTCTGGCTCCGGACAGGCCCCCACTGGAGACTAACCCTGGCAACGTTCAACGCTAGAACCCTAGCTAGTGAGGGTAGTTTAGCAGTACTGTTAGAGAATTTAGAGGGTATGAAATGGGATGTGATTATAGGGCTTAGCGAGATTAGGAGGCCAAATAAGATGTATACTATATTGAAGGACGGACATGTATTGTCTTATCGAGTTTTACCGGAGAGACAAAAACTAGGGGTAGGGTTCCTTGTCAATAAGAATATAGCTGGTAATATAAAGGAATTCTATACATTTACGACAGGGTAACATACATCGTAAATCAGCTTAATAAGCGGTATAAACTGAAGGTTGTACAGGCCCACGCGCCTACATGTAGTCATGATGATCAGACAGTCGAAAGCTTCTACGAAGATGTAGAATTGGCGATGCCGAAAACAAAGACGTATAGTATACTGTACTAATGGGTGACTTCTATGCATTAGTACAAAAAAAGCAGACAGGTGACCAGGCAGTGGGTGACTACGGCAATTTGTTATAGGAATAGCAGGGGAGGGGGGGGGGGGGGTAATAGCAGACTAGTCGAGTTTGCAGAGCGCAATTACTTACGAATTATGAATACCTTTTTCAGCAAACGGAGCCTAGTATTATGCAGGATGTAGAGGTATATCGGAAAAGTCAGATGCTGTGACCACAGGATGGTAAGGTCTTAAATTAGTGTAGATCTGAAGAGGGAACGGAACAGATTAGTAAAAAAGAAGTCCATCAGCAAATTAGTAGGGATGGGGAGGGCAGAAGAATTCAGAATCTCGCTACAGAGTTGATATTCAAGTTTAACCGAGGATGATTACCTTAGCGTAGAAGCAATGAACAATAATTTCAGAGATATCATTACTAAGTGTGCTGTAGAAGTAGGTGGTAGGCCAGTTAGAGAGGATACCAGTAAACTCTCTGAGACGAAATATTTGATTAAGAAAAGCCAAAGCCTAAAAGCTTCCAACCCAACGGACAGGATATAACTGGCAGCTATATCAAAGCTAATAAATAAGCGTAAAGTGGCCGACATAAGGAAGTATAACATGGGCAAGGGTGAGAATACTCTAAAGAACGGGGGCAATCTTAAAGCGGTGAAGAGAAAATTGAGCCTAGGCAAAAATCAGATGTTTGCACTAAAGGACAAGGCGGGCAATGTCATTACGAATATCGATAGGATAGTCCAAGTAGCCGAGGAGTTCAATACTGATCTATATAGTAACCGAAGTAGTCAGGACAATCATGAGATAGGCAGGAGTGAAAAACAGTCAGATATTCCGCCAGTGACGAAGGATGAGGTGAAGAAAAGTTTAGAAACTTTAAAAGGGGGGAAAGCAGCTGGAGAGTATCAGGTAACTACAGATTTGTTGAAAAAAAAAAAGGGGGGGGGGGGGGGGGGTTATCGTTCTAGAAAAACTGGCCACTCTGTATACGCAGTGCCTTGTGTCATCGATGGTACTGAAATCATGGAAGAATGCTAACATTAGCTTAATTCATAAGAAAGGGGACGCTATGGACTTGAAACATTATAGGTCAATTACCTTACTATCAGTTACATATAATATGTTTACTAATGTAATCACTAACAGAATCAGGACAATCTTAGACTTCAAAGCAGCAAGAGATCAAGCAGGTTTTTGAAAAGGGTTCTCTACTATCGATCATATCCATACCATCAACCAGGTGATAGCAAAATGCTCGGAATATAACCAGCCCTTATACATGGCATTCATGATTACGAAAAAGCATTTGACTCAGTAGAAACCTCGACAGTTATAAAGGCATTGATAAGTCAGGGTGTAGACGAGCCTTATGCGAAAGTACTGGAAGATATCTATAGTGGCTTCATAAAGAAAGTAACAAAATTCACCTAAATAAAGGTGGTAGACATGTAGACACGATCTCCCCTATGCTAGTAACAGCTTGCTTAGAGGAAGTATTCAGAAACCTGGAATAGGAGCAGCTAGGGATAAGGATCGATGGTAGAATACCTAAGTAACCTGCGATTCGCTGATGGCATTGTCTTGCTGAGTACCTCAGGGGATGAACTCCAAAGAATGATTGGTGATCTCGACAGGAAAAGTAGGAAGGTAGGCTGGAGAATCAATATGCAGAAGACTAAGGTAAAGTTCAACAGCTTCGGAAAGGAGCAGTATTTCACAGTAGGTAGCGAAGCACTGAAAGTAGTAGACGAATATATCAACTTAGGACAGATAGTAACTGCAGATTTATATCATGAAAGGGAAATAGCTAAGAGAATAAGATTTGGATGGAGCGCATTTTGTAAGTACTCGCAAATTATGACTAGCAGCTTACCGGTATTGTTAAAGCGGAAAACAGTTGCATCTTATTTGTACTCATCTATGGGGCTAACGTGGAGGCTAACGAAAAGGGTTCTACTTGAGCTGATGACAACACAGATGGCTATGGAGCGAAAAATGGTAGCTGTAACATTAAGGGTTAGGAAGCGCGCACAGTGGGTCAGAGAAATAATTTGAGTCAATAAGGCTCTAGTGGAAATCAAGAAGGGCGCATGGGAAGGGCATGTAGTGAGTAGAGAGGACAACCGATGGTCGCTTAGGGTAACAAATTGGTTCCAAGAATGCGTAGCAGAGGGCGGCAGAATGTTAGGTGGGTGGATGAGGTTAAGAAGTTGCAAGGGATGCAGCTAGCACAAGACCGAGCTAATTGGAGGATTTTGGGAAAGGCCGTCACCCTGAAGTGGGTATAAGTCCAGTTGATGATGTTGTTGTTGTTGATGATGATGATGAAGCATTCTTGCTTTGGAAAGAGGACTGATGGATTATCTATTGCTGATGCGCGTTTTTTTTTATTAGTAAATGGCTTTTCATGGAACCTCGAACAACTTTTCTAACTATATCCAGGTGTATGGCAAAGAGCCCCAGCTGATCTTGATTCGCCTCGCTAGCATAGCAAAGCTATCATATGCTACTATAGTTAGCATAATCTAGCTAAGAAAAACGGAGAAGTTTAGACCCTTTGAAAAGATACTGGAAGAGGGTCAGGGTTAAATTTGGAGCTGACTCTTGCCCAAGGAGTGAGAGGGATGGCGAAAGTTGCGATTTAGTTGCTAGCTGGGGTTAATTTGTTTGAAGTGTCTAAAGATACGTGCGACGTACCCATTCGATTCATGACTAAAGACACGTCCGACTTAGTTATGTCCGCATTCTGCTTCTTGCTACGCGTGAATCTCTAATCTCAGCTAGCCTTTGCTACTCTCTGAATTGCTAAGGTTTCGCCCATTCTAACGTCTTCACTCAGGGCTGTGTGCGGAGATCCCCGCTTGTCGCGCACACAGCAGGCGACGCGACATGCGCCAACATCGAAACACACACAATTACGAGCAACTTTCGCTTCGCATTAAACTATCACCTCTATCTGCCCGTAACGTAAGCGGGCTGTTCCTAGCATATAAGCTGATTTAGATGCTCCAACGGCCTGCACCAAAGATGGAACGCCAGCACAACACGCATACCTCGCCGTGCAGAACAATCGGCCATCCGAATTATGTTTTAATGTATGCGAAATGCTGTGCTAGTTCTTCACATGCAGACAGAAGAAATATGACGTTTCGCATTAAATCCCTCCTTTAGATTCTACCTCACAGCCATGGCAAACGGCATGTCGAATCTACCTAGTGACCTATGCTGCTACAGCGGCGATTCTGTCGAGGCGAAGACCTGCTGCACCGCAATACATGAGTACACACAACCGGAAAACCGGAAGCGCAAATGATCCGCTTCCATACGAACAGCGATATACTTTGGTATTTAGGTGAGAATTAGACATGTGCTCAGCCTGCACCTTTACCTTGTCGCTGAATTTTGCAAGGCTGAAGTTTAAACCCCCGTATGTTCGAGGCTAGCATGACCGAATTGAACGGCTCCCCGGTTTCACACATGAGCGGAAGATAGCGGCACAGCGGTCTTTGGTACGCGGTAGAAAATCTGCGCTGCATATTTCGTTGCATGAGTTGACTGTTGAAATTTTGCCAAGGGTGCCACGCACGCGATCTTTGATGCAACCACCCATTTCCCGTGTTCCTCTGGTAATTGTTCCTGTGATTCACAGAGACAACAGGAACGTAGTGCATGATTCCCGACGCACTCGCGCCCTTCGCTTCCGGCAAATATAAAACGCTCCATCAGAGCTAGATTTGTTGCTTGATTTTATTATATACCTCCCACTTTTTTCCTCTCTTCGGTTTCAAGTTCCCACGGCTGGCATACCCCGAGACTCTCATGCAGTCGAGTACGTGCCCTCCTCAGCGCGTTGATCGGCTGTGCGGAGCTCGCTCGATCCATCCTGTGCCCTCCCACCCTCGATTGCTTTATAGGTTTATTTTCTTGTCTTGCGGGGCGCTTCCATATGGAGTTTCGGTGTGTGCAAAGTAAGCGTTAGTTGTTGCCAAGCAAACTTATTGTGGAACGTTCTTGCGCTTTTCATGCATGCAGCGACGAGCGTATACTGTACGTCCGCGCGCTGTCAAATAAAACACGCAGTTGCACGATAGATATTCTACAAGAACTCGAGCAATGGAGAATGTGACAAGGTAGGATGTGATACTGCTTTATACAATATTTTAATATCCATACACTTCCACTGTGGACGGTATCAATAATCGAAGAAAGGACGGATTTTGAAATTGTGCATCGAAGCGGCCGCTAAATTGATAGCGACTTGCTGATCGTATATATATATATATATATATATATATATATATATATATATATATATATATATATATATATATATATATATATATATATATCATGGAGGCCTCACGCCGCGAAGGAATTAAACAGTGCTCAGTGCTTGCAAACTTCTGCCTTGACCATGCACAACTAAGTGTGTCAGGTGTGGCCAGCAACGAAGCTAGAACAGATCGCTTTGCAAGCCCAGCCAGCACTGGAAAGGTGGACCGATTTTTCACGGTACACTGCTGTCTTGCTAAAAAACCAACCCCGGCAGCGCTTGATATTCAGCTGTTTTTTGTAGGCCCCATAATGGCCAGCAGCGCTAAATGTTCAAAAATAAATTACTTCTCTTTAAAACTTCATTTAGTATAGACTGCCTTCAACAAACAAAGCAGGCGGACGCTGACAAATCAATATAGCCAATCAACGCATACCTTACAGTGTTGTGTTAATTTTTATGACGCCAATAAGGCAACCATGGGCCAAGAACAAGGCTTATTATTACTTTGTGTATATTGACTATGTTCTTTAAGATATAGATTGGCTAGGAACACTTATTCATTCAGGAAACCAAACATGCAGGGAAATCGTACTAACGTAGTCTCTTCTAGGATCATACAGGTATGGAAAGGGATCTGTTGTAAAATTGTACAAAATATTTTCCTCTTAGCTTCTCGAGTTTTGTGCACATAAGGGTAAGATATGGTTTATTCTTTGTTCATCTCCACACTCTTTGCATATAGGTTTGTCCTTTTTCATAAGTGTGCCAGGTCTGTATGCTTGTTTCTAATATTATTTTAAAACGTCCTCTATAAAGTGGTTTTGACTGCATGATTTTCATTCCTTGATGGTAGGTTTGACAAATTGTTGTTTGTTGTTTATTTCAATCTTCCAGAACTCCTGTCATTTCACTCTCAGTGTTTCTTGTACAAGCTGCTTGGTATCTAATTTATGAGTTATATTCACCCTCTGTAATTTATCATTGCGGCAAGGTAACTTGGCTATTTCTTTTCAGCCCCTTTCAAGACGACTGTCCAGCATTCATAAAGTATAGGACGTCTGACGACACGAACACCTTATAAGTCATAGAAGTAAATGGGACCCACAGTCATGAGCTATCTAAGGTATGTATATATGTCCATCGCTCAGTGGAATTGTGTCAGCGTGCTGCTAGAACAAGTCTTGTAGAAATAGCAATGGTAGCCTGAGGCGGTGTTTTAACGGACATTCAAGTGCCATGCAACTGCAGGCACAGGCAGAACTCTCGATCATTTTATGTGATGACGGCGTGCTTGCAGGCATATAGCATACAGGTCAGAACATGCAGTGCACTGCATCGCCATTTGCCACCGGTGTTTGCTCGAAAATGACTTTTTCATGCATGTTAACCAGTATGATTAACAGATGGACCCTGTGCACAAGCCAAAAATGTCACGAGCCAAATGTCACGAGGCCACACGACATGGCAGGAGCTGCCAACTTGAGCTTACAAATGTGTGTTGTGAAACAGATCGGCGAGGTTAATATCAAACCCACTAGGACGTTTACACCCCGAGCAAGAAAGGTTACTCCTAGGCCAAGGAGGCACGTTGGTCCAGTTCGGTTAACGCGAGGATTAAAGATGCTTACGTCAGGCTGTCTTCCACATAGCAAGGCAGCCTACGGCTGTATGCTAACGAGTATGTTTCAGATAACAGAGGGCAATAACAGGGAATTAGTGAACGAGTTGCAAAGGGCATGTAAATGAGCCAGAATCAACAGTGGGACCCGCAGACAAGAGCCATTGTGAAGATTAGGTGCCTCCCTAATTTTCTGTCTGCTCAAGGCTTAAGTCATTTTCTTCGTTAATCCAGACGAGGAAGATGTGGAAATGATACCATCGAGAATGCTCGAGACCCTTATTAACGAGGAATCTGATCTCCAACAGCGTAAAAAAAATATTTCGCAGAATATGGGTAACTGGCAGTGCTGGACACAGTTGAAGCTTGGCGGAAAAGCATGGAATTGAAATGCAGCGAATGCAGAGATATGTTGCGAGACAACCCGTTTGTGGTGTGTTCATCAACGATTGAGGGGGGGGGGGGGGGGGGGCAAAGCAGAGGAGGCTTGTGGTGTTATGACAAATGTGGTGTAGCAGCCTAGATAAAACCTTGTCCATTATCAATTGGAGTGTTATAAATGCATTGTTTTGTTTTCGTAAGATGTCCATGGTTTCCATGCAAACATTGCGAGAAATTTATTTCTAATGAATGTTTGCTGGAATGTGAATATAATGTGCTATAAAGCTCTTGTTTTTCTATTTAATTTTTCATGTATTCATTAGTTCTTCGAAGGAAACCACCAGTTAGTACGAAATATAACGGCATGCACTTTGTTGCTTGGCTTTGTCGCAATGGTTCAGTAATTAGAGTGCTTGGATGCTGAACACATGGGTGCAGATTTGATTCCGACCGCAGCAGCTGGATTTCAATGGAGGCAAAACAATAGGCTGTCAAGTACCGTGCGGTGTCAGTGCATGTAAAAAACATCAGATGGTTAAAATTATACCGGAACCCCCAATTATTGCGTCCCTCGTAGTCATAGTTCTTTTGGGTGCTAAACCAGATATTGTATATTTCATTATACTCTGAGCATGGTGCTATTCGTAGTCAGGTAATTATACACAAAGTGATCTATTATTTCTGCATGGGATAGCAGCTGTCTGCAGTTTTATTTTAGTCTTCATGAATACTATTACGCTGGCTCACATGGCCTTCCGTGGACCCTTGATATGTGCCACAATTGCACACCCCATTATGTGCTTGTCTAAGGGCACCTGTGCATGCATGGAGGTTACCATTGCCTTTCATTTGTCAGGACTGAAACGCACGATCCACGTCATTCCTGTAATTCAACTGCCTTTTGTTTGAACTGTCCAGCATTGATGCAAGATTCAAAGCACAATTAGTAAATTAATCTAAGCAGGAATCCATGCCAAGAACAGCTTCTGTTTCATCTTCAGCAACTGTTTGAGAACTACACTTAGCCAAATGCTGCACAATATAGATGAGAATTTACAAGATCTAAAAAAAAACACACATGCTACCTGTGGTATATAGAGTTTCAGATCCTCAAGTGACATATGTAGCTAATAAGGATAATGCACTTGAGGGCTCCAGATTAATTTGACTGCTCTAGCTTTTTACACTGCTTTGACATCGCACAGCAAACAGGTGTCTGCATTTCGCCTCCACCAAAGTGTGGCTCCCATCACTGGGGTCAAATGTCATGACCTTGGGGCAAATGGCCGAACGCATCGCTGAGATGTCGCAGTGTGTACATAAATGCTCTGCAGTCAACCTTTTCAGCATTACAGCTGTTACATGCATTGCAGATATTCATGTTCAGACCTGGACTGGCGATCTTAAAAGTGTACCGTTTGTGTTTGTCTAGCATACAAAAGGAACAGGAGCTAAAGAAAGGCTAAAGAAATGAACATGCTATATTGAAAAAGCACTAGTCATTACCACATAAAGCACATTCTTTCCTTTTTTTAATAATAAAGTAGTAATGCGCATCTCAGCAGTAAGGGCTAGGCACTTATTTTGCTGTTCACTCCAGCATGCGCAATAATGCACTATCCTTAACATGCGAGGGCTACATAATATGCATTCTTAAAAACTGTGTGCAAGGCCAAATTATATAGCACTGCCCTTCATTTTTTTAAGCTTCTAAACGCACAAATTGTCAACAAGCATGCAATTTGCGCAAATACCGCTTTTTCCGAGTTTTGAGGTCGACGTTGTAGTACAGTCTGATAACAAATTGTCAATGATTTCTTTTCGTCTGACTGTTGCGCTGCGCGCGCATATAAATAAATGCCCATGACACTCTCGTTACGCGACGTTTTTGGACTTACCACAGCTCCTAATAAATACTTCGCCTAAACATAAAATCGGTGATCATAAGTAGACACTTACGCCGATATCCGAACATATATAGTTAAAGTTACACATTTATTACGGCATTCTCAGAGAAAGCGCAAAGCACATTTAAACCTCACTACGAGCAGGAAACTACTTTATCACAGATCGAAGTGAGGAAATTTTGAAGAGTATGAACCACAAAACTACCGCCGTAGACAATAATCCACAGGATAACGAGAAACAAATGAGCGGGTGTGCAGGCCACGGGCAGATCTGGCCGTCATTGACACCGCTTGCGCTCTGGCCGGGCTTGCCGCCGCCCGATTCGCGTAAACCTATCATCATGCCATCACTTAGTCTACCGCCCATTCCAGGCACTGTACTAGCACTGTACTTGCCATTGTACTATCCATCGTAATTTTTCCTTCCACGTAGCACTTCTAGTCTTGCACACCTTGTATCAAATGCGATTTGGCTACAAGTGGCTACTGTTACTCTGTTACTACCACGTTTAACCATTTATTGAATATAGATACATATGGACATAGGTCGGGGATCCCGGATCCGTAATAGATCCCGAAGAAAAACGCATCGGCCACATCCTCCGTACCCCTGAAAAATATTTCCCGGATCCGTCCGGCTTTTTCGACGTATCCCGGAGAAGAGCGCGTCGGGTCCGTCGAACGTAAACCTCTTATCAGGTCCGTCCGCCGTACCTCTGAAAAATATTTACTGGATCTATCCGGCTTTTCCGACGTATCCCAATGAAAAATGCACCGGGTCCATCGAACGTACCTTTAAAATTACTGATCGGCTCTGTCCGACGTACCTTTAGCCACAGCCTAATTAGTTTAGCTCGTGAGGAGCGTCTCGACTACAGATGCAAAGCGCAGAAGAACGGAAATCTGAGCTAGTTGGTGCATTGCAAGATCAAAAAACAGCGCGGCTACTTGGGACAAACAGAGAGGAGAATAACAGACAAGCGCTTGTCCGTTATTCTCCTCTCTGTTTGTCCCAAGTAGCCGCGCTGTTTTTTGATCTTGCAGATGCAAAGCGCCTGTTCGTGGGCTTCATGTTAGTGTCGTTGAAGTCGCGATGACACTGGTAGTTTTAGTAGTAGTGAGTGGTTGTGGTAGCAACCGTCAGTGGTAGTGGTAGTAGCGGTAGTGATATAATTAGTAGTATAGGTAGTAGTACTGTTAATGGTGGTAGCTGATATAACCGGAGGGTGGTCTAAATGGAGGCGGACTACGGGTCAAGGAAGCAGGTGTGGCGAGTGCGGAGGATTGAGCAGTCGGAGCGCTGTAGTAGAAGACTCCCTCACGTACGAGGCCAAGTTCATGAGCATGTTCTCAGAGTGTGGTTGGTTTGGTTTGTGGCGTTTAACGTCCCAAAGCAACTCAGGCTATGAGAGACGCCGTAGGACTGCGGAAATTTCGACCACCTGGGGTTCTTTAACGTGCACTGACATCGCACAGCACACGGGCGCCTTGCTTTTCGCCTCCATCGAAAAGCGGCCGCCGAGGCCGGGATTCGATCCCGCGTCCTTGGGAACAGTAGTCGAGCGCTGTAACTACTGCGCCACCCCGGTGGGGGATGCTCCCAGTGGTTCGGGTCATTGTGTCAGTAGTATAGTAGTACCAATAGTGCAAAATTAAAAAAAAATGCTCTACACCAATACATATATGGAATTCGCTCCATATTATTTGTCGTCATATATAATGGAATAAAATGCCTCAACAGCAGCCGATGAATTTCGCGTTACATAGCGACAGCTATTCAATGAGCCCTTTTTCCTCCTACCCTCATAGTTTGGGACGTAGCAATCCTGGCATTATTACAGAAACAATAAGATATTCAGGTTACTATTTAGGGCGCTCTGAAATATTGCCCACTTTAAGTGATGCTTCCACGGACGGCACGTTGAATCCGAAATGCTGTCCACTTGGTGAGTATGCTGCAGTCTGCTAGTCGCTACGTTCAGGTCGTTCAAAAGACGCACATTGCATTCGATTGTTTGGCGGGGGAAGGCAAGACCTCGTACCATATTCGTCGCATCTATCCCCACCGTATACGTTGTCGTCGCCACAGGGTAATGTGCGCACCAAACTTCTTGAGCATGTGAGCTGCAAACTAGAAAGTATGGGTGAGCAAAATGGTAAAACATTTTGATACCGAATCCAATATGCTCCATTTCGGAAATGACATAAGTGAAATAAAGTTCAAATTATTCCAAATGATTCGAATACGCTATAAAACTCTAAATAGTTTTGGAGTACCTGACAAAAATTCAAATAAGGCATGCAGCTGTTACGCTTAAAGATGGTAGCGATTGATTTGTCTGCTCAGGATGCGGGGCTCCCCTCCACTGAGCTGTCCACTCACATGGCGGTGGGCGTAATTCTCGTATGAGACTCCGAGATAGGGAGATGAGCAAGTCCTGAGGCAGGTTGATGCCATTGGTATCTGACCTCGGAGATCACGGATGCTAATATGGGGCTCTCATTGCATTCGCAGTCTTAGTTGCATATATGGTGGATCGAATATTGAGGGGAGCCCCGCAAGGTGAAGTAGATTTATAATAAGGGAGTAATTACTCCTTTACATCCACCCAAGCGCAGCCATACGGCTACAAAAGAAAGCCGTACAACTTCCTCAGGAACTTTGTAGTATAAAAATTCGTCCCGGTCCGGGTATCGAACCCGGAACAACCGCCTTTCCGGGGCAGTCGCGCTACCAACTGAGCTAACCATTACAGTCAGCGGATAATATGGTAGGGCGAGAGTAAACTGAAAAATTGAGAACAATTGATCAGCTGCTTTGATGTCAATCAGTAATTACTCCCTCATTACAAATCTACTTCACCTTAGGGAGCTCCTCTCTATATTCGATCAATACAATTGCCATTTCGAGCTATTGATCGATTCGCTCTGGCCCTGCCATCTGATCTACTGACAGTAATGGTTAGCTCAGTTGGCAGAGCGACTACTCCGGAAAGCCAGTGATCCTGAGTTTGGTGCTCCCGGACTGGAACGAATTTCCTCTAACAACGAAGTTTCTGAGAGAGCGGTATAGCTTTCTGTTGTATCCGAATGGCTGCGCCTGGGTGGATGTCAATGACTATTTACTTCCTTATAATATCAGTCACATATGTTATGCACCGCGAGAATCTTAAAAAGATCCTATAGTCCCTCTAATATTCACACTCGCAATGCAGTTGGCCTTTTTTGCCAGGGATATATCTTCCCCATAATTCTAATTTACAACAGTCCTTTATCAAGATGGAGCATATATCCTACTGATTGTTTGTGCAGAACGTCCTCATACCAAGATGGAAAAATTAAGAAAGAGAATATTGTTACAAACTATAGGGATGAAGAAGATGAAGAACGAGGTGTAGGAGGACGAAGAAGTGTTTTTAAACCTTAAGCTTTATGAAAATGGGATGAAAGGTTCGAAATTTGGCGAACAACCTGGTATTTTTTTTTAAGTTGTGCTCTTGAGCGTGTTCAAGGTGGGGGTCCAATGATATGTTTGCATTTAAGAGAATACCTAGAGCTTTTATTGGGTCAACACAATTTTTTTATGTCTACGTGCATTGATTTTTTAAGTGGCGCCAGAAGCTGACCTGATGATAACAGGGCTGTTTTGTTCTTGTGGCAACAGTGAGTAGCTAGTACGATCGATTCGAATGATTTATTCTTTCACGGTGCCATAAACCGCGCGTACCAGTGACTACACGTTGCTGTCCTGAAACATAAGGCTGATATCAGAGGCAGACAACGTAGCTAAGCATTTTGATCATAGAAGTGCATTGAAGAAAGCTGTCATGAACACACAAAATGAAAAGTGGCCGCTGAAGAATATTTTTTGGAAACACTCGTATTGCTTTTAAACGAAGTGTAAGTATTTCCAATACTTATTTGCTGAACACAGTGTCTCCGATAATAATAGAAAAGTTGTAAATCTGTCGCCGAACTGCATATAATTCAAATTTTTTCTTTAAATGAAATTTGGTGATGCAGCGGTCGAAGGCCATTAAAAAATTGATGTAATTTCTTTTGCACAAGTTTAACAATTTTAAAGAATAACTTTTTTCTTCCCAATAATTTCTTTATGTGACTTTGGGTGAAATGATGTGTTGCCTTATTAATGTTAAATATGTGCGGGCCATGCTGAAAATAAGATCACATACACCTAGAGCATCTAATGCGAGAAAAGAATTCGTTTCAGTCACTTAAAATTCTATTAGGCGCGGTAAGACGAAAGCTAGCCTTTCCTACGACTCCTTGTATTCATTTGCTGCTTTTTTACTCTTTTGCTTCTTTTTACCTGTTTGCTCCTCTTCCTCTTTTATTTTTCTCTTTTTTATCTTCCTACTCTTTCTCCTTATGGTTGTGCTCTTTATTTTTTGCTGTTTTTACTTTTTTTATCTTTTACATTTATTTTTCTCTATTACTGTTGACCGACTGTTTTCAATGTTGTAGCACAATGACATGACCTGACACCGAAATGACACGCAATGACATGACATGACCTGGCAATGACATGACCGCAATGAATGACCTGAAATTAAAGCTTTGCAACGTTTTTGCACGTGTCTTGCACAATTATGACGTATTTTGTACAATTTTTACAATCCCTGCTGTTGTGACGTCTGCACACTATATCGACGTTTTGGTTATTTTTAGGCGAAACTGACTTTTTTAGCTCTTATTAAAAAACTAAATTACTCCACATCCAGAACATTGTGCACATGGACACAGGTTTTCACCCACTATCTTATCAACCTTGCTTTTACTCATCAATCAAATCACTTCTCAATATTGACGGTCCTCTGCGGACGCATAAGTCCTTTTCACACAAATACCTATTAAGGCTTTCGCCTTAAAATATTGTCGTCATTAATCATATAAAACGTTGTTGTTAGATCAAAGGACACGGCCCCTAAAAGCAGTTTATTAGATTAGTTTTCCATGAAGCTGCATTGGTGCAGGGCTAATAAATTAAATATATTAAAGTATTTCGTCTGGCAACTAACAATAAGCTTTTTAATAATGTTGCTAAATGTTATTGTTGTAAGGTGGTAGTTAACCAAACGGCACCGGTGGCATTTATTGTTTAATAAAATTTTATAGAAAGTTGGAAAAATGCCGCGTCTAAAATATGATTGGTGGCATGAGCAAACACTGGAGGAACTTTTTTGGCAACAGGTTTAAACTTGCGACAGCAAATGAAAACTGATACTACTTTTTAGTCCATTTTTACAAACATATTTTAGTCTATTCACTTTTTGTAAAATCCTGAGAAGAATGAATTAACCTTGTTATTTTGGGGATAAGTCTCTTTGGTTTTGTGGAAACAGTATAGCTTTCCATAATCTTCGTTTTTTGCTGTTTTCTTGCACTCCTCTGCCAGAGGTTCTTTTTCCTTAATTTTCATTGCGGCGAACCACCACAGATCAAATAAAGGCCTATTTCCAGCTTTTTCTTTACGCTTCATTCCCTCTCTCCATGCGTGCAAATAAGCAAATTATTATAATGTGCGCAATAATATTAACGAGTCCTGTAAAGTTTAGTGCAGGAACGTTGCCAGTGAGACCAGCGTTGCGGGTCTGTTTGAGGGAGTAGCAGGCAATAAATGGGATGTCATGGGGCTTAGTCAGATTTTAGAGGCGAGGCAAAGCGTCATCGTAATCAGCCTGTCTACTGCAGGCTAGTGGCGTCTTCCGAAACTTTTGAATTAAGCACAAATAAGATATTAAAAAATAAGCAGGAACTCGAGGAAAGCTACCGTTTTCACCGCTCCTCTTCTACATCTCTTCTTCTTCTCCCGCCACTGCTATGGCGGATGGCCCGCCGTCTTTTCCTTCTAAATCGGGTAGCAAACCCTGAAAGTATACGCGGTTCCAGCGCGGATGTCCCCTTGGAGCTATCGGGATCAGCTAGTTTCTATGGTGCAGATGAAATGGAGAATTCATAGCAAAATTAATATTCAAGACGAATTAAATTAGATTACTAACCACTTTGTGGAAATTGAAAAAATGTAATTAAATTACATTACTAATTACGGCTTCAAAAAAGTAATTATATTGTATCATATTCCAGTTACGTCTGCTCAGTAGTGCAATTACCTTCAAACGACTTTCTAATTTTATGAATATAAGAACTAAGTAAACATACTAAACAAAACTTTACTTCAGACGCAATTAATGCACACAATCTCTCGTCTTCCCCTCAAGTTCTGTCCCAGACAACTATGTCCTCCCTTTTTCTACGCAGCACGCCATTACAAAGATAACACAACGGCAACAAAATAAACAAAATAAAAGCATAGTCAAACTCTCGTCTCTTTCATTACGCTCAAGACAGAAACAAGAGGCGGATGCAATGTCTTGCTGGCCCGGGGCTGTCTCCACTGTTTGTAAGCCAGAATAAGCTAGGTTGCTTCCAGTGCATAGAATCGGCCATGGTATCAAGCGCTCCGCAATGCTCAAACTATGGACCCTTCCGCCTGCCTTCAACCCGTTTTTCCCCGCATCTCCCTCGTCCCGTGGAAACGAGTTTAACCGGACACTTATCCCTGTGACCTAGCCGGCACAACAGGCAGGAGCACATGTGCGATCCCGAGTATCGTTTTGAACTCCGCCCGTCCTGAACCGTCTGTCCCTTCGACGGCCCCTTGACGCCTTACACCCTATACTGCTTGGGGATTCGTTGCAACTACCCCTAACATAGTCCTAGTAAGTGACTCGGCTACACAGGACACTGGAGGTCTCAGACGCAAAGTTCTCTAAAATTCTGCCTCCTTTTACCGATCCGTTACACTGGACCAGTTGCCGCACGTCACTCCGGCATGCTTTCACGGCACTCTACTGTGCACGTTACGTCTATTGAAGGAGCAGTGGTGCACTTTAATACATGTAATTTCAAAAGGAATTGAATACCTTTGCTGCAAAATGACTGTCACAAATTAATTAATTACATTACTAAATTACCAGACCGGAAATGTAATTCACCACATTACAAATCGCCGAAAATTATTAAATTGTAGTATGTTTATTATTGTAAATCAATGGTTGTCATGTCTCAAGTGTAGTACAACGGTGGCTACACCACGATGGTGAGTCGACGCCTGGACAAGAAGCTTTCCAAGACATCGAAAAAGCATGGGCACAGTGTGAGTACGAAGTGGCCTAACCAACCCAGTTCGAACACGAAAAAAAGCGGAAGAGCACAGTGTGAGTGCGCACCTGCTGACTTAGACAATATCATACACGCACCTCGAAGATAACTATAACGCCAATTAAAAGGACAGGCTCACGGTTGTGGCTGGTTCTGGGACACGTCAGGGAGTGCGCAGTAATTAGAGAAGAATATTCCGTCCATAAACTCCTCAAACCGGGCCACCCTAGGCAAGTTTAAGGTGTTCGATATCGTGACAACACATTAGGGCGCTCTATGCCTGAGCGATTTCTGATGCAGACAATGAAGTAAATAATACAGACATGATGGCCTATTATCTTGCCGTTTTAGAATTACTGATATTCGCCGGTTTCGGCAATCTAGCTGTGTGAAATTATTGTTCGAGAACACGTGTTCACCACCGCAGAAGAGGGTGCACTTGTGAAGCATCCAGTGCATCCACTGTTCCCTTATGCACTCTTTCATCTGCATGCAGGGCCGAAAATCTCGCAAGTTGGGACACGTGAGTGATGGATGAGCGAAAAAGAAACCTCGCCTGCGTTGGGGTAGCGACAATGATGGATCTGCCTGTGCAGTTGACGTGCAGAAATATGAAAACAGCAAAGCACTTCATGAGACAAGGTTGTGGCTAGTGGTGGTTTGTGGGGTTTAGTCCCAAAGCGACTCAGGCTGTGAGAGATGTCGTAGTGGAGAACTCCGGAAATACCGACCACCTGGGGTTCTTTAAAGTGCACTGACATCGCGCAGCACACGGACGCCTTGCTTTTCGCCTCCATCGAAAAGCGGACACCGAGGCCGGGATTCGATCCCACATCCTTGGGAACAGTAGTCGAGCGCAGTAACAACTGCGTCACCCCGGCGAGATATATGCTATGGAGAGTATTCGAAGGTAAGAACAGAGATAAAGATTTTGACGAAACTGATGAGAGATGTTCACCTGATGTCATAGTGACGAGGCTGCGCACTTCTACAACTCGTGCTGCATCGCTCGGCGGACCTCTAGGTGGCGCTTTATGAGCGTAGCTTGAGACACATGTTCGTTTTCTTGCGCGTCGAAAGCTAAGCTCCGCCGCTCATCTTTATCGCCCGAGGGAATCTCGTGGCGCCTATAGGCTCCTTATGAGACAGCCATTTGCCAATTACATCTGCGGGGTGTGGGGTTATAACTCGTGTAGTCCCTATGTGTATTAGCCTTTGAGTACCACGAAGGCACCCAGAAATATTTTATGTTTAATTCTAGTCCCTATAGGCTTGGATTGTTTATACTCCTACCCCTCCTCCCCGCCCCCTTATCTATGGTCCGAACTGGGGCCTATAACGTATTTTAACAATTAATATTATATGGGCGGCGAGTGCATGCCGTCTTTGTTTGATGTTCGGCCGCTTTTCACCCCCCCGCCTCACACTTGAAACACTCGCCTCCGAATCGAATCCCGCCCGCGGCGAATGCGTTTCGATGTAGGCGAAACGAAGTGGTGTCCGTGTGCTGTGCGATGTCAGCGCACGTTAAAGATCCCCAGGTGGTCGAAATTGCTCCGTAGCCTTACACTACGGCTCCCCTTTCTCTCCATCCACTTTCACTCCCACCATCTTCCCTTCCCTTACGGCGCGGTTCAGGTGTCCACAGAGCAAGTGTGACATATACTGCGCCTTTCCCTTCCTGTGAACCAACCAACCATAACACATGTGGTGACGATAGCAACTGTTCAACTTCTCGATGAGCGCTGGACTTCCTTTTCTGACACACTCTCTTGTCAAGGTCGGCGCTTCCTGTCTTAAAAATCAATAAAAAGAACATCTGATCAGTTTACTTTTTACTTGAACGCAGTACTAAGAGAAACCAAGTGCTTGCCGCCATATTATTGACGCTGTATTTGGGACCCCTCTGTTATACAAGTATTCAATAAATATCTCAAACTTTCTACGGAACAATTTGTGGCCTAACTCCAATGACAAGATGGCTGAGCGTTAGTGCATTTTTTTAGAAGAAGGCGTTACCCCAGAACAGAAATGGGATGCACTATTTTCTTATTAGTGCCACCGCGAAATGTGGCGTACTCTAATGGATGTAGTGCGTGCCAAGTTTTTGGTTGGGTTTAGGGGATTCTACGTGCGCGGCTGCTGACATTAAACATTTAATTCTCTGTCACGAGTGGCCTCATTTTCGACATCTTTGATTGCGGATCTCTGATTGACCTCACAAAATGCAAATATGAAGGTGCATGACAGAGTAGAAGACAAATTTGACCTCTGGCACTGTGGTGCACATTTTCGTGCCGCGAGCAGCGCACCTGCCTACTCGAGCCTTCGGCGAGCCTTAAATGTTCCCTTTGAACAGAGTAAAATGGCATTAACACTCGTTGCGCAAAAGGCTCAACAGGCGAAGGTAGTCACAACTTCTTTTATCTGAAAATAGAGATGTCCCCGTCCCACTATGCAATGCGCACGGCCCGTTTTGTTTTCATCAGCTGTGTATGCATCGCAATATCAAATAAAACATTGGTAGAAATCTGGGTGGAGAGATTGACATCAGGTTCTCCAGTCTAGTATGTTCTCCCTTCTCCCAGGAAAGGCTGGATATATCACTAATGGCTGAAAAAAAAAAGGTTACTTGCATCTAGATAAACTCGTGTGAGAGCAGCTCAAGGGCATGCAGCTTGTAGCCCGGCGCCCGCCACCATTTTCCCCTCTTGAACATACGCTGCATGAACCGAACGTTTATAGAGGTAGACACTAGGAAAATTGTGGATAAAATTGTACTATGCACAAATTTGGACAATTTTCTTTGGATAATGCCCTTGACATATACTGTGGCAATTCAATGAAGTGAAATCTAGGGAGCTCCAACGATATGAGAAAAGCGCTTCGAGACAATATATATATATATATATATATATATATATATATATATATATATATATATATATATATATATATATATATATATATATATATATATATATATATATATATATATATATATATATATATATATATATATATATATATATAGCGACACTTATATAGCGTCTTAAAAGCTCTAACACAACGCCGTTTATAGCTCCATGACACGCCGCCACTTCCCATTATACTGGATTACCCGCTTACCAATTTCTCACCCTTAAAGGTGTAACGCTGCCCCAGGCTAGTAGCCTAGGTGAAAAATGGGCAAGACAGGGGTGAAGCACGGCGGTTAGCAATCGAAGGTTCCCGGTTGGCGTTGTGTAAAATGGAAGAGGGCATAAAGCAAAAAGCGAAAAAGAGAAATGCGGTCTGAAAACCTATAAACTATGCAGCAGTGTCCTGAGCCCTGTGAGGGTTGCCGCGCGCTGTGGCCTCAACAGAACACGACATCCGCATTTGGACGCGAAGCAAATGACATTTGCACAACCAAAGATGTCCCACGACAAAGCATTAGTACTCTGCTCATAGGGTGTTAGACCAAGGGCAGCGTCACACCTTTAAGGGTGAAAAATTGTGTAGTGTATACACTAGAAGGAAATTTGTTTCTTTTTAAGAATTAGCCAGCCTCTCAGCTTCTGACAGCATCTAGAATAAATCACGTCATCACGGACATGCGATGCCTGTTCAAAGTAAGGACTGAATGCGTAGTTTTCCGCCTAGCGTCAGCATAAACTTTATAGGCAGCTGACTACGTGTCGGCACAGTAGTGACCACCACTTACGATAGAACCACCAGCGATGACGTGGTACGTCAGTTATCACGAGGAGTACGTGCAGTCCAGACACAGTGTGTTCCGTCTGTGTACCGACAATCACCGCCGCGGTGGCTTAGAGGTTGAGGCGCTCTATTACTGAGGTGGCCTCAGTAGCGGAAACGAGATAGAGTTCTGGCTGCGGCGGCAGCTTTTCAGTGGAAGCGAAATGTGAGACGCCCGTGGGCTGTGCGATGTCAGTGCACATTAAAGAACTCCAGGTGACA
Organism: Amblyomma maculatum; assembly: GCF_055883805.1. Classification (NCBI taxonomy): domain Eukaryota; kingdom Metazoa; phylum Arthropoda; class Arachnida; order Ixodida; family Ixodidae; genus Amblyomma; species Amblyomma maculatum. The sequence goes on from NC_139352.1 coordinate 39,343,529, forward strand.
GAATTTCCGAAGTTCTCCAGTACAGAATCTTTCATAGCCTTTGTCGCTTTAGGACCTTAAACAATATAATCCCAACCAAACCAAACAACCCATCGGTGTGCTTCGGGGAGAAGAAATGATGAAAACTGTCGGAACGCTTCTTATATACGCAACGCGCGAGATCCTCAACTGTTATTAGTGAAAACAGCGCGGGAAAACGAGACGAACTTTCGTTTCGTTTTCCCGAGCTGTTTTCACTATGACTCAATATCAACTTGCCCAAATTTCAGCCTTAATTATCCTCAAATGTATGTATGTATGTATGTATGTATGTATGTATGTATGTATGTATGTATGTATGTATGTATGTATGTATGTATGTATGTATGTATGTATGTATGTATGTATGTATGTATGTGTGTATGTATGTATGTATGTATGTATGTATGTATGGTTTGGTTTGGTTTGTGGGGTTTAACGTCCCAAAGCAACTCAGGCTATGAGAGACGCCGTAGTGGAGGACTCCGGAAATTTCGACCACCTGGGGTTCTTTAACGTGCACTGACATCGCACAGCACACGGGCGCCTTGCTTTTCGCCTCCATCGAAAAGCTGCCGCCGAGGCCGGGATTCGATCCCGCGTCCTCGGGAACAGTAGTCGAGCGCCGTAACCACTGCGCCACCCCGGCGGGGCGTATGTATGTATGTATGTATGTATGTATGTATGTATGTATGTATGTATGTATGAATGTATGTATGTATGTATGTATGTATGTATGTATGTATGTATGTATGTATGCATGCATGTATGCATGTATGCATGTATGTATGTATGTATGTATGTATGTATGTATGTATGTATGTATGTATGTATGTATGTATGTATGTGTGTATGTATGTATGTATGTATGTATGTATGTATGTATGTATGTATGTATGTATGTATGTATGTATGTATGTATGTATGTATGTATGTATGTATGTATGTATGTATGTATGTATGTATGTATGTATGTATGTATGTATGCATGCATGTATGCATGTATGCATGTATGTATGTATGTATGTATGTATGTATGTATGTATGTATGTATGTATGTATGTATGTATGCATGCATGCATGCATGCATGCTTTTCTCAGGCCATACAGCAGTCAGTGTGTAACTCTGCCACCACATAGCGCGGCGTCATCGTTGCATAGTTCGTTTTTTCAACCTGCTAGAACTGATCAGTCATCGCATCCTTTGGGTTAGGCACCCATCGATTTGCTATCCAAGTGAACAGTGCCGAATGCGTTTTCAACAAAATTAATCATGCCATACCAGGAAACACTGTTGCATTCAAATCACTGGGCCATGGTTTCAGAGACTAGCATATGGAGACGTGCTTCTAGGGCTCCAGGACGTAAGCTAGACTGAGCACTGAACTCAGACACACAGTGAGTTCAAAATAACGCGAGTTAAATGAAAATCAGTGAGTTATTCCAGGGCTGTGCAATACGCGGTATAAAACTTGTTGGTCGCACGTGTGCAGCAGTGGGACGGTTGCATCGAAGAGCTCGCACGTGCATAAGGCGAGAAAGACGGGTCGCTATTCGTATACGAGGAAGAGTTGTTTAAAGTAAGGAAAGCCAACTTTTTTCTGCCCTTTAACGTACCACCGAGGCGCTGCGCATCAGTGTCTATAGGCGCGCGCTATTTTACCCTCAAGAACGTAGGTAATAAGAATAAAAATAGAGGTCGCCGAAAAGGCTCGTGCGCGCAGATATTCTTGCGGGGAGAGAGTCGGGCCGCAATCTGTCGCCACCTCGGGGCACGAGGAGAATCGGCGCTGCTGCTGTTGCTGCTTACGCGCCGCATCCGCCGACTTGCAAAAGAAAAGACGAGGGTTACGAAAAGGCCGCGCGCGCTGTGCGGGAGCAGCGCATTTTGAGAGGCTACATCTTCGCCGGCTGCTCCCGTTCGGGAGCACCCCTCTCCGCGCCTTTTTTTTTCCCCCGTATATTCTTTTTCATTCGAAGAGAAGCAGCAGAAGCAGCAACAGCAGCAGCTACACATTTGTGTATGAAAGGCGTGGATGAAAGAGCATCATTTTTAAGGGACTCCCGCCTCGCTTCGCCCACTGTGAGAGCGGTGCGTGCGGTGTGTCGGGTAGAAGGGAGAGGAGCGATGGCGTGGGATCAAGTCTTGGGCTGCTCCTCACCGCCCTCTCCTCGTCTCTGACGGCGGGAAATTCTCTATTGATTTCGCGGCTGCCTTGCGCATTTCTCGGCGTTAGCGCAGCGGCCGCTCTCTTTTGTTCCTGAGTTCCTCTCCCAACTCCTCCTTTCCCCCAGCCCCTCCCTCGTTGTGTCTACTCCACCCTCTCTCCTTCGGGACTCCGACCACGGAGAACATCCGCTTACGGCGACCACTCTTCCCCTCCACTCTTTTCGGCCGCCATCCGAATCTATAGAGGAGTGATTTTCGAGCAAGACAAATTGCCCAGATTTGGTTGCTGTCTGACTGCTCGCCGCCACCGCCTCGGCAGTCTCTCGCTGCGTAGGGCCCTGATATAGAGATATATACCGCCTGCTGTACGGAGAAGGCGCCAGTTGCGTGCATCAAGCTCTATCCGATCACGAGACGTCCTCGCTGCTGGGAACGAAGTATTACTACCATCTCCAATTGCTGTGCATCGCACGAGGCTTCTAAGAACCGTAATTGGACCGTCCCGTATAGCCATGACGTCCATGTAACCTGAGGCAGCTAATTCGAATAAGTTTGTACGCAGTAGTGGCCCTGGCAAACTGCAGTCACATGCGCACCCTCTTATTGAGGGTCAGTTTCGCCGCCTTCTGCCGCGATGCCTGAGCAAGACAGTTCGCCCAAAGGACCTAACGCTAGCACACCTGGGCCGACACCGTGGGGGCAGGGAGGGTGGGGGGGGGGGGGTGAATCGTTCAGGGGATGTTATCTTAAACCCCTGCGACGCTATCATCATAGCAACTACAATATTCGTGATAAAAAGTGACACGAAAACACCAGTCGGCTTCTTCTTGAACAGTTACACTTGTGTAAAACGAATATTTGCCTCGTTTTGGGCTTTATAAAAGCACTTAATCGACCGAGAAGCTTATTGCCGGATCAATACGATCGCGGGAGGGCGACCACCTTTTTATCTCAGAGTCGAAGTGATCTATGAAAAACACGTGCATCCACCTTGTGCTCACTGTAGCAACCTGATAGCAATGATGACGTCATACAATTGCTATACGTTTTCTGGCCGCACTGTTCTTCGGAAAGCGACGGAACAGTGAGACCGGGGCATATATCTTGCTTGATTAAAATTTTTTACCGAGTGACTGACAGACAGAAGCCTGCAGACAGCAAAACATAATATTAAAGCATCTTCCCACATACTACAACGGGAGCTGCGTACCTGAGAATAGTGTTTGTTTGTTTGTTTGTTTGTTTGTTTGTTTGTTTGTTTGTTTGTTTGTTTGTTTGGTTTGTGGGGTTTAACGTCCCAAAGCAACTCAGGCTATGAGAGACGCCGTTGTGGAGGACTCAGGTAATTTCGACCACCTGGGGTTCTTTAACATGCACTGACATCGCACAGCACACGCGCGCCTTGCTTTTCGCCTCCATCAAAAAGCTGCAAAAGCATGCATTCAACGTATGCCTTTACAGACGCCTGCGGCTGTCAAGGAGGTAAATTTTCGTTGCAGGGCAATTTCAACCTCTCATTAGCCACGAACAAGACGGTGATAACCCTTTTTTTTTTTTTTTTAATGCAAACGTTTGTCATAAGACATGTCAGGCCCCTCGATATATACATACTTGAGATAACTGCGAAGGCTATTCTTATGCAGGAACCCGAGCAAAGCAAAAAGTGTGGTCAATGAGTGCTTTGTACCTGCACACGTCCCAGGAAGGCGCCGAAAGGTCACTTCAGCTGCCGGCGTGACGTGAGATGGTGTAGGGTGGCTGATTTTGGCCCTGATGGGGCTGGGACAGATAGGTCAACTCCGCTTGCGGCGGGGGCTAGCCTGCCACCGAATTTTATCTGTTGTAGGCCGTCATTGCACCTCCCACCGCTGCGGCTATTGTTGCGGCGCGCGTCTTTCTCTCCCCTCTTCTTTTTCTTTCTTCGCTATTTTCTCTTCTGTCCGCACGAGGCAGCGGAGGTGGCTCAGCTACAGAGCCAGTAGCAGGCCCGTGCATTTTCTTTTCCTTCTTCCTATCTACTCCCCTTTATCCCCATCCATGGCCATGAGCCTTCCCATTCAATAAAGGACATTCAATCAATCAATCCTACAGCCACAACAACAACAACGGCCGGCATAGAATCTAGCTGGCATGGGCCGACTCTTGCTTGTTGAGTGACCGACGGGCAAGGTGTCGAAATAATAAATTGATACAGCCCTTACGCTTCTCCTTCGACTTTCCCTCCCACTTTCCTTCCTTCCATTACGGCGCGGTTCATGTGTGCCTACTGAACAAGTGTGAGCCCCGCCGGGGTGGTGCAGTGGTAAGACGCCCGACTACTGTGCCGGAGTACCCGGGTTCGAACCCGACCTCGGCGGCTGCGTTTCGATGGAGGCGAAACGAAGAGGCGTCGTGTGCTGTACGATGTCAGCGCACGTTAAAGATCCCCAGGTGGTCGAAATTACTCCGTAGCCCTACACTACGGCTCCTCTTTCTCTCTTTCCACTTTCACTCCCACATTCCTCTCTTCCCTTACGGCGGGGTTGAGGTGTCCACAAAAAACAAGTGAGACAGTTACCGCGCCTTTCCCTTCCTATAAATCAATCAATCAATCCAGTGTGACAGATATTGCGCCTTTCCCTTCCTGCGAACCAATTTGCGAGTAAGTGGGAATGGGTAACCTCTACCCCTTCTCAATTACTCGCAACTGCTGCGGACATGATTTTTTGCGGACGCGGCCTGCGGACACAGCCTACGGAAACTGTCTGCGGACACGGTCTGCGGACAGAAATCTGTGAACATAATAATAATATTATTATTAAACTGTTTTTGAAACGCCTTTCTTTTGTGTATTTATTCCGCCTATGCAATTTAGTTGCAATTTAGTTTCACTTCCTTAGATTTCAAGTTAACCGTCTCTGCCTGCATTTGTAGTGACGGTTGCTTATTGGCAACACTGGATTGTAAGGGGGGGGGGGGGGGGGGGGGGGGGGCTTCTGCCCAGGACCTCTTCTCCAACAGTAAGGAAAACCAATTATATAACTACAGTGACCTAGTAATATAACGTTGCTGAACATCTATGCATTCAACGGAACGCTGGTTGTGTTCGACAAGGGGCGCGCAATGTACCGTGTGCAGGAGCAACGCTCAGGCTGTCGCATTTATGCACTGCAGGGCATGAGGTGGTGAATTATTAATATTATTATGTTCACAGATTTCTGTCCGCAGCAGTTCCGAGTATTTGAGAAGGAGTAGAGGTTAATGAGTGTTGTCTATCGATGGAGGCTGACGTAATGTTGCTGCAGAAAGAATAATTAGGTGTATAAGTTAATTAGGTAATTAATCACAGGCAAAGAATATAAAATTTGTCTGCAGCCGTTGTAATTGAGAAGTGGTAGAGGTTAATGAGGGATGTCAATCGATAGAGGGTGACGTAATGTTGTGTCCGAAATAATAGGTCAATAAATTAAATAGGTAATTAACTAGAGGCGAAACACGCAAAATCTTGTACGCAGCAGTTATGAGTAATTGAAAAGTCGTAGAGGCTAACGAGTGGTATCAATGGATAGAGGGTGACGTAATGTGTGCGAGAAAATAGTTAGGCCAACAAGTTAATTAGCTAAATAATTAGAGGCTAAAATGAAAAAATGAAGGCCAAATGGTCTCATTAGCGAATGGCTTGGCACCACATTTGAATGTATCAAATACTGCAATAGTTAAAAAAATTACTCAGGGTGACGTCAAAGATGTGACGTCATGCAACCTGAAGTCGGGCCAAAAAAGAGCATAGGAAGTGATTAGCGCGCAATTTGAAAGCACTGCAACTAAAATGAATAAACAAGAAGTGAATCAATGTGACGTAGAGGTAGTGACGTCATGAAACCGAAGGTAGAGCCGAAAAAGGGCATAGGAAGGGATTGGCACGCAATTTGAAAGTACCAAAAAATAAAATGAATAAACAAGAAGTGAATTATTGTGACGTAGAGGAGGCGACGTCACACAACCGGAAGTAGAGCCGAAAAAGGGAATATGAAGGGATTGGCGCACAATTTGAAACTACCAAAGACATAAATGGGTGAACAAGAAGTGAATTAAGCAACTAGAAGCAACCAACAGCAGCATCCGTGCTTTCGCGTTACTCCAATGCCAGCGTCACGACGCTTTAACCCGTCGCTTGCCGGCTCCCTAATAAAGTTATGCATACATACATAATGCGGATTCTGCAGTGTTAACATTCCGATAATGCCTAGAGGGCTGCTCATAACAAGCGCACTTAATTTGCTGATACGATGACGGTTCGACAGCATTGCCAAATCTCACTTTACCTGAATATTACACGAGCCACACGCCTTCCTTTTGATGTCAAGAAAGGAGATTAGCGAAGAGGCAGCCATAAGCTCGATACAGGGTACTGGTATGCACATCCTAGCCATATTTTGGCTCAATGAAATCACTGCTTCAATGTAGTCACCTGCTGAGATAAGCGCGAGAACGGTATTCTCTCGCGGCCACAAAAACTTCAGAGGGTAAGAGCGGTTAGCTTCGGCAAAGCTGCCCCTGGCAGCCAGAGCGCCTGTAAGAGTGTCGCAAGAAAAAAGTATCGGTGCCGGGCACCTAATAATTTGTTGCATCTGGATGCTCCAGTGGTTGGAAGTACAATGAGAGGCACCAGAAGAATCATCTCGATGTCGGCGCGGGTCTCTAGGAAGATGTTACCGATTCCAAATGGACCTGATAAGATATACAGCTGCAATGCATTGTACTTTTAGCCATTCTGTCGCTTTTATATTTCATGTTTCAGGTCTCAGTACCACATGTTTCCAGTTTAGATAAATTCATCACCAAAGAAACAATTTCTTATTCGTTTCCCTACTCGCCGCCCTGTCCCCTCTCCTGCAACCGCTTAATTTATTTATTTAATTATACTGCACAATATATTGACTCCAAGCAGGGGTGGGTACATAATAACGGAATACGATGCAAAATTATACAATAACAACTCATACACGGACACATACTACTCTCATGCACATTACACATTACAGAAATACACATTCTACGACGCATTGAAAGTCCGCGCACTCGAGGCTCTCAGATTAGCAAGAAAGGTTTCGTCATTTTGTCTATTCACTACACTCTTCGGAAGTTTATTCCACCTAACAATAGTGTTGACAAAAAAAAAGAGTACTTAAATGTATTACTATGAATTCGATATTCTTGAATCATTTTTCTATTATTAAAACATCTATTATCGCCTTCGTAAGCAAAAGTGAAACCAAAGTATTTTGGTTTTGGTTTTTTAACCTCCCAAAGTGACTCAGGCCTTGAGAGACGCCGTAGTGGAGGGCTTTGGAAATTTTGACCCCCTGGGGTTCTTTAACGAGTACTGACGTAACCCAAGTAGATGTTTTGTATTAATGGAGCGATTACTCACTGACATCTACCTAAGCGTAGCGATAAGGTTACAAAGGAAAGCCATGCAGTTTTCTCAGAAACTTTGTAGTCAACGAAAAAGTCGTCTTTGTCCTGAATATTTCGTTTACAGGGCCCAAAATGTTTTTAAAGAGGAAACGTTCTTTAAGTTTGTTGTACCCTTGAGGCTGTATTTCGTTGCTACGGCGGACACTAAGTTATGGACGTAATGCTTCATCTGGTTCGCTAACTTGATGCATTGATTTTATATTTTATTTTTTAGGTATAATAGACTTGCGGAATTCGAGCTCGTCCTGCAGATAGTATAGCCGAGAAAATGTTTAACAGATTGTAACTGCTGTTACAAAAAGGCCAAAAATACTATCCTGATAGGCGGATTCACACTTTAACACCGCGGCCGCGAGTGCATCTGGCGTAGATAGTTCTACTTCGCAACTTTGAGGCCGGATTTACAGCGAAGTGCCTACGCATATTGGGCACACACACGCTGGTTATCAAAGGGGCAGTGGTCGAAGCTAAATTGACGAGCCGCCGCACGCTCGTCTGGATCTCAGATGATTCCAACATATATTGACGAATTCTCTGGGTGGTGCGATCTACGTCACAGGGCGCGGGCTGTGGGCTGTGTTTCAGAGTGAAGCCGCCTGTTAAGCTTACATTTGTGTTCCAACGAGCGCTACAATATTTTAAGACTCATTTTTCTCAGCTTAAAGCAGGAGCTCCAATTTTGCGAATAAAACACGTTCACTAAAACAAATTTGAAAAAGGTAATTAAGGTATTTATTTAATTATCGAATTAGATCAGTCTGCCTCTTACCTGGTGTCCTCTCTAGCCCAAATATAGCCCCAGGGCTAAATGAATCTAAAGCCAAGTACCACTTTATTAAATTTGGGAACTTTTAAAGAAATGCCCTGTACAATATCCCGCAAGTCAGGACCTCTCTCCTCAGACGGAGACAAGTCCTCTTGACAAAATGGCTTGTGGACTGAGGCTCCCCCTCAAACCATGTTCGGGTTTCTTTGACTGCATGTAGCCATCTTTTATCCCGTTGCAACCTGAAAACAAGAATATGTAAGCCAGTTACACGTACCTCTTGAAACCGATTAACGCAAAAAAAAAAAAAAAAAACTCAAACAGCTTTACTGTGCCTGCAAAGGGCACAAAACTGCTTTTTCAAGATGCGCTCTTTTTGGCGGCAGTCTTCAATGTGATATCGATCACGCATCAAGTGCCCCTGTCGCAATATTGAAGGGAATGTACAATCTTTCGGCGACTATAGCAGATGTATTGACGACAGCAACCTGTCCGTTTTGCTGTGGCAAGGCACCTAATGCGACCATCGCTGTGCTTGACACTTCGGATGGCAAAGAATCCGAGGAGACGGAGACGATCAGAGAATATCATGACCGAACAAGAATACTCAATATAGGATAGATAGCAAGAGCCGGGTCGGGTGTGGTGGGAAAAAAAGAAAGAAATCAGATAGATAAAAATAATGTGGGCAATGCAAAGGCGACTTTAAAAATCTTCCAAGACCGAGTAGCGTTTCTCAACATGTGGAACTGAAGACCACATTACTGGCTTGCCCATTTGTTTCGGGTTGTGTCATACTGACACCCTGATCATCGCCTTGTATATTCTAAACCATGGATGATTTCGTCATTCTTCATGGAGCTGTGCACAGGCTAAAGCCAACCGGAAAGCCTATGCCCGTCCAGGCCTGCAGGCTGGGCTCAGCGCGCTTGGAAACCATTTCAGTGAGGCCGAAGCCGGGCCCGTCCACGGGTATATTTGTCTTGGGCCACGACGGTCTGGCTCCATAGCACCGATTATATTAGACTTTTGCGATAGTGTGAATATGGCCATGTGCACAAGGCGTATATCACATGCACACAGGGGAGGTATTTGTGCCTAGAAGCAGTAAGGGGGGAATGTATAAGGACGGGAAGAAAAGCACAGGCACTAACAAAAATCAACCAAGAACTAAGTGGCACTCGAAACGCTTTTTTGTTTTGGTACTATCGAGTACTATGACTACAGTAGAGGTGTCATCTGACGGCGTCTTTTTAGGTATACGTTTGGATGTTAGCACCGTGCCGTCACCTCTCACGGTTTTCCGTTGCGACTCACCTCTGGCTCGGACACAGTTGCGATAGAAGCGAGACGTCAAAATTAGTCAAGGCATTCTTCGTGTGGGGAGTCGTCTTTTGTTTCCTGGCCCGGACAATGCAGCGGCAGAGCCTTCCTGGTGCCGCGAATGGCGAGCGTTAAAGGAGAATCACTAATAGAGAGATTTACCTTACCATGATCCGCGATCCACCACCGTTACCCTCTACCGTGCGTGGGCGGGGCGCACAAGCTGATTGGCCCCAATGCGGCAGGTCTATGTGGCGATGGATGGATGGATGGATGGATGGATGGATGGATGGATGGATGGATGGATGGATGGATGGATGGATGGATGGATGGATGGATGGATGGATGGATGGATGGATGGATGGATGGATGGATGGATGGATGGATGGATGGATGGATGGATGGATGGATGGATGGATGGATGGATGGATGGATGGATGGATGGATGGATGGATGGATGGATGGATGGATGGATGGATGGATGGATGGATGGATGGATGGATGGATGGATGGATGGATGGATGGATGGATGGATGGATGGATGGATGGATGGATGGATGGATGGATGGATGGATGGATGGATGGATGGATGGATGGATGGATGGATGGATGGATGGATGGATGGATGGATGGATGGATGGATGGATGGATGGATGGATGGATGGATGGATGGATGGATGGATGGATGGATGGATGGATGGATGGATGGATGGATGGATGGATGGATGGATGGATGGATGGATGGATGGATGGATGGATGGATGGATGGATGGATGGATGGATGGATGGATGGATGGATGGATGGATGGATGGATGGATGGATGGATGGATGGATGGATGGATGGATGGATGGATGGATGGATGGATGGATGGATGGATGGATGGATGGATGGATGGATGGATGGATGGATGGATGGATGGATGGATGGATGGATGGATGGATGGATGGATGGATGGATGGATGGATGGATGGATGGATGGATGGATGGATGGATGGATGGATGGATGGATGGATGGAATATAGGAGCGTCCCCTTTGAAACGGGGTGGTAGCAGTAGCTATCATGCTCATTTTTCTCCCTATATCTTAATTATTGATTTAGAATGGTTAACTAAACCATCATTCTATTTATTAAATTTTGTTCCTACATTACTAACATTATGTAACTTCTCTGCTTTTAAGCCAAAAATCTTCCAGTCGTATTTTGCTAGTTTCCACCGCCGGTTTATTCACCCGGCCACTGTTATCTCTAAACCCCAGAGCTTCAGGAACAGTGATTGCGCCTGCACCAACTTCCGGATGGATACCATTACATTCGAGTATAATATGGGCAATTGTTTCACTGGAGTTTCCACATACAGCACATGCGTCATATCCATTGTTAAATTTCTTTTTGTAGCTGCGTGTTCTAAGGCACCCTGATCTAGCTTCAAAACGTAGGGCACTGCCTCTTGAGTTATCAAAGAAATCTTCCTTCCTGATCTGCATTTTCCACTTTCGGTATACTTCCACACTCTGTTTCTTTTCCATCGAGTTTATCCAATTTTTACCTTCTGTCTTTTTCACCTGTTGCTTAATGCTCTTTATTTCTCCGTCCTTGTGACTAGCATACTTACTAGTTAGTTTCCTAGTTTTTTTGCTCCATTGTGAGTCAACACTTTTTAAGTACAGGTATTTAAATACTTCAGCTGCCAATCTGTTACTGTCCAATTTCCTCAGGCGTTCCTCATATAATATTTTACTCTGAGCTTCCCGTACTTCGAAAAATGCCCAGCCCATATCTCCCTGTACCGCCTCATTTGTAGTTTTGCCGTGGGCACCTAGTGCTAATCGTTCAACGGATCTCTGATTTATTTCTAATGTCGACTGTACCAGTTGATTTTAGGCACGAAACCGCATTTCCGAAAGTAAGTCCGGGCACCATAATTCCTTTCCAAATACCCCTCAAAACCTCATACCTATTGTATCCCCACAATGCCTTATGCTTCATTATCCCGGCATTCCTTCGCCCTTTGGCCTTAAGTGATTGCTCATGCTTTCCAATGTATGCCAATCCTTCGTTTACCCATACCCCCAGATATTTATATTCTGCTACTGTAGGTATTTCATGGCCTTGTATTTTAAGACCCTGCTCAGTTTAGCCGTTGAAAATCATCAGACCCGACTTAACTGTGCTAGAACTGAAGCCTAGAGCGTCCCCTTGGTCTCTGCAATACTTAACTTGTGTTTGCAATTCTTCCAGACTCTCAGCTAGCAGCACAATATCGTCTGCATACATCAAACCCGGGAGGCGCTGCTCTACCGCCTTTCCACCTAATCTATATGACAGGTTAAAACCGAGGTTACTGTCTTGTATCCTCCGTTCCAGGTTTATCATATAAAGCATGAACAGCACCGGTGATAGAGGACAGCCTTGTCTTAATCCTTTGCATACTTTGACATCCCCCGTACTTCTTATCCTTTCCCACGCAATTTCTACTTTGTTATCCCGGTATATTTCCTGTAGGAACTCTATTATCTCATAACCGATACCTTCTTCTTTTAATATGTTCCACAGGAGTTCCCTGCTTACGTTGTCGTACGCCTCGTTTACGTCCAGGAAGGCCAAATACAAAGGTCTATTTTCCACTCTAGATATTTCGATGCATTGGGTAAGCACGAACAGGCTATCATCTAAGCGCCTACCATTTCTAAAGCCGCTCTGAAGTTCTCCGAGTATCTTGTTACTTTCAACCCATGCTTGCACCTTTAATTTCACCGCCTGCATGGCTAACCTGTACATAACAGATGTTATGGTAATCGGCCTGTAGGATTTTATGTGCATCCTGTCTCCTTTCCCTTTATAAATCAAATTCATTTTACTCTGCCGCCAGCTGTCCGGAATTTGCTTATTCGTTATGACTTTTTCCTGAGCTTTTAACAACGTTTCCTTACTTTTTGGATCGAGTTCATTAATCAGCTTGATCGGAATTCCATCTATGCCTGTAGATGTGTTTTTAGGAATATTTTTTTCTGCCTTTTTCCAGTTTAGATTGGTCAGTTCTAAGCTGCTTTGTATTCTGCTACCTTGTGTTGCATCCTGTTTTGCGGAGATTACCCTATCGTCGTTCTTAAATGACTCGGCTATAACTGATGTAATGTAGTTCACTGCGTTATCTCCCTTTAAACAATTTCCCTAGTTATCTTGAATCCGATCCTGCTTTTTTTTTATTCTTCTTCCCTAGCCAGCTTATATGGTTCCAGAATTTTCTTGCTCCGCCTCTAGAGGCATCGTGTATATCAGCCATCCAGCGGCGATATCAAGTATGTGGCGCCTTCTGTCGGCGTCAAGGAGATCTGGGCATGCGCAGTGGAACGCGAGCGGTGGTGGATCACGGTAGCGGATTTTGGATCACGGAAAGCTAAATCTCTCTAATGACTCCAGCCTTACGCCGTCATCGTGTCCTATCGTTGATCAGGTGCAGGTCGGTCTGGGCCCACACCGGCCCCTAAGTATTACCGCCAACCTTTACTTCTTGTTTTCAATTGCCGCAAGCAAGCGCCATTGTCACTGTGATTGTAGCACATGGACCAATCTTGCGCTCTTTGTTTGTTCATGCTGGATATCGCCAAACGAGCCTTTATAACTTTCTCCGCAGCACCGGATGCACTGAAATTAATTAGTCTGGCACACCCATTTTCGCATTATTTCGAACCTTTCCAGTATCCTTTGGCTGGTTTATTAGATGCGTCTTGGCCTACTCTAAAATAGTTTTGTTTATGGGGTTTAACACTCAAAGCTACTCAGGCTATGAAAGGCGCCGTGGTGGAGCAATCCGGAAATGTCGACCACCTGGCGATCTTTAACGTGCACTGATATCGCACAGCACACGGGAGCCTCTTCGTTTCGCCTCCATCTAAATGTAGCAACGTAACTGGCATTCTCTTTTCGACGACCAGCGAGCACGTTTACTACTATCGCTGCCGCCGAGTTGCTTAGTTCTTTTGCGGGCGCAATAAAGAAGCTTATTCCAGTGCTACACCGGTCTGTCGGCTTGTGACCTAAAATATTTTCACCGTCACGTGACGATATGAGCACAGGCCAGGACTGCGCTCCAATTCTTTCAGCGTCGGGTCGGGTCAGGTCACTTATTTGTAGCGTGGGGCCTGGAACAGGAGTGGGCTGAAGAACAGCCTGCACAGCTGTAAATTCCTCCGCAACCGTACATGAGTAGAACGCCATTTCAAGGGTAGTGTCTTGACGCGCCCGCTGCATTCGGAAGTCTGATATGAGGTGCGCGTACTGTCCTGCGAGAGAGCAGCACGTGTCGGGACTTGCTTGTTGGAATGCTTGGGTGGCAATCCGCTTTTAAAGTCCAGTAAGGGGAATGAATGAATGAATGAATGAATGAATGAATGAATGAATGAATGAATGAATGAATGAATGAATGAATGAATGAATGAATGAATGAATGAATGAATGAGGTGAATTAAGGCATGCGTGCGTCTTTTCAGATGATAGTGGCTGTAACATAAGCGGACATCAAAGAGACCTGGAAAGTGCTCGCAAAATGAAACATCAATTTTGACAAGAAGGAATTGTCAAGCTTATACTCGGGGACTACTTTCTGTATCTATGCGGCGAAAGCTGCAGAGACGAAATACTCCAGCTCACTTCGTAGCAAAATTTAGCCCCTCATGAAATCACGCGCATATTCCCTTAGATTTCGGTAGTTGGTACTACGGAATTATTAAGGTTATTGCTACATCACGATGATAAAGCAGATACCCTTACACACCAAGCCCTAAATACGAGTTCCTCACCCACAAGTCTTCTTTTTTATCCGCGCTCCGCTCTTCTTAATGTGATGCTCTCTTAGTGCAGTTTCCCTAATTCCCCCCTGCACTTAACCCTTCCTCATAACCTAGCTAGATAGGAGGAGGTACCCCTTATACGGATTAGAGTTCAGGCGGCCCTTACCCGTTAATAACGTGCAAATGGTGTTCTCAAGAAGACGCAGTGCCGATCCCATGCTATAAATGTTCCAGGCTAGACGCTGCTGTCGACTTTCCCCACTATGTATAGACGTACCCAGCAAAGCAGATCCCAAGAACCAGACGACCACGAGTGGTTGGACTTACGGTTGCATTGAATGAAAAGCTGAACTTATGGCTAACCGACAACGTTAACAGCCGTAGCCTGCTCCAGATTCTGGAAGTTAATAGGCCTCACAGCTTATGTTAACGTTTGGCAGCCCCTCTTATGCCACATGACAAGCCTTCAAAGGAAAAAAAAATGTAACCCTGCCATGAAACTTCTGCCCTGTAGCCTTGGATATATAGCCAGAGAAAGCTACCCCCGAGTTTAGTAGCGTGTCGACGCCATCATGAAGGGACGAAATGACCAGGAACTCATAAAGCCACCTAACTGACCACGCGATATAGAGAGCAGTGCAATTCACAATGCATGTAATAACTTGCGATAAGGGTGACCATAACGGA
Organism: Amblyomma maculatum; assembly: GCF_055883805.1. Lineage (NCBI taxonomy): Eukaryota > Metazoa > Arthropoda > Arachnida > Ixodida > Ixodidae > Amblyomma > Amblyomma maculatum. The sequence goes on from NC_139352.1 coordinate 39,358,747, forward strand.
AAGCCTACTCTGGGTAAGCTCAAGGTTTCCCTTTAAGTGTAGGACCAATAGCGCCAAGGGGCACGTCTCTCGAGAATCCTTGGAGCTAGCTGCCATTCACCTTACTCTCTGAGACGTCTGTGTTCCGTATTAGCAGCGCGGGATGCGGCCGGACGAGTTGAACATTCTACCCAAATTGGTCAGTGGCAACTGTCTATCAGTTAAGCTGTCCACGAATTGCGCCGACGCCGCTCATGAAAGGAACGGTCGCCAAAGGGCTGCACGTTAATATATAATTTTGTTTCGTTATTTTTCCTAATCTGTTGTAGAGTGAGTGCATGTTTGACTATGCTATTGCTTGTGACATCGCTGTGCTCGGACAGCTCAACGTCACTTGATGCAGTCACTCGTTTCAGTGACGTCATGCATGTTGTCAGTCCTTGCTAACAAGACAACGTGACAAATTTCTACACGGAAACACCGGCGCCAGAGAGCCGGTAAATGTGCCCCCTCCAGGTATCATGTTAAAAAAAGCACGTAAGACCAAGGGCAGACATCAAGGCAGAATGATATGTCGCCGCAGAATAGACTTCCCATAATCCCCTCGTAACAGCAGCCTGCGTGGCTCTCAAAGGTACGCTGGGGCTGGTACAGGTAGGTCGCTGCCGCTTGCGGCGAGGGCTAGCCTGCCACCGAATTTTTGTGTTGTAGGCCGTCATTGCACCCGCCACCACTTCGGTGGTGGACGACGGCTGTTGTTGCGACGCGCGTCTTTCTCTCCCTCTTCCTTTTCTTTCTTCTCTATTTTCTCTTCTGTCTGCACAAGACAGCGGAGGTGGCTCAGCTGCAGAGCCAGTAGCAGGCCCATGCATTTTCTTTTCCTACTTCCTACAGCCCCAACAACAACAACAACCATGTGTAGCACAGCCCGGTTGAAGAGGATCGTATCAGTTTGTTCTGTCCACGGTGCACGCAACACCGTAGACACGTGCAATGTTTCTTCAATGCATTTTTCTTTGTTCCCCTTTCGTGCGAGGGCTGTTTGCCCGTTCTCCAGAGCTCGCTTTGATTCGGCCACCCTGCCACTGGCGCTGCCGCCGTCTTCGCGTGCCACGAGCCGTGCCACGCGCCGCCCTGTGTCGACGCGGCTGAAATTGCGCCTAACGACAGGTTGCGCTTGCTTTTTCATTTTTCCCCCTCTCCGTTTTCTGCATTTTTTTTCGGTTACTTGAGGCTTTGGGCGCCTCCGCTGATATTGATGTCTCCGCTGCAAAGCCACCGAAGCCGGCAATGGTTCCGACCGCGGCTGGGCGCACGCAGCGAGTAGGGGACAGATGCGAATAGAAAAACCTCCCTGGTGGTGGCTGTCGCGGGAGGATTTAACTTGCGAGAGACTGAACGCAAAGCTCTCGCTTTTTGACAGCCTGACATCCAGCAGGTAGCACCTGTGATGGTTATTTCGCTTAAGAGAACACGATGACCGAAATGTGTTTTTCTACAGGAGCGGGTTTGTTGGAACAGTACGCAGGTCGCCATAGCAGTGTAATACAAAGGAACAGCGGTGCATGGAATATTTTGCAGTTTAAGACATGATGTTATAGACAGCGGCTGATTGTTGGTTCAATTAATTATGCACAATACCACCTCAAAAATACGCTCTAATGAATTAACGCCTAGCTAGAGTGCGTTTCTCGTCTTCTTTTGCACTGGTACTCATAGGGCTGATGTTCGTTCATAGTTAAAAAATGACAAGGGTTCAACGCTACAGAACGAAAGCATTAGCTGCGGGTGACCGAGCGTTCTTCTTCTGTTTTTCTTCTTCCTCAGCCCACATATAAAACCCCGCTTTAACCCAGCCGCATGAACTGGCCTTAGTGGCCTATAGGGGTAACGTGAATACTAGGGTCCTAGCAGGCTGATACTGACATAGCCGTCCCATGTGAAAGCAGAGACTCAAATTGGCAGCTACGGCCAGCCCACGTGGGATGTGGCGTCTCAGCGTCACGCGGGTAAGACGTGGCTACCGGCCGCGCTACGCTAACGGTTTGAAACCTATGGTAGTATTGCTTTCGCAATACAAAGTGAGGAGTATCGGCAGGTAGTATACACTTGGCTGCGTATCATACGGCCAGACCAACACGGCAAGCGTTAATCCCCCCCCCACACACACACACACATCAACACAAAACGTCAGCGTGGTACTGTTGCTATGCGGGAGCCCGTTATATCTAGTGGCACAGGCAGATACATTATTTTATTTTATTTTTTTTTTTTTGGGGGGGGGGGGTAGCCTCACCATAATATATGTTGCTATGCGGGGCAGATGTCCACAGAAATTCAAAGGGAACGAAAGTCGCAGTGTCTGTCGCATTTATTCAGGCGAAAGTTTCACTACGCCAGGTAGTTTGAGCCGTCGGGCAAGCAAGTGAACTTGACGGATACTGCGCCTTTCCTATCTTATAAAGCAATTTGCAATGAAGCCGAAACCATGAATATGTTAGGTATTCGTGTGACACTAAATTTGTCCTTCAAATGACTTTGACCGAATTAACTGTGGGTGTCCACAATTTCGCGTGGTTCACCGAAATGTATAATGCGCCTTCATTTCCGCAAAACCTTATTTATCCACTTTAACTCTCACTTCCATCCCTTCCCTTACAGCGCGGTTAAGGTTTCCAAGCAGGTGTGTGACAGATACTTCGGCTTCCTCATCTTGCGAACCAATTTTAAGGCGATAGCCTTTAATGCTCATGCTCGCGGATCGTGTCCGTACCTCCGTAACGTTTTCGTGACGTGGGAGGCGGTGGCTGGCAGTTGACATGGCCGCACACAAACTGGCCGTATGGCTTTCTGACATTACGTTTTGCAGGCGCTGCGAACTCGGGTCTCTTCTTTCATATGGGAGGGTGATATCACAATCAACCTGCCAGGACACTTGAATTCACCTTATCCCTAGGTCACGCAGGCAGGTTCATATACCTCGGTTAAAGCCGGGATTTATATGTTGGCTGGTACCTTACGACATCGCTTTGTCGCGAAGGTGGAGGTCTTCGAACCACCATACGATCGAGGTTTTCGCCTCATTTTTGGGAATGGGAAGGAGGAAGAGTTAACTCAGGCTTCAGGAGGGTGGCTGGATCTGGCCCTTATGGGGCTGGGCCAGGTAGGTCACCGGGGACTAGCCTGCCACAGAATTTTTTTTCTGTTGTAGGCCGTCATTGCACCCGCCACCGCTTCGGTAGTGGACGACGGCTGTTGCGGCGCACGTCTTTCTCTCCCTCTTCTTTTTCTTTCTTCTCTGTTTTCTCTTCTCTCCGCACGAGGCAGTAGAGGTGGCTCAGCTACAGAGCCAGTAGCAGGCCCGTGCATTTTTTTTTTCCTTCTTTCCACAGCCACAACAACAACGCTGATATCGCACAGCACAGGTCGGGATGCGTATTTGGGTTTGCTCGGTACGGTGGCTCCGCAAAGGACAAAGCAACAGAAGAGACGAAGAAAACGACGAAGTTCCGACTAGCATCTACCGCCCCCAGGAGCCGAGCAGCTTAGCGATTACCGGCGCATGCTTTTTCAATAGGCCTCACGTTGGACGCGGCACTAGCTTGAGAGCTTCCTCCTTTGTGTCTGTGGACACCTTCATCCCTTGGTGTCCACAGACACAAGTGTGACAGATACTGCGCCTTTCCCTTCCTGTGAACCAATTAATATTATTATCATTATTAATTAAAACTGTGAAGATATTTAGCCCGTTATTATGGCCGTTACCTACAGACAATTCAGTGCCAACTTAGTGAAACGAGTCTTCCTTTATACTAATACTACTACTAATGATGATGATAATAATAATAATATTAATAATAATCATAACAATAATAATAATAGTAGTAGTAGTAGTAATAGTAGTAGTAGTAGTATAGGCTTTCCCAAGCTAGTGCCGCGTCCATCACGCCCATTGAAAAAGCATGCGCCACTAATCGCTAGGCTGCTCGGCTCCTGGGGGCGGTAGATGCTAGTCGGAACAGCCCGCTTTCTTCGTCTCTTCTGTCGTTTTGTCCCTTGCGGGGCCACCGTACCGAGCAAACCCAAATACGCGGTCGGGATAGAAACCCAGGTACCCCGGCACAGTAGTCGGACGTCTTACCAGTGCACCACCGTTTAAGTTAGACTTTGTATAAATGAAGGCGCAGTATACATTTCGGTGAACACCACATAATCATGGACACCCACACTTAATTAGGTCAAGCTCATTTCAAGCCACCCCTACTGAAAAACCAAAAGTTCTTAGGAGGAATAACCTCATAAAATCTCATTTATTCGCATAGAGTCCCATACGGTGCACATCATTATCATAAAATATCGTACATAATTTATGATAATGTACAAGGAACTATGAGAACTTATGCAATTATATGCGACTTGTACGTGATTTCTTATGTGATGGTTGGTTGGTTCACAGGAAGGGAAAGGCGCAGTATCTGTCACACTTGCTCTGTGGACACCTGAACCGCGCCGTAAGGGAAGGGAGGAAGGTGGAAGTGAAAGTGGATAGAGAGAAAGGGGGGCCGTAGTGGAGGGCTACGGGGTAATTTCGACCACCTGGGGATCTTTAACGTGCGCTGACATCACACAGCACACGGACGCCACTTCGTTTCGCCTCCATCGAAACGCAGCCGCCGTGGTCGGCTTCGAACCCGGGAATTGAGTGAGATTGTGTGAGAAAATGTGAGGTTATTGCCCCTTAAAGTTTTTTCAGTAGCTTGGATGATCAGCGTAGTCTGGTCGACCAGACTCGGGAGATGGTTCAGGCCCACCGCTTCCTGGACTAAGGAGGCTGACCACCCAGGGCGAATATTTCACGCCTGCTTTGAATAAATGTTTCTCTCCCTCTCCCTCATTTGAAGGGCAAATTTAGTGTCATTTAGGAGCGCTATACCTAGTGTAGTGAAGGTTTCGCTTTCATTGTAAATTGATTTATAAGAAATTAAAGATGCAATATCTGTCAAGGTCACTTGAATGTGAAAACCGTACATATACCTCTCCGAAAAGGTTGCCTTCAAAAAGGAAGGAAAGAAACCTGAGGCGTCAGTACTGTTAGTACACAAGCTTATGCAAGCTCCAGTCCACCACGCAACAAATTGTCATTTTGTAGATGGTGTTAGGGCCGACCAGAGACCAGCCTGAGTCCAGTTAATTTGTCTGAATCCCAGAGTTTTAGCGATATTTGTATCTAGCCAGTTAGTTGTTCACGCTGATAATACCGAAAGAATGTCAATAAGTGGACGGCCAGGAGGGCGCCGCCACACGCCTTGAAGAGTAGAGCCAATTGCCCGGCTCTCCTACTGCGGACTTTGCTCTTGTGCCCTCTTAGGCTGACCTCGATACATCGACCCGTATGCCCGATACAGAGATTTTCACAGGAAAATCTTGTGAACATTACCTGTCACCAGGGGCCGCATTCTTTTGTTGTGTTCTAAGCGGGCACATGAAAGCCAGGGTTTCGCAATTTGATGGGTAGGTCTTCCTGCACAAACTCTGGCGTCTTTCTGGTGTGGTGAGCATCATGCACTCTGACATCTGACCGCAGTCCCATCTTCTCATTCTGGTCGCATTCAGAGAGCCTGCCCGCTACCCTGCTCAAAACAGGGAAAAGCCACTGATCCAATCAGATCTGAAGTGACGGCGGACAGAAAGCGGCTTAATAGAACTAGACACTGGTATAGCGGTGTCACCATCTCGCTGTAAGAGTTTGAGAACCTGTAAGGGAGCCATCTGCCGTAACATATGGTGTGTCTGAAGGCTCTCTTTTGAGAACTCTAGTTTAACTAGAATTTACCCATTCTTTTCAACTTTGTGCTCACGACTGCGTTCTTTCTCCTACAAAGCACAACCGCAACGATAGTTCTCTTTTCCGTCTGATTTTGATAACGTCTAATTCATGTCGGCGATCGCTCATGGTACTTAACACTAAAAGTGCAATTATGTCATTTTAACTCCAACCTAACATGTCCAAAATTTTAATTATAACACTACTGCAGTTTTGCAGGAGACCATGTTGTCCTATCTATAAATATATTAGGGTTCACATAATCAATAACCTATCCTGGCGCATTCACATTGATCATATCACTAACAATGCGAACATACTCTTGAACTTCGCTATTGCTCCAGTTCGCTTTAAGTTATTTCTTTATCAGGCACGGACGCCGCCTTAACGTGAATATGCATCATTCACCCGTGATATCAAAGCAATCGCCTAATATAATGCTCTAGTATCAGTTCCAGGTATTCTTACACCCCAGTGCATCCTTAAATAAATCAAACCTTTATCGTACTAATCTTGCAGTTCGTGGAAGCGTAACGGAAACAAGGAAGAAGCACATAACGATGACCACCCTGCGGAGTACTTTATGAAGTTTTTTGCATTATTAAAGCGACCAACTACAAAAAAAAATTATCGGATCATAAGATATTTCACTGACTGGCTCTGAATGCTTAAGATAATGGCCTTTAACTTTAAATGGAGAACAAATTAGACTACTGCCGCGGTCGACGGCATGCGTTTCTGTGCAATGATGACGTTTCCATTTCAATTTATTATAGTTGCAGCCGTTAGATATATATGGGCTCCTGACGACGCAAAAAAATGTCAGTAGAAAATTTGCGATCGCCACATACCTTATGTCTCGACTTCATTTGGCGGTTTCTTTTTACGTCTGAATTACGACGATTCTGAAAATTATTTATTCATGCGGATTTTACATGCTACTTAAGCTGTAGGAAGCCATTATCATCTGCACCTGCTGGTGTACGCTATTGCATGCGACTTGCCACCAGAAAAGGAGTGAGAACCGAAGAGAAGCTTCGAGTTGATATCCATATGTTTTTACTGCGAAGTTGCGTCGTCTGAGTTAGAAATGTTGAAAGCAATACATCGTCATATGGAATGATCTAGGAATAAACCCACCTCAAATATTCTGGTATAAACATCAAATGTAACAGTGAAGAATTACTTTGCTTACAATTACAGAATTACAATTGCCAATTACAATTGAAGAATTACAATTGCCATCCACTCAGTAAAAAACCGGTTCCCATAAACTTTTTTGCAATACTCAGTTTTCCTTTCCCTCCCCTATACCTACATATAAGAATCGCCTCTTGCTGACTGGACAAAAGTGAGACACGACTAAAACATCAGCCTTCCTGCGAGAATTGAACCATCATGCAAGGCAGAGCAGTGGAAGAAAATCCAGGGCTCAGTTCTATACTTTGTAGGCAAGCAGGGAAATGTTGAGGGAAAATATTTAAAAATCATGTAGGGATAGATTCGTAAGCCTGCTTTATAGTGTAAACACTTAGGAAATGGGATGATGACTTTCATGTTTTTATGATGCTTGCAAAAAAGTGAAGTATTTCCGCCGCCATTGTCGACTGCTTTTATGGTTATTTTACGTTTTCTTTCAAATATTTCACCCATCTTCATTTTGTAAGCATTCACTTGGCTCTCTTAGGAATGAAAATTAATAAGCTGACGAAGATTTATGCTCACGGCACCCCGAAAAGGCAGGCCTCCAGCAGCAACTGCCACTTAATCGAAGCCAGAAACGGAAAGCTCTGCATTGGGCAGCGCAGAAGGCGAGAATTGGGCAGCGCTTTAGCAAGTGGCGGATGAGAACCCTGTAATCGCAATGCACTTGGGCACACGGTGCAAACTGTTACTGATTTTGTTTTGTTTACTGTTTTTTTTTTTTTTTTTGCAAAACAGAAAAGCTCTGCTAAAGTAGTAGGGGTGAACTGTACTAGTTATACGCGGCCAGAGTCCCCGTCACCGTCATGCCTTAACAAAGCTCGTCACGTGCCTCAAACTTTACCGCATGAAAAATCAACTTTCGTGCACGGGATTGTTCTTTTAATGACTACGTCACAGTGGGCAAAGTCAGAGATTTTTCAGTTAGGTATCAGAACAGTATTTCAGTGCTTCCACCCTTATGGGAGGTCACCATTCTCCTTGCGGTGTTTGGAAAATTCTGATGGGGCTTCATATGAGTCATCATACAGACTCCTTGGCTGTCGGCTTGGAATTTTATTCTTTCCCTGGGATGGGGCTTGCGGATAGAGCCCATGCAGCCAGCGCCTTTGTTGCCGAAAAGACTGGAGAGTGTTGCATGTTTCGATTGGGTTAGCTTATGTACTGCGCTGTTGGATACCGTGTTTGCTGGAGGATATATTTCCTTTAGCTCGCCTATATGATCTCCTCATTCGCTTTTCCATGTTTCTTCGAACTTTTCTGTGCTATCCACTTCGCTGCAGCTGTTTTTGTTCGGTCGTCAACTGAAAACATCAAATTTTGAGAAAACGGTGGTGCTTCAGCTCGTGGTGCCGTGATGTAAAACAGGTATGTACAAATGTTCAAGAAAACAACTGCATATATTGTGCAGAGCACTCATTCCTTCACTTGAAAATTGGCAGAGTATTACTTCAAAGGTTTGCAAGACAGTTTTTCTATTCCTATTTACAGTATGCTGACTGGACCGGGACGAAATTACGGCCAAAGGTGTAGCTTTAAATTCGCTTTGATGAACGTCTCGTCGACGAAGCGTGGCATTCAGTCCCTGAAGCCATCCGAAACACGCTGCCGCCCGTTTAACCACTTCGCAACATTTCAGTTCAGTTCAGTCTTTCAGTCGTGTCCGACTCTTCGTGGCCCTATGGACCATGTCACGCCACGCTTTCCGGTCTCTCACTATCTTCCTAACATCACATAACTTCATCTGCAGTGCCTCGAGGATGCCATCTAACCATCGCGTTCGCTGCCTACCCCTTCTCCGGCGACCCTCAACCTTTCCCAACATCAAATCTTTCTCCAGCGACTCCTCTCTTCTCATCAGATGACCAAAGTAGCTGAGCTTTAACTTTAGAATTTGACCCTCCAATGAGCAGTCAGGGTTTATGGTCGACAATATCGACTGATTTGATCTTCTGGCAGTCCAAGGAACTCTCAAGAGTCTTCGCCAGCACCATAATTCAAACGCGTCAATTCTTCGGCGGTCAGCCTTTTTCACAGTCCAACTCTCGCATCCATACATCACAACTGGAAAGACCATGGTCGTAACACTTAAGGAGTGCCAATGTGAAGTATACTAAAACGGTCCTGTGGCCAATGAGCATTCGCAACGCGCACCTAAATTTTGCGTCTGTGCCTTTTTCACTTACTTTACCGTTTGTCATGACACTACGACAGCCACCTACAAGAATGCTACCCCGCTTCAACTGCAGGAATTCCTTGGCACACCTTAGTATCCCCACTTACGCTATGAGAAGCTCATTTTTCTCTGGCGCCATATTGATCTTCAACGGCCTTCTATATTCTCTGACCAGCATCTCGTACACGAGAAACTGGCTAGCAGCTTCTCATTACCTCAGTTACGATTAGTCACTGCGCATTACAGCATATCTGAAGCATCTGAGGCATCTGAAGCATATCTGAAGTTAAGAGTACTGCAATGTTGAAATGCCAACTGTATCATATTTGTTTTGTATTTTTGCTTAGCTGTATTGGTAGGCTCTGTATTAGTGTAATATTTTTTGTCCCCTGTCCATTTGACTTTTCTTGTGCCCCTGCTCGCTTATTAAGTGTACACGCCAGTCTGCTTCCTCTTTAGGACAAATAAATGAAATAAAAGAAACATTTTTAAGGTGGGCTTGGCGAAAGGAGCGAATAATTGGCGAAAGAAAAGACACATAAATTGTATATTAAGATGATATTGCATTGGAGAAATATTTCAGAGTTGAATATCGTGTAAGTATTTTAGTGATTTATCATTGGAACAAAAAGGCAAACCGAAGAGACAAGGCAAAAATAAATAATTGTTTATCCTGCGAAAATTCCTGGGTTCTTCGTTTATTTCGATATTCGCGCCATGAAGCTAACTTAACCTGGCTGCATTAAAATGATGCTAAACAATGCAGATTTGACAACATGCTTATCAATGTGCTGAGTTCAAGCTAACATAGATACTAACAGAGCCTAATGACACGTTTCTTCATTAATTTTCACAAACTGGTTCAAGAAATAGGAACGGTTTTAATGTTTCAAGTCGAAAGATATAATCCAATAGTCTCTAACGTATTCGCTCACAGCCTTACTTTAATTGGTTCCTTTTTGCATCATAATACAAAATACCAATAGCCGGGTTTTGACGGTAATAGCGACCAAAAGCTACTTTTGGTTGGCTTTCAAATAAATGTCTATGCAGGAAAAGTAAGCGGGTGGTTAAAACAAAATTGGAGTTAGTTCAGCCAGAAATGCAGTTTTAAATAAAGTGAAGCATTCTATGAAAAAAGATTGGGAAAACGTATTTTTTTTTATAATTTCATTTGGATCCCTGCAGAACGAAACATTAAATTTTGTTTATTCAGAATTTCTTTTTTTCAGCAATGCAATGAATACATTTCGTTAGAAATGAGAGAAAAATATTTTGCTTACAACATTCTGCAGCAAAATTTGCTAACATTGTTATAAAGACACACGCATTGCAAAAACTGCACATTTCAGGAAAATCACAGCATAAGGTGAAATAAGAACTTGAGCTTGATACTATCTTCTCGTCAGTACGGATCATCTCTTGCTGCAGCTGTCAGTGAAATTTCTTAGTTGCCTGTTGAAATCTTCAGCAATTCTAAACCTGAAAAGTTTGGCCAAATTTAGACCAGAAGAATAAAAAAAAATGATCACTGTCAATATTCAGTAAAGTTTTCCTGAAAAGTTTCCAACACCTGGCAAAGTGACACATTTTATTGCTGTATTTTATTGGAACGAAACTTTAAATCCAAACTGTCGGAGGACTGTATTGCAAGTTAGCATTACTTAGTACTGACCGGTAGAAAGCAATGGATCTGATACCGACTTCGGAATAACTGCTCGAAATGGTGCATGTTGTATTGACTTCGGACTACCAGGGCCCGCTTGCACAAAACAATCTTAGGACTGTCTTAGCTAAGTCCAGACTTAACTGGAGTCTAAAGAATAGGCCACTAGCATGGCCGCTTAAGACTGGAGTCAAGACTGGGCTTCAGTCCTAACTTGAATAAGTCGCTTGTATGATTACGACTCTAGTGCTGTCTTGGTTAAGACACAAGGATGCCAGGTGTCTAAGTAGAGAAATTAGGGAAATACAGGGATGCGCTGGCACTGGCCCTGCTTTAAGATGTACACATTCCGTCAATTTTGCGTTGTGTAAAATCCGTGCCATTGCTTTTTGCGGCTTAAGATTGTGTTACGAGGAAAAATGCCCCAAGTGGTTGCTGAGGCCGTTCTGGGAAGCCACTCTGGTGAACATGAACCCGAAGCGTTCGACGTTCGGAACACGAGCCGTCTTAAATAAGCTTGGTCTTTCTAAAGACACCATTTAAGTCTGGACTTAGCTCGGACTTTATCGTGCAAGCCGGTCCTGATCTCGGCGCGAAACCAACTACAACAAATCACTTCACTAGTCGCTGTGCGGCTTCTGTCACTGAAAACATATACAACAGCGCATCTAAAGATAGACGGTCCAGTTATCAGTCGAACATCGATCGCGATCGCTGTCGGAAAGTCGAGGGTGACGAGAAAGGAAGCACTGCAGGACAACCTGTGATTGCCTTTTCTCGGTGCGCAAATGGGACTGCACCAAATCTTTCCACTCGCTCGATGTGTTGTTCCTGTTGCCGAAATTACCAACTGGTGAAGTCCGCAAGTGCAGGCGACAATGGTTCATCGATGAAAAAAACCAACACTACACACGGGACATGGAGAACAAGGAGAGCGTCGACGCATCTGCCACACCAATAATGCAGTCCAAATAATTGGCATTGACTATGTCATCTGATGCAGGATTGGTATTCTTCGTCCGGTTGGCAGCTGAACCGGAGAATGATGCATCCCTAAAAATTTAACGAAATTATAAAACTTCGCTGCAGATTTGAATGCGTAAATGTTTATAAAATTTTATTCATGATTTTCTCAGGAACGTGGCCAATTTGACGTTAAGAACACATGCTGTAATTGCTGCCGAGAAATACGCTTATGGATCCATATTTGCAACTGCGTCATTTCATTTTAGTGTACTTGTACCTTTACGATGGACTCTTAGCCTATTCATAAAACACTCACCTCAAGAATCCCTAATGAACCTTCGCAACGCTCTTCCACTGCTGCTGTTTTCGTGACTAATATTGCGAACGATGGCATCCTAATGTGAGACTTACAAACCTGCGGTTGTTTAGGCTGACTTTGACAACCACGTAAATCTAAGCAATGGCTGAACCGTCTCCTGAGCCGGTCGCAATAGTTCTATCAATTCTTCCCAGTGCAGATAGTCGTCTAAATTGAGAGAAAAAAAATTGCCGACGATTAAGTTACTTCTTAATGCCAAATTTGAGCGCAGCTCATGAGTTTTTCACCTTTTCGATAGATTGACGCAAAGATTTCGAGCAAGATATCTATATACAATTACAGACAACAATTTTATTTTTCACACATATTCCTTCAAAAAGCCCTCCGCTAACAGTTCTTGGCTGTCATGAAGGAAGCTCTGTGGTCGGAAAAATGAAGAGAGCAATTAAGTTATCGGGAGGTTGCGGGAGACAGCGCGTAGGACCATAGGAACGTTGCGCGGTGAAGAGATAACAATGACTGACTGATGTCGCTAATGCCGCTAACGCCACTAGCGAGTGAAGAGAATGTTGAACGGCGCTTCAGCTTGAGATGCACGCCCTGTGATCCGGTGAGAGCGAGCCGGCGCTTCGGCAACTGGAGAACTCGAAGAACACCGTCGCCGCCACGCAGGAAGGGGGGGTGCGCGGTGCGGCGAACGGTGGTGGCAGGAGCTCGCGCAGCAATCGGAGAACACGCGCGGTTGCCGCCATGGAGGAAGAGGGAGGGGATGGGGGGGAGCGCTCGCTGCCCCAGCTGCGGAGCTGGTTACGAGGAACTACGCCGACGACGACGTGAAACGCAAAAACGGGCGCCAAAGAGCTGCCCTCTAAATTGCGACTTTGATTCGCTTTCTACGAGAAATCCAGCGATGCTACGCTGAACGCGGATTGGATTAACGGTGCTGTGACATCACGGCTCTGACAGCGGATGAGATTTAAACTTAACGTCTCAAATTATATGCTGATTTGTTCGGCTTGAGATAAAGCCTCAAGTTGTAAAGAAATTTTAGGACACCAATAAAAACATCATTAAGGTAAAATTCTGGATCAGGCTTACACCCTCCACCTCTGCACCATGGAAATATGCGCTCAGCAGAGATAAAGGCATCGCGCCAGCTGCGCGGCGGTGAAAGGAACAGATGAGTGGGGTAGAGCGTTAACATAAAAAGTGATGAATGGTTGGTGAAGGATTTTAAAGCGGAGAGGTTCTATCACGCTATCGCGGTCTCATCTTTCATTGAAGCTTACCAACGCATTTTAAGTTTTTGTTTTGTTCAAGATCAGGACCGATATCCTTTATGAGGCAGCGTTAGGAATTGGCTCACAGCAGCTTTGTTCTGAATTAAGCCCAGGTGTTAAGCACTACACCGTGTTCAGTTAACCCCGAGCAGCAACAAAACATCCCGAGAGATGAGAACGCGGATTGCCTTTTACTTACTGCTAGCTTCAAATCCGCCTTGCTGCATTCGACGCCTCTGAAAGCCCGCGGCGATCCACGGGCGGTGCAAAAGGCGATTCTCCCGTTTTTGGGAGCGCGGAAACCTCTCTATCCCGGTGCGAGCGCCCTTCAGCCAGGCGGAAGGGAGAGCTTCGTAGAAACCTGACTCCAGATCGCAGGGGTGCGCCGCGGGGCTCGCGTTTCGAGGTCGGCGGCTCGAGGCCGATTAATAATCCGGTGCTTTCTTTTCTCCCCCGGTATAGTGTAGGGCAGGAGCCATGACAGTTGCTCGCGACCATTATCGGCCTCGCAGGCGCGCCGGAAAAAATGACACGGTTGGAGCGGCGGCGGAATGCGGCGCGCTTTTCCCTCCCTCGAGATGGATGGCGGCTCATTACTGGGCCCGCGTGCCCGTGAAATGCGAAAAGTAGCACCCGGCCGCGCATCCGCCGAACGGGAGAAAGGGAGACGCCCCCGATTCCCGAACGGGAAGCTCCTCCTCGGGCGACCGTGCTGCCGTTGAGAATCGGCCTGCTTTAAATAAGCCCCGCGAGCAGCACATCACCCAGTGATCGAACCACCTCGACGAAACCATGTTCGGATGTCGAAATAGATCTCAACCATGACACGGCAACGAGCATCAATTACTTCTGTGGCAGCGAGCAGGGCAAGGCGTGCTTTTCGAACATCAAGTTCTCCCGCGGGCCCTTTGCTAGCGCTTTGTGGCTCTGTACGGCGGACAACTAGATGTGTATTGCGCCGGAAGGCATACGGAGTCTAGCGAAAATAGTACGGCTGTTTCGGGGGAATAATGTTTGCTCTAAGCCACGGTACACCAAGAAGATGACAGAACAGAGTCTGGAAAAGCATGTTTGCAACGTCCAGCTTGCATACGCATACACCAAGAATCGCAGTACACACACCTTTGCGCCGTCCGTTCGCTGAACCCCTCGTTTCGTTCCACCGGCTGTGACGGCAGCTAAGCGAACAGCGTCATCTTCAAGCGGGACTCTGAGCGCTGGTCCAGCTTTTTTTGTGGCCAAATACTAAAACCCGTCGCGAATGCTTGTAGATGATGCAGGTGGCACTGTATTAGGTTTCTGGCTTGTCTCGTCTGAGTTCGAAAGCAAGCTTATCGTTACTTCAACGTGCCATAAGCTATGACCTGCCGTCTCTTCGTTTGCGCACGTTTTGCCCCAGTATGTGGCCCCATAAGCCTCTTTCAAGTATTCTGACTCTTCTATTTTCACATTGTTCACGTATGCGACTAAGGTCTTTTAATGCGTGAACATTAGAGCTCTCGTTACTTCAAAACAATGTACGGCATTGCGTTTGAAGCTAGTAGGGATAGCGAAATCTGTATCTCCGTTCTTGCATAGAGAAAAAAGGGGATGGATACTGAGAAAAGGGAGAAGAGAAGACGGGAGGTGACCGCTGGAGATAAAAAAAAAAAGAATGAACACCAATCAGAGTATAAGGCTGGGGAGAGTGGTGTGGGGGTATGGTGCGTTGCAGATGATTGACGGACTGCATCAGGCGAGCCCCTCCCGCCATCTGGACACATCCACGTCAGCGCCTGCTCCGTCCGGAGCAAATGCTAATGCTAACGCATATCCTGCCGCTTAATCACCAGCTAATTTTTATCGTCTATTGAAGCGGCCCATGCTGTAAGTGTTTTTGCTTTGTTTTTGTTCAAGATTCTAAGTGATATATTCCTGCCATGAAACTACCGCTTCACACCGCTTAACACCGTCAAGCGTATGCCACTGACAATTCGTAAACGCGCCCTTAAAGCATACACCGGATCATTGCGGTGTATACCCTAGCTTGCAAAGGTGGTATACGGCGAAGAATTTAGAGCTGAATATCACCGCTACTCCAAGCCGAACGTATTCAAGATCAACTTCTCCTGGCCCCTCGCTTTTTTGAAGAACATACTGTTTGCGGCATCGTACCCCAGGTGCAGCAGGAAACTACCCAACCTGAATGGAAAGATGAAATAGCTGTAGACGCCGAATCGTACGGGGATGCACAGAAAGTAGTACACCAGTGCGGCGGTAATAATACTCCTAATGTACCCACCATCACTGATAAGGAGCTTCAAGTTCAGGTAGAAAGTGGAATCGTCGGTACCTCTACGAGAAAAAGTCACTGCGCTTCTGCCGCTGTTGGATGGAGCATGCAAAAGACTCAGCTCCAGTTTGGTATTTCATATCTTGACATCTGTAGTGCGGACCTGCACACTTCAAGTGTGACGGCGAGGAGCTGTGCATTGCCCAATTATTTTTTTCTTTAAATGGACACTGTATTCGTTTGAAAATTTCATTAGCTTCCTATTCAAAACACCGAATGTTTAAATTTTCTCGTTCAATACTGCGAAATATTTTTCACTAACTTTTTAAACAGTGGTGCAATTGGTGATTAAACTATGAAGGCTTTCAGGCTTATCTGCAGAGCAAAGCACCGGTCTGAATGGACGGCGACGTGATGAACGATACCGGTTTATCTCCCTTATAGAAACATTTGCTTTGTAAGAGTAAAGATGACGCGACCGCGATTAAAGCCCTGGCCACATTGTTTGGAGGCATTCGTTAACGCATCAGAGGGTGTGGGCCAACGTAGCCGAACTAGAAGTATTGACCTCTGTGACGTGCTTGGGGATATTGTTACGTGGTGGCATGACAAGCGATGGAACACGACGACACAACAGAAACAGAATGACGTGATGACATGACGATGAAATATGCTTTTATGCCCAGCGGGCCTGGCGCTAGCGCTCCGCCCCGCGCCACTGCCCGCTTCGTCATCTTCGTAGCAATATTATTTACACTTTCCTAACACTGTGAGATGAAGCCTGAGATTTAATTTCGATTAGGTTATCGGGTTCAAAGCCAGTACCAAAAAAAGAAAACGAAAAAACAGCATGCATGCTTTGAAAATGCAGGTATGCAGATTTGCGGAGAGATAATAGACGACGGTCGCTTAGGGTGACAAACTGGGTTCCAACGGAAGGAAAGCGTAACAGGGGGCGGCAGAAAATTAGGTGGGCGGATGAGGTTAAGAAGCTCGCATGGGTCAAGTGGATTCAGCTAGCTTAGGACCTGGTTTGCTGTAGTGATATGGGAGAGGGCTTCGCCCTGCAGTGGAATAGTCCGGATGATGCTGATAATGATGATGATGATGATGATGATAATACAGATTTGAATCTGATTACGGTGCAATTCTCAAATAAATGAAGCAGCTGCCCTTCAAATAGCATGACGGCACCATTAAGAAAAGCGTTTCGCACATTGTGATCAATTCGAAAGGGCGCTACAAAGGAAGCGCTCATTCATCTGATCCCCGCCAATCACCGTGAAGGCCTGAATAAGTTGGCAGTTAGTAAATATGAAGAACGCCTCGGAACTGATTTTCGCAACACGGAATCTTGCTGAACCCTGGACACACCATAGAAAGAAACAACTAGTTACGGCCTTTCTTCTCGGGCAGTCGCCTGGATTTCACCGTTATGTACCGTCTTTGCCAAAGGTAACCAGGCTGCTCCGAAGGCTGCCGGAGCAAGCGCGCGGCCGTGTAGCGGCGTTGCGCTCGCTGTGGCTTATCGGTGCTCGTCAGCTCCGAGGGTACAACAGCTGACGTAACTTCGCATCCTCACTCTCGCCCATTGGATGATAAAAACTAGGCGCGTATGATGTGTGGGCTGTGGTTTCACGCGTGCGAAGCCTGTTTGTGCCCAGAGAGGGCGCTCAGTATAGCGACGGGGCTATTATCTCTTCTCGGCAACTGCGGAAAACAGAAAAGCAGGTGATAGTAGACACGGTGAGCTCTTGTTCATTTCTAGGACGAATATGTGCTATATTTGTCAGACAATTCTGCTCTGAAATAAGGGTTCCGTAAACGAGAAAGCAGTCATGTGCATGAATCGGCTAAGCATGAGGAAGCTTTCATTATCGTTTGTTACCTATACCAAAGCTTACCTACAAGCAAATGCAAGAATTTACTAGAATCAAACATTGATCTTATTTATGCACAGCCTCCCCAAGGGACTAGCACAATTTTGGAAGCCTAAAAGAGAGATAAGGTGGCTTGGAAGGGTTCACAAGCTTTCCCATAATTTTGTACCGGAGTTACGGTCCGTAAAATGGCAGTACGCAAGGCACCTCGGGGAAAGTATGTTGAAATTTCAAGGTGCGTTATCATTCTTTATGTACAGGCGCATCAAACACGCAGGAAAGCGCTATTCTTCTGGTGTGTTTCAGTAGCAGATTGCAGAACACAAGCACGTATAATTATATAGCGAGAAACGCGGCATCTGCTTCAGGGCAGTTGCCGAGAAGAGCGAATAGCCCCGTCGCTGTACTGAGCGCCCTCGCTGGGCATAACCAAGCTTCGCACACGTGAAACCGCAGCCCGCACATGATACGCGCCTAGTTTTTATCATCCAACGAGCGAAAGTGAGGGTGCGAAGTTACGTCAGCTGATGTACCCTCGGAGCTGACGAGCACCGATAAGCCACAGGGAGCGCAACGCCGCCACACGGCCGCGCACTTGTTCCGCCAGCCTTCGCAGCAGCCTGGTTACTTTTGGCAAAGACGGTACTGCACAAATATACTTTTAGTCATGTTGTGCGCGTGGCGCTAACTATCCATGCGGGGTTTACGGACATGGATAGGACCTCTCAAGAAGCTCATGCGTGCAGGGTGCGGTATAGGAAAGGGACCGCTTTTTATAGGGAGGAGGTTCTATGGGGCTGAGAAGCTAAGGGCAGCTAAGCAGGACATTTTTGAGCAGTAGAATTGGTGACAATTTTCCGGTTGTAACGTCGTCCACTATTTCAGCGGCCCCAAGCTTGTGTGGCACACCGGTGAAATGCTGAAGAAAAAATAATAATACTGCGCTTCCAGGGATTCCCTGCGGCGATGTCTCGCCATTTACAGAGGGAATGTGTACATAGATCCCTGTACACTAACTACGCTGACGTAGTTAGTGTCACTACGCGAACCGCCCCTCTCAAGAAGAAGGTCGCTATTGTTTTATGTGTACTCTAGAGCAGCACAATCAGCGCAATCACGAGAATGTGCAAAGCACCGAAGATTATGAGCTTCTTGTACGCTTCAAGATGCAATTAATACCATTATTGTCTTTATGTCAATGACATGTTATATATATTTAACTATTTATTTCAAAAATCTCAAAGATGAGTACGAGGTTTTACATGAGGGGCAGTCTTAACAGTTATCGCGGTTAACAGAAAAATTGTGCAATGACGGTTTTGAAATGGCTTGCAATAGAAATAACACAGATGTCAGGGGAAGATCGTTCCAGTCGATGGGTGTCCTTAAAAAAAAATGAAATGAATTGAGGAGCGTTGTCGGTAGGGGAACTTGGCAGATAAGCGGCCAAGATGTGGCTGATACGGCTGGATGTCCGATGAATCGGCGTGATCACTGCAGTGCTAGGCGATAAAGCATGGTAAATTTATGATATAAACAGAGTCTAGATATTTTACGGCACGCTGGTAAGCTTGGGAGACCGCGTTTAGAATAGTGAGGCTAGTATCGCGAGAGTAGAGAAGATACATCTAGCTACACTGTTTGGGGTAGATTCAATGGTAGATATTAGGTTTTGAAGGTGCGGGTCCCACAAAGCTCTGGCGTACTCCAATTTGGACTTTACAAGAGTTATATAAGCTGGATGTTTTACAGAAAAAGGTACTTGAGCTAGATTGCGTCGAAGAAGCCAAGTATGCAGTTAGAATCGTTAGTAACGGATCTAATGGGAGAGTGCCATGTAAGACCAATGCAAATTGCGACACCTAAATATTTCAAAGAACATGCCGATGAGATAGTAGTACTGTTTAGTAAGTAGTGGTGCGAAGAGTAATGCATTAAGCTCCATCCACCGAATGAGTTTAATTTTGTAAAGAAGAGCGAGGCTAAGCGCGAAAAAAACTGTCACAAGGGGGGGGGGGGGGGGGGGGGTATAGCACAACTGAAAGAATTGTAATCTGAAATGCGGGCTCGAGAAAGGAAACGTGCATGCTTAGCTGACTTTCGAAAGAGAAGGGAAGACGGTAGGTTAAAGTATAAGGCCTGAATTTTTAACCAAGATAAACTAAGCCTCACTCTCCCCTTCAAAAAAAAAAGTTTATTTATGAAGGGTGAGCAATAGTGAGCAGCAGAAAGCAAAGGTCACAAATTTAATACTCTCTTCAGTATGAAGGCGGATAAGCCTCCCACGTAAGCAGCACATGTACAGTATTACGTTTCTTCTATCTCACAGCTAGCCAGGGAGGTTCTTGAGGCATCACTAATTCGTAAGTACAGAAGCAATAAGCGGGTCTACGACACTTCGATCGATCTGATTGAAAAAAAAAAAAAGGATCCTTGCTAAGTAACATCTGCGCCGCCTTGCACGATAAAGTCCGAGCTAAGTCCAGAGTTAAATGGTGTCTTTAGAAAGACCAAGCTTATTTAAGACGGCTCGTGTTCCGAACGTCGAACGCTTCGGGTTCATGTTCACCAGAGTGGCTTCCCAGAACGGCCTCAGCAACCACTTGGGGCATTTTTCCTCGTAACACAATCTTAAGCCGCAAAAAGCAATGGCACGGATTTTACACAACGCAAAAATGACGGAATGTGTACATCTTACAGCAGGGGCAGTGCCAGCGCATCCCTGTATTTCCCTAATTTCTCTACTTAGACACCTGGCGTCCTTGTGTCTTAACCAAGACAGCACTAGAGTCGTAATCATACAAGCGACTTATTCAAGTCAGGACTGAAGCCCAGTCTTGACTCCAGTCTTAAGCGGCCATGGTGGCCTATTCTTTAGACTCCAGTTAAGTCTGGACTTAGCTAAGACAGTCTGACGATTGTTTTGTGCAAGCGGGCTGGTTTCAGTATAATGTGCAAGCTTTCCACTTGGTTCGTTCTTAGTTTTCTTGCTCATTCGGTAACGTTTAGCCAAGTTTTATTGTTGTTTCAGCTTATCTTGCCTTAATGCTCTGGTTTTTTTTTTTGTTGGTTTTTTTCAGCTACCATGCCGCCTACTCAATATTATCGGTGGATAGCAGGTCATCGCGCTTCGTTCACTGTCTTCGTATTTTTGTTTCCAATTTGTTCAGTTGTGAACTTGAGTTCATCCTGTGTTCCTCATTGGCTCTATTTTTCTCGATCTAAGGCACTTTTTCAAAATCATGAGCTACCAATCAGCTTCAAGTCTCAACGGACTTGGCACTGATAGCTCGCCATGAGGCTGCCGTGCGGATCGCCCCATGGCGGGTAACTACTCTCCTCTTCTGGCCTACCCGGCTAATATTGAATCACGAATCACCAGTACACACAAGCCACCCTGACGAAGTATTTTTTACGCATGTCAGCAGAAATTGGAACGCTTCAACGCTGATTAAACGAATGTGGAGCGAAAGCTTTGACTGCGGACGGCTGAGCGTTCCATCGAACACAACCAGCATACCGTTGAAGGAGGAGGAAGAGGAGGAGGAATGGCAGGGAGGTTAACCCGTAAAAAAAACCGGTTTGCTACCCTGCACTGGAGGAAAGGGGTGAGTGGATATAAAGGTTGTAAGAGAGGGACTGGTGAAGTTAGTACAGTCACATCACAGGCATGTCACATCACATCATGTCACAGTCATATCACGTAACGTAACAGCAAATTCATAGCATTTATATTAGGCCTGTGGTTTCCATAAAGCGGAGCAGTGCCTGGGAGGCTGCGGTGAAGGTGAAAGGTGAAGGGTGAAGGTTGAAGGTATCAAATTTCAATGGCGTTCTAGGCAGAATCGACTTTCATGTGATGTGCATGCGATGCAGGAAGATACTTTCCTTCTCCACTCGGTCAGCTCTTCGCGGCGGCGGTCAGCTCTCCTCCTCCTCCTCCTCCTCTCTGTAAGAACGCAGCGCTGGAACCAACGAGGTTATAAAAAAAAAAACACTGCTGCAGTAGAAGTTGCCTATACCGACCTATGAGGCGAGGTGAAGCCAGCCGCGGCCATCTTGAGGTGGGCAAGAAGCGGCCTGAGAAGCGCTTGGGAGCGCTGTTCGCCAGCGTCACCAGTGTGTTTGAAGTGTTTCAAAAAGTTTGAAGTTATGATACAATGCTATGGGCTATCAGGTGAGCCATACTGGACGTCTCTGAATCGATTTCACCCATCTGGATACTTAGATCTCGACGATATCCGAGTAGGGGGCGTTTTTAGCTCTACTCAGTGTAAAAGTAGCAGCTCAACCTAAATATAAAAGCTTTGAGCCAAGCCGTAGCAACGCTAGTATTGCACAATTACGTACCTTATATCGAGTATAATAGGACTGGATTGATTGCGTCTTAATTAAACATGGTGAAATAATTGACTGCTATTAAGCTTAGAACTTTACGGGACATCATCGAGTCATATGTCGTTAGATGGCTTATGTTGAGTATAATTCCAATGGGCTAATTATCGGCCCAAATTCATTACTACTAATTAGCTAATTGTGAATGAAAATAAAATTCATTGTATAGCTCCAAATCGTATATTGTTGGATAGCTTATGTCTGGTATAAATGCACTGAACTAACTGCACGTCATAATTATTCACCGCTAAGTAAATAATTGGTTTACTTGGTTTGGGCGCCCGTCTCGGCTGCGGGAGGTGGTCAGTTCGAAACCCACCGCCGGACACCCACCGGTAAAAATGGGTACAAGCGTCCCCCGGCCTGGTGCTCGGCTTTTACAGGGGTGTGCGTTTGGGAGAAGCTCCGTAAACCCCGCTGCGCGCCCCTCCTCCGCAGTGGGCCCAAACCCAGTTTCGAACCTCGCAGCCTGCGAGGTTCGCAGGCTGCGATTCCATCGCAGCCTGCTATCGCGATTCCACCCAACGGTGGAATCGCGATAGTGATTATGACAAATGGACAATGGACAATCGCTATACTGCCAACCTTCTCGAATTCATAAGCACAACTGGACTGCACTCCTTCTTTTAACTTTCTATCTCCTGCATCCCATTCCCCCTTTCTCAACTTATGCCTTGTGGCAAACTCTTCGAAAAAAAAAAAAAAAAAAAAAAAAGTAAATAATTTTGGTTAAAATTGAGATGTGTTCTATATTTTCAAGTCATATTGTAGCGAAGCTTATATCGAGTGAGGTTGCACTGAACTGCGACACTGCACTACACTAACGTCTTAACTTCTGATGACTAGTTTTTAGGAATAAAATGGAACTTCGACAAGTCATATATTGTTGAAATGGTCTCGACGCATACAATCCAAACTCAAAGTCTGAACAACGCAAAATCCAAGCAAAACATAGCTACTACCCGTCTAATTTTGTTGAACCTAGTTAGGCGGCCAATTTCTTTGTATGCGGTTACCTTGATCAGATTGGGCCCATGAGCTGCAGATTAGCATGGGAATTCCTTCGCCAAGGCCCACAGAAGCTGGAGTTAAGGCTCCCTCTAAAAGCTTAAAATATACCTAGTTCTGGTAAAACGTAAACATAATATGCAAAGTAATTCGCTTTTCTTCGTGGTATTTAATGCACTCACTTGAGATGTAGAAACGAAAAGTAATGTTGTGAAGATAAAAGAATTCAAAGCATTAGAAATAACTTGAAACAAGCCTGAGAAACTATTGCATTCAGTACATCGAAAAAACCGAGAAGAAAAAACCGGGCTTGCGAAGGTTTCCACCCGGTTGGCTGTTGCGAAAGCCGCCACCGCCACGACGGTCGCCACCACCCCAGCTGCTGCTACTATAGTCTCTGCTTCTGCCGCCACGTCCGTTCATTTTGAGGATGCTTGTACATAGCTTCCGATAATTTACAAAAAGAAACACACCTCTAAATAATAAACCTGAACATAACACTGATACAGGCAGCTTTATTAATCACAAAAGCAGCAGATGCCATCAAGCTCGTAGCGTTTGTGCCAGCTAAAAAAGTAACAAACTGAAAAGGATAAAGGGAGAACGTCGATTCTGGAGGATTGCACACAACACAATACGAACTAAATCGTTTATATTTCGGCAAACATACAGAATTTGCTGGCTATAAGATGCTTGTAATTGAAATAGCAAGTTAATGCAACGCTCGCACATAGCAAAGTGAATTATGAAAATTCGAAAATTTCTTGCTGAAGTGAAAACAAGACAGGGTTTCTTCTTCCGAATACATTATTCACCAAAAAAGAGCTCCGCTAGATATATGCGAAGCTTGTTGTTGTCTATGAGATGCTGGTTCAACTGAAAAAACAAACTTTTCTCTGCCACATGCTCTACACTTCTTACACTAGGCGCTTTGTTTTCAAATGAACTCTCGGAATGATTTCAAATTCTGCTTTCAACCTATGCAGCCCCTTCTCTGTTCGCTTAATTACCAATTAATTTTTCTTTAAAGTAGACGGCGGCTACTTACGTGCTATGAAGGCGAAATCCATTCTACATTATTTAACTTAGTCTAGCCTAACCCAAATTAGTCACATTTAATCCAACCTAATCTGCATAATTCAACCTGATCGGTTCTTCTATAACTTCGTCGCCGGAACACCTGTGGAACTGCGCAGCTGGCTGCCATGGTTACGGGGCATACGCAGCAGGGTCTCTTAGGCGACCACTGCTTTATATGGCGTAGTGAAACTTTTCCTTAAAATGCGCACCAAATTTTTTTTTGCGCAGCTCGCACATGCAGTATTCTTTTTGATATGGTAATTTTAATGAAATGCTGCGAGGAAGCAATTAAAACTCCGTACTAATAGCATATATAGCACGCTTTGTAATGAGGAGCAAAACTTCAGCGCCCAAGAAGTACAGAAAAGTATACGCACTAGAAGAGCTCCTTTCGCCTTTCCTCAGTGCGCGTACATTTTTCATTTCAAAATGAACTGCGTCCAAATAGCCGAACTTCGCCGTTTTCTTACAATAATTTTCATTCGCAGATCACCTGTCTAGAAACAATATATCTGACAAAGGGCTGCTCTGAAAAAGTTCCTTTACTAGAGGTGGAAGGTGTAAAGGTGCAATGTTTCCAGCACCGTAAGTAATGCCGCACTCAAGCTTTCATTGAAGATGAAACAATGCCGACTTAGTTGTGATGAACAACGCGTGCCACAGAACTCGGGCTCAAAGTTGGCAAAGTCGGGGCCGCGCATCCGAATAAGAACTGTATTGCGGTCTCGGATAGTTGGGTAATCGCTGCGCCATCCGAAGTATCTCAGATATCGAGGCCTTTCTCCATATACAGGGGCGAATTTCTTATTCAAGGGGGATGCGGCGATTCCTAACAATTTAGTTATTTAAGCGCGCAATGCAAACAAATTTGGCATGCTTATTTATCTGTTGTCGTAATTTCAGAACTCGAATTTAATTTAGGCTACGTGATAGTTGATTAACTACCATTAATTCCCTCGCAAAGTCACCCCCGGTTGTTAAATATTTAAAGGGCAAGTACACAATTTTGTCCTCAGTGTGCCCACAATCTCTTTTCGAGAGCATGAAATATATTTTTAAATTTTTTGACGTATCCAGTACAGATAAAAATAAAGTTCAACACTAGCTTTCATATTTATGTCAAACCTTTGCTTAGTGTTCTTCCCTATTGCATCTTTATAATGAAATATAAACAGCTTTGCAACGCTCCCTAATTTCCGACAATTTATGCCAAAAAAGAAAAGCTATTTCACTTTTGTTTGTTACGACATTCGTAAGAATGAGCAGTACTCATATCTGAATACCTAGTGTCTGAGGAAATTGATCTGAACTGTTTTCTCTTCCGCCTCGTTCATCGCCTTCGGTATTTTTGTGTTTGCATAGGGAACTGCGACATCTAAACAACAGAAGTTCTCCTCATACCCCTTCCTTTTCCAAGTGATAATACTGCGCTGCTCTATCGTCGCATATCCGCAGAATATGTGATGCTAAAGGACCACGAGAAGCATGATTCGCTTTCAGTTTTCAAAGACCACGCACAAAAGCCATGATTTATATTTCTATTGCACATCTCATCTGTATCGTCACGGTACACATGAAGGTTCGCGCATTAAGAACAAAAAATTAGGAGAGTACAAATTTTGACCAAATTGACATTTTCCTATGCCACTCAGACCTCTCTCTCCCCTTTCCTTCGAAACAGCAAGCCCAAAGAATGTCAGGTTACTCTCGATGACAAGTCAGCAGTCGTGTCAACCGAGAGTCTGAAGCCTGTTTACAACAGCAACTTCCGCAGTCTCGTCCATTTTGCTCCACTGTTGATCTCGTCCCCGCCGATACCTACACCACCTAACCGTCGCTCGTACATTCTCTGATCACGGAACTTCGTCTCTTGAAGAGGGAATCCAAATGTCGACGCCTTGCATGCAGCAGTCCACCTGAATGAATGATTGATGCGATGGCGCGAAGTCGCGAGGCCCGATGCGCCAGCCATGTTTGAGAATAAAGGCTGGTCTTAACGGTCATGCTTGGCTACGTGGCTTCCATCACCCTTCGCGGCAGCTGTAACCTTACAAGACGGGAACGAAACGGGTGGTCGGAGAACAAACGCGTTGTTTGCGTTCTAGTTAGAATCAACAAGATAAGGATGTGGGTTGCGCATGTAATGCGAAGGCAAAAGAACCGGTGGTCTTTAGGGTAACTGAGTGCATTCCATGGCAAGACAAGCGCAGCACGCGGCGGGAGAAAGTTATGGAGTTATGGTGATTAGATGGACCTAGCTGGAACAAACATTTGCGTAAATAGGGGTATATGGGTGAGGATGTTGTGCTGCAATGAATGCACTCAGGCTGGCGATGACGGTATTGGTCACCAGTCGAAGCAAAATATTACAGCGAAATAACCGCTGATGCCAAAACCGAGTATGGTATGTAATATGGTAAATGTTGTTTTTCATCCCATGGTGACTTCGGCTATGAGATGCTCAATAATAGAGAGCTGTGGATGAATTTCGATTCCCAAAGTTCTGTAAGCTTCACTGACGTCGATCGCTATGTACACGGACGCCTTCAGATTCGTCTCCATTGGCATTGAACCCCTGTCATCAGACTACGCATCTGAGCGCTCCACTCACTTACCACCACAAGTATGTACTATAATCGACCTATACTGCTGAAAAGGGGCCGCTCCCACTGCGGGTAACTGGAGTAGAAAATGGGTCACAGATAACCTGATAAAACAGGTTGTAACTTCGAAAAAACATTTTCCTTGCTATTGTAGAAAGCAAATTTAAATAACAAACTGCCGCGATATTTGTAAATTCAGCTGCAATCTTGTATAACTCGCGGAATAACTTTACCGCAATAGCATTAAAAGACCCACTCTCCAGAAAATCTATCGCCAGCGGTGCTGGCGAAGCAATTAGCTGTGGTTTAGCTTGTGGTTAAACCTTTGAGTTGAGAGAGCTATCTGCATGGCTACGCTTAAGTTCGGCTTGAAAGTAGACATAGCTTTTGCACATAATAGTTTACTCTACGATTTCAGCTTTGTTTATGCTGTAGGGGGCACTTTTGACCACTAAAGTATGATGAGGCGAAATCTATCACGCGGTGGTCCGAAGCCCTCCATTACGGCGCCTCTTTCCACTCACCCCCTTCCCCCAGTGCAGGGTAGCAAACCGGTTTCTTTTACAGGTTAACCTCCCTGCCTTTCCACATCTTCCTCCTCCTCCCGACGATATGCATGTGCACTTCGGGTTGGGGATCGCTTGGATAAAAAGATATACATGAATAAGGAGCGCTGAACTAGTAATGTTGCATTTGTTCCGATCACTAAAACCGCCGAGAACAAGACGTGCTATAATTTCACCTCTTTACTCATCTTCAACGTTTTCCCATTCACGTTATTCTTTTTGAATCGTTGTTTGTGCATGCTTCGTTTTGTATTGATTTAATGGTTATAAGCGGCTCCTCTGAAAAGAATAAACTCTGTTGTCAGCTGACACACAACCTGTGTCTTGTATTTCATCCCATTGTATCGCACAAGTTCACTTTTCTCCATCGTATGTATCAGCTACTCAGACCCTGCTCTTAGCCTTTGACTGTACTAGGTGTCAGCTTGGTGGGGTCATACGCGCATGACCACTCCGATATTATGATCGTCCGGTTAATTTCTCATCTTGGGTACGAGTGATACCTTGATGAACCTGGACAAACCTTTTATAATGTAATACGAGAATTAACGTGATAAACTTTAGAGCGGTTCATTCTTTTTTGTGTACTATGATGGGGCAGAACTGTAAACTTGAGGCACCTTAATTTTTAGATCGTTCTTTATGGCTAGTTGGTTTACTTCAAGGAGAAATATAGTTGGTTGGTTACCCTCTACGGTACTTCCCTGATGGGGCTGGGACAGGTAGGTCACCGCCTCTTGCGACGGGGGCTAGCCTGGCACAACATTTTTCTCTTGTAAACCGTCAATGCACCCGCCACCGCTCGGTGGTGGACGACAGCTGTTGTTGCGGCGCGCATCTTTCTCTCCCTCTTCCTTTTCTTTCTTCTCTACTTTCTCTCCTGTCCGCACGAGGCAGCGGAGATGGCTAAGCTACACAGCCAGTAGCAGGCCCGTGCATTTTTTTTTCCTTCTTCCTACAGCCACAACAACAACAACAAATATAGTTATACGAATGCAAGCAAAAGAAACAAACGCAACAGCACGGGCACAGCCAACGCGTTGTTAATTATATAATATGGTGCTAATTCAATGTTTTGGGATATTTCCAATCTTCATCGTAAATATTTTCAACCTAGTGTCCGTAGTCGGCTGGTCGAGTAGTAGATGCCCGTTCTATTTTAGTAATATTGAGAACGGTGGTATATTTATATCCTTACCCGTATGTGAATGGCTGTACTTCAGCAGCTGTGCGCTTTCTGAAAACTTCAACATAATTAGCTACTACGCGATGGTCCTACTACGCAGGTAAGTTGGCAGATACCCGACGCCCGAATGTATTTGTGCTGCTGACGTCATAAGAGCCAGCTGAGGACTGTTTAACAATCATTGATAGACTGCCGCAGGAAGTTTGCAGCAGTGACGACCTCGGAAAACACTAATGCACATTAGGAGAGGCCGCTAGAGTTTTGTCCTGTCACAGATATAATTCAGTCAGTTTACTTTGGCAGAGTTGTAGTTAGTCCAGTTGTACAGCACAGCCTGGACGCGCGCGTGCACTCTTGTCCAGCACATCAAAACATTTGCCTTTTTACAACGGTCAGGACAATCAGCATATGTGACAACATTAAGGCCACCGTAATAAGTCATCGTCTCCGTGCGCACGTACAGGGTCAACCGCACTAAGTGGAAATACGACTTCGCGCGGCTATTTATCTACGGAACGTCCTTGCATATAAGCCGTTAAAGAATCACTACACAGTAACATAGCGAAAATCCCTATGAGTCACAATAACCTCATACAAGTTCTCATAGTAAACTCATACTAAACTCGTATAAATCTCATATCATCTCATACAGATCTCATTCAACGTATGAGAAATATATGAGATTGTATGACATTGGTGTCAGTTTAGTAGGAGAAATCTGTATGATGTTATTGTGACTCATTTGGTTTTTTCACTATAGTAGCGCACGAGAAGGTGGTGCTTTGTGTCCTGTTCCACTTTGAATCGGTTTGCTATACAGGTTTGTACGCAATATGGTACTCGGCGGCATGTGCGCAGCGACGCGAACCTGCGTTCCCACTAAGTGTGATGGACACTGTGCAAATATGCATACACAGTATCTATAATGAGCTCGGAACATACCGAGATAGAGATTGGCAACGCGTGCGTTTGATGTGAACTTTACTTTTTCACATACAATAAAAAAAAAAGAAAATCTTCCAGTTACCACCGGAGATTGCGCATTTGAAAAGTGTCTCGAGGTCGAACTGCAAGCGAATCGGTAGAACCATGACAGGTGAGCTGACGCTGGTTGCGTCTCAGAGCGTTGATACTGCTTCTAAGACTCCATATCGAAAAAGTCACAATGCCAGCGACCAGTTGAATGTATCATTGTCTGTAAAGAGAGAACAAGCAGGTTGAGCATTTCGTTAAAAGAAAAAAGCATTCCCAAACAATAAAAAGGCGATATATATCCTCATTTTGCCCACGTTCACTTTCATTCCTCGTGTAAATACTGCATTATTCCAAACACGCGATCGAACCCTTAACAAAGAAGTAAACACTGAGCGCCACCACCCACTACTGTTCCCAAGGATGCGGGATCGCATCCCGGCCTCGGCGGCCGCTTTTCCATGGAGGCGAAAAGCAAGGCGCCCGTGTGCTGTGCGATGTCAGTG
The DNA here is from genome assembly GCF_055883805.1 of Amblyomma maculatum. Classification (NCBI taxonomy): domain Eukaryota; kingdom Metazoa; phylum Arthropoda; class Arachnida; order Ixodida; family Ixodidae; genus Amblyomma; species Amblyomma maculatum. The sequence continues at coordinate 39,388,628 of NC_139352.1, forward strand.
CTCGTTAAAGAACCCCAGGTGGTCGGAATTTTCGGAGTCCTTCACTATGGCGTCTGTCTCTTATAGCCTGAGCCGCTTCGGGACGTTAAACCCCACAAACCAAACCAAACGAATAGTGCCCTCCGCGATAATGTTGTTGAGGGAGGCTTAAATAGTGCCTTCCAAAAGAAATGCACTGTAAATGCTCTGCAGCTGCCTAGAACGGTCAACTCAGTAACAGATGTGGGCCATCTATGTTCCTAGACTGTTTTGTACAAGTGCTCGGATAATCCATATTTTCTTATGGCGAATCAAATATTCTTGTGTTTGATTCGCTGAACGAATCAAGTACACGACTATTAACCTTTCTTTAAAGCAAATCAAACAAGCTTTCACGTTGTCACAGTTATCGGATAGCTGCCACGAAGCTTTCTCCAGTGAAAGTTCGAGAACAAGGTCCATCCCGACGTTGGATAGCTTGCTGGCGCGAAACGCCTGCGACGCGGCCCATTGATTCAATGCTATAGACTTCATGATTGAGCGACTCTGCAGCCCTTAGGTAGATAGAGTCAACCGTTCCTTTATGCCCAATGTCGGAGGATACGACTCACGGCGGTCTTATCTTGCCCCCAGCTCATATACCCGAGTCTGTTGCCAACCCAAAATGAATACATTGAAGTGGTGCGAAATAGTCCCAGCACAAGTAATTTATACATTGTGCAGAATTGTAGCTCGAATCTTTGTAATTTTATTTGTTCACATTTCAATTTAGAATAATCGCAAACACGCGTTCCTGCCTCTACGTCGGTCGATGCTGTAACATATGCTTGTGGCGCATAACCTCGAATATTCTCTGACCTCTGGTTGAGCGTGGCCGGGAGTGGCAGTGATTCTGCTATTCGGTGACCACGTTTTTTGCTGTCACCACCACCAAGTCCTCCAGTAATCACTGGGTACAAGTCAGTCCAAGAAGAATTTCGTTTCACCTCGATTTATGTGCTTGTCCAGCGCATCGATTTTCAAAGTCAAGTAGTACATCGCTTGCTTCTCAATGGGATGTTTTGAGCGTTCAGTTGCTACTGGTGAAGTTAGTCAGTTGACGCTGCAATGCGTATCAATTTACTATTTGCAATACCTCTGCCTGCGGCTAAGAGTTCGTTCGGCTTTCGCCGTGTCGAGCTTCAGATGGTGCTCTTAAATATCAAGTGACTTTAGATACTTTTCATTTAAAGTCTACGGCAGACGTTAAGACCTGTAGACGAGGGGAGAGCATGAAAGGTGGTAGGAGAAGACTTTCAGTGGTCATATTGGTGGCATCTGGCCGCCATTGTAAAATAGGAGGCGTTGTCGGGCCCACTGTCTAAGCCGTTGTCACTTACAGTACCGAAGTGTTCCACCAACGGAGTGGTGGCATCTGGCCGCCATTGTAAAATAGGAGGCGTTGTCGGGCCCACTGTCTAAGCCGCTGTCACCGCTACGTTACAGTACCGAAGTGTTCCACCAGCGGAAAGCTGCGCCTGCTTGGATTTCAGGGAGCAGGCTTTGCCACGATTCAAGATTCGCGAGATTAACGCTATCATGCTGGATTCTGTTTTTAAAAAGTACCACTCGCAGAGCTAAGGTGTTCTACATTATGATACGAGTGCCGGTCATATAGAAAGCGTTCTCAACAATACCCCCGGAACGAAGACAATGGCAAGACAAAGACGAGCACTGTGGCTGAAGGAAATATACACTTGCCAAAACATAAACGCTTTTAAAAAGATGTGTCCCTACGGGTCCCTTGGTCATAATGAACGTAAATCATATTCGGACGGGATTCGGTTGAGAACCTGTCTGAGAAAGAGCACTGCGGCAAAAATACTGCAAACGATGCAATATGCGAGATCGTCAGGAACGCAGCCGACTTGAAAGGAAGGCAAGGAATGCTGGTTTTGCTGAAACAACCCAAACATCAAGCGCAAACACAGTTTTCTTAGCGGAGCTGCTCGTTAATCGCTCATTTATTCATTTCGAGCTTCAGTACTGAGCATCGAGCACAGTGCATTAGGCTTTGACGAAAACCCACCCGTCTGAATGCCCTTGATGGTGCCTCACAAACGCACACTAGCCGCAGTAGTGCTGCACACATTTTTCACCTCGATAAGACGCAAAAGTGCACTTGAATTGTGGAGCCCAAGTCTAACCGCTGTGTCAGAACCTTATGCAGCTCTATATGAGAGACGCCAAAGCCAATGCAGTTATTAACTTGTATAGAGTGTTCCGTAGATAGCTTTACCGGGCACACATCCATCTATTCCTTCTCATTATTTATCATGCTGGTATTTCTTCGTTGGTAAGAGTGATAAATGCACCGGCCGCGCTTTGCGTTTTCGCTCAGTATCCGGGGCTGAAGCAATATGTCTACTTATTATTCCCAAGAGCGTTTTACAAAAGCGTTTTCTCAGCGGACGAGTCCTTACTCTTTCAAGTGACTATTAATGGCTGCTTCAAGAGACAATGCCGACATATTGAGCCTGGCCTATATCAAAGTCGGTCATTAACGTAGCTGTGAAAGCAGGTAGTACGGAAAGCCAGCAAATGTTATATGTGCGCCCATCAGGTGTCTCTGACGTCAATGCTGCGCTCAGCGCTACCGGTGGACAGTTCTGCGTCTTGGGCCCGTATTCCGAGCTTGCATCATTTTCAAAAGTGTCGTTATCTCCCCGACCTCGAGTCATCTGATCGATGGAAACGCCGGAACATGATCTGGTAGGGACATCCGGCTCCGGTGTGTCCACCAATCGGAAGACTTGAGGTCGGGAAGATAGCGACACTTTAAATAACGACGATAATTCGGAACACGGACAGCGAGTTCGAAGCGCCCCGTAGGGAATATATATAGACAGATGCTTTCAACATAATTTTGTGGTTTCAGGCTGAACCTGGGGTGTGTCACTTCATGAAGAAAAGCCACAGATACCCGAGAACAGATGGCCGGAATATGAAGCACCATTTAAAAGGAAACATATTCTAAAACGCACAACATGTGCCAGTGGTAGTCAAACCAACGGCTGGAACCGGGAGGGAGTGTGATGTACTTACTGAAACGCATGAAAACAAAAACTGCCGAACAATCTTCCCCTTTTCACAAAGTACTAATATAGACAGCGGTTCGTTCACTCTTGGCATGCGCTTTGAAGAAGACTGTGGCAAAACATGCAAAGTCATTGTGGAGTTAACTTTCGGAAACTGCATGTTAAGGGCCTGTTCTGAAGCTGGGCATACCCCTAATAGGCATTCGAACAGCTATTGTCTCTGTCGGCTTGGCGTGACACTATCACGTCTATCGCACAAGTTTTTTCTTGACTTCCAGTGTTCTACTTTATCCGATTCCTTGGTGTGCCCGGAAACTTTTGCCTTGATAAGCGCAAGTGCTGTAATACGTCAGTGTAGGTTAATAATGATTGTGGGGAGTCCGAGCCTTCATGGAGGGAGGAGGAGGGAACCCGGGGGAGAAAAGCTCGGGTGGCGGCATGTGAACGCCTCTACATCCTGATGACCTGGTACCCAAATAAGTTATTCGTGCGAAGCGCATACCATTTCAGGATCTTGCAGGCTAGCGACGCTATTCGGCCCCGCATATAATTTTTCTTAACAATCCAGTAAAGCTTCCACTATTGATCCAGAATTATTTTCAGCCGAATGTAAATTTTGCAGGCCAAACGCATAACTGTACCATATGGTACGGGCCTGCCAGGCCAATAGTGCCTTGGACACTATACAGCCGCCAACGTGGGAAGGACGGGAGGCAGCCCTGTCCAGCTCTGACCTCGACGACCAGCGAGACCTTGTGGAAAGAGCGAGGGCGGCGGCTTTACCCAACGGAATCCCGGACTAAGGATCCGACCAACCTTCCCGTAAATCCCCCTCCCTTTATCCTTTCAATAAAAACGTTTTCATTATCAGCTGGACTCCTATGTACTGACGTCTACACTACACTGGCTCAATATTAAAATCGATGAATATTGAAGGGCTACAATGATCCACGGGACACGTAGTTCTCAATGGGCATGACAAGCGAAAGCAAGCAAACATCGCAATTCGATGTCCTTTGTTGCCACAAATACCTTCCTGTTGCCGCAGTTGGAGGCATTGCGCTCCTATCAGTACATACGTCACGCCATCTGCCACCGTACCGTGTATGCAGCCTGTGCGCGTGGTAAAGGTGCTCACCGCACACAATACTGAGTAAAGACCAGGACCTGTGCCATTTCGCAAGTGCTACTACGCAAGAAATGGACGAACCCTTCTTAGCACCTCCTCGAGTGCCGCGAATACAGCTTCATGATTACGTGGCAAACGGAATGCAGACATAAGTTAGACGTGGCTTTATCCATGGCCCACACCAACGTCCACCGTATCGTTGCTGAGATTAGAATGGATATGTCGGACGCTTTTTCGAAATGATGGAGATGTTTCGACCACCATTGACAGCAAGAATAAAAGATGGTTGTCTGCTTCGGATTGATGTAGTCCTTACATTCGAACAATGAAAGCATCAGACGCCTTTTAAATACTAGTGGCCGTCTGAGACCCAACGAAACATCCTGAATTGAAGGTCTGGTAAGGTTTGTTCATACTCGAGTTGCGAATCTTCGTGATATTTCCTCGTAGCTTGGCCTTCTTAATCAAGGGTAGACGTTTGCGTATAATCTTACTGAGCGATGCAAAAGGCAGTTTCGCGCGAAAGCTCGGCAGTACGGCGTTGGTTTTGCGTATACCGCTGCTTTAGGGTACTCAATAAACGTGTGATTTCGCAACACAAACGCAGAAACCACTTCTGTTGCTGAGTCTGACTCGCTAAACTTCGCTGATTTCGCTAATTTGGCGAATGACAGCGCATATGATCTCTCGCCGCAATATTTTAATAAATTTTAACGAGACAAAGAAAGAACTGTTTTGTTCGAAGCCGCTCACTAGGAGCTGAAGGCAAATTTCAAATTCACCCCTTTCGCGCTTGACCTGACTTGTGGCCGTGTGCTGCCATCTATGCACTTTAAATCAAAACGACGTCGCTAGAAACCTGCAGACATGTTTAAAAAATGGCGCTACAAAAAAATACTATGCTTTTTAGTATATACTGTTTAGGTTTGGTTTACGGCGTTTAATGGCCTAAACTAATTTAGAAAATGGGAGACGCAGTAACAAAAGGCACGCAGATAAGATTGACCAACTGCCATTATGTATCATCTAATGTCATCGCACAGTACCAGGCCACCTTGCCTTTCGCCACCATCGAAACCAATCAGTGTGTCAGAGTACAGTGGTGGCTAGTGTAGTCGGAGTGCGGGGAATCTACAATTATCAAGATCCAGAATGGTCGCATGAATTGATCTAATTTTTTATCACTAACGATGACTAACATGCAGAGCATCGCACCTGCGTTTAGCCTGTCACAGTGACGATAGCACTTGCTTCAAATATTCTTCATAAAATAGCAATGAGTCATCGATGGTGGCAGCTTCTTATGAGTGAAAATGTCTTTTTTCGAGCACGTATATGAAAAAAAAACAAGAAATTGCCCACGATTACGTTACTTCCTAATGGGAAATTTGAGAGCAGCTCATCAGCTCTTTCACCTTTTCGATAGATTGAGGCAAAGATTTCGAACAAGACACGTATGTACAATTACAGAAGGTTTTTTTTTATTTTTCACGCGTATTTCTTCAAGAAACACTCCACTAACAGTTCTTGGCTGTCATGAAAGAAGCTTTGTGGTCGGAGAAATGAAGAGAGCAATTGAGTTGTCGGGAGGTTGATGGAGGCAGCGCGTGGGCCCATAGGAACGTTGCGCGACTGACTGATGCCGCTGACGCCGCTAGCGAGTGAAGCGAGTGAGAACGGGATGCACGCAACCTGATCCGCTGATAGCGAGCCGGCGTTTCGGCAATCAGAGAGCACCCTGATTGGAAGAGGGGAGGAGGAAGAGGGGAAGAGGACCCCCTTCTCCTCTTTCTGCATGCGACGGTGTTCTACGCAGTCACGTTGTCTTGACTCGCTAGCGGCGTCAGCGGCATCAGTCAGTCGCTTCCGTCGCTGCTATCTCTTCGCTGCGCAGGCAGCGACCCCCCGCCCCCCTCCTTTCCTCGTGTTCTCCGGTTGCTGCGCACGCTCCTGCCCCCATCGCTCGCCGCTGAATGTATCCCTCCCCCCTCTCTTCTTGAGAGGCTCCGGTTGCTGAAGCGCCGGCTCGAACTGGGCTGCTGACAGGGGGGTGGAGCTGGTTACGAAACCGACGCGGCCGACGCCAACGACGACGCGAAGCCCAGGAACGGGCGCCAAAGAGCTGCGCTCTAAAAAACAAAACTAGAAAGCTTTTCCTAGTAGCTGAAAATACCAGCGTGAGGGAGCTGCGGCGGAATTTTAAATTATTGGCTCACAGGAAGGGAAACGCGCGTTAACTGTCTCACTTGTTTTCTGTGGACACCTTAACCGCGCCACAAGGGAAGGGAGGAAGGTAAGAGTGAAAGCGGAAAAAGAGAAAGAGGAGCCGTAGTGGAGGGCTAATGAGTAATTTCGACCACCTGGGGATCTTTAACGAGAGCTGACATCGCACAGTACGCGAACGCCTCTTCGTTTTGCCTCCATCGAAACGCAGCCGCTGAGGTCGAGATCGAATCCGGGTACTCCGGCATAGTAGTCGGGCGTCTTACCATTGCACCACCACGGCGGGGCCCGCGGCGGAAGGCAGATGCGAATTTCGGTGAGAACCTAAAATCAGTGACATAAACACTACGGCTTCCTTGCAACTGCTACAGAAGAAAGACGAAGCGCAGTTCATCACGCTTAGCACTCCATCATGTAGTCAAGTCCCGGCGATTCTCCTGCCACATCGCAGAAAATAACCTCGGAAAGTATTCCAGTCAATCTCAAACGATACAGCTGCGCCAGTTGGCGTTGTTTTGAGCTCATATGTTTGATCACCCGCATTCTGATTTAAATATGAATACAGGATTCTAACCGTGGGCATAAATGTATAGCGAGAACAATGAATCCACCCTCTCTCGCGAACTTTCTTCTCAGAGCAATTCACCGCGCTTCGTACTGTAAAAGCGCAATGGTAGCATTATATTCGGTTCTTATCATTCGCCTACTCGCCTGAATAATGCTAAAAACAGTTGAAGAACTAAATGGATCAAAAGTAGCTTAAAATCGAATAAACCCATTACCAATTTGCCTTCGTTTTATGGATAACATCGCACCGCATCAAACCACATGCACTCCAATATCAAGCGTGCAGTAGAAGGATCCTCAGAAAGGTATTCGCGTTTGAGATGTACTCAATGGTTGCGTGTGCCGAGGGGTGTTATTTAGCAAGCAGCACTTTGTGTTTGCACAAGCTCTTATAGATGACTCGAGTTTTGCTTTAAGTATGTACATCCGAATGTGGACGGACGGACGGACGTATTTATGTATGTATGTATGTATGTATGTATGTATGTATGTATGTATGTATGTATGTATGTATGTATGTATGTATGTATGTATGTATGTATGTATGTATGTATGTATGTATGTATGTATGTATGTATGTATGTATGTATGTATGTATGTATGTATGTATGTATGTATGTATGTATGTATGTATGTATGTATGTATGTATGTATGTATGTATGTATGTATGTATGTATGTAGGAGGAGGAAACAACTTTATTCAACGCATAATTGAGCGCCAAGAATGTCCTGGACCAGGGTCAGCAAGGCCAACTGATCATTGCTAACCAAGCCCGCCACGTTAGGGGAGGAAGGTGTTGAAAGTGAGCTGATTGAATTGCGACAGGGCATTAAAAAATGCAATGCTCCAAGTTTGCATAGTGTTCGGAACAATTTGGGTATGCGGGGGAACGTTTTGAATCGGCATAGAAACGATCTGGCAGGAGTAAGCAGTGTATTTAGTTGTATGCCTCTAAGAATGCGTATTTGCGTGATAGCTAGGAGTAATTTATTAAGAAGAGGAAGTGTACGATGAGTTTCTCTAATGTTGTCATAGTGATTGTTGATTTTTTCTTTGTAGTAAAGAGTAGTGTACCACGTGGGTGGATAAGGTCAGGGAATCCCAGGCGCCCGGTGTTGAAGTTCGTGGGCGAGGCAATGCACTACCTCATTGCCTGGGATTCCAGCGTGACCAGGAATCCACCTCAGTGTGACAGTGTTGGGACGTAGTTTGGTGAGAGCTCTGTGCAGATCATCCTGCAGTTCTTCAGGAATGCGACCCGTATGAATGGCGCGTATAGCCTGTATTGAATCAGTGTATACAGTATATCCTGAAGGTTAGGGGGGGCTTGTGCGAGGTCTTGAATACTAGCAACTATTGGCAGGGTCTCGAGAGTCGCTTTAGGAGGAGGATCTATATAAGGACCGAAGGTAGGCGTCACTACATAGCTACAGCTCTCAATTGAGTAAGCAGCCACTCCGACGTTAGTTCGGGATGCATCTGTGGAGACGATCGTGGAATCTGTAGGGTGAACATGATTTGCAACGCGAGCGGATCGTCTGCCTGGGTTAGTCGCGGGTGCAACGTTTTTTGGAATGGGGGTTATTTTGAGGCTATCCAGGAGCGAAGAAGAAGGGGTGATGATAAGGAGGTCGATAGGTTTGAGTGCAACCTGCTGTAGTATCCAATGTCCTTGTTTGGTGCTAGAAAGACGTGCCATTTGCCGGTATAGATGTTGTATGAGGTCTCCCCGGGGCAAGAACAGCCCCGTAGAGTATAGGCGCTCCGCGGACGTATGTACAGGGACGTTAAGTGCAGCCTTGTACAATATATGAAGCGCAACCTCAATCTTATGTCGTTATAGACATATTAGAGTAAGGTAAGAAATTGTATCTAAACTTTTGCTAAGTGCTAATGCGTCGACAAGCTGCCTGACTTGACCCTCACGTAGCCCGGCGTGCTTTTTGACTATGCGGCGAACTAGATGCGTAAGCTGACTGCAAACTTTAACGGTTGTAGATACATTGGCCTGATTAGTGGACTCATGGATATGGAGTCCAAGGATCCGGTAGGACGATACACGAGGAATGGAGTACCCTGCCATTGTGAGATTGATTAGCTGGTTATGTTGGCGTTTATAGCGAGTTTTCGCAACCAGCAGCAATTCAGATTTTTCAGGTGCTGGAAATAACGCTATTTTATAAAGATAGCTAACGACCGCATCCATACCTAGCTGTAGGGTCTCCTCTACTGCTCCAGGAGACCCAGAAGTGCACCAAACAGTAAGGTCGTCTGCATAGAATAGTTAAAATAGCTGGTTCTTAGGAAGGGAAAGGCGCAGTATCTGTATAGACGCCACAATACGAGATAGGGCAGCCATTCCAAGGTTACACGCTTAAACGCGCGCCTATAGGAATGCCACGCAACACGAGCGACGGTGTACCCTCCAAACACTTGCCGGAGAAAGTGTGACAGATGCAGCGCCTTTCCTTTCCTGTAAACTAATTATATATATATATATATATATATATATATATATATATATATATATATATATATATATATATATATATATATATATATATATATATATACTGCAATGAGCGTGCGACAAGGTAAGGAATTTTCCACTCTGCGGCAGGTGTCCCAGCTTTGCTGGATCGCTGGCGGCGGATCTCGATGTGCACCACCCGAGCCGAAATTCAGAGCCGCCGCCGTTCGCCACTGGGAACCACACTTCTTGCTACTCGCGTTAACCGTCCATCGATCCACATCATTGTTAGCAGGGTGCCTTTAAAGTAGACGCAAAGACGAACTGAAATTTCTTACTACTTGAGCGAGTCAGCATCCCTCTCGCTCGTAAGACCTCCCACGGCTGTGACAACCTCGCGAAATTCTTGCATATACTTCGTCTTTGAGAATCAGTCATTGGGGCAACAAGTCGAGCATATATCCATCTATTTCTCCGACCACAAAGCTTCCTTCATGACAAATAAAGAAAATTTAGCGAAGTGTTTCTTGAAGGAAATAATGTGTATAAAAAAATTGAAAAAGTTGTCTGTAATTGTACATACGTGTCTTGCTGGAAATCTTTGCCTCAAATCGAAAAGCTGAAACAGCTAGTGAGCTGCGCTCAAATTTCGCGTTAGGAAGCAATGTAATCGTCGGCAATCATTTTTCTTTCACTGCCCTCGCCTATATAGCGCGGCGGGCCCAAGCGCGGTGCAGCAATGAAATAATCAGGATCACATGAAGCAGACCTTGCCACGATCTCACCGAGGTGTCCTCTGCGAGAAAAAGGATGCCACAGGATGCCACGCATTAGTTCCCATTCTCCAGGTGAAGATAAGTTGTGTTTAGTACTAATGCACTATTATTATAGAGAGACATTGATTAGCCAATCGTGCCTAACAGTTCTAACAGAGTCGCTGCTGTTGCAACGTGCGGCTGTTCTTTATTTGTCAGGAATCAGCGAATCCTCAGCCTGCATCTTATGCACTTATGGCGTAAGGATGGCTGAGGGATGACATGTGCTTTCGAGAAACTTGCAACATGCTGTAGACAATGTGAAAGAGACAGCCGGCAAAAAAGAATTACTGAGGTTCAACCGGGCTAAACGTAATTTGTCGAGCGATAGTTCGGTTGACACAGTTGGGCACGGTTTAACTTGATGTTTGGTTTGGTTTGTGGGGTTTAACGTCCCAAAACGACTGAGGCTATGAGAGACGCCGTAGTGGAGGACTCCGGAAATTTCGACCACCTGGGATTCTTTTAACGTGCACTGACATCGCACAGCACACGGACGCCACTCCGTTTCGCCTCCATCGAAACGCAGCCGTCGAGGTCGGGTTCGAGCCCGGGTGCTCCGGCACAATAGTCGGGCGTCTTGCCACTGCACCACCCCGGCGGGGTCTTACTGTCCTACATGGTCAGACGTTGCTTGCTCTGCAACCTGAACAAAAAAAAATGAAGAACACCAGTTCTTCACCCATTTCAGCGGCGATCCGAGCCCGTTGCCTTGATCGCTTCCTCGTCAACTCAGCTTCGTGCCGCTGTTCATTGTAAGGATCGTCTGAAGTACCTCGGTGTCTGTGACGCATCGTCGGTGCATGCGGCCTCGCACCCGGCTCCACGTCATCGCTTTCCGCAGCGCACGCCTTTTCTCATCCATTTAGATAAACTCGGATGAGCCGGTTTAGGCAAATTAGGCCTCCTTTCATTGTGCTCTGTTGCGCCTGCTCTGTATGGACTTTAGAAGAAAAAAGAGAGGGCGGTATTTCTAGGATATTCAGTGGGAATTCATGTGTAATGCGTGTCAGCAGTTGTTATAAACGTGATCATGATATGACAGTTAAACCTTGAAAGATTATATTAATGAGAAAGCATTACTTCGCTATGTTCACAGATTTTTGTCCGCAGACCGTGTCCGTAGAGCGTGTCCGCAGGTCGTCTGTTGTTGTTGTTGTAGCTGTAGGAAGAAGTAAAAGAAAATGCACGGGCCTGTTACTGGCTCTGTAGCTGAGCCACCTCCGCTGCCTCGTGCGGACAGAAGAGAAAATAGAGAAGAAAGGAAAGAGAAGATGGAGAGAACGACGCGCGCCGCAACAACAGCCGTCATCCACCACCGAAGCAGTGGCGAGTGCAATGACGGCCTACAACAGATAAAATTCGGTGGCTGGCTAGCCCCCGCCGCAACGCGGCGTTGACCTACCGTCCCAGCTAAGTCCCAGCCCCGCAGGGCCAGGAACGGCCACCCTTCACCATCTCCTCCTACAGCCACAACAACAACAACTTTGATCCTTCCCACGCATCGAACTTGAGAGACAGCTTGCATCCTCCCTCTCGCTGCTTCCTACTAGAATGAAAAAAAATCATCGATATGACACGCAGGAGTGACGTAGGCATAACGTCACTTTTGTGTCACATGACTGCGCTGCTAGGAACCGCAAAAATATCCCCCCGTCTGAAAATGTCGTTTTCAACCAGTACCAGAAAAATTAGCTGTGGCTTAGCTGGTGGTTAATCCTGGAGTTACGCGAGAGCTATCTGTATGGCTACGCTTAGGTTCGGCTAGAAAGTAATAATATGGCTTGGCTTTTGCACATAGTAGTTTACTCTATTGTTCAGCTTTATTTATGCCACGGGGGGCACTTTTGACCACTAAAGTTCGATGAGGCATTGCGCGGTGGTCCGAAGCCCTCCACTAGGGCACCTCTATCTATTTGTTTTCACTCTCACCTTCGCGATGACGCCATAGCGTAAACTACTAGCCAACATATAACGCCCGCGTTAACCGAACTGTATGAACGCGCCTGCGTGGCCTAGGGTAAAGTGAATGCAAGGGTTTTGGCAGGCTGGTTGTGATAGCACCCTCCCATATGAAAGGGAAGGCCCGAGTTGACAGCTCCTGCCAAACGTGATGTCAGGAAGCCCTACATCCAGTTAGTGCTTGGTCATGTCAGCTGCCAGCTACGGCCTAAAACGCATTCTTCTTTTTTCGCTTTTCGGACCAGCACGGACAGGCACGACGAGAGACTGGCCAATGTAGCTCTCGTTGTAAACGTTTCAACCATTCCCGAGAGGGGCCACGTCTTGAGAAAAAGGCGGAAGGCACATAAAATAGACATAACTAAAACTCCTGAAAGAAACTAAACACACCTTTCTACTAGGCTGAAATTAACTGTCTTTCATGGCTTTTACGAAAGGACGTCTGCTGAAAACAAATACTGAACAAATTTTTTTGTTTCCGAACGTCAGGACAATATTCTCAAAGCTGTGTTGTCATTGTTAGGAGATGCTTTGCAGAGTAGCACTGGACAGCCCATAGGTTAGAGCGCGTTACTGCTTAGGGCAGATCTCTGCCTCTGAGGCGGGACTAAAATATCGGCCAGTAGCGCACAGAAGTTTCCGAAAAAACCTTCGGAACAGGAGCGCTTTCACTAGTGCCGACAATACGGAGAACGTAGGCCTACACATAAAATGTCAAGTCATAACAAACCATGCGTGTTTTCGTTGAGCTCTCGGCTTCATGGCGAAGGTGTTTCCGTCATGGGTCGCTTTCTTTGGGTGCAAATGAGTGACCTCAAACTGAATAAAAAGTGTTGGTAGCCCAGGCCTTAGTTGCTTAAGTGATCGGGCTCATTCGTCAACTCTTTTCTCGTTGGTTATTTACGAGGTAAGAGTATAAATGCGCTGACTGAAAAATATGAGTTTGATACACTGAAGAAAAAGGGCTGAGGTTTGAAGGCTAGGTTTGCTGTCAACAGGCGACTGAGAAGAAAACGTTCGGCCTCATAACTGAATTCAAAGAGCAGGCATAGGGTCATTAATTTAATTTCAGTCGCTGTCATTAATGACAGAGTAAATGTTCATTACGGGAAAGCTAAACACTTCTTTTCAGTCGTGAGCTGCGAAAAGGCAAACTTAAATTGTATGTGCACTTTTCATATCTATCGCCTGCGATATACACGTGTAAAGTAGGAAATGGTGCTGGAGGACTTCATCTATTTCTCTCCCTTTAGTCATCTGCAACGATTCTGGTGCGCAGAGGCAAGAGGCTCCAATGTCAATGAAACCTACTCCTACTCCAGACACGGTCTGAAAATAAAAATGAAAACTAAAAAAATCTGTTCTCACAAACAAATATATGTGCGGCTTTGACAGTAAACATGTGAAAACCGAAGGACATCAGAAGTTCTGTTGTTAGAACCGGAAAGTACAACAGAACTACAGACTACAGAAAAGTACGACAGGAAGAAGCTACAGAAGGTACTACAGAACTACAGAAAACTATCAAGTTGCGACTAAATTAGACAATATGTTATCACGTTTTTGACATGGTTTCCACTGGGAGAAAAAAAAACGCAAGTGCCTCAAGTGTTATGACAGTGAGTACAATGAGGACAGCAGATGCATCATGACACATGAACAATCGTCGTTCCATCGCTTTTCCATCATGTCGCGCCAATTTGGCAAGCACATAGTTGAACTCTGGTAAGTGCAGGCTTATTAGTTAACTCACCGAACCTGAGCAGCACGGATAGCGAGTAGACGATGAGGACCAGGACCATCACCAGCGGTACGGCGACCAGGAGGAATCCCAGTGACTTCTGAACCAAGCCGGCTTCGCTGAGCGTCGCCGGATACCTACGCGGCGACAACGTCCGTCATTTTGTGATATTGGTTACTGATTTCCTTTTACGTCTTCAACGTAAAAGGAAATTTCAGAACGCTGGAGCTGTGCCAAGAGGAAGTGGTTTTCGTGTCCACTTCACTTCCGAGATGGCTCAAAATGAAACCTGAGCATATGTCGTATTGCAGCTTAAACTTAGGTGTCCATCTTCTCAATATAGCTCGCACCCCTAGCGAAAAATCATATGTGTCACAATAACCTCATACAGATTTATCATAAAAACTCATACATATCTCATACATAGCTCATTCAAGGTCATATATTTCTCATACGTTGAATGATATTTGTATGAGATTATATGAGATTTATACGAGCTTAATATGAGTTTAGTATGACAAATCTGTATGAGGTTTTTGTGACTCATAGGGTTTTTTCGCTAGGGACTATTTGGTTCATAAAGACCTCTCCCCCATATCTTTACAAGAAACTGATTACCTGACACATAATTGGGCTGAACCCTCCTCACTACAGCGCTCTCAATACTAATGCGCCACATGTGTGTAGTTAAGCCTGTAGTATTAAGGATAGGGTTGATAAACAAAAATATTGATATAAAAAATAACTTCCGCCATTTAATCCCCATTAGAAGGATACATATAATCTGTACCGCGCTTGCGCAGAATACTCCATGTAATAAAACGTCAAATAAACAAATCAACTCTGTTTGCGAGCCGAAAGTTTATGTCCAGCTTGATTCCACATCCGCTTGGTTCTACTTCTTCGCCGCGTTTGGCTGTAAATGCTAGAAACCATGACTAGGTTTCGTGGTTTGAGCAGAAAAATGTGCCAGTTAAGCGCCCAAGATGAAGTTCAGGGGTACTGTTGTTTTTGTTGCGACTGTAGGAAGAAGGAAAAGAAAATGCATGGGCCTGCTACTGGCTCTGTAGCTGAGCCACCTCCACTGCCTCGTGCGGATAGAAAGAAAGAAAGAAAGAAAGAAAGAAAGAAGGAAAGAAAGAAAGAAAGAAAGAAAGAAAGAAAGAAAGAAAGAAAGAAAGAAAGAAAGAAAGAAAGAAAGAAAGAAAGAAAGAAAGAAAGAAAGAAAGAAAGAAAGAAAGAAAGAAAGAAAGAAAGGAGAAGAGAAGAGAAGAGGGAGAGAATGACGCGCGTCGCAACAGCCTTCGTCCACCACCAAAGCGGTGGAGGGTGTGTTGATGGCCAACCGGTCGTCTTCGGTCAGCTACGGTTGGCTAGTTTTCACTAGCAGCGCCATGGCCAGCTCTGGCGTCTTTCGGGTGCACCACAAAGGAGCTGCATTACCGCTGACACCATAGAGCATAAAAGCGGACACTTCATGACTTGTTCGGCGCCCGGGAATGGACGAGTCTTTTTCCAACGTGTTCCCTCCCGTAGCGAAAATTTAAGATCACGGCGCAACGTTTTGATACTCAGCTATCTTATTACGCTGAAATCTAGCTTTTTCTCTCATATATTTTTCTCTAAAAGCAGCTACAACTAGGCAACAGTTGAAACAAGGAATGCCTTTCAAAATGCTATAGATAGTTCTTAGGCTTACCCTTCTGGAGAGGCCGCTATGAAGAAAAGAGAACACAATAGTTTGCTTTAACAAGTACTAGTGGCATGCGCCAATATTCGATAGTGCAGGTATGATTTACTATCGTGAACTCTTATATCTTGTATTTACATCCTTAAATTGAACTACTATCTTCGCTGTAGCGTATAAAGCACATTTCAACAAAACATCAAATAGATTGTAGGATAATCCTTGCTACACCTGATATACTCTGCCTAACAAATTGGGAGTTCGTGCCTTGTTGTTCTGTTTCTCTTTTTTCACATAACTTGCATCGTTCGAGGGAAACATATACGCTTCTAAATACTAGGGTATTTCTCTTTTGTGTAGATGAGCTTGTATCGGTGAAGTCGTTTTTGTTTTTTTTTTTTCAGAAGCGCTAGATGAATAACCATCTTTGGCCCCCTGTGTGATGCTCAAAGCCCACCGTACAGGTGTAGCTGAGTAGGCAATAAGCAGATACTAAAACAAGCGCAGTAGGATTACTACATAGGTGCACGTGGGCCGAGATAGGTACAAAAATTGGTAAAATATGGGGGCGTGCATTAAAGTGAAATTCGAGTGAGCAACTATCTACCCCTGTTCGACAAAAATCTAAGTTTGCTTTCTTTTTTTTTTTTCGTTGCAGTCGGGTGGTTTTAGCATTTCGGTTCACACTAACAGTACAGCCTCGGAAAGGATAATACGAACCTCGCTTCGGGAATCAACTGTTCGTACGCGTTGCGTGCACGAAATATAGTTGCCGCCTTTACGTGGAAGCAAGCAAGTGGCATTTACTAGTGTAAGCATTAAACAAATGTAAATTGTTTCTTTCTCGGTTCCGCTTGAAAAGCGCCTGATTTCCAAAAAGTGGTGCATTCCATTTTGCCGCCACTAGGCACTCTGTCCCTGATGACATGCCGTTAAGGGCCTTGAGAGTGGCTTCAGTGCAGTGTTGAGCCTTACTAGTCAGCGTACCCTTGGCAGGAAGAAAACCGCAGCGTTTAGTTCAAAAGAACAGCACATTTACTCTAAGTGGTGAAGGTAAACACAGTGTGGAACAGCTTCAAACTGCACCTCATGCTTAACGCGATGGTCACTCGCTGACATCCTTTTGAAATTGATCAATTGCAAGTTGATTTTGACTTGCTCGACGCATTTCAGTAGTTTCCTTTCCTCTTTAAACGGGAGAATGTTTCGCAATATCCTTGCACGTGCAAAGGCGCTCAGGTACATTGCAGTATGAAAATAAAAGTGTCGCTGGGTCCGTCTCACTCTCAGCAAATATATAGGACAGAAATAATAAAAAGTAGAGAAAGAAATAAAATGAAGGCAACATGATAACATTGTTCACACTTCAGATTATGTTATTTTCAAAGAAAAAATAAGCAACATTTTGTTCTGAAGTGTGCTGTTACTGAAGTGTGCTCTATAGTGTGCTTTTCAAATTGTTCTCTTTTCTTGTGTTTGCCATTGTATAATGTTAACGTTTTGAACATAACGATGTTAAAATAACCATCTTCTACATGCTTCTGTTTCGCACCCCAGTTATGTAACCTCCCTCACATAATACTCCAATCGGAGCCCGTGAGGTATTTGAATAAATAAATAAATGAAGTGTTGGCTATTCTTCCCGCGACCTACAAGGACTCCCACAGATATCAAAAACAAATTCCCGCCTCCTTCGAACACAGCGAATTGTTTTACACCTTCATCTGTCCCACGGGAAACAAAAGAGTTCAGATACAGATACAGCGAATACAAATACTGAGCTGAAATTACAAATATTGGAATACGAATACTGAACAATTCGAAATAAGTAAGTAATCATTAGGGTATATTTCGTATTGGAAGCACTTCGTGTGACTTCCTTTAGCTGTTTGCTACAATTTACACGGTGATAATTTGACCAGGGAGACTAGTGTTTCTAAAATTTCACTGGGGCTTTTTTCTTCGGTGCTGTGTAAGCTAATTGACGATGCCGTCGAAGTACTATCGAGGACAAAGTCACTGGACCACACGTCCAGCAATTTTAGACCATAGGCACGATGTAAACAAATTATCAGCTTATCTCTCTATCTTAAACGCAATAACTAAAATCTAACTTGCACGTCGACGAATATGGTCCCAGACGACTGCCCGATACTAACGTTATGCGCTTTGGTCGCACTCTGCGTGGTCCACGCGACAGTACGTGCTGGAAGGAATGGCGGAGTTCCAACGCAGGAAAACGTAGTGAATATAGATACGCGTAGAACCGTGCTGCATTGCTATCAACGATCTAAGGAGACAAACGGTAAGCTCACTAAGCGTGTCTATTCTTTGTCCATCTGACCCGCTTCCGTCTTCTGCCTGGTTGGCCTTCTATCAAATCGCATCCAATTGCCTTGTACGACAGAGAATTATGCGGCCATCGCATTGTCTGTCCTGGCCATGCGAAGAAATGCGAGGTGCTCCGTGTACTTGCCAATATGGCTGCCCTTGAGATGATCCGGCAGGCTCCCTTGCCTTTTGTTTTGATGGGCTACGCTTCCTGGAGCTACATTACATTATTCGCGAGAGTGTTCTGTGGCGCGAAGGTATGCACGATATACCTAAGCACACGAGACCTTTGGGAGCAGATGTTGCAGGGGAGCGATACAGAGAACCACTCGTCTGTGGCTGGTCAGGTATGTGAAACATCCTGCTGCTGACGGCGTTTTGTGGCAAGTGCGAGGCGTTGCAAGGCGGTAATCGCTCCACCTAGAAACGTTCGACACACACTCGTAGAACAAACACAAATACCAATAAATGTTTTAATTCATAAGACGATCACGGAAACTCGCGATAGCACCGTGCTTTCACACGCGTAGTAAAACGTGCCAAGCCCGCATCCAATGTAACCTCGTTTTCCACTTGAACATTCGCATAGGAGCGCATAGTTTGGGTGCAACAAAAACACATCCTTACAAGTTACCAATGAGGTCTTCTGTGATCATTTTACAGCGCCTGACTTTTTTGTAGCACCCCCAATAGGCAATTATTTTGACGAATATAGGAACTTAGGGATGGCACGTCCATGGCTGATCCTAAAGAAATATGTTTTCTTCAATGAAAGCTTTACAAGCGAGGTAGCCTTTGCTTTAGAAAACGCCAGAGCTATTTTCCGATACTGTGAATGGGCTGCACTTCTCTAAAATTCAAAGTTCAGTACAAGCTCCGAATTCAGCGCGCATCACTGACTGCAAGCACTGTATACTCCCAATAATGCGGGAAACAAGCGTTCTTAATTCCTCAAAAGATATATGTGCGTCAAGGGGTTGCAACTTGCCACTCAAAAATGTTACTCTCACGGCTGGCTCGGAACTTGCGTCACTGAATATCTCTTGAATATTGCATTTCTTCTTCTCGTAGCAGAAATTCTCACTGCAAACCGTCATTACCTTGATCACTGGCTTTCACACGAGAACCTTAGTTACGCTCAACCCTCAGTGCTTAAAACAACGCGGAAGGTAGCGACACTCACAAACAATACCGCTACACCACTTGTCATTAAGGGCGTAGTTCTTCGTCGACCAAGTTTTTGAAGTTTTTGCAGCGATAGTTTTGACCTTGAGTAACCGACTTGATCTTACCGAGATATTGGCTTGGTTATCCTCTTCTTCCATCTAGAGGTAACGCGTGCAAGCTTATCTCGCCTTTGACTGCAAAGTTTGGACACTGCGGTGTATAGAATATTCAGTAATATGCGTTGTGGGGCTAGTTGTGTTCGTACTCAGATAGGTTTTATGCGCACAAAAAGACGACACAAAAAGACAAGGGAGACTACTTTATGTTTTTCAGCTCTTGCTGTGCGTTACACACACCCAAATCAAATTAAATTATATTATTAACCTGTTGGTATCGCTGAGAGCAAATTGTAACTCGAAACGCAGTTACACACTACCAGCGCCGTTCGGACTGAAATAGACGCAAAATTGGGTGGGAGATGCCGCACCAAGCTGCTGAAGCACGCGCCGTTCGCCGGCTATCATCTCAAGAGAGGTACCGGAAGCAGCCGCTTGGCGGCGGCACCATACGTAATAAAAGTTGAGATTAGGTGAGTTCAAGTAAGGGATTACAGTTCAGTAAATTTACCTCACCAAACCTCCATGCGATTGAGTTTGCTAGAGGTACTATATATATATATATATATATATATATTATATACACACAACTCGAGTTACTATATATGTAACTGTGAACTGTGGAGTTTACGTGCGGTTGGACATGTCAATAATAACCCCAGTGGTCGTCTCTCGTCATCAAGTTCATCAAGATTTCTTACTTTTCGGAAGTAACTTTATTCAGTGGCCCATTACACATTACGAAAATTTTTCCAGCACCTAGATAAAGGCAAAGTTCCTGCGTAAGCAGTACTAAGCTTTGCACGTTAAGGCTGGACGTTCATGTACGGCAGCTAGGGTACTAAGATGCCCATAATGTCTTCGCACAAAACAAATAAACATAAAACGTACAACTTACCATGAGTTCCCGATGTCCCGCCTGCAGACAAAAGTCACACAAATGCACTGATGTCGCGCAATTGCTGCTGACGTTAACGTAGAATGTTCTATGGATATCGCGCAAACACCAGCTCCGTATGCAGCTGGGATTTCAAAGCAAGCACTTTCGTCACTTTCGAGCATTACAATATACTCCCGTCGTTCTCGCCACGCTCGATTAAACAATTTTATAGGGTGCTACTATGTGAGCAACGTTTTCATCCACAAGGGAAGTTTGTGGAGCCCAAAATGCATGCCCTTAGGATCATAAAAAGCCCCTGTTTAACAATGTTTGTTGCATAAGGCTTTGTGAATCCAAACCACATGTTTTCGTGGATAATTTTATCTCAATAAAGATCAAATTATTCATGAAACATGCGGTTTGTATGCATAATGAGTACCGGTGCCGCCGCTCATGTCAAATTCGCGGAAGCTTTGAGCCCGTGAGTCTCACGAATGTTATTTCTTTTCATTATTTCTTGCTTCTTTTCTTCTAAATTGCTTTTACCTAAGGCGCGCTGCTTTGTTCAGATCGTTGCAAAGGAAATGCGAAGGAAGAGTTGCGTTAAATATGCCGGAGCAGCTCGTCAAACGGCCATGGGTCGTGAGCAAGCAATTCCACTTAAGGGAGTAGCACACTTCCCCTGATGGCGGTTTCGGCGTGTCGATACCAGTGGCCGGATGAATAGACCGGCGGTTGAAGCTAGCAAAAAAAGCGACTGGAAGATTGGTGGCTTAAAAGCAGAAAAGTGACATAATGTTAGTAATGTAGAAACAAAAATTTTATAAATAGAATGATGGTATATTTAACCAATCTAAAACTATAATTAAGATATAGGGAGAAAAAAATTGGAGGCTTATCAAGGTTAAGCCCAGTAGATGCGAAGCATGTTAAGCAGCTGCCTCAGTGTGGATGGGGCTAAGTAACGGAGACGCGGTTTTAGGTTAATCGTCGTACTTTATTCTTTGCAGCCCGACAAACACACTCTTATGGTCCGTAAATGCATGACTCTTGGTTTGCACGTCACTTACGCATACACGCCCGGCGCAAAGACGCTGGCGCGGTTGCGGGCACAGAGACTGACGCGACGGCGGGCGCGCGCCGCTTCATCCCTTACGTGACGTCACCGCACGTCATTTCTTCCCCGTCATTTCTTACTGCCTTTCTTTAGTTTTTAGTTTGAGTCTTGTGCAATTGACTTACTGTGCCGCCCCTGGGCTTGCTCCATTCTGCCGAGCGCTGCCCCACAAGCCCATTGTTGGCTTGGGCAGGCTTGTATTTGTATGTAATTTTTTGAAATAAATAAATAATTTATTTATTTATTATTATTTATATCACGTGATGCAGCGGTGGTGGCGCCGCCGCCACGTCGCGCGCGACGGCGCGAACCGAAGCGTGGAGGCCTCCGCCGGGCGACGTCCGACGGCGCGATATGAGGCCCCATCTGCAGCCGGTGTGACGTCATCGCGTGACGTCATGTCACGTGACCCCACTTCAGGGTCAATGGTGGCCACCGCCGGGCGTCGCGCGAAGGCCCGAAACCTACGTTAATATGCTTCGCATAAAATGACCATGATAGCTACTGCTACCACCCCGTTTCACAGGGGACGCTCCTATATTCCATCCATCCATCCATGCAATGTGCCATCTCCCCGCAGTGCCAAAATCCCGTGAAGAGCCACGCATGTGTTTCCCCATGTATGGGCTCTCCCTGCTCACAATACCCTCTCACCCCACCCTTGTCAGCAGTTGCAAGAGTTGGGGAGCAGGGGTCAGCGCCATATCTCCTTCCCACCCTAACAGCAGGTAATGGTGTTAGCGCGCGTCTTGGCGACGAGCTTCTACTCGCTATTTTTCTCTATGGAGGGCGATCAAGGGCGATAGGAATACGGGCTCTGAACCGAAGCGACTGTGTTCAGCGAAAACGGGGAAAATATCTTTTCTTCTCCGTTCTTTCTGCGATCGTTGATGTGAGGATGCAATAAATGATTGTGCAGGAAGTTTTATCCAGCCCATATTAGCCAGCGTGTTCACACATTGGCGGCTAATGTCACGAGTGCCCGCTTATTGGTACTCGATGGTGTAAGCTCCGATGCCGATTATTGCTTCTGCGCAGGCTTGCAACAGGTGGGTGCCGCTCCACAGTGTCAGTGCAGGATTAAGTTGGAACGGTGCATGGCGGCGTCTTAACACCCGACAAGTGTTCATTCAAATTGGCCTGCCAGCTAGTGTTTTGGAGCATAATAAACGCATGCGTTTAAGGTGATGGGGATTTGTAAGTGCCAAAAGCGTCCCTCAACGGATGTGAAAGAAGCGTATTTGAACGGCGATGAAAAAAAAACACTCTTCGGGATGAAATAAATTTTTTCTTTCATTTACATGCCGCGATTAGACGAGAAAGTGTAGCGAAGCTTGGCCCCGCATATTATTATCTAAAGGGTGGCTGGCAAACCTATTAAGTTTACTCCATATTTTATGTGCTGTTATCTGAATAAATTGTGATATATTTACTCCCTCCGCATTTAACGATATGCGTAATAACAATATACATAGGATTTTTTTTAGAGCGAAACTATAGGCTAAATCTCAATTTTTGTCTGTTTCAAAATTTTGGGTTCAGTTTTGTAATGTCAGTAGATCTGCAGTAAATCTACTTCTACAGGCGCAATATTTTGGTCTCAGTAACGCTCCTAGCGCACCTTATCTTCCAAAGTTAAACTAAAAGCTACACACGGCCAACCCCCCTTCCCTCCCCCCCCCCCTTCTTTTCCAACCATCGCCAAGGTTTAGATGTGTGGAGAGAGAAGGGTGGGAGGGGGGAAGCTCGTCAAGGGAGGTTGTCGGCAATGGGAGAGGGACAAAAGGATTCTGTAAGAGCGGGGACTCGAAGGCGGAGGAGGTGGCGCCTTTGCAATACCGCATGAGAATAGCGGTCTGGCTTTCGACACTTTCTGGTTTCATTACCCCTTCCCTCCCTCCCCCCCTCCCCGCCCGCTGACGAGTGCTGGGTTATGCGAACCAAATCACTAAAGGCGGCTGCGCATCCTCCACCAGAATCATCGACGGCAACAACTCGGAAGTATGAAAGATCGACTGGTTGGTGACCATCGGCAAATAAGTAGGGCATAAGCTTTGAGGCCATGAACCTTTTAAATCCATTCCTGCTTGTCTTTGAGGCGAGATGCCAATGCTAAGGTTGTACGCTTCACAGCATAAATGTTTGTCTTGCATCTGCCGTGCACACGGCCCAGTCTTGTGTAGTTTCTGACCGCGCACTCTTGTTTTGTAAAAGTATAAAAGTAGTTAAAAGTAAACAAATAAATACATGGACTAGTGCTCACATCACATGAAGCACACGCAATAAGCTGGAAGCACGGGTGTCACGCTGTCTGTCGAACGATTCCGAAAACATCCAGCAACATCCAGTCATCGGCGCCGCTTGTGGAGAAAACATTTGGCCCCGCTAATGGAAATGGCCGCCGAATGTACATACTGTAAACATAGCAATCTCAAATAAACTATTGCTCACACCGGAAAAAAGGAATAGGCGGAAATTACCAACGGGAAGCGCATATCCCACAGTGGTTCATTATTAATATAAACAGCGCGAACACGAAGACAAAGGACAAGATAAAAGAAAGCCACAGTACAAGCGCTTGTACTGTGGCTTTCTTTTATCTTGTCCTTTGTCTTCGCTTGTACTGTGGCTTTCTTTTATCTTGTCCTTTGTCTTCGTGTTCGAGCTGTTTATATTAATAATGAATAAGTACCAACTCGCCCAATAAAGTATCTTGGTATCCCACAGTGGTGTCGACAACAAGCTTATGGAGCACTTCCCAGGCATGCAATGCCATCTTCGGCGCTCTTTAATATTCCTGCGCTATTTCAGTGTTTAATCAAACTTTAATATAGGTGTAGCTACAGCTATAATTGGTGGACAAGAAAGCGGGAAATGTCTTGTGATCAGGGCTTAGCTTGCTTGTATTTGCATGTAAAAAGCATAATATAGCTTTTTTTATACACACCTAAGTAAAAAAAGCGCTGGGAACAGTCATCGTAATCAGTGAATCGGCACATTTCTGGGGGAACCGAGCATGCGGAAAGTAATTGCTAAGTTGTGTGCAGTTGTGCACGGGCAAGCCGCCCGGATTTCGCTCAGCTAACGGCAAGCTTCTCCTGCTAACACCATCTGTGGAAGCCCCGATGTTGCACCGCAAGACAGCGGCTTATTGCAAGAAAGCGTCAGCAAGCGGCTTCTTGCACGCCTGAAATCCCAAACGGCCTGATGCCAGTCTCCTAGCGGCAAGTTGACTTGAAGCTTTGAAGCTAGCAATCGGCGTGCTCGCTGATTGGAGCTCTCGGTCCGCCGTCACGTGCTGCCTCCGGATTGGAGAATTTGAGTGTCAACGGCTTTGCAGGCAATATAAGCGAGCGCCCTGCCTCTGCAGACCGAGACATTCACGAGCGTTCGTCGCGTGCAATGCTACTCGCGAGGAAGGAAATCATCGTAGTCGTCGTAGTCTTCCCGACCAAAACGGGTGACGTGAGCTACGGGTCATAGTCCAATGGCATAAAAGTACTCTTAACTTGAAGCACTGATTTATAGAATGCACCTCATTTTGTAAACCTGCAACAAAGTAATCATCGACGACAAATCGAAATAGCATCACAGCTTTCTAGCATCAATTTCAGAATGTGTGAAACCAACCAATTTGTCGAATTTATTGCCTGAGCGATTGTGCATTCTTCCTGTTTACGTTACAGCTGAGATTATTCTCTATAGCTTCAATATAAGCATGCAGATGTCGCCATCTGTCGCTTACATCTGTCAAAAATGGGAACTGCGCCCGAGCGATGCAACTTGCCGGCTCGTCTTGAACCAATACATCTCTAGGTGGTGGAGTTGAGGCGGAGCGCGCATACGCCGAGCGGCCACAAAGAAAATGCGGCCTATTTTCGTAAACGAAAATGAAGCGCGTATACTTACCAGCGTCTTGACTTAGGCGGGCTGAAATGTGTGTTGCCATATCAAAAAGGATAATCCGGGCAGGGAAAATGAGTTACACGCGAGAAAGACAACAAGTGTATTTTTTTTTGTTGGTGGCAAGTCCTGATTATTGGGGAAATGAACTTTCATATCAGTATCATCATAAATTAGGAATTAAAACAATGCGCTGCTTTCAGAGTCAATTTATTACAATCAAGTGGACATGCAAAGGCCCCATTTTGTAACGAATAATTTCTTTCCCGCTTCGCTTCGCCGCGACTTGTAAATATGATGAATGGGACAGGAGGAAGAGAACAAAATTTAATGGACGGCTTATTGATTTATTTCACTTTTTGACAGCTTACAAATACAATTCCTGATTCAAGAAAAGAAGCTAAAGGCAATCGGTTCCTGGCGAGACCCCTGTCTCTATATAAAGTTCGCGCTGACGCTGCATCATATAATCAAATACTATTTTCCTTAACAAGACTATACGTATATCACGCAACGCTGTTCTGCAATTACAAAAAAAAAATCTTTTCACGCGTACAACAGCAAAAAACAACACCACACATTGCATGATAATAGCTAGTCGCGCATTTTCGACGTCGCGTGTTGGTGTGAAGTTGCCACCCCCCCGTTAAGGTAAACGCAATGAACGTTAAAATCGCGCATTTTTTTTTTCCTCATGTGGAGTGCTGTGGCCACTGCGCAATATATGAATGGTTCTTGACAGATTGCCTTTTGTTGAAACAATATACAAAAGGGTTTTATGTACATAAGCTATGCGACTTTTATCAAGATTGAAAGGAGCATGTAGCTGGACCGCTTTGACTTTGCGAGGTAAAATCGTTGAAAAAAACTGGGCGCGGTATTTTTTGAACAGTTGACTTGGATCCAATATATTAATATAAAAAATCGAGATGCCCATTGCTATTTCATATAACTTCCGGGCTATATTAGGATCTCTA
Source organism: Amblyomma maculatum (assembly GCF_055883805.1). Lineage (NCBI taxonomy): Eukaryota > Metazoa > Arthropoda > Arachnida > Ixodida > Ixodidae > Amblyomma > Amblyomma maculatum. The sequence continues at coordinate 39,414,771 of NC_139352.1, forward strand.
TTACATTTTTTTTACGTTATTCACGTCATATTTATTGCACACTAATCAAGGAAAAGAAGAGATCACATAATCTCCGTGCGTTGACCCTTGTACAGAAGAAAGAGATTCGAGCCGTAAATAGCGTTTCCTCTGCAGAACACAGGCAGACATCCTTTTGTGAAACGAATATGAAGCCTGCTGGTCCTAATGCCTTTAGGCTTATACAGAGCTTTAAATAAGCCCTGCTAAGCGATCAAGATGGCTTGTTAATTTAAGCGGAATACAACACTTCGTAGTTAGAAAAAGTTCCTGAAATTTGAAATCAAGCGCAAAAAAAAAAAAAAAAAACACTGCGGAGATATTAAACGAAGCCGCAATTGGTGAGGAGGTTCTTCTAATGCGGGCACTATAGAAAATAATATTTTCCGCCAACGGGTTTTGAACCAAGGCCCAAGCCTGCTGTATGCCACACGGGCACGGAACGCAATGTCCAAGAAAGCTTCCTCATTGCTTGCTTTAAACAAATAATAGGGCATAGAAGTAGCCGGATCTAAGCGTGTCAGAGAGGCACCTAGTTGTGATTGCGATGCGTATGGTTTAATACAAAGTGGGGTTGGGATGTGTACTTATTTTCCAAGAATAATAATTGGCAAAAAAATATTTCAAATGTGAAAAATTATCGCGGAATGAAAAGGCAGTGTTAAAGAGGCTATCGTGTCTACTCATAAGGTGAAACTTAAGTGTCCTAATAATTTTTTCGTGTTCAAATAATCTGTTATAGTCAACGCAAACGAGGAGCTGAATTGTGTTTTTAGGAGTTTGTATTAGAGAGATTTAGCGCCCCGCCGGGGTGGCGCAGTGGTTACGGCGCTCGACTACTGTTCCCAAGGACGCGGGATCGAATCCCGGCCTCGGCGGCTGCTTTTCGATGGAGGTGAAAAGCAAGGCGCCCGTGTGCTGTACGATGTCAGTGCACGTTAAAGAACCCCAGGTGGTCGAAATTTCCGGAGTCCTCCACTACGGCGTCTCTCATAGCCTAAGTTGCTTTGGGACGGTAAACCCCACAAACCAAACCAAACCAGAGAGATTTAGCATACCGTGACCCGCCACCGTGGCTCTCTACCGCTCGTGGGCGGGGCGCACAAGCTGATTGGTTCTAATGCGGCAGGTCTGTGTGCCAACATCCAGTATGTGGCGCCATCTATCGGCATCAAAGTGATCTGGGCATGCGCAGTGGAACGCGCGGTGGCGGATCGCGGATCACGGTGTGCTATATCTCTCTATTGTTGCTTGCTTTATACACCGTCAAGCTTACGGTATTCGCGATCAGCGCGGGCTGCCTGAGACCTGTATGTCCGCACGAAGAAGCCTTTTCTTGCGTACCACTGAAGCTTGATCGATATACCGATCGGACGTGAACGTATGGCGATGCTCGAAATCTTCAAAGCCATCGTAGGCCCTATTCGCAAGCGGCGGCGAACCTGGTGCCGTTGCTTCTTGAATGTGAATTTCTATCTCCTGGACCTTTGATTAAATAACGAAGTAGTTGTTCCAGGGTTAGGTCGGTCAATGTATTGCTTGAAATCAGTTGCGGGGATATAAAACTGACCGTAGCGACTTTTGACGAGCTCCGACAGGAAACTCGGAGTTGTTGCAACCCGGTTTACCATGGCATTATCTAGACCGGCTTTGGTCTCGCCGTAATCACTTAACACCAATATGCCTTACATAAAAAGTTAGTGCAATTCAGCGTTTTGTTTTGGTAAATCACGTACTTTGCGGCTGAGAGCTTCTTCTTGAAAATACACTTTATATTTTGAAATGCTGTTAAGCAATTTCTTAAAGTGTGCACTGAAATATGTGGTATAGTTTTCTTTCGAAGAGCACTGGCAAACTGCCGTTTCTTGCATAAGAATAGAGAGATTTAGCTTACCGTGATTCGCGATCTGCTACCGTGACCCTCTACCGCGCGTGTGTGGCGCACAAGCTGATTGGTCCCCCCGCGGCAGGTCTATGTGCCGACATCAAGTTTGTGGCGCCATCTATCGGCGTCAAGGAGATCTGGGCATGCGCAGTGGAACGCGCGGTGGCGGATCACGGTAGCGGATCGCGAATCACGGTAAGCTAAATCTCTCTAATACCTGCCAACGAGTTCCTTCGTCCCATATTCTTATACGTCTTTTATTACACTTACCTGGTATTGACATTCAGTGATTACCTGCTCTAACTGCACATGTTTTGGAGGAAGGCCACCTCTTACACCGCTGGTGTATTTTACACCTCAATTGTTAAACTTTCATTCAGTGCTTGTTCTGCATGCTGCCACAGTGTCAGACCGATGTGTGATCGTCGAGACGTCAGCAGTTCGATAAAACATGTTCGTAGCAGGGTTAAATGTTTACGTTTTTAGAATGGGGAGATAGTGACGCGAGTACTATCACTGCAGCTTCGCCAACCTGCTGTTACCGTGGCAAATAGGAATAAATTTAGACATATATTAGTTGCTGGCCCAAATTCAGAACATGCTGTGATAAAGATTATGTTCGCAGAAATGTAAACTTTAACTGACGATGCGAATAAATCAAGATCTCTACATTACAGTATTGTGTGAGCAGGAATATGCATGACGTTATCAAATATAAAAACAAAAAAAAGATTGTTGGAAGACGTTATATATCTTTTATCGTTACCACTATCCTCACCGCTGCGCGCGGTGGTCCACAGAAAAGCAGCCCAAGTCGCGTTATCAAGCTTTCTTTTTGGGCGAATTCTAGAGGCCTAATATTGTTTCTCTGCGTCCTACCTCTTTTTGCGTATGTTTTATACCCAAGGCTAATTAAATATTTGCCTCCATGGAGACTATATATACGGGAGCTATGGGCTTCATCTTATGAAAGTAGGCAATCTTACTCTTGCAATCACATAAGTCAATAGATGGCAGTGGTAGCTGCGTAAGGGAGAAGAGGAGAGTATTCCTTCACACCGAACAATATCAGAAGCGCATTCACTCCCTATTGCTGTTACCATAACTTCATACTGGCAGCCTTAGGGCGTGTACCACAGCGCTAGTAAGATTCAATAGTGCACACAACAGAGTGTGCATCTGCACGTAAAACAGAAATGTATTTCTCGTTATGAAGCCACTTACGTGAGTAACGCCTTGCCCTTCCTGTGGAAAACAAGGAGTGGAAAAGAAATGTTCTTTCATTAAATGTTGAAAGGCGCTAGCCCGAACACTCCCTCTACTGATTTGAGAGGAAGACGGTGGTGTTTTTGCTGCTTAGGCCGCTGCAAGCAGCTGTTGAGCGCCAATATTGCGAAGCTGGCATAGGGTGCGCAATGTGACCTGTTCCTGATCGTGTTGTGTAAGAATGGCCAACAAGTTGGCCTTTGAATCCGAATGGATGTTAGGTGTTTTTGACGACACTTGCACAGTAAAGAAGAGGAAATCATGGCGGTGATCGGTCAAAAGAGGAGGGTGTTGATCCAGATAAAAGTAAAAAAAAAATGGCTTTCGAAATCGGAGTAGCACACACACGTCTCAATGAAAAGTGTGGTTGAGAATAGCTGCATTTTACCCTGGAGTTTCGTTTTTGTTTCGCTCATATACCTGAATAAACGAAGGAGCTAAAATTGTTGAAATCCTCGATTTAGGAGTAAAACGTGCACAAAGCATTAGAAAACAGTTTGTGGTCGTGTCTGGAACTGGGAACATATTTATAATGCAGCACATCCCTGTAAATCAAGCGCATACTATTCTGCCGCCTAATATCTGGCTTAAGCCATCGCCACATTTATGTTAGGTGTTTTTGTAGCGTGCGCCAACTCATTCCAAATTTTTTAACGAGTTGACGTTAGTGCAGTACCTATCGTTCTCTGGAACGTTGCTGCGCACGAGGGTGCCCGAAGGGAAGCGCACGTGATTCGTAGATACCGTTAAGTACAACAAAGACATTTTTTTTATGACCGTAGGAAGGTTGAACCGGGTGACAGCAATAAAACACATTTATTATTTTTATACTGATCCATATTAGGTTATCATTTGTATTTATTATTTTTATTATTTGTTAAGGAAGGAGCGATTAAGCGAGCATCATAGCGGATGTCGGTGCAGGTGACTAAACGCGACTTATCGAGGGCCGCTGAGAGAGTAGCCATTAGAGAGATTTAGCACACCGTGATCCGCGATCCGCTACCGTGATCTGCCACCGCGCGTTCCACTGCGCATGCCCAGATCACTTTGATGCCGATAGATGGCGCCACATACTGGATGTTGGTAAAGCCCCTCCATGGCACACAGACCTGCCGCATCGGAACCAATCAGCTTGTGCGCCTCGCCCACGAGCGGTAGAGAGCCACGGTGGCGGATCGCGGATCACGGTATGCTAAATCTCTCTATTAAGGCACTCGTCATTTATAGGCGGAGCCTAATGTTCCCCAAATTTTATTTGTCACGAAGCTTTGAGCTCGTCTGAAGAAACGCCCTGCATTTGTGATGTAACATTTGTCGAGCTTACGTTGTTACCTAACGTGTGCCTGAAAGCACGGTACGTGTATTTTTTATGTTGTTTCTTATGAAAAAGAGCAAACGGGACAGACAATCGAGCTGATTGACTTGTTTTCACTCCTAAAAAATTTATTCCACATTCCACAAAGAATTCGAGAGAAAAAAAATTATCAAAATATAAGCTAAACCCACGAGATCATTTTTTTAAGACGCCACATGAACTCCGTACATAATCGGCTTTATCGATAAACACGCAGTTTGATAGCCTGCAGAATAAGCTAAACCCACGAGATCATTTTTTTAAGACGCCACATGAACTCCGTACATAATCGGCTTTATCGATAAACACGCAGTTTGATAGCCTGCAGAATAACAATGGCTGCAATATGTGGCGAATAAATATATGCGCGGAATATTTAAAGCCATCTGAAAAGTTTCACCGTCGGTGCAACCACGTATCGGGCTTTTTGTCCTCCTCATAGTGGATTGAGTAATGACGAAATCATAATGATCGGTATAGTAAGCGCCGCAAGGCCACACATCAAGTGTTACGCAAAAAACGTACGCATCACAAATAGTGATTTTTCCTTTACATGGTCCGCCCAAGACCGAATGCAGCAACGAGACGCTGAACAGTTGGAGTTGTAGCCATATATAACACAGCGGGCAAGATAATAGAATAAAGGGATCGCGGACTTACCAAAGCGCCTTGCCGCGGCCACAGCCGACTCATCCGCTGCAAGAGCAAACACATAAGAAAGAAGTTATAACTCACTCTTAATGCTAAATACCAGAAAATGCAATAAAAGTGCGTGAATAGTCTAGCATGTGTATTTCGAGCCGAGCACTGAATGCTCGGCTAACTAAGTAGTTTAGGAAAAAATAGAAGTTAGTATGTATGAGAGAAGAGATTAAAAGCAACAGATGATTTATTTCTAGGACATTATTATCGTTAATAATAACTAGGTGTCCCTTAATCGTTCTACAACACAGCTCTCAAATTGTGCTTGAAATGTTCTAAACTAAATGCCGTTTGGCAATGGTCGATCGACTTGGTTACAGCTCTTTTCGTGAAAAGACGCTTAACGATTGTTCGTCTCGCAAGCTGTTTGCAGAAATGTGAAAGGCATAGACTCTGTGAAGCAATTAGGATCATAAGCACTACAATAGGCAATTTCGCTTCTATGCGCCTCACGCCCCCGAATATGGGCCCGACAATAGGAGCCCATTTATTTATTATTGCGGAAGCAATACTACTCCAGGTTTCGAGCCTTCAGCGTGGTGCGGCCGCACCCACGTGACGCTGTGACGTCAAACCCCACGTGACACTAGGATAACTAGGGTGAGAGCTGGGCTACCAACTCAAGCCGTCGGCGAAGCGCGGTCGCATCCATGGCGCAGCGCGTGACGTCACACCCCACGTGACACAAAAGCGGTCTGCGTGGCGCGCTAGAGGCTCAGCTGGTGTTAACGTGATACGTGACGTCAGGCACATTCATACGGCTGGGTTAAAGCGGGGCTTTAGATGTCTTTATATGTGAGCTGGCAGAATCTGCTAACTTGGTTCTCTAGTTTCACATGGGACGGTTATGTCAGAATTAGCCTTCTAGGACCCTGGCATTCACGTTACACCTATCGGCCACTAAGGCACGTTCATATGGCTTGGTTAAAGCGGGGCTTTATATGTGGGCTGAAGAAGAAGAAAAAGAGAAGAAGAAGAACGCTCGGTCACCTGCAGCTAATGCTTTCGCTAAATGTTTGGTTCAGCAGCCTTGAACCCTTGTAATGTTTTCTTTTTTTTTTTATAGTACACACAATCCTGATCGGGCCCCGGCACCCCTGCCTTTCGCTTTGCTGTAAACAGCTTCTGAGACAGATTATCAGATTTTTATTCTTCGGAAAAAGTAGAATTGGAACGATTGGTTTTCCTCTTATGAAATAATCTTATATAAATTAGCAGTGCCCGCACAAAAATGTAATTGGCTGTCGGTCTGAAAAGCCAAGCCTTTATACAAGAACATACCTCTGGTAAACCACAAAATACATTTAGGCCACACATAGCCCAAAGCTAACACCGGACACCGTAGGAAGACACAGAATAAGGCTCTTATTACGACAGGCCTGGTCTGTTGTGAGTCTAAGAAATACAGATAGATCAAGAAAAAAAAATAGTTTCACCGTTAAAACACAAACATCCTTTTGAAGCCTCAATAAATGATTTAAGGGTGGGCGAAATCTGTTAAAATGTGGGTTATCGCATTCGAGCTCATTTCTATACTCACATCATAGCAGTGTTTGCACGAGTACGCATTTCACATGGCCGGGGAAAGATGTGTAAATAACGGAACTAGATGGGGCCGTCATTTTCAGATATGCTATCTCGCTTCTGTCCAAATGACCACTCACTACGTTTAGAGGCTGAAAGACTAAATGACCGTGTTTTATATTTTTTGTTTTAGCGATAACCTAAGAAGGGCATTTACAGCAGGCGCTTGCAGAGGCTGAACTTCGTCCAATGCCACGGTGTCATCCCTGAATACACTACGTTTAACTAAATCCAGTGCTCCAGCAGCACATAGTTGGAAACTACATAGAAAACGAGAAAGGCTTCGATACCATTAGCCTCAATGAAACCTCAGCAATGTCCCAATGAAACCGTCTTCCAAGGCTCTTGTTCTGTCTCATATTACTAAACATTGACAGCTCAGACGGACAGCGTAGAAATAAAACAAAAAAGAAAAGTCCTTCGCTTTTTGACGGGCATCATGACCCCAACATAAAGCGGCAAAAATTGCCCAGAACTTCCAATATATTGGTTAATCTTTCATGTTAGTTAAACTTTCATGTTCATGTTAGTCGATTCCCGCCACTATAGCAGGTGCTTCATACAAGCGGCCACTAAAAAATCTCGAAGAATTTTGTGTATATTTTGTGCATATTTGAAAAAAGAGCTAAAGCTCCAGGCATCAACATCAGTACAATATGCACGAACACAATGTGACACTGAGCCGTCGGCATCGAAAAGTAGCTGTCGCAGCCAGGATTAGCAGGATTCGACCTCGAGTTAATAGGTTCAGCAGTCTAACATAGATTCAGCAGCCTCGGTGGGTGGATGGAGATGAGTTTGGTTAGGTTTGTGGGGCTTCACGTTCCAAAGCAACACTAGCTATGAGAAACGCCGTAGAGGAGTGCCGGAAGTTTCGAAGTTCTTTACCTGCATTGATATCTCACAGCACACGGGTGCCATGCTTTTCGCCTCCAACGAAAAGCGGTCACCGCGGCCTGGATTCGATCCCGTATCCTGGGGCACATGAGTCGAACGCAATAACCACTGCACCACCGCAGCGGGTTGGATGGAGATGAGTAATTGCTCCTTTTTCATACGTTTACTCCACCTTAGCGGATTCCTGTAAACGATGGACCAACAATTTCACGCTGCTGACCGTTCCATCCCGCCCTACCACTTGATAGCTGTTCTCATTAGCACCGTTAATAGAACGACTTCCCCGCCGGGCCTATTATTCTGGATGTGAAATCAGAACTCAAACGGGTTCGTCAACTATGAAGTTGGTGTGAAATCTCTAGGGCTCGCCTTTGTAGCCGCATGACTGCGCCTGAGTGAATGCTGAGTGATGAAAACAGCCAGACATTTCCGGCATTTATATTGAAGTGAACGGTGCTGAAGGCTATCGTGACTGATCCGCACCCACAAAATGGTCATCACTTTCCCGCGGTTTCCTTACAAGGACAGTCGGTACTGGCGATGAAGTATTTTATTTGTTTCTACTCTAGTTGGCAAAATGTGCTTTTAAACTATAAGCAGTGAATTCATCACTAGAATACCGCACTCTATGTATAGGCCGACTTCGATTTGTCGTCGCCGCGTGCATTCATATCTCCTTGCTTTAAAATAAGCCTAGTTTATGCGCTTGCTGATGGTATAGGTGTCCTTCAGTGTGCATGACCATTACCTTCGGTAAGTTATCACATGTGGCAAAAACCTGTTCGCGCTAACTGCTGCGTGCAGCAGTTTCGTGGGAATCCGTAATGAGTGTATATACAGTGTTGCGTGCACATCTTACCTGGGCTAGAACAGGAAAACTGGGGCGATGGTTCCGAAACGGCCGTCATTTTTTTTTTCTCGTTCTTCTCTTCTTCGTGTGATGTTTGCTTGCTCGAGTGAACAGGAGCGGCTACACGTGATTACCGAAAAAAAAAACTTAAACCTTTGTATCGCGAGTTTTGGATTCTGTTCTTTGTTGGTAGGTTGGTTTCGTCCCTGTTTACTTGTACAAGACATTGAATACATCGTATCATGTGATTCCTTCTTAAAGGTGACACCGTTGTTCTCAGAATACCGACGCAATAATGAACCATGTCATTCAGGGCTGCAACGCCCAGCTCAGTACTTGTAACCTGCATCTTCAGTCAAAGATTTGAAATCATTACATCAGCAACCTTGAGTGCATTATCAGAGATGGAGTTCCAACCAGCAATTAGCATCTACGCTTTGATATCCAACGCATGGGAGGACGTGCTTCCAGCGTAGAAAAGCTGGACACTGTAAAAGTCTCCTAGGAACGTAGACCAACTGTAAACAAAGTGCAAGAACGCTTGTCATCGTTAGAGAAAGAATCACGTGCAAAAAACTTTCAAATTACTAAGCAGTCAGCTTCCAACATCGCTATTGATAGCAAATGAGGAAGAAGCGGCATATATAGCTTAGGTTTCGCTATACAGAAGATCGTTCCATTATATATTAGCGATCAGCGGTTTTGATTATAGGTATTCGCAGCTTTACTTATCCTATTTCAAGGATCGGTTACTACATCGGCTGTGAGTGACACTGCCAGCTAGATGTTTGTAAGGTCCTATCAAAGTCATGTATTGCTGTACAGCACGAAAAACGTTCTCAGGAAGAGCCGTAGCTTTTCTCTATACAACGTGGTCGAACAGGAACTTGTCCTGACTGACGTGGATGCCACTGGGACATCGAATGCTTCCATTTTATAAATGGCTCTGCAACTCATTCAGGCAAGTACACAGGCATACAAGCCGCGTATAGCGAAGCATAGCGAAGACATTTCTCCCCGCATCTTGGACTAAGCTGGGCTTGCAATGGGTCGCCACCAGAAAGTAAAGATACGGCAAACGGCGCAGCCTGTTACAGCCACGTGGCACCTCTCGCTGATCGTCCATAACAAAACTCCAACACGTCGAAATGCAATGCATTACAAAAATGATTATTGCCTAAGAATTGGATTTAATTATTTTGGACACAGAGAAGCCAAATTCAAAAACGTTGTCTGTGCAATTTACCTGCGTGAGGGCGAGAATGCTATTATTAACAGGAAGGACAACGATTTCGGCTGGAGGGTGTCACCCAACGTAACTGTTCCAGCCGGCCTCCGCCACGTCTGTCACATTAAAATGGACAAAAAAGTGAGTCTGAGTGCACGAAGTGCTGTGTTCTAGACCTTTATTGCTTTTTTCGATGTTCATGTAATGTTCATCTGGCACTGAATTGTATTTCCTCAACACAGCCCCTGTTATGATGATGTCTTCATGAGAACCTTCTGGACTGCCAGAAGTGATGACATAATCCACTTTTGTAAATTCTTTCTTGCGTACAGTATGCGCCTGGTTGGCTTAATTGAGCCTTCCTCTTCTTCGATCCTCCACAGAGTTGCAAAGACGCAGTGACGAAGCAGCGGCAGACCATGCGCAAGCAAAATCTGCGTATCTCTCGCCCTTGTGTTGTTCGCTCAAAGAGCATAATGACCTTCAAATAAAACGGCACCTGCTAGCAGCGGCTAAGTTCTTCATAAACTGTGCCGCCATCTCGCGCTATTTGTGGCAACTCGGTCTCGGGAAAAAAAGGGGTGAACGTTGTTTGGCGGAAGGTTGTTGCAAACAGCACATGATGATGACACTGGGGCCATCGTTTGTGGAACGGCATCTCTTGCTTCGTCGTCACCGGATACTATAGGGAACTTCGACCTCTGGTTGAACTATGCCAGTACCCCCCACAAATTTGGCATTAAAATAGTGCCGACAAATGCTATTTCTGCTGCGAAACTTGAGCTGCAAGTTATTCATGGGTTTTGCTTAGAGAAGCAATCTATGACGAGCATGTAATTGTGCAGCGCATTGTATTTACAATAAAAAACAAACTTTTGGAATAATAACAGGTAAATAAAATAACTTAAATGCACCAGCGTCTCCTCTATTTTTAGATGCCGACTAGAGAAGACTAATTTGACCGTCCAAGGTCCTCTCCTATAATTTCCTGCTCTCCTCTATCGGCTAACCTTCGTGCCTGTCCTATTTCTGTCGGGGAAAGGACAATATGAGTATTGCCACAAGACGGAAAGTGGAGGAACTCGAGAAGTGGTCAGCAGCGTTGACGCAAGCATCCTCAGAGATTTGTGAAGCGCAAGTAGCGCTAACTAGATGAAGCAAAGTGTTAAAATTGGTCCAATTCACCATTATCATCATCATCAGCCTGATTATACCCACTGCAGGGCGAAGGCCTCTCCCATATTTCTCCACTTAACCCGGTTCTGTGCTAGCTGCATCCACTTGCCCCCTGCGAACTTCTTAATCTCATCCGCCCACCTAACTTTCTGCCGCCCCCTGCTACGCTTTCCTTCCCTTGGAATCCAGTTTGTTACCCTAAGCGACCACCGGTTATCCTCTCTTCGCACTACATGTCCTGCCCATGTCCATTTCTTCTTTTTAATTTCCACTAGAATGTCGGTAACTTGAGTTATTTCTCGGACCCACTCTGCACGCTTTCTATCTCTTAATGTTACCCCTTCATTCGGCTTTCAGTGCAAAAGGAAGAAGCTCTGAACGAACACTCCATCCATTCCAAGACACAATGCAGCGCCGCTCAAACCTTTGTCGCGCCTATTATATAGGCTCTCATATTTTGTTTCAAGTGCACGCACAGCTTAGCGATGATTATTTGCTTCGGTGAATTCAAAACAATTTTTATGCAGCGCATAATATGTAATAAATATTGTTTCGCGGAAAAGGAGATGAGATAGCAAGTTCGCCGCAAAACTTACTGCGGTGTAATTTAGCACAACAAGTACACAACTTTGTTTCGCAGTTTAACCATGATGCGCACTTTTTAACGTAGCAATTATTTCCATAGTTCTTCGAGTTTTTAGTACATACGGCATGCTTAGTACATACCGCAGTAAGTACGGCACGTTAAGGTTGCTCTTTGCATTATTTACACCTCTTCGTATCAGTGTATGTACCGTCTTTGCAAAAAAAAGTAACCAGGCTGACGGGTTTAATTCTCATCCGTGTTTAGAGCCCTTTGTCTATCCTAAAAGGCAAAAGATTGTCTTCACAGATAAGGATGAGTGGCTTTCTTTCCATACAAGTGGTTAAAATTTTGAGATATCTCATAAACTCTGCACAACGGGGCTAAGGAGCAAACCGCGCAGCCTGGTTACTTTTGGCAAAGACGGTACATGTCTTAAAGAAAGCTTAACTACTGTTACTTTGCTATAGAGGAGTAATGTGTCTTCTTTAGGCTTGTATGCGCGATATAGGAGGGAAGCATATCTTAGCGGTAACAACAGAAATTGTTCATGAAGAGAGGGAAGCTAAATTCAGTAGTTTGAATATAAGCTTAGCATTCTAAGCAAGTTGCTCAATTTGAGGCCGCGGGATTTCAAACAGAGATTTATGGAAAAACAGGACCAACTGTTCCTTGCAGTTACAAAGAAAAGCGGTACCGCTTTTTAAAGCGATGCCGTTTTTTAAGCGGCTCTTTAAAAAGCCTGTTCTAATTTGATCTAACATTTCGAACCATGAAACATTTTACGTCGTAGGCAAAACTAACCTAACACTTTTAGGTCATCGCACCATTAGACCAATGCAGCAAACACAAACTTCTGATAGAAGTTAAGTCCTAGTTCCTAAAAGTATCCGGTGCGGTATTATCAGCGCCTGTCTTGTGAACGAAAAATCACGGGCATGCCTCTTATAGTAGCTTAACATTGCTTTCTAATGAGTATCTGTGGGATAATAGACGCACAAATCAAGATATTAGTGATTAGGCGAGGAGATGTTTGGATTGGAAAACATTTATTGTCAGCAATGAGCGATTTGTGGACGCTACACTTAGATGGCCTCAAGGCCGTTGCTCTCGGCGACCTTATGAGCCCACTCGGTAGCCCGAACTTGCGTCATCGGGTCTGAGCTGGCCAGTATAGCCTCCCACCGCTCTAGAGAAGGGACTGGTAGTATATAGGTCCGCCGGTGGCGGCGCTTTTTTTGCAGCTCCTCCATATTATATGATCGTATCCTGTTATTTCGCCGCAGTGTTTACAATTTGGATTGTATTGTGCTGGATACATGTGCGCTAATTTAGAAGTGCTGAAGAAGGCACAAAAGTGAATGTACGCAAACGAGGATCCGCGTGAGGGCCTGGCAAATGGGAAACATTTAAGATATCGCTACAATTTTGTGTGTTTTATAATCCGCTTTCAAATATAAATGAATGCTGATCTTGAGGCAAATTGCTTGAGATAATTATAACTTTTCATACTAAGAAGTTTGTTTTCCTGAATGTCTTTGTCGTTGATTTTTTCCGACCGAAGGCACGAATGCGCGTGTTTCATTCCGCAGTTCGAAGAAAGAAGAAGCACCCTTGGACGTGAGAGGGCGTCGATCACAGTAGGTTGTTTCCAATCATTTTTTGTTGCTCTGTAATCCCTCCGCTCGAGTACTGTAGGGTACAGCACCCTTCGTGCAGAGAGCAGCTTCCTGTCATTTGAGCAGTATACCCATTTTGAAACATTTCTAATGGGAATATTTGAATCGTGTGGAGCTTCCCACAACCCTCAGGGTAACTGGATCTAGGAATGTAGAGAAAGTGCGCGAAAGGCGTCCTTCTTGATGTTTATCTTCTTTCACAAGTGTGTCTTGTTTGTGGGCAAGTCATGAATGTTTTTATCACGGACAACATTACTAATGGTTTGACATTACATTCGCCCAAGGTGCTGTGTCAGCGGTTAGGGCGCGAGTTTGATCTAGGCCGCCGCAATCAGTACAAATGTAGAATGGCGGATAGCCCTAACTGTGAAAGATGCGGCTGCGAAGAGACCACACAGCATCTCCTTTTCGAGTGCCCTGCTTTTTCAAGCGAAAGATATGCGCTGCGTTCGGCTCTGGGCCATCTTGACAGCCGTCCTTTCACAGAGGAGAAAATCCTCGGCCCATGGCCACAGAAGGCGTCTAACGACAAAGCCTTCAAAGCACTTATGTGTTTTATGAGAGACACAAACTTGGTTGAGAAACTGTGACTGTGCTCCTCGCCGCCTTACCTTTCTTATCATTCTCTTCTATCTTTCTCCTTTAAACTCCTCATTCCCCTTCCCCAGTGCAGGGTAGCAAACCGGAAGCGTTCCTGGTTAACCTCTCTGCCTTCTCTCTCTTTCTCTCTCTCTCTAGGCTAAACGATTGCCATCTGTGCAGTATGCTATGTCCGCGTAGGTTAAAGAACCGCCAGTGGAAAAGCAAGACGCCCGCCTGTAGTGTGGGATGTCCACGCAGGTTAAAGGATCGTCGGTGGTCGAAATCATTTTGCAGCCCTGCACTATGCGCAGTCATAACCAATGTTGATTTGGACGTTACATTAGAGCGACAATAAAATTTCAGTTAGGCCTTTTTGGTTGATGATTTTCTACGAAACTGAGGAGCGCAAACAGTACACAGTCCGCGGAGAAGACACAAGGACAGGCGCTAACAACTACTTTGTTCTTCGTGGCAACAAGGCATATATAGACCTGAGGCCACCGTTGCGCAAGCAGACATGAATCCGATATCTAATCTTGTCCACGTTAACAACGTCTCAAGCACATGATCTTATATTCGGCTTCGTACAAAAAAAATAGCAGCGTCGCTGATACAGTCTTCAGCTTTTTCATTGATATGAAAGGGTTTAAGTGCTAACCACGCGTGTTAATTTTTGCTTCGGCCAAGAATCGACGCCTTATCAAATCGCGGTGCACATTGGCATGCAAGAATATGAGACACGAGATGAACACCTTTGTTATCTTTCTTAATATTTATCGCGTACTCCCTGAGGCGCTCATTAATACAGAGGCCAGTCTGCCCAACGTAAGTCTTCCCGCAAGAAAGTGGTATAGGATACACCACTTCAATGGCGTATGAAACGTGTGTAGTTCCGTGCCTTAATTGGCAGCCACTCCATCTACCACCGCATGTGGGGCAGCAAAGAGAGAGAGTAAACTTTAATTGTTTAACGGAATAGCGTGGGTGGTTTCCTGAGTCCAGAATAGCGACATTAGAGACGCCAGTCCATATCTGGGAAGAACAGCGGTGGTAGCCACCACAGTTGACACAAACCGGAAGAGAGGTGACTAGCTCATCGATCAAGACTAATAACTACATAGAAGATTCAGAGGAAGTTGCAATCGCCCTTGCAGTTAAAAAACGCCTGCAGCCAAGGTAGAAAACACATAATACTCAGCGGTTCCCAAAAGGCCTGTCGTGCCTTCCTCCTGGGACGCGTATGCAAACAGGCACACCGAATAATGCAGCAGGAAAAAAAAGACGGGCAACATGAAGCACACAATCTTGTGGATACCGGCACACGAGGGAATCGACGGCAACGAGGCTGCCGACAGGATAGCCCGAGGGCCTACTTTCCGGGCACCAGCGCCAGCTGCCCCAGAGCCTGCGGGAGCAAAGCTTACATAGATTGTTCGGAGCAGAAAACGCCAGAGCGAAAGTTGTTATTTTCATCAGATGGTGTCATACCTTAAGGCACCACCACTTGCCTGAACGTTTGAGGTTCGGCCGCCGACCTCTGAATTGGCGTTCCGGTTTTTCGCTTTTGAATCCGTTCTCGGCCACAGCTGTCAAAAGCGACAAAGATAACCTAGTTCCAAAATTCGGAGCGCCTGAATGTCAAACTTGCCTCCTTTTTATGCTCTTAGAAAACCGTGTATGCACAAAATTCAGACAAGTGTCTAATTTCGATAACGTTTCACACCATCTGAGAAAATATACCAAATAGGCATTCTATCCCTGGGGCGTTTTCTGCCCCAAACAAGCTATCAAAGTTTTGCCCCTGCACGTGCGGTGAGGACGGCGGGGCGGCCAAATCGGGCATAGAACTACACAGATTCCATGCGCCATCGGAGTGGTGTATTCAATTCCGCTTTCTTGAGGGAAGACATACGCTGGCAGACTGGCCGCTGTATAAGTGATCGACTCAGGGAGCATGCTCTAAATTTTAAGAGGGAAGATGACAAAGGTGTTCATCTAGGGTCTCATAGTCTTGCATGCAAATGTGCACCGCGATTTGATAAGACGTCGACTCTTGGCAGAAGCAAAACTGAACACGTGCGGTCGGCACTTGAAGCCTTTCACATCAAGGAGAAAGCTGTACTAGCGACTCTTCTATTTCTTTGTAAGAAGCCGAATATAAGTTTCTGTGCTCGAGACGTTGTTATCTTGGAGCAGATTAAGGTCGATTTCTCGTCTGATTGCACAAGGGTGGCCTCAGGCAGTGCGTTGTTGCACGACGAATGAATTAGTTATTAGTTACCTGCTTTCCTTGTGTCTACTCCGTGGATTGTCTACTGTTTGCACTTTTAAGTACAGTAGGAAACATTAGAACGAAATCAAAACTTTTAACTCACAGTTTTCCTGCGACTTTTCCTCTGCTGAAACAGACAGAAGCCTTCATGTACACAGATAGTTTTGAAGGGCCAGGTTGCACTGCCACTATACATGGCCAGTTGGTCAAACCTACTGGCGCACTCTTAAGGGCTCTTGATGATACTTTCTTGTATGTCCCTATCAGAGCTGTGCA
The DNA here is from genome assembly GCF_055883805.1 of Amblyomma maculatum. NCBI lineage: Eukaryota > Metazoa > Arthropoda > Arachnida > Ixodida > Ixodidae > Amblyomma > Amblyomma maculatum. Next base: position 39,431,126 of record NC_139352.1, read on the forward strand.
GCAGAATACCCTTTAGTCTGGATGCAGAATTTCATCTAATAATTTAGGCCCCGCAGGGTATGTGGTAAACGATAGGTCGAAATGTCTGGAACCCCACCCCCACTATGGCGTCTCACAGGCTGCGTTGCTTTGGGACGTTAAACCTCACAAAATGTAAACCATCTAGTCGCACTGTGTACATTAAGGCGAAAATTGACTGGAGAACATATGGGAGTGAACTACAGAGTATGCGAGGAAGTTGCAGTATACTCTTCTGTTGATTTCCTGTTCTGCAGATGTGAAGACTTCCTGTGTTGAGAGCTGAAGTAGTGGGTTAGATCATGAAATCAGGTTCGGGTATTTGTGGCTATTCCCAGAGTGGAGGTTCTCACTTTGCAGCTGACTAAACCTCGTTTCCGCGTCATTTCCACCTCGTTTGAGGGTAGCCAGACTGTACTGCATTGAAATCAGTTGAATGTCCGTATATGGGAAAGGGGACCTAAGATTAATGAAAGTCGATTGTTGAACTCTACTCTGGGCAAAATTGTGCCTGGCTGCCTTGAAGTAGCTGATGTTGTGAGCGATTATAAGCCAGATTATCATAGCTGCTTGTGAATCCGTAACAGCTAAAGCAATGGCTGCCGCCTCAGATATTGTTTATGTACAGGCTGAGTAAAAAATTCCTAAGTCACAGATTCTGCTTATCGCCGGCATATTCTGGCACCTGAGACCCCATCAAAGCTATCAATTACCTCGGAGGTTAGATTAATGCTTCTACTTTCCACAGACATTTTGTGGTTTGCGATTGTCGTAGCTGCCTCACTAAACTCTCAGAAGCAAACCTGGCCTGGGAACTTTTGACTGTCCCTGTATATGCAGAAATGAAGGCTGAGATGACTGTGGCCTGTTTGTCGGTAATCCCTGCCACTGTAAAGTCTCTGTTGTGAGCCCGATACTCAGATGCATCTACGTGGATGACATCCTACGGGTTATAGGATGCGCGTTTTTGGGATGATGTTTAATGGTGAGGCATTTGCTGACACCCGGTGACTGCTTATATTTCGAGACTGAGAGCCGCAGTTCTGGTCGTCCTGTCATAGTGGTGCATAGGATGCGCTTTATTTGGAAGAGGTTTAGCTGTGAATTTCCTGATACCTCTGGTCCACAGCTCTGGTCATTCGACCATTGTTGTGCATTGGATGCGCATTTTTGGAAAATGATTAGTGGTGAGTCATTTCCTGACTTGTGTGGGTACGTTTTTTGGTTCATCCAATTCCGCTTCTGCATTTGCGTCCAGTATCTAATTCTGTGTCCAGTGGGCTAGGATATTTCTGACAGTTTCTTTCCGTGACATGCGCCATCTTCGTGGTGATGTGGGTCGTGGGGATTTACTAGAGTGTCTTGCACGTCTTGCTGGAGAAATATTTCTGGATGTGTAACGAGAAAGCCCTAGTTCCGATTTCAATGCTTGAGTGATAAGGCACCACAGCTTGATCTCTGTAGCTTCATTGAGTAGATGAAGGGGCTGGAAATAAAAGCTTGTTGCATATATTGCCTCGCTCTGTCAGTTGCGAACTTTAAAAATGGTTATGAGACCCACCAGGATTACAACGACTTTTGTCCTCGCCCTCGGGTATGTTCAACGTCCCAAAGCAACTCTGGCTATGACAAACGCCGTAGTGGAGGGCCCTAGACTTTTTGACCACCTGGGGTTCTTTAACGTGCACTAACATCGCACAGCACATGAGTGCCTTTCTGTTGGACTACATCCAGAAACCGCCCCCGCAGCCGGGATTTGATCCCACATTCTCAGCCACAGACGTTTGGTGCACTATACACTGCACCACATCGGTGAGGCCACCGAGTGTGTATCCTATAATAGGAATACGGATGGTATATCCAATTCTTTTTTAGTTTCACGGCCGTTTACACCTCGCATATGAATCGTTTTCGCCCATGCTTCTCATCTAGGTCACCGTTCCGAAATCCACGCACTCAGACCGGTGTTCTGGAGCGCCCAGCAGTGAAGCCAACATGCAGAGCGACGCTGCTGAGCAGCCGGGACGCCGCGGTGCGGAGGCTCCTCCTCCTCCACAAGGGGGAGTTCAGGCGGCCTCCCCAATGTACACATGCCGCTTCTGCCTGAGTAGCGACAACCAGATGAGCATGGTGACACCCTGCAACTGCAAGGGTACGTGCGCTTCACTTTGCAACATGCAGTATGGCTCCACTGCTACGCGATGATGCACCAGATTGCGCATTGCAGCAACGTTTAGAGTGAAATCACTAAGCCTATGGTTCAAAACATAGCAAAATTGTCCAATATTTGCGTGTCCGCAAGTAGTGCTTTTACATAAAAAAAAAAAAACTTTGGAGGTGAGCGGAGCGGAACCCAGAAATGTCCCCCATCGGAAGCGACAACTTCGTAGCTACAGCAACAGCTGATCGCCGCGCGAGCAGACTGCAACTACAGGCGCGCTTGATTTTATTTTTTATTTTGATGTTGTTTTATCGTTATTTTATTATTTTATATGAATTTTTAATTAAATTTAGCCCCAAATTAACACTTTGTAAATTTAGTTTTGCGCGATTTGAAGGCATGTTTTACCCCTAAAGAAGAATGAGGCCATGAATTTTTCGCAAATACAGCCTTCTAAAACACTATCGCACTTGATACTTTCAAAATACTCGCTAATATACTCACTCAAAATTGCCAACATGATTCAAGTTCAAGCAATCGAAAAGCTGGTTTAAAAGAATACATAACTTTAGGGAGCCAACAAAAGGTTGTTTAAGGGTCCCAACAACTTGCATTCAGATTCTTTGCGAGAAGAAATTGGGTTGTTGGCTCAAGGGTGCCCTATTCTTGCAATCTGTCAATTTTCAAGCCAGCGAACGAAACTTGGGCAAAAAAATGAAAGGGGCCTTAATTTTGTATGAAATATATATATATATATATATATATATATATATATATATATATATATATATATATATATATATATATATATATATATATATATATATATATAAAACCTTAGTTCAAAGAAGTATACGCCCAAACGATATACACTTGAGTTAAGGAAGTTCGCGCACGGCCTGTTTCAATCCCCTGGTTCTTGCTCATCAACTGTGGTCAGTCATTCAATACTTGTTTTGTTTTGTTTTTGTTTTTAGAGTAGTAATTTAGTTCACGCAAAGAAAAAGTTTTCAAAATGGTGGCAATTCATGCTAGTTCATTTACAACACAGTCTAATTTTAACGTCCTAGAATTTCAGCGCTCATAAAAGGGAGTTTAGTGTGAGCAATGGAAAGGTGGGGGGGAAACGGTGCGCCGCCCCCTCGGAAAAAAAGTTGGGGGGGGGGTTGCAACCGCCCCCCCTGCCCCCCCGATTCCGGAGTCCCTGTTCAGCAAGACAAACTAGTCAAGAAACGGCAAAGGAAGCGAAACAAGATGCAGAAAAAGCGTGAGAATGTGAAGCTAGGCAGGCAGCGTATCGGCAGAGACCGTGAACGAAAGCGCAAGAGGCGCGCTGTATACACTAAGTCGTCAAAGTCGCTTAAGCACAGTTAACCGCTGCCAAATGTTCGCTTATAGACCTCGCTCTATTTTACGCAGGGAACTTTAGTCACGCCCATGCCAACTGCGTTGCCATCCAGATATACCAGAACCGAGTGTACGCCTGCCACATCTGCCACTACGACTTCAACATACGCTGGGACACCCAGAAGGTACGGCACAAGCGCACAACTTCACCCTTGAAGAGAGCTTTTTGTCATCCTTTATATGCTGCAGTCGGAGAGTATGCTGTTCAGTATTTTTATAGAAGAAGGTATAAATGTATAGGCTAAAACTAAGCATACCGGATGTTTCTTCTAGGAGGCGCGAAATTTTAAGACAAAGGCAACTCGCTTGAGATTTATTTTATCCCGGGGATTTATTCCGGGCTACAGCGGACGCCAGGTAAGATGCAGAGTGCTTTAATTATTTCACTAATTAGCTATGTACATTATGTAAAATATTAAATTTTCATTTTTCGGGGTATATAAATTTTGTATTTGTAGAATTGTAACTCCTCCTCCAAATAGTATAGCAACGAAAAGAAGTTATTAAAAAATTACAGCGCGCTACAAGAATCTAATATGTCCTCGATAGACAGTTTCACACACTAGCTCAGCGCCTGCGACGTAGATCGTTCCACCCAGATGTTTCTTCGCTCTGCTGGCATCACCTGAGAGCCAGACGGGCTCACGGCGGCTAGTTAATTTTGTTTTGACCGTGGCCTCGCTGATAGCCACCGCTTCGATATCGAATGCACGCAGTCATTGGCGTGCAGTCCCGCCTCGATCAAATCTCGCATTAGCCGACCGATCTACTTCTGACGTGCCATTGGCGCAGTGTTATTAAGTGCATTGCCTATCAGGGTCATATCTGCGGGCCTTGCAACTCCCGTCAGTTTTTTACAATATTTTTTTCATGGCTATACAATTTGGAGGACGAGCTCCAATTCTACGAATATAACATACGCCCTAAACGGTAATTAAAGTAATATTAAATGTATTTAGTTGATTAGGGAACTCAACGAAGCGTTCTACGTCTTACCTGGTGTCCGCCATAGGCTTCAAATATAACGCCAGGGCTGAAAGTATTCTAAAGTCAGTAGCCCTTTTTTTAAAGTTTTGGGCGTTCTAAAAAAAAAAGTTATATAGGAAGTCTGCCTTGAATAATAAAGTTAACGGAACTCCTCTGTTGCACAGAATTCCCTGCAAAATGTAAATATTATTACGTTTTGTTTTAAGATTATACGCGGGTTCAAGTATAAACCCCCAGCTTGAAGGTGACTTCTACCGGCCAGACGTTTACTGCTTTCTGGCCGTGGGAGCAGGCTACAGTGTCATTAGCCATCCCTTTGCTGCTTAGCTGAAGAAAATCACGAAAGACGGAAGCGTTACGCTGTTCAGAATAGCTTTACGCTACTTTGTAATTTATTTTAAAGGATCACGAGAGCTCTCACTTGTCCCGGTGCACAATATATATGGTTGACCTAAATGATTATATCAGTTCGCTTTATCTGTTCTAATCCTTCCCGAAGTGAATCTTCTTAAACACAAAATACAGTCAGCTATTTAGACGGCAGCTACAGCTCCTTCACCCAGGACCATGCGGTACTGCCGTAAAACACAACGTGGGCCAATGAACAAATGTCGGGAGTCATCAATCACTTTGTCCACAATGTTGACTGATATGGTGCGAATGATTCGAGGCAAAACTGCTAGTTCTTCATATCCTTGCAGCCTAAAAATTGCTTTATTTCTTTTACACAGTACCAGAAAGATCACAGAGCTTCATCGGTTGTTCACAGGCACTTCTGCTCTCAGGGCACTTAAATTCTAAATAATTCTAACGCCGTACAAGCAAAAAACCACACTGTTCAACCACAATGATGATCTTAGAGAACATTTCTTTTGGCGCCCAAATGGCGAAAGTTTAGCTTCGTCTCTTGTCGCTACTTTAAGCTTCAAAATTATTCTGTTTATGCATGTCCGGGCGATCCATTCTATTTTTCTTTTGAGATTGCTGACCAGCACATGGAACACGTATAATTTTTCTTCATATTGCTGAAGCTTGTGACTATCATAATTCAGATTTGCAGCAAACTGCGAAATTGTTGCTTTGCACTTCCCGCATATGCGTCCGAACTCGAATGCTGCAGCACCTCGGCGTTAGATCGCATTTCATGCACTTGTATAGTTTCATTTCTTTCTTAAAAGGCAAATGGCTTTTATTTCTTATAGATTTTACTACCTGCTGCTGGTGCCCATTTGATACATTTTTTTTTAGTTCAGGAGCTGTCGGCTGGCTTGCAGATTTGCTCTGTTGTCTTGCGAACAACCTTTCTGGTACTTTGCTGCCGTTCAGCAAGACGGCGCTTGTCATGCTGTATTCCTCTCTGTGTCCACGTTCCGTCTGCGCCCTCTCATCCATCATGATTTGCTACCGTTGGTGGCAGAAACAACTTTTCCTCTACTAATTGAATATGTTTTAATATTTCCCGCCTACGTCTTCAATAGACACATAAACGTTCAGAAGGCTCTCCAGATTCCTAGACTCTCTTCCTGAACTGATTGTGTTCGTGCGCCCCGTTGTTTGGGGCGCCGCAGCTTAAACAGTTTGACCACCACAGCGTTGTAAAGTTTTCAATTTTGTTTCTGCCAACGTAAATTATCATGGACATAAAAAGATTCCTAATCTGCAGAACTCAAAACACACAGCGTTTGCATACTCTAGTCTTGGTTGACCGGTCGGATCCCACGCTTTCAAAAAAAAAAAGTGAGAAATTTCAGTTTGAAGAAATGCGAATCCCTGCTGATGTGCCCTGTCAAGGGCAGCGGCTCTAGTGGTTTCAGGAATTGTTGCTCACTTTTGCATAGGCAACGGCGCAATTATTACTCCGTGTATCGTCCGGAACGGCAGATGGGTTGTCCGATATCACAATAGTGTGCTTCGAATAAAGACTCAGCACAAAATAATGTTAAAGCCCAAGCAGATTTCTGCGGCTCTGTCTATCCGACACATATGTAATATCTCAGTAAAACTTATTTAAGCGTATCCAAAACGCTTATGAGACCATCAATTTTAGTCACCACAAAGGATTTGGCAAAAAAAAATCTGTAGAGTCCCGAGCCCTTCCAAGTTCAAAGCATTCCCAAAGATACCAAAGGCCTTCGTTCAATGCATGTACGATTGATTCTGCATTATCATAAAAACGGCTTTGAGGGCTTTTCTTTGCACATGAATGGCCATACAGTTCACGAGCAAGGAAGTAGTCGATGGCGCTCTGGCGTTCATGCACATTCTAGTAAAATGCAATGACACTAGACGGGCGTTCAGTGTGTATTCAGACCGAACACGCACACCGGTATGGACAGACTGTCAACATTTTAGAGCTCAAGGTGGCTTGCTTCTACGTCCTGCAAAGGGGTTCCTGGGAGCGCACCTGCAGCACATAAGTCTGAGAAGGGTGAATATATTTCGTCATATGCAGGATTCTAAACCTGGGAGAGTCACAGGAGCGCCACTGCATGGCCTTCAGAAGGAAACCCCTTGGGCTGTATACCTTTGATAATGCCGGCAGCTGAACATTAGTTTCATATCTGTCACGAAACTTTGGTGGCTGTCTCACTTATACTACGGAGAGCGAAAAAACTGTTTCTCTTTCTATTAACAAACACTGTAATGAGCGCTGGGATAACGAGAAACTGATCTTACCAGCGCAAGTATTGTCATGTTGTCACAGCGTTTCCAGGGATTCTTTTTTGTGGTCATCAATTTTTTCCAAGGTTATCAGGCTGCATACCAACCCCACTCACAAGATAAAAGAGGGATTCCGCTTTCATGCGGAACCAGGGAATAGTATAAGCGACAGCCTTTCCCGCATATTTCGATCGCACGAAGTCGACATAGCCCACATCCCCTCGCAAGATCTAAGACAAGCAATGACGTCAGCGAAAGACTAGAATAGCGAATGAGAAGTTCGCAGGCGCTGCACACACATAGAAAGTTGGAGTACAAAGGTGGTGATTAAGTGCTTTCGCTCAAAGCCTCAAAACTGCCTCCATGAGCCGCATTGACAGCGGAAACACGCAGCAAATTATCTACAATTATAAGCGCTAGCATGGCTGGTACCGGCGGCTCTTACTCTTACCTAGAGAGAAAGATGGAGGCGCTGCACTTCAGTCCTTTTCATCATCGTCATCATCATCCTTATGTCGAGGCGCGAACGTAGAGCACAAAATATATAGTAGCTAAAGCGCGCAAAAGCAGACGTCGCTAAGAAAAGGTTTTGGTTTTTCGAAATGGCCGCTACGAAAATTCCTAAAGTAATTGTGCGACCATATATATCTTCAAAATATTTTTACTTTTTAAACAGTGCCTATTAGGTGCGAGATGTTGATTTCCGTGCTACTGAATACTGGGCCAATAGGAGACAAGGTTGGAAAACCAGCGCGACAGACGAACACACAGCAAAAGAACACAAGACGAGCGCTGTGTGTTCGTCTGTCGCGCTTTTTTTTCGTCCAATATGTTCCACCAACTGACCCGTTTGGCTATAGAGGAGACAAGGACATCGCTTATTTTGGACACAGTTTACACTTACATGCTGTCTCGCTCGCTTTTTGCAATTTATGGACACACTATTGGATGTTGGGACGTTTTATATTTAAAGCAACGTTTATTTTTGCATTATGTTTGGCCAAAAGTCGTAGTTCTGCACTCGGTAGCTCCCTAACCCATGATGCTTTGGGCGCCCATGGTGGCTGAACTGGTCGTCAGGAAGCTGCTTCCAAACTCTCATGGATTTCGACACACCTTTCACTCTAGGTTAGAGTAAGAAACTCTAAGACTGATAACATGCCTCCGTTGCGTTTCTCGACAAGGCCCAGTGGGCTGACGCCAGTGGACTGAATTACGCAACGCGTGTCTTCGGCACAGCGCGAACACATTCCGATAAGGAAGATCAGGTAGCGTGTAAAATTATTCCCGGTACTGCAAACGTCACGTGCTGCTCCTCTACGCTGTGTTAGGGCACTGCGAGCGACGTGGTTAGCTTAATTGCAGGTTGCCTATGGGTATCTGCATGTATCTGCAAGAAACCTTTAGAGGCCGACTTATTTTTCAGTTCTGTGGTAATAGTTTCATCCCAAAGTGATAGGCATCTTCAACATTCTGCACACATTGCAGCAGGGTGCGATGCAGCAGCGTAGTCCCTCCGGTAGCTGCTATATCTCTAGGTATTCTTCACTTCTGCCTACCGTGTGAAAGATGTTACTGACAACAATGTCACAGTATCTTCTCTTCATAACATTATGCAGTGAACAAGGAGCATATACCCACAGCGTATATGTAGAGAGCTTCATTCTGTAGCTTTTTGGTAAAATATTTCACGAAACTGTATGAAAATTGGACACTATGACGGTCATAGCTGCGTAATTTCAACTTATGGTGGTGTCGGAATGATACTGAACATACAGAGCTCCACTTTGGAAAAGTTGAACTCATGAAAATGTTTATGAATTCATATGTGTGGCATCTCATGGATATCATGCGCGACCATTCAACATGATAAAGGAACGATTCGGAAACGCATGAAAGATGTATTAATTAGCATATGGACCTGCTTATGCAGTACCTACCACACAATTCCACACGTACAAAATGCAGACCTTCGTCGATTGGCTGCTGGATGGCGACAATCTGGCCGACCACGTGCTGTTCGCGATGAGCGTACTCTTCACCCTCAGCCTGGTGCTGGTGCTGACCTTCGCTTGGCTGCAGGCCACTCAGACGCTGGCGCACCTCTCGTGGCTGCTGGCCATGCCGCTCGCCCTCCTGCTCGTACTGCAGAGCTTCACCTGGATTGGCTTCGCCTTCTACAGCCTGTGGTAAGGGGACTCTCGTATACTGAAGCAAATTTGCAGACCATGCGAGGCACCGCTTCGAGGTCCCTCTACGCGTGCTTATATGAATATCTGTATTGGACGTAACAGCGATTTTAATGGAATGACCACATGCTCACGTGTTCGCACTAAGAGTGGATGACCCGGTACTTTACTTGTAGCAATATGATTGCTCTATATCGTGCTCTAACTTGCGGTAAGTATATTGAAGAAATATAAGCTGCTGTATTAAAACAATTTATTCTCCGACGAGTGTAACGGGCTGCTTTGCAGCCTACAATTTTACTACGAAATCCATCGTTCAGGCCTGACACTCTAGGCATAGGGAACTCCACAAAGAAGCGACTAGTGGCCATCGAAGAAAGCCTTCGAGGAAATGGTATCGACCGATCCTTATATCTTCGTGGTTAATCCACTTGCTACTGCTAAACATGAAAGAGCAGGATGTGACAGATAAACGGAATTCAGCACAGAATTGAGCGTGGCGTCATGTCAATTCCTGTGGGGCATCTGCCAATTGCCTACCATCCCGGCATTTCCACTTTGAAGGAAATTATATAATTTTTTTGCATAAGCAGTGGCGCCTCTTTCGCTGTGAATACTTTCGTGATAACATTTGGCTCATAAATAAGGAAACCCCTGAGGGACGCCTTTGGCTTTGGTGGGAAATGTCTGGGGAAAACTTAGACTCCTGCTTTAGAGGGCCACTTACCAGGGTATGGCATTTTAAATAAACTAGCGTAAAGCTTACACCATGTATCGGATACGGTCTCTGCAGAATACTACATTTATGCAAACGCAGAAAAGCAGGAGAAATACAAATTAAACCTACCTTATGCTGCCTTGAATGTCAGATTCCGTGCTCTCTAGTCTGGCGACCGATCCTGGATGGTGACGTCAATACATACGACGGCATTCACTGGTCCGTCGCTTTGATTCAAGGGCGAATCGTGGGTGGAGACCATTAATTGAATGAGCCGCTCTCTACAGGCTATTTCGTTCTCACACACGCGGTGTCCCTACTCTGGTACCATTCTGTGCGCTGGGCCGTTCCTAAAGCCTTCCTACAGACACCTCGCCTCTCGCCAAGCGCGGAGGAGGAAGGAAGGGGAATTTGGCTTGCAGAGGCATAGCGGAAGCTAGACGGTCAGGCAGGCGAGAAAAAAGCTTCTGCGAAGAAACGGGAGAAGAGAAATACCGTAGAATCTATTGGTTGCAGTAGCTGTAACTGCGCTACTAATTGCTCCATAAAAAAAATGTTCGCTGCTTCGACTTTCGGGGGCGAAGCCTCACAACACGGGGGAAGAAAATATTTTTGACCGGTGGATTGACCGTTGCCCTTTAAAGGTAGACCAGGCAGCGTTAATGGGTGCAGCGTCCGGCCCTCCTTGCGATACTGAGATCAATAGTTTGCAGATCCTTGGTCGTGGACACCCGTAACCACTTTTGACACGAACTCTCGACGGCGTGGATTAGACTGACGCCAGTACCTTGAGGCGTTAGACAATGCTCTCGGTAGTTAAATGGGGAAAGAAGCAAACGCGGATTCGAGGTTATTTTGAGCTTGGACATCAAATAACTTAGCCGATTAGTTTTGCTAAATTTCTTTATTTTCCTAAAGTTTCCACTAGCTCTGTCATAATAAGTTTGGCTGCCGAGGTAAGCAAGTTTTACCGTGCTTTTTGTGTGTACGTGACGCCGCAGGCTGGAACGAACCAAGATCGGCAAGAGCGCGCAATCTCTTCCTTTGTCATATAGAAGTTATGGCAAAATGCAATCGAATTGCGATACAGCTATCGTCAGCTGCCGCAAGACTATCAAGTATTTACGGGAGAACGTATTGGGGCTCGGTGCGCAGAAACTCCGTCGCTCTCGTCTTACCTCAGAATAGCGGGGGAGAATTTTGGCACCTTTTCTAACGTTCTAGAAAACATATGCACGGGATGTTTTATCAGAAGTATGACGCAGCCGTTCTTTGTGCAAAGTTCAAAGTGGTGTCATATCGCTTTGCTGTCAATTCGGCATCTATTTATTTGTGAAGTTAGAGGCTAGTCTGCGATAGGGATTAGAACTGATGATACATGTATCTCCTATTGTATGCCGGTGAATATAGCTGCAGGTGTCCATGAAGGAGTGAGACAGATACTGTGCCTTCATTGCCAGAAGCCAACCTACTGTAATATGCCGAGCAAGCACCCTCCTCCATACAGACCAAAAATACTTGTTAGGGGAAAAGTGGCGCTGTCCCAGAACGGTACCGAAACTGATGATGGCGATTACAAATATCTTCTGTCAGAAAAAAGGTTAAGTTGCCGCTCACGGAGATTTACAGTTGTATTTATCTCTGATTGGGCTCGTCAGGCATAGAGGTGTAAACCGAGACGTCGGCGCTCCACCATCAACATTCTATCCATGCAGCGGCCGCCGATGTTTTATATCTGCGCATCTTAAATGTGTTGGTAATTGTCTTATTTCATTTCGGAACCAGCTTCCATCCAGACAATGGCACAGCGGGTCTGCAGCGCCCATGTCAGATGTCTCGCTATCATTGGTCATCAGACACCCCCCTCCGTTAGCCTTCGGGCAAATGGTTTGCACAGTTGGGCTACTTGCTCGGACTTAGAATGAATGAATGAATGAATGAATGAATGAATGAATGAATGAATGAATGAATGAATGAATGAATGAATGAATGAATGAATGAATGAATGAATGAATGAATGAATGAATGAATGAATGAATGAATGTTTATTCCGCTTTTGTCGTACAGAAAACGCGGGTGACAAAAAAAAAGCAGTTCGCAATGACCGCTTGACGGACTTTGCCACCCGTAAAGTCGACAACGAACAGCAGCGGCAGTTTGTGCGATATAAAATTAACAATTCACGCGTTACAAAATGAGACAGTGCAAAATGAGACCGGCAAACAAAACGTATACGACGTTTGCCGAACGGAACTGGGGTGATAAAGGAGCTATCGAGTCCACCCTTAAGGCGAAGTTTAGGTTCCCCTTATATTTTGTGTTAGTTCCAATGGTAACCGCTTCGAATCGATGATATCAACTGACATGCTGTGCAACTTTTCTTTTCGGCTAGCTGACGGGGGGTACAGGTTTCTCCACTCTGAGGGGGCACATGCGAGCCTGTGGTCGGTCTCTTGGGAGCACCAGATCGTCCGGCCCAACTCTGCACCGAAGCACAGTAACAACCAATTCGAAGCACCACCTCCAGGTCACTGTACCTGCGCAACTTTGCTTTAATGCGCGGCAGTGTCGGACACAGCGGCGCATTAAAGAAAGCGGCCATCTCCCCGCTTGTTCATTCAAAGTGTAGTCGGCCCTTTACATGCACTTTGCTATTGGCTGCTATTCGTGTAATCACTAATCCTCTTACTTGTGTCTTTATCTCACACGTAATGATTAGCATGTAATCATATCCCACCACGTTACTTGAAAGGAAACCCAACATGCGGTCCTGCCTTAACCAAGTTGTACGAACGCGGCTCCACGTAAAACTGAAACAGCGCGCCTTATATCATTCTAAACGTTTTTACTCTATTAAAGATGTAATACTCTGCCAGTGCTAACACCCTATAAATAGAGAAGCGCTGCTTCGCCGGGGAAAATCCCTTGTTATGCTGTTGCATCACCGGGTTCGCTCTGACCATAATTAAGTGTTGTGTTCTTCTTCATTAGTGTGTACTAAACTACTTAACTAACTCCCGTATCGGCGGCAGCTTTTCGATGGAGGCGAAAAGCAAGACGCCCGTGTGCTGTGCGATGTCAGTGCCCGTTAAAGAACCCCAGGTGGTCGAAATTTCCGGAGTCCTTCACTACGGCGTCTCTCATAGCCTGAGTCGCTTTGGGACGTCAAACCCCACAAACCAAACCAAACCAAACTTAACTGAACACTCCATTGGGGCCAATTCTTCAGCTGCTGTTATATTTGGTTCGAGTGTTTTCGAAGGAGCGAATGCGGCTGTATCGAATTTGCCCCGGAAGTAGCATCACGTTGCTTACTTTATTGATCTAGCAGCGGGTATTCCATAGAATATCTTCGCTTAGAAAGGTATTTGTCGCGGTTTCCGGGTTAGTGTATTTTTGTGAGCGAGTTCTTGCAATGCAAAATTTATCTCTTTTGTCCTTTTGTGGAGCCAGAGGCGCCGGAGGAAACGGGGAGAGGGCTGTGTGGCTGACTGCGCCCAATGATCAGGAGGTTGAAGTTGAAGTTGAAGTTGAAGTTTGAAGTTTATTGTATTTCAAAGGTTAACAAAACATGAATACAGAAGGAGGTCCCAAAGTCAAGGACTGCGGAACGGGACCTCCTATAATGATTATTGAAAAGAAATACATATTGAGCAGTTGCAGAAATTATACAATATTTCGCATCAGTGGGTTGGGGCGAATGAAACATGAAATAGTACAGGCGCTATTGATGTAAAAACAAAGAATAAACACCTAATCACATAAAGAAAACATAGAAAACAATTCATAAAAAGATATAAAGGATAACACTGGAACAGATTACCTTGAAAATTACGATAAGTGTGATAACAAAAACTGACGAAGAGCGGATTTAAAGGCAAAAATAGTTAATGATTGTTTGAGAGTTGTAGGTAATGAATTCCAAAGAGTGGTAGCAGAGAATCGGACTGATTGTTTCCCATAATTAGTGTTTGGTTTAGGCAGCAAGAAGTTGTTGTTGTTGGCGAAACGTGTGTCCGTACGACGCGGAATTTGATCATTGGTGGTTAGTGAGAACGGAAGTAGCTCTCTAACAGATTTGTACATTAGGATACATAAACTGTAGTCGATTATTTTCTTCACAGAAAGAATATTGTGTGATTGGAGCAAACCAAGGGCATTTTCTGAGCGGTGACTACAAGTAATAATGCGTCTTCTCTCTGATTCTCATGCGTAGGCTATACCGGAAGGCGTACCTGCTCTGGAAGATACAGTCGCCACCGCCTGCCCTGCGACAGCGACTCGAGGCGCATGCCGCGCAGTGACGCTGCATTGCCTCCATCCGACAACAACCAACCGTCACGTGGACTGAACGAAATGCGGAGAAGCCGTTACCTCTCATCTGCATCTAACCGACGAGGCACCTTAACGAATTTTTTAGCATTGCGAGAATTGACTTAAGATATCTGGACAACAGCCCTCGTGGGCGATTCAGCGATATTGGCCACGCAACCACTACTGAGCGAGAGTGGCAGAATGTCTTCTACTGATGGAGATGAGCAGCGTTCAATTAGCGCCATCAAGCGCAGTCAGTTTTAGTTTAATTTGTGGTTGCTTTGACGGCTCGTATCGAGATAGCTCGACGAAATGGACAGTATACTGTTTTGATAAATGTGAATGTGTGTACGCAGACGCTTACACTTCGTGTTTTATCGGAATCTTGCATACTGGCCATGAAGCTTCTAGACAAATTCGAAACGGGACAGTAGTAGCCGCTAGTGCTGCCCCGAAACGTGGCAGGGAACAAAATCTCCCAAATCTACTAGAACATACTAGAATTCTAGGTAGCAAGTATACGGGCGCAAGGGGACGAGAGAGCGTTATACAGGTAAAAACGTGGAGGGCAAGAACTGAAAAAATTCAGTGGGAAATCTGGACCTGCATGGAAAATAGAAAACACAAATTAGGAGAGAATGAATTGACATTTGACAGCACAACAAGCTGTTTCCTACTTGTTTAAGCGTGATGAGGATTTTCTAGAGCAAGAAGCTGCAAAAGGAACGTACCCAAAACTCTCCAAGAGGTCCTAACATTTGGAATGCCAATGATAATCTGAGTGCATCAGCGCTTAGCACTGCTAAACAATTGATTGGAAGTCTGGGGTCTTAAAGGCAGTCAGATGGCGTAACGTTGCAAGGTTATAAATAAAAATTGAACACAATGGCGATACAATTGGTAATCTGAAAAAGTTACGAATTTCTGAAATATATCATTGTCCCTCGGATATTCCTTATACTACCTTGTCACCGAGGTTATACTCCTGTCATTAAGCCATGCAACTACGGAGCTGGTGTCAACGTTTCGCTTTCTGACATCCACTGCGATTTCGCCTCTTCGTTTCGTCTCCATCGAAACGTAGCCGTCGAGGTGAGGTTCGAACCCGGGTACTCCGGCACAGTAGGCGGGCGTCTTACCACTGCACCACCCCGGCGGGGCTCAAAGAGTACGACGCCTGTGGAAGGAGACACCGATAACAGCAAGAATAAAACTTGGCAGAAGCATTGCTTTTGTTTATAGGGTTTAACGTCCCAAAGCAAGTATTCTATTAATTATTATTATTATTATTATTATTATTATTATTATTATTATTATTATTATTATTATTATTATTATTATTATTATTATTATTATTATTATTATTATTATTATTATTATTATTATTATTATTATTATTGGTTCACAGGAAGGGAAAGGCGCAGTATCTGTCACACTTGCTTCTGTGGACACCCGACCGCGCCGTAAGGAAAGGGAGGAAAATGGGAGTGAAAGTGGAAACAGAGAAAGAGGAGCCGTAGTGGAGGGCTACGGAGTAATTTCGACTACCTGGAAATATTTAACGTGCGCTGACATCGCACAGCACACGGACGCCACTTCGTTTCGCCTCCATCGATATGCAGCCACCATGGTCGGGTTCGAACCCGGGAACTACGGCACAGTAGTCGGGCGTCTTATCACTGCACCACCCCTGCGGGGCGACTCTGGATATGAAAGACGCCGTAGTGGAGGGCTCCGGAAATTTCGACCACCGAGAGTTCTTTAACGTGCATTGAAATCAAACAGGACACGGGCGCCTCGCTTTTCGCCTCCACCGAAAAGAGGCCGCCGAGACAGGGATATGATTCCACATTTTTTGGCATAATAAAGTGCCCTAACCACTACGCCACCTCGGATGGGGCATTGGCAAAAGTATTATGGATGTTTTTAGTACCGTTTGGTGATTGCTTCAATGCCTCCGGATGATGACAGCTTATAAAGTATAAATCAGACGCGATATACCAGTTTCTGAAAAAAAGTGGCAGCTGACACTGTAATTGTGAACCCATAAGTTGTCATAATTGGGGGCGGTTCCTGCTCAATATTAATCAATTATAATGACTTAGGATATACATGTAAGCTCCTCAACATTCGAAACAGCAGGCCTACACCCGTCAGTGAGGGCACAGATTGTGGGTTAAAAACCTGCTAGAATTTAGTTGTGTTGTTAAGGGCAATGTTTAAGAGGTAAATAGATGGCATGAATGCATATATAGTTGTTTCCTGCGACCAGGTATGCCTTTTCAGCAGCGTAGTTATTACAGCTTTTTTGGAGGTTGAAATATATGTTTCTTCCTATTTTCTAATCTTTCAAGTGTCTCGGTGGATATGGTTGCTAGCACAGAAGCTACATTTTGGGTATGCTGATGTTAATCATTTCTGTAATCATTAGTTTATTGACCAGTTTTCATTGATAATTTCGTGAAATCACTGCAAAAATTATATAACAGGCTTGTAATTTCCTGTTGATGGCCTTAGAGATTTTGTGTCGTACATAGTAACTTTTATTTTATTTTTGGAGTGAAGTTGAACTACACACAAACGACTTTCTCAGAAACAAGAAGTAGCTACTTGTCGCTGTTGTGTGCCTAGACGGTATGAGGTTGAGAATGCTAGCAGTATCTCCGGCAATGCGTGTAAGTTCCGTGAATAAATGGGCAAGTTTAAGTTTAATTTCATCGTTGTATTCATACTGTATTGAATTATTCCAATCTATGCTAGGACAGCGTAAATCTCAAAAAAGGAGAATGTGCGCGTAAGGGTGTTGTACTTTAAAGGTGTAGGTACACCCCTGTGCAAAGCTTTTCATGCGCGTCTTTTGGGTGTGGAGACCACCACACTGAAGTATTAAACTCAAGGGAAGTGTAGAAGATATTTTAATCCACTTTTTTAAGCTTGTGAAAATGCTCGCATTCGCATTCTGGATCCATCGTGAGTGCATTGCCTACGGCGTAAATCAACTGGAAAAAAATCTAATCAGGTATTTGTGAAATCGTAGCACACTTTGCTGAAGTAAGGTTTTTGAGTGCGCCGGCTACTTCCGCTCTTCGATTCCGCTCGTA
The DNA here is from genome assembly GCF_055883805.1 of Amblyomma maculatum. Lineage (NCBI taxonomy): Eukaryota > Metazoa > Arthropoda > Arachnida > Ixodida > Ixodidae > Amblyomma > Amblyomma maculatum. The sequence goes on from NC_139352.1 coordinate 39,448,682, forward strand.
CGTATACAAGCGAGCAGCATACTAACGTTATAGCATGTCGGGGATTGTACGCGCATCATACGATGTAAGCAATTGTCAATTTCAGTTCACTGTAGCTAAAGTTAGACCTGGTGGCCATTTTCATTCACTTAGACAAGGAAAGGCTGCCGTCAACGGCGCGCCGGTGGTAAGGAGACAGAGTTGTCGGTCCCCGTAGCTGGGACCGGAGTGGTCGGGCAGCGCAGCAGTATACGTACCACTTCTTGGCTTGGTGTAGTACCTGTAAAAAAAATAAATATCACGCCTATAAGTCGCATTAATCTCGTTCATAGTCTGAGTTTATTCACAAACAGGAGAGGTTCTTGCAATTCACAGGCCAGAATATAACTGTGCGGAAGTTTAGTAAATGCGTCAATGAGTAGAAATCAATGTCTATCTAGAGGTTTGTTTACTGAACTGTGACAATAAGAAGCCATGGAAATATCACGGCATGCTACTAGTAATATTGAGTCCGTGTATATTTGATGCAAATCACGCATTTATTTTTCATAATTTAGATTCTCGCGATTTTATCACCAGCTGCTTATTTTTCTAGACTCCAGCACGTAGGCTTAAGCAGAAAACGGCTCGAACACGGCTCCAAAACCCTGCTGTTGAGCACTGGGCTTAAGCGCAGCTCTCCTCCTTGTCGACACACTTGTCGCCTTCTTCTCGGTAAGGCAGCGACATATCCGAGGTTGCGTAAGGAGTGGCCAAACCGCGTGTTTCTGCTTCTGGTTCCGAAGGCAGGATCTTGATGACCAACGCCTGAAGCGCAAGAGAATACAGGCATTTAGCAGCAGAAACGATGATTGCTTTACATGAACAGAGGAGCAAGCAGGATGATGATGATGATGATGATGATGATGATGATGATGATGATAATAATAATAATAATAATAATCAATCAATCAATCTTTATTTAATGTGCGCAGGAACAACCATGTGGTCTTTGTGCTGCAGCACAAATAAATAAAAAGAAACAAAAGTGAAAAAGCACGAACATGTTTACACACACAGAGAACACAAAGAAAGAAATAAATAATACATGAAATGAAACTGAGACCAAAAGTATCACGGAAAGTAAGCAATCAATGAGTAGCATCACTTATATACACAGTGAGAGAATTTTTGAGCACACCAGGAAAAAAAAAAAAGAACGGTAGGTAGAAGAGAAAAAAAAACAACAACAAATAACTGACATTGATTATAGTAATATAGAAATATACATAAAATGAACAACCATTCCAGGCGCAACAAGTGCATGGTACTTAAAACACAGGCTAGAAATACAGAATAATACAATAAAGAAGCAAAAAAGAAGTAAACTAAAATAATAATAATAATAATAATAATAATAATAATAATAATAATAATAATAATAATAATAATAATAATTGGTTCACAGGAAGGCAAAGGCGCGGTAACTGTCACTTGTGTCTGTGGACACCTGAACCGCGCCGTAAGGGAAGGGAGGAAGGTGGGAGTTAAAGTGGAAAGAGAGAAAGAGGAGCCGTAGTGGAGGGCTTCGGAGTAATTTCCTGCAAGCAGGAAGAGTTCCCGGGTTCGAACCCGACCTCGGCGGCTACGTTTCTATGGAGGCGAAACGAAGAGGCGTCCGTGTGCTGTGCGATGTCAGCGCATGTTAAAGATCCCCTGTTGAGACATGATATCTGTTTCTTTTTGGAGTAAAAGTTTCGCTACACTAGGTAAAGCAGTCATCGACCAAGCTTCAGTTTGACCTTCAATTGACCTTGACAGATACTGCGACGTTACTTTCTTATAAACCGATTTACAATTGCAGCGAAAACTTCAATACGCGAGGTAGAGCCGGTCTTCGCGTGGCACTAAATTTGAGCCTTAAGTGACATTGACGTAATAAAATATGGGTGTCTAAGATTCCGTCCTGTCCACCCAAAAGCATATCGCACCTTCGTTTCCCCGAACCCCACCTTAGACGGACAGACAGCCCTGTCCGGTGGGATAACCCACCTTAAACAGACAGGCAGCCAGCCCTGTTTGGTGTGATGTCAGTGCGCGTCAAAGGCCCCAGGCGGCCGAAATTCCTCCGTAGCCCTCCACTAGAGTACATCTGACTTTTTCTGCTTTCACTCCCACCTTCCTCACTTCCCTCTAGTCTGACCGATACAGCGCCTTTGTTTTCTTATAAAGTGGAAAGAGAGAAAGAGGAGCCGTAGAGAAGGGCTACGGAGTAATTTCGACGACCTGGGGATCTTTAACGTGCGCTGATATCGCACAGCACACGGACGGCACATAAATTAACACCCAAGACTGCACATTGTTTGCTACGAGGGCGTATTTAAACCACTGGTACCATTCTCCTTAGACGTGCGAATAATGTTAACATGTGTGCAATTGCCATGTCGCTGGAAGACCCCGTATATTTTCCAAAGTTGGATATTTTACCATAATGCAAGACGGGTGTTCTTAGGCCTTAGCACGCTCATCTGTCGGGAATCTAAAGCTCGCAAATCATGGAACTCAGTCTCGCACGGATTGCACGTTTCCTCAGTGTGTTCCAGCAAAGACAAATCCACATATTTCTTTTAAAACTGACTGTGCGAACACACTGAGGAATCAATGCGCAAACAAAAGAACGCTATCAGTCCTTATACTCCTGCTCCAAAAATGTGAATTGTGGACATGCATTTCAGATGAACAAGAGAAAACTGTTCTATGCCAAAACTCAGTGGCTTATACACTTTGCGCATAGTTTACATGGTGCAAAACGATGTCAAGGACTTAGAGAGAGGTCATTAAATTGGGCAAAAACTACAGTAACCTTTAGTGTTGTGGCAAAAGTCAAATATGTGACGCAGTGAATTCCTCTGGTAACACCACTTGAACAGTGAGGCCTCACCTTTTTTGGAAGCACGCCGAGCACCGTTGTCTCCAGCGAATGATTCCTTTCCGAGGTGGTAACTTCCAGCCCTGTGGACGCGGAGTGGCTCGCCTTAATGATGGAAATTTCGTCATCTTCGTACAAGACCACTGCTTTCTGTGGCGCTCTGTATAAAAGTTGGATAAAGGAAAAGAATTCAAGCCACGCTCTTATGCCGCACCATGCTCGCGAATTAGCGCAAATATTCGACGCAAGATCTATCAGATTCGCCACCTCTCTGCGCAGTGGATAAAATCTGCTTAGTGCAGATCACGTGATCACGCTGTTGTCCCATTCACTGCCTCGGTGGCTTGACAGTGTCACAGGTTCTATGACAATCAACAAGAAATAAGCTGAACACACTTAGGTAGAGGCATGGTATGATGAGTGCTCAAGTACAAACAATAAATAAGGCCAACAATGATTCATGACGTTGTGACTAAACTTGAATCGGCGAAATTGCTTGGTTTGATTTATTGGTGATAACATGCCGAAGTGAATCGGGCTATGAGTGATGCTGTAGTGGAGGCATCCGGAAATATTGACCACCTGGGATTCTTTAACGTGCACTGACATTGCACAGTATATGGGGGCCTTAATTTACTCCTTAATTGAAAATTAGTCGCGGTGGCCGCGATCAGCACTCGAGAGAACTCTAAGCACTCAGCCACTGCGGCGGGGTAAATAAATAAGATAATAAGTAAGCAATTCACGCAGGTAGAATTGACTATGAAAGTGTTAGGCAGAAATATGGTGGCGGATCAAGAGGATGTCAAATGAAATGGAGAACAACGCAGGGCATCAGATGAAAGATCGTTCGTGTAATATTAAAAGAAACGGAGTCATGTGAAAAATTGAAAGGTAAGGATGGGGATTGAAATATGTAAGGAAAGATGGTAGATGTAATATATTTAGAAAGAAGATAAGAAGAACGGGTCAGAAGAAGCAACGTGACCTAAAATCGTTCCAGTCAAAATTGGGAAATTGGCATGGCATGTGGTGCGACAAAATGTAACTGATGGCCGCTGGACAAAACTGGCTGTACTCCAGGGCGTGGCAAGAGTAGCAATGGGTGCCTGCAACTTCGCTCAGTGGATGAGATCAGGATGTTTGCGGGGATTTTTTTAATGCAGCTGGCACAGGGCCGGGTTAATTGGAGAGATGTGGGTGAAGTATTTGCCCTGCATGGGCTGTAGCCAGACTGGTGATACTGAGGATCCTGAGTATCACTCGAATGATATCTTAAATTGAATATGAGTAAGAATAACTTAGCACATAATATTACTCTACTGCCTGCCTCATGATTAAGACACGTGTGTTTGATGCTACCAGTAGCAATAATAAAGGGACACGTAAAGATAGCAAATGTGCTCCACATTAGTACATAAGCGCAATAAAAAGGCGTATGCTATTGCATTTCCTTCACATAAATTCAGCAGAACGTCCACAACATTTTTCGCTTGGTAAAATATATCATATAGTCAGAGAAAACACATTAAGTCCTAGTGTTTGATGCAGTCGATTAAGACACGTGGGATCGTACCGGTAGCAATAATAAAGGAGGAGGAGGAAGATTAGGAGGAAAGGCAGGGAGGTTAACCCGTAAAAGAAACCGGTTTGCTACCCTGCGCTGGGGGAAAGGGGTGAGTGGATATAAAATTTGTGAGAGAGGTATGGGTTAGTACAGTCACATCACAGACATGTCACATCACGTCACGTCAGGGACATGTAAAGGTGGCCAATGTGCCTCACATGTCTAACGCGCTCCACATTGGTAGATAAGTGCAATAAAAAAGGCGCATGCTATCACTTTTTGTTTTACGTAAATTCATCAGACTGTCCGTAATTTTTTCGCTTGGTAAAATACAGTATATAGTTAGATAAAACATATAAAGGGCCAGCGCATGACAAAACCAATTGCAACTGCAGGAAAAAAAACGCATGTATCTAAAACATGAAATTAAATTCAGGACCTGTTATTTCGCCCAATGATTTCGAAACTAGCAGACTGATAAGGTGCGGTGCACATCTTCGCAATAAACGAAGTCTCTAGCAACCGCCCCTAACCTGAAGTGGTTAGGCCCTTAGAATTTTAGGCACGAATCGGATGAAGAAACTATGAGGGGAACTTAGGGTCCACCTGACGCACTCCGCTGCGCAGGTAGCTCCACAATAACGTAGGTTCCGCGATAGCGCGGGCGATAGCTGGCAGTTGCCACCGACTGCCAGCGCCATGCTCGCGATTTTCCGCTTCTAAAGCCGGCACCGACGGCCGGTTTTTGGTTGCCTAGCCCTTTAACATCGTCGCGATAAAATACCTTATTGACTCCCATCATGATTTTGTCACGTGCTCCAGGGTGCGCATGCCTTTTCAAATAAAATAAATCAGAACGTTGTAAGTTATTCGGAACTTAAAAAAGAGTAAAAAATTGCAAGGGTTCAACGCTGCTGATACTGAGCGAAAGCATTAGCTGCGGGTGACCGAGCGTTCTTCTTCTTCTCTTATTCTTCTGTCTCAGCCCACCATATAAAGCCCCGCTTTAACTAACCGATATGAAAGTGCCTTAGGGGCCTATAGGGGTAACGTGAATGCCAGAGTCCTATAGCAGGCTGATTCTGACATAACCGTCCTATGTGAAACGAGAGACCCAAGTTGGCAGCTCCTGCCAGCTTGGGGTCGACTACGGGGGTCGTCTAAATGTCAAAGGTCAATGGTGGTCACCGCCGTTCCACGCTGAAGGCTCAAACTGCGAGCAGTATTGCTTTCGCAATAAAAAGTAAACAAGACTCCCGAAAAAACAAGACATGTTAATCATTGTTCTATTGAGAGTTGTTTCATAGATCTTTCTTGGCGTCTGTAAATTAAGGGTGAACGTAAGCCCCGATTGTAAAGGTATAACGCAATAGCGTAGGAAACCAGCCCACAAATAAAGCCCCGCTTTAACCGAGTCGTATGAACGTCCCCACGTGGCATTGGGGTAACGTGAACGACAGGGTACTGGCAGGCTGATTCTAATATCACCCTGCCTTATGAAAGAAGGGACCCGAGTTGGCAGCTCCTGACAAACTCAACGTCATGCAACCCTATGTCCAGTGATAGAGTGGCAATGTTAGCTGCCAGTGCCATGCTCGAGAGTTTTCTGACATCGATTTCTGGTGAACGGGGCATTTAATGCTACTGCATTAAACGTTTATGACTAGATTAGCCCGCTATTATGGTACGTTTTTGCTCCTCGTCTCTGCCCCCCCCCCCCCTACTGAAAAACCAAAAATTCTACGGGGCAATAACCTCATAAAATCTCATCTAATCGCATAGACTCTAATTCGGTGCGCATCATTATCATAAAATATCTTACATAGGTTATGTTAATGCACAAGAAACTATGAGACGTTATGCAATTGTATGTTACTTGTATGTGATTTCTTTGTGAATTGAGTGAGATTGTGTGAGAAAATGTGAGGTTATTACCTCATACAATTGTTTCAGTAGGGCCGCTTTGAGCGTAAATTCGTTTGTCTTCCAGAGTAAAGAGTATGTCAAGAGTTTCTCCCCTTACGTGTGTGCCTCGTTATGGTGGCTGCATAGAAAGCTTTTGCTCTTGCTGGCCTCTTTACTAGGCGCCAAGCGTCGGGTCAGCCTCTGCAGTATGAAAATCGTGAAGTAGATGACAATGGAGATGCCGAAAAATGCGTACGCTGGAGTCGTCACCTTACGAACGTCCTGTAAATAAAGAAGGAAATGTAGTTAATATAGCGCGGTTCAGTTGCAGGTTTCTAAGCTATATCCTTAGGGTCGTGGCATTACTTAACAATAGACAATTGTACTAGCGGTCTTAGTTAAACCACGGCTGGATTACAGCAGCAGCAACGCGCGCTTTCTTACGGCCTATGCACACAGGACACAGTGGGAGCTCTTCTAAACGAGTTTTGTTCTCCGCCGCCGCTAGGGGTGTGGCGGACAGATCCAACCTAAAAACCCTATGATCAAGAGACTATCCCAGCCGTGGTCGTTCGCTTCTATGGCGGCGACCTCTGAGCGCTTAATTATGCGCCTTCAAGCGCTCTTTCAGAGGTGGTTAAGGGTGTCGAAATAAAAAAAAAATGTCCAGGGCTGATGTATTCTCGAATTTTTTTAATCTAGTTATTAACTTTTCTTCAGAGGGCTTGCAGTTACAAAATACAAAAAGTGCAACTATGTATTACAAATAGCGGTCGCAAAAGGAGAAGCTGTACTCTTATTTATTCCGTGTGCATATCTTAGTATATACCGAGTTGACGCGAAGACTGGCTTATGCCAATTTGAACAGACGCTGTAAGTCAGTGAACAAATAAACGCAAGCATCGCGGAATGCAAACTCAGGCTGTACATCTTTTTACTCCTCCTCCATCCACGTCATTTGTGCGGACTCTATAAAATCTTTCGCTGCATCAGTTTATTACCGATGAATACATATGAAGTAATATATGCTGGTTAGTTCATCTGGAACAATTTGGCAGTAAAGATTGTTTTAATTGGTGAATAGTAAGAAGCCCTAATCAGTTAAGTAAACATGAATTCTATTTGTTACTCTGCGAAATGAGTGAAATACTCAGGGAAGCTATGTAGTTTCGGCTTTAGGAGGGGGAAAGGTCTCTCGTGTAGGCTAAGGCAATGGTAATATATAGTTCATGATATTTCTTACAGTGTGCGACATGAGCTGAACACCATTTCATAACCCAATTCTCTGTTGTAATTATTGTGCGGCGACCACCAAAGCCAAGTACTTGAGTACTAACTACTGTACCATTTTCCTCATAGCCACTCCCACGTCTGTGCGAGTGGCTATGAGGAAAAGGAACGTAATTTTCTCGGATAGTTATGTAGGAAGTTCTTGTCTCTTCATACATAGATTGAAGTCCCCCGAAAGAATCCTAGAATTTATACCGCTAGTTTTCGAACTAGTGCTAAGCACAAGCTTTCAAGCTAGGGCAAACGGGAGCCATTCACGTGAGCGTAAGAACGGAGCACACAGCACTTTGTTTCTGACCGAGCAGTCCGGTTTAGTTTTCTGTTGTCATGCCAGTCTGCATACCTAGTGAGCAATGATGTCATCTGCAGCTATTGCTACTCCTTTCTTCACTTCGGAGCTCGCCCGAACGTACCCACCTTCAGAACCGGGAGGAGGTCTGTTTTCATTGCTTGCTGTGTCCATGCAATCCAACCGTGGTCACGCCGTACGAAGTACTTTGCGACCTCCTTCGCCTCCTCGAGTACCGGTGGCATGAGCACTGTCAGCAGGACCGCGACGATGACTTCGAGCAGCATGGTGTCCTCATATGCCCCGGTAACCGATCTTATTCTTCTTCTTCTGCCTTGATAAATGAGCGGTGATGACCTTTTTCGTCTTCATCGTTATTTGTGCCATCAGGCTTCTCTTACAGCCAATTTTGTTTGCGGCCGGAACCCATTTTTCTGCCGCCTTGATTAGAAACATGATTGCGATGCTAAGCTGATTTTGCATTGATGATTGCTATGCTTGGCAATGATGATGACGAATTTGACCTAATGTCACAGTACTCTCGTATTTAATTTGTATCCAATATATTCCTGAATAGAAACAAAATCATAGATGTGTACTTGAAAAACCTTACTAACAGTATGTTCGGGGCGCAACCTGGAACACCTGCATATACACTCAGCTCGCCCATGTGCGGGAGCTACAGCAAGGGCATGTTAGTAGTTTATTGTGGTGTGCTTAACAATTTTTTCTCTTTATTTCGTTCAATAAATATTTCGCGCGCTCAGATATTTCAAAAAATGTTGCCCACCAAAACTAAGCCCTGAATGCACCATGACACATTTCAATCAAACGTTCAACGCTACCACTTGATTGACGATGATGTGCGAGCGTTCCAAAAGAATCAGTTAGGAACTATTACATATGTTATTAAATTCATAATTTCTATTTATTTATTTAATTCAACATACCCCTAAAGGCCCTCATTTGAGGGTATTACATGGGGGGGGGGGGGGGGGTCCGGGTAAAAAACATGTAACGGAAACATTATTAAAAAGCAAATGAACAATAAACAAGCTAAATATAACATGGGAAAATAATTAAGCACCAGAGGAAAAGAAACAGGCTATAGAAAGCAATAGAATACAAAGTATAGGTTTAAGAACACAATAAGGCATTACAGAAATGAACGTACTACAACGTGTACGTATTTAAAAAAAAAAAAAAGTACATTTCAAATGTCAACGTTGCTGCAAATGAGATCGTGAAATATGGAGGCGTTGGATTCAATGGCTATGTGTGCTGGTAGATCGTTCCACTCTATGATAGTGCCGTGGTATGAATGAATTCGCAAATGCAGATGAACGACACGCGATGCGCTTAACTTTGTGCGGATGGTCGAGCCGTGGAAAGAAGGCTGATGGTGATAGGAAAGAATTGTGGTGGAGCGATGTATGGATCCAGGTGGTCGAAATTACTCCGTAGCCCTCCACTACGACTCCTCTTTCTCTCTTTCCACTTTCCCTCCAACCTTCCCACCTTCCCTTACGGTGCGGTTGAGGTGTCCACAGAAAACAAGTGAGACAGTTAACATGCCTTTCCCTTCCTATAAATAAATCAGAGACAATAAATCAGAGAGACACAGTTTATGGAAAAGTGCTAGCCGTGATAGTTTTCGAGGGAAAGACGAGTCTTCTAATTCGGCGCGAATTTTTAGGGCAGTGACACTGGTTCATAATTTTCTACGTCACCTTTTAAGGGGACGTAACATTACACTCTAGGCATTCAGTTTTTTCTGCTCATAGAAAAGCTTCTTTTCTCGAGCGTGCGATTCCGTAACGGTGTTGTTTAATCAGAGCGCAAAAGTTCACAATTTTTGGGTCAATGCAGATACCCATAATGATGAAGACGATGCTGGAAGCCATGAACAGCGGCCGCGATGCGGATTGGGCTCCTACAAACGTGATGCATCGAAAACCTTATGAATCTCGTCCGCCAGGCAGTAATGAGACTGTTATTACTGCAGTGTTCATTTAGTTTCCGCACTCAAGGTTGTTTTGTTGCATGAACGTACCGCCTGTTGCAGAAGTTTGCGGCCCAACGCGCCGGGCAGAGGAGCAGTATCGCTCCCGAGAGGCGGCGCTGCGCCCGCCGGCGCTGCCTGGTGACGTAGCTATAAAGAGTGAGGAGACTTGTTCTCTTCCCCTCATCCTGCGGCTGAGAGCAAAGATGTGCAATATCAACCGCGGGATGAGGGGAAGAGAACAAGCCTCCTCGCTCTTTATAGCTACGTCACCAGGCAACGCCGGCGGGCGCAGCGCCGCCTCTCGGGAGCGATACTGCTCCCTGCCCGGCGCGTTGGGCCGCAAACTTCTGCAACAGACGGTACATGCATGTGCTGACAGGTTTAAACGGAGCGCTCAGCACAAACACAAAAAAAAAAAACTGCCAATCAGCGCCACCCAGTCGAGCCGGCCGAAAGCGTATAAACGCTACGGGCAGGTCATCTTCATGAATAAAGATTTATGAATGAATGAATTAATGTATGAATTAATTCATGTGCACGTCCGCATCCTTGCATTTTGCAGACGTCAATGTCGACGTAATGATGATCATGATTAGATGGTTGCGTCCTTTGCAGCGAGTGGACAATTTTGAAGTCGTGGACAGCTACGAGAATAACGCAAAACTGTTGTTGTTGTTGTTGTGGCTGTAGGAAGAAAGAAAAGAAAATGCACGGGCCTGCTACTGGCCAATCTAGTAACGTTGCTACTGGCTCTGTAGCTGAGTCACCTTCTCTGCCTCGTGCGGACTAAAGAGAATATAGACAAGAAAGAAAAAAAGAAGGAGAGAAAGACGCGCGTCGCAACAACAGCCGTCGTCCACCACCACCGAGAGGTGGCGGGTGCAATGACGGCTCACAACAGATAAAAATCAGTGGCAGGCCAGCCCCCGCCGCAAGCGGCGGTGACCCACCTGCCCCAGCCCCATCAGGGCAAGGACTGCAGTATACTCGTGAGAGCGGCACTACTGTTAAGCCGTTTCGTCAGAGGCAGCTGTAGGTGCGTTTGCGCCCGAAATGACTCAAAGTTAGACCTTTTGTTGCCTCTTGAACTCATTTGCGTCCCGCTAGTGACCGAACGCGCTCAAAATGGTCCACCTGCCACTGCAGTTCTGATTTTCGTCTTCAATATACGTATACTTTTTATTCGTCTTGATTTCTACAAGCCACCAACGAAACCTTCACTGCCGCACAAGACGACTCGGGTTCCTCGATTTACGCCATCATTCTGTTGCACCGGAAATATTTTGTGCTGTAGTGTTGTGCACCTTTCCGATCACGGAATCGCACCCGATGCATCCTTCTCCTCCTCACGTGAACACTCATAAATCGAGAAGTGTGCTGTCACTCTGTTGCGTGGGGAATAATTTCTGCAGTACTGTTGTGCACCTCGCTGCTCAGCCACTTAATCAAATTCGGCCGTGGACAACGGTAATTTTCGTGAGCGGGGCGAGAGAGAGAGAGAACAACTTTTATTTAAAATGCCTGCAGAATCGGTTAGGCTCCCTCCACGCAGGGAGGACAAGCTTTTACCGCGACGCGGCCACTACGTCAGTCTCGTGCGTTGTGCTCCTTGAGGTCTTGTTACGTCCCTCGCTACTTCCGCGGGTTCGAGAGGGCCGCCGCCCCCTTCTTGGGGGTGCTGCCCCCCCTCTCCTCGGTTTCGCTCGGTCGCTGCCTCTCTAGAGCTGCCGAGACCTGCTGGACGGCCTTGAGTTGTGTCTCTTGATCACAGCTCCTCGTTGCAGCCTCTAGCTGCGGCGGGATCGTCGTCTTCTCGCTGGCTTCGCGCGGATTTACTCTACAGTCCCAAAGGATGTGAGCCGCGGTGGCTCTCTCCTTCGCGCATAGTCTACACATGTCGCTCGCGTGCACACTCGGACACATGTGCTTAGCTAGCACCGGGGTAAGCAGGGACCCTGTCTGTAACTGTCTGTATAACACTGCCTCCTTCCGGGTAAGCCCCGGGTGAGGTGGCGGCATAGTCTGTCTGTTCAGTCTGTACCATTTCACTATTTCGTTGAAGGTGGTCATCTTGTCCTTGGCACTGCGCCGCGACCAAGACTCCGAGTCGGCCGTGCTTGCAGCCGCGCGGTTGGTTAGTCCTCGCGCGGCCGAGTTGGCCGTCTCGTTGTGGTTCACGTTTCCGCGTTCCGACACGTCACTGCCCATGTGGGCCGGAAACCACTTGATCACCACAGGACTTTTGCGTTCGATGTCTTCGGCCTTGCGCAGTATGCGCGCGGCCTCACTACATACCCTACCCTTGGCGTAGTTCTTCACTGCCGTTCTAGAGTCACACAACACTGTAGTGCATCCGGGGTCGGAAACGGCCAAGGCGATGGCCACCTCCTCCGCCCGGTGCGCTTCTCGAGTCCGGACGCTCACCGCGGTCTTCGTTGCACCCGTCGATGCCCCGACAACCACCGCCGCGTATGCGTCGGTGTTCCCTCGATACTCCGCCGCGTCCACGTAGGCGGCGCCTTCTTCTCTGGCGTGGAGGTCTACGAGAGCCCTGGCCCTCGCCAACCTCCGCTCCCTGTTGTGCTCGGGGTTCACGTTCTTCGGGATCGGGAAGACCCTGAGCTTTCTGTTGATGCTATCTGGTATAGGTACGTCTTTCTGCTGCTTGCCTTCCCTCGGTTCGAGGCCAAGGTCCCGCAGTATCTGTCTTCCGGTTCTCGTTTCAGAGAGACGCTCGAGTTGCGCCGTTCTCTGTGCTTCGGCTATTTCGTCCAGCGTGTTGTGGACTCCCAGCGCCATGAATTTTTCGGTGCTCGTGCTCCCGAGGAGACCGAGTGCCGCCTTATATGCCTTGCGTATGGTGGCATCTATCTTGTTACGTTCACTCGGCCTCCAGTTGTGGAAGGCGGCCACGTACGTTATGTGGCTAACTGCGAAGGATTGAACGAGCCTAGTCAGGCTCTCCTCCTTCATCCCCGCTTTTCTGTTGGACACCCTCTTGATGAGTCTCATTGCCGCAGCCGCTTTGCCCGCGAGCTTGTTGACCGTTTCACCGTTGGCTCGGTTTCGCTGGATGAGCAGCCCGAGTACTCGAATCTTCTCGACCTCCGGTATTACTTGTCCTCCTGCCGTCTTGACCGTGATCTTGGGACGCTCGTACTTGACTTCCATATTTTTTCTTTTCCTGCCCGATCCTGTCGGGGGAATCACCAGCAGTTCTGACTTGGCCGGAGAGCAAACGAGTCCAGACCCGTCCAGCTGCTCCTCGATGGCGTTGACCGCTTCTTGCAGCGTTGTCTCGATGTGTCCGTCGCTTCCTCCCGGTACCCATAGCGTAACGTCGTCGGCGTAGATGGTGTGCCGGACTCCCGCTACTCTTTCTAGCCGGGTGGCCACCCCGATCATCACGAGGTTGAAGAGTAGCGGGGAGATTACCGACCCCTGCGGAGTTCCGACGCTGCCCAGCTTCTTCTCTTCGAGCTGCAGGTCTCCCGCACAGATTTCGGTGGTCCGTTCCGTCAGGAAGTCTTTTATGTACTGGTATGTCCTCCTGCCCATGTTTAGCCTGGATACTTGGGCCAGGATAGCCGAGTGCCTCACTTTATCAAAGGCGCTCTGCAAGTCCAGCCCGAGTACGGCTCTGTTGTCCTTGGTGCCCGTCGTATCGTCGATGATCTCGTTCTTCAGTAAGATCATGGCGTCTTGCGTCCCGAGTTTGTTCCGAAACCCGATGATGGAATTTGGGTAAAACTCCGATTCTTCCAGGTAACGCTGCCACCTGTTCATGAGAACGTGCTCGAGGACCTTTCCCACGCACGAAGTGAGCGAGATCGGCCTGAGGTTCTCTATGTTGGGTGGCCTGCCAGGCTTGGGGATGAGGATCGTCTTGGCTGCTTTCCATTGCTTGGGTAGCCTTCCTTCTTGCCAGCACTTGTTGTAGAAGTTCGTGAGCGTTTCGATGGCCGCTTCGTTGAGGTTCTTGAGCGCTCTGTTGGTCACTCGATCGGGACCCGCGGCAGACCTTCCATTGAGATTCTGCAGGGCAACTCTGACTTCCCAGGTCTGGATGTCGCGATCTAGCGTCTCGTTCTCTTTGCCTTGGTAATCCGGGTGTCTTTCCGTGGGGGTGGTCGGCAGGTACTTGGCGTCCAAGCGCCGCTTGACCTCGTCTTCCCCGTGTTCGCAGATTGCCTTGTGTAGGATCCTGGCCAGGTTGTTGTGTTGGTGGCCCTTGGTCTTGGTTTCGTCGAGGAGGTTCCGCAGCATGTTCCACGTCTTGCCCTTGTGCATCTGTCCGTCGGCTTCGTTGCAGGCCTCGTTCCACTGTTGGGTGCATAGCACCCTGCAGTGGACCTCGATCTGCCTGTTGAGCTCGGCGATCTTCTTCCTTAGACTTCGGTTGGTTCGTCGCTTCTGCCACCTCGCCTTTATGGACTGCTTGGCTTCTATCAGGTGGGCCAGCCGACTGTCCATCTTGTCTATCCGTTCGTCCGTCTCTAGCTCTTTGGTGGCTCCTTCCGTCGTCTCAACGACGTTGGCCGCCCATTGCTCGATGTCCGTAATGTCCTCTTGCACCTCGGATAGCGCCTTTCGAAAGGCGTCCCAGTCCGTAATGCGATGCTTCCTTATGCCGGTGTTGCCTTGGCCTTCGAGCGGTACGACGACCTCCACGATGTAGTGATCGCTGCCCAGCTCTTGGCCCGTGTTTCTCCATTTCGCTTCTCTTGATCCTCCGTCAGTTTTGACGAAGGTAAGGTCCGGAGTTGTGTCTCTCGTAACAGAAGTGCCAATTCTGGTGGGAAAGGCCGGATCCGTGATTAGGTTCAGTCCGACGTCGGTGGCGTCTTGCATCAGCTCTCTCCCCTTGACTGTCGTTCTGTGGTAGCCCCAGTCTTGGCTCGGAGCGTTAAAGTCTCCGCACACTACGAGCGTATTGCTCCCCGCGACTGAAGTTGCCTTGTGGAGCAGTGCCTTGAATTTCTGTTGTCCGTGGGACGGATTGCTGTAGACGTTCACCAGGAAAGTGCTCTCCTTCCTCTTCTTGCCCGTGATTACTTCCACCGTGCAGTGTTCGATGGCGCTTCTTCCGATCATTTCGTGTTCCACGAAGGTGATCCCTTTCCTAACGAAGGTGCAGACCCCTCTGCCCTTGCCCTTGGACGTGTCCCTTTTGCTCGGCGGGCTGTCGTGCGACCGGTAGCCCGGCAGTCTCGGCGTCTCTTCGCTGTGTGTTTCTTGAATCATTATGACGTCTGGTTTCCTCGTTAGTTGCTGCAAGTGTTGCTGCAGCACCGCTCTCTTGCCGGTAAAGCCGTTGCAGTTCCAGTGCCAGACCAAGAGGTCTCTCACTGGTGGTGTGGATGTTGCTGCACGTGCTGTCCCGTCCATGATTGCTGCAGTTTGGCAGTGATCTGTGTTTCCATACCTTGTATTTGTGCCTGTATCTGCGTCTGCAGCTGTGCTTGCGTTTGCGCCATCATGTTCTGGATCGTGCTCTGTATGTTCGTTGTCATCTGCTGAACCGTTTGCGTGAGCGCAGTAAGGCTTTCGTTGGTTACCTTGCTGATCGCCTCGAGACGGTCGAGTCTGTCGTCCTGTTTTTCGATTCTCTCCATTGTCTTTCGTTCCCTGGCGCCCTCTATGGCTCTCCTCTTGGGAGCCGGTCCCGCCGCTTTCGTGGCTCTCGGGTCCACCTCGACCTCTGGTTCGTCCTCGGTTATCTCTTCTTGTTTCCTCTCTTGTGCGGGCTTCGGCAGCAGCTGCTGCTTTTGCTGCATCGCAATTAATGTCGTTAGCTTCGCGTTGATTTCCTTGATGGTTGCGTCCTGTTCGGCGATTCTCTGCTTTAGCTTCTCGTTCTCGTCTCTTAGGGCTTTTATTACCACCCCGCTCTCTTCTTGGAAGTTCTTCGTGGCGTTTTGGGCCGGTGGTTGTCTCTTCTCTGCCATGTTTGCCTTGACTGTTTCGGCCCAGGCGACTCTTTCCCCCGATTGCGACGGTCTGTGGCGGCTGGCGCTCCTGCCTCCCTTGCTGTTGTCCCTCTTGCGGCTGCTGTCGCGCTGCCTCGAATCTCCGCGGGGTCTCTCGGCAGACGGCTCTCGCAGCGGCGGAAAGCTTTTCGGATCCAGTTGTTGCTGCTTGGCTTCCATCTTGCGTTCCCATTGCCGTTTTTTGAGCACATACGGCATCTTGTACTTGTTCTTGCATTCCCTCTCGCCCGTTGGATGCTGTCCCCCACAGAGCCTGCACTTGGGCTTGCATTCGCGTTTGTGATCCTCGCTGGGGTTCGCGATTCCGCAGCCGAAGCATACTATGGTGTTGGGATTCGGGCATACGTCTCTTCTATGGCCGATCTTGCCGCATTGCCTGCACACGTCAAAGTGCTTGCGGTAAAGCCCGCACCTGACTAATATCGAGCCATACTTGACGTAGTTCGGTACTTTCTCTCCTGCGAAGAGTACTATCACCGTGGTTGTATTGCCGATTCTGTGCGCCTCCACCGCTAGGGGGTTGCACGGGTTCACGATGTTTTCGGCTATCTCCTCCGGGGTGTCGTCTACGGCTATGCCTCGGATGACTCCCTTGACCGTGCCGTCCGGCGCCGTTCGGTAGGCGCTGACTTCGTATGGCCTGTCTCCTACGTTAAGGGTTTTGACCTTAGAGTACAGCGTGGCACGCCTCTCGTCCGGGGTGCTGACCACGATGATGTTTTGCTGCGCGTTCGTGCAGATGGTGTCTGCTTTGGCTTCTTCCTTCGTTACTCGAGCCGCCGTCATGACGGCCGACATAATTATTGAAACCTCAGTTCTCGCTACGTTGAGACCTCCCCGTGGTCTCATGACTATCTTAGTGTCTTCCTTCGGCATGTCCATCGGCATCCTCGCCGCTTTCGTTACCGAGGCTGCAACTCTCTTAGCAAAGCTGGCCCTAGTCTTGGGTCTAGACTGGCGAGTAATGGCGGCGGACTCACCGTTTTCCTTGCCGGCCATGATCTGCTTGACGCGCTTGCCGGAGACCGACCAGCCTTCGACTTCTTCCGGTGTAATGTCCTCTCCTTGAACTTCAATGCACGTACGCCCGCCGAGACTGCCGATGCTCGGTGCTGACGTCATGTTGTCTCCCATCGACGTGGCCACTTCCATTTCGGACGCTTCCATTTCGGACGCCATCTTGGTCGTACTCGTCGCCGGGTTAGGCCTAGCGGCCGGGCCCGTCACCACCGGTGGCCGTACTCGTGGTAGGCCGACGTTAGGCTTAGAGAAAAGTCCGCACCGCACCAGAGAAAAGTCCTCGTAAATCGGGATAATCACGTACCGCTTGGTCAAAACTGGTACCGGTCGATGCCCCGCACCTTCGCGCACACTTTGGTACCAAATATATCGCGGTAACTGTAAATTAACACTGCGTTAATTGGCATAATAGCAGGGGCCGATGAGAAGCACGTCCCCTCTCGTCGGCGACCGCAGCGCCACCGCTCGGAGCGGGGCTAAATGATTTTTGGAATGGGGCGACTCAATTCTAGATTCGGGAAAAGTCAATATTGGTGCTGTGCGGTCTCTCTTGGCTTGGAATGGTTCTGGTCAGTTCTCGGCGTGGGTAGATTCAATTCACGATTTCTACCTTTTTCAAACGTGGGCGAACTTCAGTTGGGAGTCAGCCATATACCATTTTACACAGCGCTCAATTTCCCCCTAGAGCAACTTTGACAATGACTGCCAGTGTATTGCCAGCGCCCCTCAAAATTCATTAATTCACTGGTTTATTGCACCCTTAAAGACCCTGTTAGGGCATTCCATAAGGGGGGGGGGGGGGGGGACAGTTGAAATACTCGGTAAAGAGAATAACACCCCAATGCTAACACAATAAAATACAACACATTGAAAATTGAATACAATATGGTTTGGTTTGTTTGATTGGTGGGGTTTAACGTCCCAGAGCAACTCAGGCTATGAGAGACGCCGTAGTGGAGGACTCCGGAAATTTCGACCACCTGGGGTTCTTTAACGTGCAGTGACATCGCACAGCACACAGGCGCCTTGCATTTCGCCTCAGTCAAAAAGCGGCCGCCGAGGCCGAGATTCGATCCCGCGCCCTTGCGAACAGTAATCGAGCGCCGTAACAACTGCGCCACCCCGACGGGGTAATTGAATACAATACGGAATGTTACGATGCAGTTCTAATTATTACGTAGTGACGGATAGGCTAAAGGTGGCAGGAGCAACAAGAAAAAATAAAATGGTACAATTCAAATTCAAAGCACTGGGTTGATTTTTCATTTGCTGCAATGTTCAATTAGGGCCTCTTTAAATTAAGTAACGTCAAACTTGTTTACAATGTAGTCTGTTTGGTGGTTTCTATTTTCTATTGTTCTAGG
This sequence comes from Amblyomma maculatum, assembly GCF_055883805.1. Taxonomy (NCBI): domain Eukaryota; kingdom Metazoa; phylum Arthropoda; class Arachnida; order Ixodida; family Ixodidae; genus Amblyomma; species Amblyomma maculatum. The sequence continues at coordinate 39,466,999 of NC_139352.1, forward strand.
CAGAACTTATTTATTGAAGGCCGTTGTAGAACCATGTAAACGCTGAATACTGAGGGAATTAAAGAGGTAACGCGATGTTCTATGGGAGGTAAAAGTAATGAGCCACGGGGGTCAGTAATGTAATATAATTTACGAAAGATGCAGAGTCGTAATATAAGGTTAAGTGTTGCTTTAACCGGTGTGATACTGTAGTTTTTATCATAAGTTCAGGAGATGTATCGTGCTGCGCGGTTCTGAATAGCTTATAGGGTGTTAAGTAAGTACGCTTGATGAGGATTCCATAATAATGTAATAATAATAATAATAATTGTTTCACAGGAAGAGAAGGCACAGTATCTCTCACACTTATTTCTGTGGACACCTGAACCGCGCCGTAAGAGAAGGGAGGAAGGTGGGAGTGAAAGTGGAAAGAGAGAAAGAGGAGCCGTAGTGGAGGGCTACGGAGTAATTTCGACCACCTGGGGACCTTTACCGTGCGCTGACATCGCACAGCACACGGACGCCTCTTAGTTTCGCCTCCATCGAAACGCAGCCGCCGAGGTCGGGTTCGTACCCGGGTATTCCGGACAGTAGTCGGGCGTCTCACCACTGCACCACCTGGGCGGGACCGTTAAGAAAAACGTCTACGACGAGGGCGCGGTCATCAACACCAAAGGTGCAATGGGCTCCTGCCCGACATGCCGGCGTGAGGAAAATCACTCCAACGCCGCAAAACCGCGAGTTCGTCAACGTAAAGAAAGCGTCCACATTGAATCGCGAACGAAAAGTAACCTCAGCAGGAGAGCGGAGCCCCGCCGGGGTGGTGCAGTGGTAAAACGCCCGACTACTGTGCCGGAGTTCCCGGGTTCGAACCCGACCTCGGCGGCTGCGTTTCGATGGAGGCGAAACGAAGTGGCGTCCGTGTGCTGTGCGATGTCAACGCACGTTAAAGATCCCCAGGTGGTCGAAATTACTCCGTAGCCCTCCACTACAGCTCCCCTTTCTCTCTTTCCACTTTCACTCCCACCTTCCTCCCTTCCCTTACGGCGCGGTTCGGGTGTCCACAGAGCAAGTGTGACAGTTACTGCGCCTTTCCCTTCCTGTGAACCAATTATAGGAGAGCGGAAATTACACTCTTGTATAAATAAAACATCAAGATTGTGCAAGCGCGCTAAGTCCAATACTCCCCGTTGCTTTTCGGGGTTTCTAAACCCTTGAACGTTATACGAAGCAAAGCGAAACTGGACCATCATGAAAATAAAGAGGAAAACAAGCACAACAAAGTGACACAGTATAACAAATAATCAAGGAGGAACTCTACGAACTCGTAGCATTATTCTGCGGGCATATTCCGCGGCTGATGTCGCACACCAGCGTCGGGAAGGCGCATGGGGAGCAGATTTAAGCGCCCGCTGTTCGAGCTGAGGGCTGGTCGACGGCGGAGAAGTGACGACACGCTGCGCTTTGCGGGCTGCCGCAAGGACCGTTCTCCGCAGGCGACTGCAGAACGCAGTCCCGCACAGAAACACACGCACAGCAGGTCCCGCGCATTCTATCGTTCAGTGCACACGTTGACGAGGCTAAAACGCTGAAATCCCCGCAGAGGCCATCGGCGACCGGCGGGAGCTGCCCAGGGAGCGGTCGCGCTGCCGCTATAGGCGCGGGGAAAGAGGAAAAGAGCGACCACAGGGGCCGACGACGCTTGATATGAGAGCCATGGTGGCTGCGTGTCATTATCCGAGACATCCATTAACGTGCCGTCATCTCCCTTTCTCACTCGTTTCATGGGGGCAGTGGTTGCCGCGGATGGCGACATGCTGCCATCGGATGGCGATAGTTGACGCTTGGAGTCTTCTGTGGAACGCGCCTTTCCCGCACGACCCAGACCTGCACGGGTGGTACGCGCGGCTCCTGGGCGTCCAGTCTCCGTCAGCTCTGCAACAGCGCGGCTCGTAAGGGGCGCCGCCTCCGCAGAAGATTGCTGCCTCACGGGTGAAGCTGTGGCTGCCACAGCCTCTCGTTGCATGTGCTGCGACTGGTACGCGACAGCCTCATCTTCCGATTCCGTAGAGTGGGCGGGGGAAGTGGCAACTGACTCTCGCTGTTGTCGTCAGGAGACGGCACCGCGCTGGACACCTCGTCTCCGGAAGACAGGCCCGAGGCCTCGTTCACGCCAGCCGCCGTGGTGGCCGTAGACGCCGTGCCCTCGTTTCCGCTTTCATGGGGTCGGGGGACACACGGAGGGCGTCCTTTGCCTCGATGGTGGAGGCCACGTAAACCTGGGCTGAAGGCTCTGGCTCGCCCCGTAACTCCCGAAATGTGAAGCCTGCAGGTTTCCCGGACGCGGTTGTCGCGGCAACGTATCACCTGGGCAACACGCAGTCAGACGTCGCATGCTGGGCTCCGCAGCATTTGCACGCCGCTCTGCAAGCGTCGGTGTCGTTGCCGAAGGCGGAGCAGCGTCCGCACTTGACCGCCCTACACACAGCACCGACGTGGCCCCCCTCTCCGCACCGTGAGCAGACCCGCTTCATGCCCCGGTACTCGAGCATTACGCGGTGGCCCACGACGGAGAGTAAGTTGGGCGGCGCTGGTATTGAGGCACCCTAGTCCAACTTCACCAGCCGGCATCCGTTCCGGACGTGGCTCTTTCCCTTGAACACCGGCTCTGTGACGGCTCGAGCTTTTCCGTAAGGACTGAGCGCAGCGGCGAGGATGTCGTCACCTACGCATGAGAGCAACCGGAAAACGGCCACAAAAACCACTGGTGCAGCCATTTGCACCAACGGTACCTCCTTTCCTGCGACGAGCAGACTGCCCGCCGCAACCATCTTCGTGGCTTGAGCCATCGAACTGACTGCTGCGCGGAACTTAGTCCCGCCGAGGTGCTGCAAATATTGCAGCCCCCCGACACCGACGGTCGTCCGCCAGAGCAGGCTCCGGCACGGTGAATTGGAAGCACTGGGCCTTCGAAGGCCGAGTGACCGGCGGTGGTTGATCCATTGCCGTTGTCAGATAAGAATGTGACATTGGCACCCGTGGGTGCCGCGTCCCAGGATCGCACATAATCCATCAACCTATCATCATTCATCCGACGCCCACGGCAAGGACCCCTCCCCCTCCAAAAATGGGGGGGGTAGTTTTTTGTTTTGGGGCGAAGGTCCTACCCGGACAAGGGCCGCAACGCGCCAGGAAGGCGGTTAGGGTCACGGGGCATCTGCCCCCTCCTCTGACGAGGAGCTCAGTTCCGCGCAGTCCCATTGGCCTGGGAAGGCCCCACCGCATAGCACACATGGCGCAACACTAACACCCTTAGTCTCGCACAGCGGTGATGGTGACCGGTCATTCCGCCGCTTCGCCTGGTGGTGGTGGTGAAAACGTTTATTTCATATTGGGAGGTTTGACGCGGAGCCTTAAGGGCTTCGGCCTTATAATACTGAACGGAGACCCTAGTCAGGGACCCCATTGGCGGTTGCCGCCACCCGCGCACGCCGCGTTAAGCCCCTTTGGGCCTGTAGGTCGCAGCAGCCGAGCAGGGTCGCCTCCCAGTCCTCCCGGGAACGGTTATGGATGGGGGGAAGGGATAGGTTTTGTTGGCAGGCCCATGCCATGTGGTAGGTGTCAGTCACCTCCCCACAGTACTGGCACTGTCCAGTGAATTGTGAGTCAAAATGTTTAAGTACTGCCGGGCACAGCATTGTGTTAGTGAAGAGGCGCAGGAGCAGCCTCTCGTTCGCTTTTCCTAACCCTTTGCAGGGGTTAGGGTATTTGCGATGCGAGTTTTGATAAAAAATTACAATATCTTTGAATTTGTAGGCCGGATTGGAATCGATGTCCTCAACCGATTCGAGTCCCGAGGAAACTGCCCGGAGAGAAAGCGCGCGGGCGGCTGCGTCCGCTGCCTCGTTCCCTACAAGACCCTGGTGGCTAGCAGCCCAGAAGAGATATCGGCACGCGGGGTCCGTGTCCCGGCAGCAATTTTGAAATATTCTATAGGCTAAGGGGGTGGTCCACCCTAGGGTGACGTTCCGGCAAGCCCCTCGTGAGTCGGTGATGATATATTTAGAAGTGTGGTCTGAGGCGGCGAGTGCAATGGCTAACCTCTTCAGCGTGTGTTATACATTTGGCCTTGAATGTAAGGCCATCTGGGGGGCTGGTACACGGCCGCTGTCGTTCACAACGGGAACACAGTCGATGGCCTTCGCCTGGGTGGCGGCTCCTGATGTTGCTAAGCTGCTCGCGGAAGCGGTGCGATGACGAATTCGTGGCAGCGGCCTGCCTCGTTTCCTCCGGGTGACGGGAGTGAATTCTTCGTCATCGGATTGGTCGAGGCTGCCGCTTGTCTGTCTCTCGAGTTGGTCGGCTGCGTCCTGCGTAGGCGCCGCGTGCTGCGAACTCTCGGCCAATGGTGGCGCTTTTTGCTCGACGGGATCAGCAGGGCCGCGGTGTGCGTGGTCGCTCCGAGGAGCGAGGCAGTTCGGCGCGGCCTGCGAAGACAACTCGGATGCGGTGAGAGGAATGTCACTCACCGCGACTGCGTTGTTGTCGGTTGTCTCCTCGTAATCCTCGGTGTCTTCCGGTGGTCGCTCGGAAGACAGCGCCGGCCGGCTCGCTGGCAGCAGGCTGGGCGGGTTGCGGCAAAGCTGCGGCTGCAGCGGCCACTACCATGGCGTGTTTAGCCACGGACGCGAACGTCCTCGCACCACACTTAATCAGCGCGTGGTCCGCGCCGCACTGAGGGCAGGGGAGGGAACACGAAGCGTGGCCGAAGGCTTCGGCCACACAGCGCGCGCACAAGGGGACATCGCACGCAGTGCGCACGTGGCCGCTAGCGCCGCAGCGCCGGCCGGCAAACACGTGCGACCCCCTCGTACTCGCACTGCAGGGTGAACGCGGCCATCTGCAGAAAGTTCGGCAGCGGTCGTCGCAGGTCCATCTTCACGCGGCGGTTGCCGCTCGGGATCCCCTCGAACTCCGGTGCGTACTCGGCGGAGATGGATTCCACGGGTCCGTACCGCTCCAAGGCCTCTCGCAGCTCCTTCACGTCCAGGTCATTTGGAAAAAAATTTGGAGGACGCTTAAGCTTTGCCTTCAAGAGTGGAACGCGATAGCGTTATTGCACCTCGTTCGCACCGCCCAGCGCTACCGGCACTGGTAGACGGCGCCGCTTCCATCACACGCGTCTCAAGAGCGAGCGCGCAAGGCCCTGCAATACAACACGCGTCGACCTGCCAAGGAGTGTAAGACAATGCGCTACGGCGCAGCAATCACTGATGAAGCGCCCCGCGTCGGACTTTGCACTCACGAATCACGCGGTGAGCGCTGAGCAACGCAGCTTTCGGCGCGGCAACGAAACGTGCACCTGAGCAAGCGGAACGAACCAAAGAACTCGGTGTCTCGGAAGGATAAAGCCGGGCAGCGACGCGCCATGAGGGCGGACGCGATCATGGGGCTGACGCCTTCATGGGATCGTCCTCTATATCGCTTGGGAGCACCACGCAGAAGCATGATTCCTCGGAAGCAGCTCGGCACACATCGCAGGGGACGCTTTTCCAGCAGAAGCGCTACGCCGCAGCGATCACGTCAGAGGCGTCCGGCATAAGACGCTGCACCTAGCAATCGCGCTGTGAGCGGAAAGAGGAGCCGCGTCGCCTAAACACCACTGTTCGAGTGACGCACGCTGGATGTTGGAAGGGGAGAGAACGAGAAAACTTATTAAGCGCAAGGGTATTGGGGCATCCTTGCACCGGTACCCGTGCGGCCCGAAGGGGAGAAGCGGGTGAGCGAAGATAGTGATCTAAAGAAAGGAAAGACGCTTGATTCTACAACCCGTGAGGTTGCACGGCGAAACGTCAGGGGCGAGTGGCGCGCCACGTGTCAGGGCAGCGCCGCACATTGCGAGGAGGGGTTCTTCTGTTTGCCGCAAGATGGCTCTTCATGTGCGCAGAGCGCAGAAGAAATGTAGCGGAAACGTACTTTGCTGCTCGTGTAACTGCGACTTCTGTAAGTAACATGCTCATAATTACCGATATACACCGCGGTATAACGTTCTACGTCACGTTTCTAAGGCAACACCGCATTCACTAGAAGCGCTTTTGTACTGCTTTCAAGCATCGAACTCGTGGCTGAGTGGTAGCGTCTCCGTCTCACACGGAGACGCTACCACGGAGACCCGGAGCTACGGAGACCCTGGTTCGATTCCCACCCAGCCCATCTTGGAAGTTGCTTTTTATTAACGCGGCAGCGTTAAGGAGCTCATGTCGCAGAAAAGCCGGTGTCGTCGGCGGCGTTAGCCGTGAGCGATAAATCCCGGCATGCACTTCATAAATAAAAAGCAACTTGCAAGATGGGCTGGGTGGGAATCGAACCAGGGTCTCCAGAGTGTGAGAAGATCTCGAAGCGTCCAGCTTGGAAATCCTGCACACCTCCAATCTCGGCCTTGCTAAATCGCTTCACCAGCTCTTAGCAAATGTCGGTGTTGTTCACCCCCGGTACGCGGCCGAAGAAGGTAAACGGACGCAACCTAGGCTGCGGCGGCGCCATCGCAATGACAGCCGTCTAGCTAGCGCTATGCCTAACCTAACCCCTCTTAAGCCTTCACAGCCTTTTCGGATGGCTGAGGCGGCATGATGCGTTCCACGAGACCAACGGTGTCGAAAATTGCAATGACCCTGGACACCACGACAGCGGCCGCGGCACTCACTTCAAACAGCTACAAAGAAACTCAAAATGACAACGACGCTTTGCGAAAATCCTAGTTTGTAGTTATGTGCCTTATGCCATGTCAAACAACGCTGCAAAACGTTTAGATCTATCGAGAATTCTCGCTTTTTCAAACTACCCTCCATATCTAACAGTCAATCTTGAAGCTATTTTTGAATTTTGTGTGTCACTTCGTTTACTGCTGTTATTCTATCGATATGCAAATGACCTAATTGTTTAATTGGTTTTCTATTCCGTGCTGCACCTAGATCATTCCGCTGCAAGAGTGCATTCGTGTTGAACCACGTTCGGTAAAAAATGGCCCTATTATACCAGTCATGTTGTTGTTGTTGTTGTTGAAAACTTTTATTGTCCAACAGAGAAGGACCACACCACCTGGGCCGCTCTGTCTCACCCCCCTGTAAGGGGGGTGAGACAGAGCGGGGACAGGGGACTTAGCACAGGGGACTTAGCGGCCCAGCCGCACGGGATGGTCGCATTAGGTGCTGGCCGGTTTGGTTTCGCCGGCGGCCTCTGCTGCCAGTTGGACGGCGGTGAGTTGGAGCTCAGGGTCCGAGCTTCGCAATAAGGTTTCCCAGGCTTCCCTACTGCTAATGTTTTGCGCCCTGCCTGGGGAGTAAGCGCACTCCCAAATTATATGGTCGAGGGTTCCTCTCGCCCCACACTTTTTACATTTATCGTCCTCGCAGTCCGATCGGATATGTTTATTTAGTACTGGGTTTGGGTATACTCCAGTCTGCAGGCGTCTCCACGCCATTGCCTGATCTCTATTTAACGCCGTGTTTGGTGGGGGGAAACGCCTCCGGCATTGCCTGTAGTGTTCTGTAATGTCTTGATACGAAATTAATCGCCCTTCTCTATTATGTTCTACCTGAGCCGAGCCATCCTGTACAGCTCGGAGGTAGAGATCTCGAGCTGCACTGTGGGCCGCCTCGTTACCGCTGACAGATCCGTGCGCCGGGGTCCAGATGATGTTGATCGTCCTATCAATCACTCCTTGTGTTAAAATTTTGGTGGTGAGGGGGTTTACCCTCCCCCTACTGAAATTTTGGATTGCAGTTTTACTGTCGCTAATAATATATCTAGCTTTGGTGCCAACGCAAGCGATCGCTATCGCAGCTTCCTCCGCTATCTCGGTTTCTTTCCCTAGTATGGTAGCCACCGTGATGAGGGTGCCTCCCCCATCTACCGCCGCTATGGTCATGTATCGACTGTGTCTCTTTCCTGCCGCATCTACGTAGGCAACTTCATTTGGGGGTTTGCTCCGATATATTGTTTCTATCGCTTCCGCCCTTTTCTGTCGCCTTTCCCTATTAAACTCAGGGTGCATATTTTTGGGTAGGGGAGGGATTCTTAGGTGCGCCCTGATTTTCCTGTCAATGTCAACCCTTTCCTTTTGCCCCCTGTCTGTGGCTATTCCAAGGTTACTTAGCGTAGCTCTTCCCACTCGCGTCGTGCTGAGTCTTTCAAGTTGCGAGGTTTTAACCGCTTCCGTGATTTCTGAAATCGTATTGTGCAGTCCTAGGGCCAGTAGCTGCTCCGTCGATGTACATGTTGGGAGGCCTAGGGCCTTTTTAACGCATTTTCTGATGAGCGCGTCTATCTTTCTCCTCTCATCTGCCTTTAGGTTCAGATATGGCGTGGCGTAGCCCACTCTGCTAATGATGAAGGCTTGTACCAATCTCAGGAGGTTTTTTTCCTTGAGGCCGCCTCCGTTACGTGAGACCCTCCTGATGAGGTTTAATGTCTGGGTCGCGTGGTTTTCTAACTGTTTAATGGTGATCGTGTTCCTTCCCTGTGTTTGTAAGTGGAGTCCCAATATTCGTATTGTCTCTACTTTTGGTATCTCCCTTCCTTCCACGTACACCTGTGGGTCAGAGGGAGGTTTGTTCCTGAGTGCCTTGTCATTATACACGAAGATTTCTGATTTTTCAGGCGAACATTTAAGTCCTCTGTCCGCCGCGTACTTAGAGATGACATCTGCTGCCGCCTGCAGCGTTTCATTGATCTCTGCGTCGCTCCCTCTGTTGATCCAGAGATTGATGTCGTCCACGTACAGGCTGTAATTTAAGTTGTAATTCCCAATTTTCCGCAATTCCTTCGGGAGCCCTCTCATGGCCATGTTGAAAAGGGTGGGTGACAGTACCGATCCCTGAGGTGTCCCCCTGTTACCTAGCCTGATCACCCCAGATTGTATTTCCTGGAAAGTTATAACCGCCGTGCGGTCCGTTAAGAAATTTCTGACATAGCGATAAGTTTTTAGCCCTATTCCTGCCTGCTGGAGCCCTTCCAAGATGGCTTCGTGCTTGACGTTGTCGAAGGCCCTTTTTAGGTCCAGTCCCATAATGACTTTCGCATCTTTGGTTCTGGAATTAATTATGTCTTGCTGCAGCCGCAGCATGACGTCCTGTGTGCTCAGATGGGGCCTGAAGCCATACATCTCGTCTGGCCATTTCTCTTTTTCCTCCATATAATTTGAAATTCTGGTCTGAATTATGTGTTCCATTAACTTTCCTACACATGACGTGAGCGATATAGGCCGGAGATTTTCCAGTTTCGGTTGCTTCTCGGGTTTTGGGATCAGGATCACGGTAGCCTCTTTCCACAGCGGTGGGATCTCCCCTTTTTCCCAGCATTTCTGCATGTAGCTGGTAAGGGCCTCTATCGAGTTGTCATCTAAATTCCTGAGCATTTTATTCGTGACTCCATCTGGCCCTGGAGCTGACTTGGTTTTGAGTTTCGCTATCTCCGCCCTTACTTCAGCTCTCGTGATGGGCGCATCTAACTTCTCATTTGGAATTCCTTGGTAGTCGGGTAGCTCTCTAATTTCGGTGTCCCCTATGTATGTCTCGACGAGTTTCTTCATGAATATGTCATCGTCCTGCTCTTCGCATGCGTGTCTAACCTTAGCCATATTGACTCGTGCTTGTGTTTTGGACGTTTCAGGGTCTATTAACTGCCTTAGGATATTCCACGTCTGAGGGAGGTTTATATTCCTTTCCATGTCGCCACATTTGTTAGTCCAATTTTGTTCACATAGTATAAAGGCGTAATCTTCTATTTCTTTGTTATGACGCGCCAGTCTTCTTCTGAGATTTTTGTTGTTTCTGCCCTGCCTTTTAAGTCGACGTTCCATGCCCTGTTTGGCCTCCCACATGTGTAGGAGTCGGGCATCCGCTATTTCCGGAGCTTTTTCCCCTTCTAGCGTCTTAGTTGTTTTCCTGGTGTCTTCCGCTTCGCACCAGTCCTCTATATTTCCTACCTCTGTTAGGTCTCTGTTCCCCCTAATCTCTCTAAATCGGTCCCAGTCTGTGATTTTCGTCCGGAAGCACTTTTTTCCTTTGACTTTACTCCTGATTTCAACCGTGGTTTCCACTATTGAGTGGTCGCTCCCCAGGTTGAGTTCCGTATTTAGCCATACGACTAGGTTGATGACGTCACTATGTGATGACGCAATAGTCACAGTCATCTCTGTCATTACCCATAACTGGTTAGTCATGAATAATGACTATTTAAAACTGGTTTGGTTTGGTTTGTGGTTTGTAGGGTTTAACGTCCCAAAGCAACTCAGGCTATGAGAGACGCCTTAGTGGAGGACTCCGGAAATTTCGACCATCTGGGGTTCTTTAACGTGCACTGACATCGCACAGCACACGGGCACCTTGCTTTTCGCCTCCATTTAAAAGCGGCCGCCGGGGCCAGGATTCGATCCCGCGTCCTTGGGAACAGTAGTCGAGCGCCGTAACCACTGCGCCATCCCGGCGGGGTAAAAAATAGTAATGATTAGTTAGTCATTAGTGCTATTTAGTGACAAGTTAGTCATTGGCCATAACTATTAGTAGTACTAGTTAAGGTGCGACGCGGTCGTGGCCGAACGGATAGGGTGATGGCCGGTGGTATGAGTCATTAAATGATCTCGCGGCAGCCTGCGAGATCTCGAGAAGTGTGACGCCTCTTCTGGCCGGACGGACAGGGTCGTGGCCGCGAGTACGAAGCAATAGATTGCTTTCGCCTTGATATTAGGCCAATTTTTTTACCCTACACCAATATCCAATACCTCCAATTGTATTTTGCTGCACTATATAGCTGGTGTAGGCTAAAAAATGGCTCTTTTGAATTTACAGCCACGTTTAGAGCGACCAGGCTTAGATCTTCCGCGTGACTGCGTCAGCATCATGCCGCATCATGCCTCGAAGGCTATCTAGAGGGCCCAGAGGTCGTCGCTGATGCTTGAGCTACACAAAGCGGCACATCGCCTCGACGAGAGGATATCTGCCACACTTTTTAGAGCGCAGCTCTGTGGCACCCGTTCCTGGGTTTTGCGCCGTCGTCACTGTCGGCATCAAGGAGGATATAACCTTTCACATTGCTAGTAAAACGTAGAGCCTTTATCAAAAGTGTAGAGCCCAGGGGGTCTGCTTCTGAGCCATGTAATGGCGCTGATCCTATTGGAGAGGATACAGGACAAAAAAAAGTCTTATTATCAAGAGATTCGGAACATTGGAAGTTATTCATTACAAACCGCACGAAGTGGTTCAGAAGCATACCCCCTCAGCTATATAAAAAACCTGCTGGAGTGGAAGTTCCCTATGCCGACCAATGGGCTGGGGTGAAGCCTGCGGCGGCCATCTTGTGGTGGGCAAGAAGTGTCCTCCCAAGCGTTTGGACGCGCTGTTCGCGAACGTTGCCAGTGTGTTTCAAGTACCCAAAGGATTTTTAAGTTGTGATGCAATGTTGTGGGCTACCAGCTGAGCAAGTCTTAATTAATTGCAAGTATTAATTAAACAAGGTGAAATAACTGCTAATATACTTTAGATTTTACACATCGAGTCATATGTCGCTAAATAGCATATGTCGAGTATAAGTGCACTGGCTTAACTTAATTGACTTAATTCCTAATTAATTATGCTAATTAGATAATTGTCCATAAAAGTTAAAATACATGCATTGGCTACAAGTCATATATCGTTGGATAGCTTATGCCGAGTACAAGTGCTTTAGACTAATTGCACGTCTTAATTAATTACCGCTAATTAGTCCATTGTGATTAAATCTGAATTGAATGCTATCCTTTCAAGTCATATATCGTGGTGTAGCTTATATAGAGTACAGTTCTACTAAATTAATATCATTGCAATTAGCACTAATTAATTTGCGCAATTAGCGGTAAATAAAACATGCAGCTAGTCTAGTGCTGTTGGACTTGGCATAAGCTATCCAATAATAAACAACTTGTAGCTATAGCATGTTATTATTCACAATTATGCAATTAAAAGTAATTAATTAGCGCAATTATCGGTGAAAATTAGAACGTGCAGCTAGTCGTGCTGTTGGGCTTAGCATAAGCTATCCAACGATATTCGACTTTCAGCTATAGCATGTATTTTAATATTTATTCACAATTTTACAATTAGCAGTAAATCATTAGCGCAATTAGCGGTAAATAATTGAAACGTGCAGCTAGACTAGTGCTGTTGGACTTGGCATAAGCAATCCAACGATATACGACTTGTAGCTATAGCATGTATTTTAATATTTAGTCACCATTGTGCAATTACCAGTACTCGGATATCATGAATATCTTTAAAAAGCTAGATGATTAAAATCAATTCGGAGACATCTAATATGGCTCACGTGATAGCCCAAAGCATTGCATGAGAACTTAAAAATCCTTTAAGCACTTGAAACACACTGGCAACGCCAGTGAACAGCGCTTCCAAGCGCTGGCAGGCCACTTCTTGCCCACCGCAAGATGGCCGCCGCAAGCTTCGCCGCAGCCCATTGACTTCCACTCCAGCAATTTTTTATATCCTCCGACGCATCGGCGTTGTCCCTCGTAACCAGTTCCACTTTAACTGCCACCTTCCTTCCCTTACGGCGCGATTCAGGTGTCCACATGAAACAAGTGTGACAGATACTCCACCTTTCTGTTGTTGTTTTTTTGCTACAGGCAGAAGGAAACGAAAATGCACGAGCCTGCTACTGGCTCTGTAGCTGAGCCACTTCCGCTGCCACCTAATTGATTTATTTATAGCAAGAGAAAGGCGCCGTAACTGTCTCACTTGTTTTTCTTAGGACACCTCAACCGCGCCGTAAGGGAAGGTGGGAAGGTTGGAGTGAAAGTGGAAAGAGAGAAAGAGGAGAACAGAAGAAAGCAGAGAAAAAAATTACCGACGATTACGTTACTTCCTAATGCGAAATTTGAGCGCAGCAAATAAGCTGTTTCACCTTTTCGATAGATTGAGGCAAAGAAATCGAGCAACACATGTATGCGCTATCACAGATTTTTTTTTTTATTTTTCACACGTATTCCTTTAAGAAAGAACGGCAGCGGCAATTTCGGCTCGGGCGGTGCACATATACAGATCCGCCGCCACCGATCTGGCTCTCTGATTGCCACCGCACGGGGTTGCATTGGAGGAGGAGCGAAGAAAGGAATTAGGCTGCGTTTCGATGGAGGCGAAACGAAGAGGCGTCGTGTGCTGTGCGATGTCAGCGCACGTTAAAGATCCCCAGGTGGTCGAAATTACTCCGTAGCCCTCCACTACGGCTCCTCTTTCTCTCTTTCCACTTTCATTCCCACCTTCCTCCCTTCCCTTACGGCACGGTTCGGGTGTCCACAGAGCAAGTGTGACAGTTACTGCGCCTTTCCCTTCCTGTGAACCAATTTATTATTCGAGCCGGCGCTTTGACAACCGGAGACTCGCAGGAAGAGGGGGGAGGGGGTCGGCGTGTACACCCAGCGGCAAACGATGGGGGCAGAAGCGCGCGCAGCAAGCGGACAACGCGATAAAGGGAGGAGGGAAGAGATAGCAGCGACTGACTGATGCTGCTGACGCCGATAGTGAGTCAACCCCTGCAGCTGCGGAGTTGGTTTCAGGGACAACGCCGCCGATGCCGACGCAAACAATATGATACCCTCGCTTCCGCAGCGCCAAGAACCAGGTCTAGCCGTGGGAAGGTGGTCACGTATTCGTCGACGTGCCGGGGCCTACGTGAAATAACCGGCGCGTCGGCAACTAGCACCCTATCCGCCACACAGGAACAGGGGGGGGGGGGGGGGGACCCTCCCCTCCTCTTTCTGCATGGCGGCGACGGTGTTCTATGCAGTCACGTTATCTTGACTCTCTAGCGGCGTCAGCGGCATCCAGCGGTATCAGTCGGTCGTTGCTAGCGCTGGGGGGATGAAAGGGGGGCGGAGCTGGTTACGAGGCCGACGACGACGCCGACGCGAAACCCACGAACGGACGCCAAAGAGCTGCGCTTTAAAAAGGAAAAAGAAGAGGGAGAGAAAGGCGCGCGCCGCAACAACAGCCGTCGTCCACCACCGAAGCGGTGGCGGGTGCAATGACAGCCTACAACAGATAAAAATTCTGCGACAGGCTAGCCCCCGCCGCAAGCAGCGTTAACCAACCCGTCCCAGAGCCGTAGGGCCAGGAACAGCCCAGCTTCGCGTATGCCGTATGTCGTCCATCCATTGGATCGCCAGCAGCGCGCTTTACCGTTATTGTTGTTGTGGCTGTAGGAAGAAGTAAAAGAAAATACACGGGCCTGCTACTGGCTCTGCAGCTGAGCCACCTCCGCTGCCTCGTGCAGACAGAAGAGAAAATAGAGAAGAAGAAAAGGAAGAGTGAAAGAAAGACGCGCGCCGCAACAACAGCCGTCGTCCACCACCGCAGCGGTGGCGGGTGCAATGACGACCTACAACAGATAAAAATTAGGTGGCAGGTTAGCCCCCACCGCAAGCGGCGGTGACCCGCCTGTCCCAGCCCCATCAGGGAGTACAACCGCTGCGCCACGCCCCGGGTCGTGAAACGCTCTTCATATTTCCGCTTGTTTGCCGTGAGAATGACAGTGGTATTCCGAGAGTGACAGATACTGCGATTGGCACGCAATTAGGGTGACGTCAAGGATGTGACGTCACCCATCTGTTGTCAGCTGAGGACCAAGCGGGAACGAGTGCGCTCCAACAGCACCGGGCGGCGCTTCTTGCCTTCTGAGTGTGACAGATGCTGCGCCTTTTCTTTCCTGTAAACGAATTATAGAACGCCGGTGAACTTAGACGCGCTCGACATGGAAGCCAAGGAGAGTTTAGCTGCTGACGAATGCCGCAGAAGACTGGAGACATTTTCTTCTGATCCCGAAGTAGTCACTGCTTGCCACTACGTATATCCAGGCATAGCAGAGCTAAGCCATCTTTCATTTTTTATTATTATTAACCGCCGCGACAGTGCAGTAGTAAGACGCCAGGCAACTGTGCCGGAGTACCTGGGTTAGATCCCGACCGGCGGCGGCAGCGTTTGGATGGAGACGAAACGAAGTGATGTCCGGGTGCTGTGCGATGTCAGTGCCCGTTAAAGATCCCCGAGTGGTCGAAATTAATCCGCAGCCGTCCACTGGGTGTCCCTTTCCTCTCTTTCCCCCTTCACTCCCAATTTCCCCCTATCTTTGCGGCCCGGTAAGGTGTCCACAGAACCGGGGACAGACAATTGCGCCTTTCCTATATGTCAACCAATTATTATTGTTATTGGTTCTAATTATTTATCCAAATAAGCCACATTAAACATTCTGTCATATTAATACTTTCTTTCCTTGATGCTCTATTCTGTAGCTCCATTCGTATTCCGATACACCAACTAGTCCCTGTTTCACAGCGCCGAAATAGTCAACCACATCTTTCCTTGGCGCTCTATCCTAAGGTACCATTCTTTTTTGGCAGCGGAGCTGGGTACAAAGGAACAACGGCGACGTCGACGATTACGTTACTAGACTAGTTAGTTAACTGCTAGCTCCTCTTTTACAGCACCCACAAAGTCATGTTCTATGCTATCGTTCTTTTTTGGCTGCGGAACTGGCTACGGCCATGAGCGTTGCTGGTGCACACGGCGCATCATGTTTACTCTCATTATCATTACCAAATAAATGCACCGTCATTATCATTGCTAATGACATCATTGTGATGCTAATATCCTCACGGTAGACAAGGAGAATTATGATGTGCGTTTCACGATACCGGGGATGGCACAGTTGATTAAAGCGCTCGGCGGGGGATCCTGGAGACTGAGATTCGATTCCCGGTGGAGGCGGGATTTATTTATTTCATTTCCTAATTTCTGGGACTGGTTACCAGTGGAGGGACAACGGAGACGGCGATGCCGCAAAACGCTGGAACGGGCGCCAAAGGGCTACGCTCTAAAGGCGCCTACAATTAGGGGCCCCACAGAATTCGGATTAAATAGAATCACCTTTATTAGGATTAACCTGCATCTCCCCATCGAGAAAAAAATTTGTTGTGGTTTAACTCTGGTTAACTCTATGAATTGGGATGGTTCGGTGTGGTTCAGTTCTGTCTGGTTCAGTGCTATGGATGATCATCACGGTGACACTGGTGCTAGATCATTGCATGAATATTTTGCCGAGAGTATTGTGAAAATACATGTTTTGAAAGATACAGAATGTGATGCTCTAATCAAGGTGGTGCTTAGAAATCTTGCACAAATGAAACGACTCCATTATTCGCGGCCGGCAAGTGGCCTACAAACCTTGTAAATATTTTGTACTTTATATTTTGTCATTATGTACATTTCGCAATAAATAAAAAAAACGTGGTGTAGTGCAGTGGTAAAGCGCTAGCCTGGGGATCCAAGGCATGGAAGGTTTATTAATTAGTTTTTTAAGTATCATCGCCGCAAAAGTTCCTTCTCTTTCCCGGCCCTTCAAGGTCAAGCGTGGCGCCGGCCAGGGATGCGCAATGGCTCGAAACCTGGCGTGGTATTGCTATCGCAATAAAAAGCACGGGAAGGAAGACACGTGCGCCACAATAAACGTCGTACGCCACCGAAGCCGTGGCGATGCAATAAATGACATGCGCAACAGATACGGTGACAAGGAGCTTCCACCACAAAAGGCTAAAGCCCTACTTCTGTATTGTATCTAACAGGATTATCCTGCGGTGGCCGCGTCCGTAGGATAACCTGTGCTGTGATGCGACACAGCACATACCTTCCCAGCACCCGTAAGGCCGGGAGCAGCCACCCAATCGAAAAGCTACAAACTAAGCCAAGCCCGTAAAGTTCAGCGCTCCTCAACTTTTCAATAGCGATGTGTATCCAGTTACCATGCATTGTCTTCCATGATGACCTTCTCTATCGCACATTCCCAAACTTCTCAAAGCTTTAAAAAATTGTCTTTTGTGCCTGCTTCGAGCATAATGTTCACGATAAAACCTTCATGCAATGTGAGAAACAAAATGTCTTTTTAAGCAAGCTGGAGAAGTTGAATCATAGCGAAATGAATCCTTCAGAAAGATATTCTTATTTATCGTGCACACCTCCATGGCCTTTCACAGAGGACATCAAAATGCAGTTTAGTTTGCTTTGGCTTCATTTTTCACTCCCTCATAGCGATTTGGTATCTGGCCTTACTGGCGTCCGGGGCTCATTTTCCTCGACGGGCGCTCCCTTGATGTTCGGCTGCCCGGTCCCGCCTGCTGTCATTCTCAGTGGTGCTGCTGCACCTGAGTCCGAGGCTGGGCTATCTGCTTGGCATATTGGTACCGTTAGTGTAAGGAGCTCTATGGTCCCGGGAATATGGACCAACCACCACTAAGTACTAGGCCTTCCAAGGCCAAGTGCTTCACTTTCGAGTTGCCGGAGCCAGCTTCGGCAGACGACCTGATTGATGCGTTCGAGAAGGTCGTCGGTGCCGGGGGGCTGCAGTATTTGCAGCACCTCGGCGGAACTAAGTTCCTCGCTGCTGTGTCATCGATGACGCAAGTGACGAAAGTTGTTGCCGCGGGAGCTCTGCCCGTCGGAAATCACCATGTGCCGTTGGTGCAGCTCGCTGCGCCAGTGGTTTTTATTGCGAAAGCAATACTATCACTTTTCAGCTCTTCGCGTAGCGAGGCGGTAGCTACCACTGACCTTTAGCGTGACCTTTGGCGCACCGCCAAGCACAGCTGCGCAAAAACAGGGGCCCCAACTCGCGCCGTGAACTTGCGAGGCGGTAGCTACCAACCGCGGCCTAACTCCAGCTCCTTCCCCGAGAGGCGCTACAGCCGGAGTGACGTCATCCCATCTGCGGCAAAAACAGGGGCCCTAACTCGCGCCGCCGGCTCGTGAGGCGGTAGCTATTAACCGCGGCCTAACTCCCGCTCCTACCGCAGCTACCGCCGAGGGTGCAACGTTGGATACTATAACAGGAGGTGGGCTATCGGCAGGTGAAACCAACGCAGTCTCCTGGGATGCTTTCATTTCTGCTGGCGTAAAGAATGCCGTTGCAGCCGGTCCCGGAGCGGCAGTTGTACATTCTGCCTTAACCTCACCCACAACCATGTATATCGTTGCAGCCACGGCACTCCTTGCCTCACTACTAGTTATACATAGAATAACCAGGTAGCACCCCGCAATGAACAATAGTTGAACCATATGTCGTGGCCAGAGTGAATCACTGCATGACCATAAGCATAACCAGAAGCACAACAACCAGCTACACCACCAGCTGAACCTAGGCGTAGCCATAGCTATTGCTTTCGCAATTACCAGGCTTAACCAAGCTAAGCCACTGCCAATTTTTTTCCATCTACACACTGATACCCTACCCGTTAAGGCTTGGATATGTGAAAAAAAGGCATATATGTACCATGGAGGACAAACTGTTTTCTGTGTAACAAAACAGAAACAATCGAACATATGTTCCTTGAGTGTGCCAACGCTATCTTTTTTTGGGACGTGCTATAGAGCAACATTCAAAAGGATCTCCCTCTTAACCGCAAAGTATCAGGTTTCCGCCAATTCATGACGATGCAATACCATACGATGCCATGTTCCTGCTGAGCCTGCATTCTGTGTGGTTCAGTGCTATGGATTATCGTCACGGTGACACTGGTGCCAGATCCGTGTATGAATATTTTGCCAAGAGTATTGTGAAAATACATGATGTTGTGAAAGATACAGAATGTGATGCTCAAATCCCTGTTGTGGCTGCAGGAAGGAAAAGAAAATGCACGGGCCTGCTACCGGCTCTGTAGCTGAGCCACCTCCGCTGCCTCGTGCAGAGAGAAGATTTGATTTGATTTGATTTGTTTATAGGAAGGGAAAGACGCGGTAACTGTCTCACTTGTTTTCTGTGGACACCGCAACCGCGCCGTAAGGGAAGGGAGGAAGAAGGGAGTGAAAATGGAAAGAGAGAAAGAGGAGCCGTAGTGGAGGGCTACAGAGTAATTTCGACCACCTGGGGATCTTTAAGGTGCGCTGACATCGCACAGCACACGGACGCCTCTTCGTTTCGCCTCCATCGAAACGCAGCCGCCGAGGTCGGGTTCGAACCCGGGTACTCCGGCACTGCAGACAGAAGAGAAAATAGAGAAGAAAGTAAAAGAAGAGGGAGAGAAAGACGCGCGCCGCAACAACAGCCGTCGTCCACCACCGAAGCGATGGCGGGAACAATGACGGCCTACAACAGATAAAAATTCGTTGACAGGCCAGCCCCCACCGCAAGCGGCGGTGACCTACCTGCCCCAGCAGTCACCCAATCTAAAAGCTACAAACTAAGCCAAGCCCTCTTATATATAGGTACAGTTCAGCGCTCAACTTTTCAATAGCGATGTGTATCCAGTCTTCCATGGTGGCCTTCTCTATCGCAGATTCCCAAAATTCTCAAAGCTTTAAAAAACTGTTTTTTGTGCCTGCTTCGAGCATAATGTTCACGATAAAACCTTCATGCAATGTGAAAAACAAAATATCTTTTTAAGCAAGCTTGATAAGTTGAATCAAGCGAAATGAATCCTTCAAGAAATATATTCTTATTTACGCGCACACCTCCATGGCCTTTCACAGGGGACACCACATTGCAGTTTAGTTCGCTTTGGCTTATCTTCATTCTTCCATCGCGATCTGGCGTCCGGGGCTCATTTTCCTCGGCGGTGGTGGTGAAAACATTTATTATAATACATAGAGATGTATACACTAGGTGGGATGCCTAGACAGGCACTCCATTGGCGGTTGCCGTAGCCCGGGCGCGCTGCGTTAAGACCTTTTGGGCATCTAGGGTGCAGCAGGCGGACAGGGTCGCCTCCCAGTTTTCTCGGGTGGGGTTGGGGATAGGGGGCAAAGATGGGCTTTTCTGGCAGGCCCACACCATGTGGTAGGTGTCAGACACCTCCCCACAGTGCGAGCACAGCCCGTCGAATTGCAGATCAAAATGTTTTAGAGTAGCCGGGCACAACATTGTATTGGTGAGCAGGCGCAGGAGCACCCGCTCGTTAGCCTTCCCCAGCCCTTTGCACGGGGTGGGAAGAGTTTGGTGCGTAGATCTGTAATATTCACATATTTCTTTAAATTTGTAAACTGGGCTGAAATCAAAATCCTGGTCCACGTCGGGTCCCGTGGGAAATGCCCGGAGAGAAAGCGCGCGGGCGGCGGCGTCGGCTGCCTCATTCCCTTGGAGACCTTGTTTGTGCTGCTGCCCCTGAGTCCGAGGCCGGGCTATAGGCCCAGTGCTTCACTTTCGAGTTGCCGGAGCCAGCTTCGGCAGACGACCTGATTGATGCGTTCGAGAAGGTCGTCGGTGCCGGGGGGCTGCAGTATTTGCAGCACCTCGGCGGAACTAAGTTCCTCGCTGCTGTGTCATCGATGACGCAAGCGACGAAAGTTATTGCCGCGGGAGCTCTGTCCGTCGGAAATCACCATTTGCTGTTGGTGCAGCTCGCTGCGCCAGTGGTTTTTGCCACCGTTTTCAGGCTGCCGCCGTACGTCGGCGACGATGTTCTGGCTGCATCTCTGGCGCCATATGGCAAAGTTCTGGCAATCACGGAACCCGTGTTCAAGGAAAAGAGCTACGTCCGCAATGGGTGCCGACTTGTGAAGTTGGACATGGCAAGAACACCTCCCAACTTCCTCTCCGTCGTGGGCCACTGGGTCAAGCTTTAATATCGCGGCATGAAACGGGTCTGTTCGCGGTGCGGACAGGAAGGCCACATGGGCGCGGCTTGCCGGGCGACCAAGTGTGGGCGATGCTCCCCCTACGGACATGAGACGGAGGCCTGCATTGCCGCACGCAAGCGTTGCGGAGGCCAGCATGTAGAATCGGACTGTGTACTGCCACGGTCGTACGCGAACGCTGTTGCTGCCACTGCGCGTTCCAAGGCCCCTTCCAACGAGCCTGATATGTCCAGCAACAAATTTTCCCGGTCCCTACCATCACGGAAAATGAGGAACAGTCGACGGACGCCTCATCAGCGCAGACCTCCGAAGAACTATCAAGTAAGGGCGAGACATCCTTATTACCCTACGGATCAAACACATCAGACTTTCAGTCCCCTCTGGACTCCCCTCAGGACAAGCAGCTGAGCATGGAGGAGTCATTCCCAGATGAGCCCAGTGCAAGTCAGCACAGCAGGAAAGAGGTGATCGCGGAGTCGTCTATCTGAATCAGACGACATCTTACACGGGACTAATAAAGAGTGCCAACGCTGCGCGGACATGGCGGGTGCCACAGCTCCAGTCAAACACATCCCGGTGGTCCCAATTCCAAAAATCGAGCGTTCCGCGCTGAGTGACCACACGGAAGAAACTGCACGCGGATGAAGGTGATGACAGTAAGCGACAACATTCTTCGGATGACAGCCCAACTGCGATGGCATTGGCTGCCCCAAAGAAGCCTAAAAAAGCTACGTACGAGGGTGTCGCCATGGACACCTCAGAAAACGACAAGTAGGCATCATGGCGTACTTCCTGAAGAAATCGGGCCGTAGCGGACCCCTTCCTTCTAACGCCTTCCCCTGGTGTGATGCGTGTGGCACGGATTTTCGGCGCGGCGTTCCGGCTCGGTGTCGCGGCTCAGAGTTGCCGCGACGTCGTGCCCTCCAAGCCCTAATCGGGCCCTTTCAAAGCGTACACTTTGCCGCAAGGTGCCCTCGCTCTTTCGACATGCCACCAGCAGCTAGGAATCCTGCGCGGACAATGGATGACACGGATCTTGAGACTGATGGCGCCACGTTTTGTGTTGTGGTCTTCCTGCAAAGAAGAGGGCAATGACACATGTCATTCATAGAAGGTGATGGAGAATTGCACGGGCGATTGGGAAAAGACAACGAAGGGAAACTGCTCCGTCTCGTGCTGACCTGACTGGTTTTCGGTGTTCCTCGATGCCAGAGTGCCGTCTGTGTAACGTTTCGTTACAATACCATTCAAAACGCTATTCTAAAACGTTCGACTATGCTTTAATAGTCTAGCGCGTGGACACCATACATTTACACTCTTCCGCAATCACATCTCTATATGCCGAGAGCAGATGATTTGCAGATAATCCGACGCGGGGGGTGACGGTTAACGCACTCTCCTGATTGTATTTTCTGTAAAGGTTTTACACAGCTGCAAGGAAGGGATGAGACCGAGTAAGGGGAAGCTGAAGCGGCAAAAACTCGGCCGCGCAAAAAGTATACGCTTCCCATCACCTTTCCACACATCAATAGCCTTTACTGTCTCCGCCGGATTTTCGCCCTCAAAACTAAATTTTCATTTTTAGCTATTTCTCTTAAGCATTAGTTGCTATGGCAACCAAGATGGCTAAAATGTCGGGCGAAAGAGTGGCTTGTCGGCGTAGTGGGATCCTGGAGCTAGCACTCTGAAATCATGGCCATGCCTCTGGAAAGCGATAATTGACACGTGACGTGCAGGGTACTGGTTTGTCAGCAGGCTGTTGTGACGTCACGATGCTGACGATGTTGACAGGAGCTTCCACTTCAGGTAGCTCCTTTTATGTGAAAGGGTCTTCCAGCTCAAGACAATATATTCATGTGGAAAGGTTAAATGGAAATTGAACACACGAACCTTTGCGCCCTAGTTTGAAATATCGCCGCGTCAAAAAAGCGCGAGGTCTCTGCGAGATGGCACGGGAGTGTCTTCTTAGGTGACCACAAGACTACGACGATCCCATTAAGCTGAAAGCATCTGGAAAAAATGTAGACGGCTACAGGATATCCCATTAGGTCTTAGTTAACTAAAAGGAAATTGCCACCGAACTATAAATGATTCAAAAAATACCTGATTGTCTCTGGAGTTCTTTAACCTAGGCGTTATACCTTAATCCCGTAGCTTGCTATAGAAACGTACTAATTGCTCGCATTTATGTGCCACGTGAATCAAGTGATCGTCTTTGATATTTATGGTGGCCTTGATTACTCGCTGTGAATCCAGGAGAAATTTGAGACGCAAAATTTTGCTGACGCATCGTAAACTCAGACCATTGCCATTAATACGTTCAGTAAAGAATCTCATAATATTCTACTTTTACTGTACCATTCATTTAAAATGTACCCCCTTTAGTTTCTATGGCAGTCTTAATTACTCGCTGTGAGCGCAGGACAAAGTGCAAAAGTTTGCAACACACCTGCAGCTTATCTCGTTGCCATCAACGTGTGTATCCTGTAACATCACACCGTTGCCTCACAATTAAAAGGTGTTACAGAAAACTGGGCCTGAGTGACGTCACGCTAGTTTATTGCCCATAGCCTTCGAAATGGCGAATACAAAAAGGTAATGGGTTATAAATCATTACTTCATCTTGAGTTCCGTCATTCTTGAGTCTAGGGCAACACAGCGTGCTCTAATTCGCCTTGACCAATTAACGTCTTCGCTAGTCCATGTATGTGCTGGGAAGAGCGGCTCCTGATTGAGATGGCGAAGAGGTTCGGTACCTAAACCTAAATGGGTGGGTAGGTGAATTGATGGGTTAATGGATGGGTGGGTGGGAGGGGGGTCATTTTCGCTAGAGTTGATAAAGGTTTCAGCACGGAGCACCACCTGGCGTGGCTGCAGTTATTGTGCGTGACCGCCAGGGGTAGCAAGCAGCGGTATTTTGTTCCCTTATTTTCACTCGTTTTGCTGGCTCTTCTACGGGCGCACCTAGGTGCCTGATTTCGACGCGCATACGGCGTGCTCTGACCTGAGACAGTCTTTTATTTGTTAATGCGGTGTCTCTACAGTTCTGCCTATTCGGTCATTCTAGCTCCTACAGGAGTGCGACTGACAACGCCGCTGCCATATTTCGCTCGTCTTTACAAGTGGCGCCGCTTCTTGATGTCGTGATCTTTCGTAATTTGGCGTTTAGATAAGCAGCACTAAGTCATTATCAGTTATAAATAGGAGGCTATTGATAACTTTGGCAGCATTACAGGCTCAAATTGATGGTCAGTGATATTAGCATGCATGTAATCGCTAGTTGGCAAGTGTGCGAAGACTACAGTCAATTTAGACGCATGTACCAAATTTTTCAGAATAAAGGACGAAAAACACGTTAAACTGCAATTTCTCGAATATTTACCGTCTTTTTGCCGGCGTATTTGTGTGCGTCGATAGAATGCATTGCTGGGGTCTGATAATATACCACGTGTAAAGCTGTTAGTTCGGCTGAGATGGCTGAAAGAAAAAATGGCGGACAGACACAGCGATGTCTCAGAGGTGGAAGTTTATTCATTACAAATAAGGGTTTGACGCAACAAAGCCCAGCAAGATTCACATAACTAAAAGAGCGAAACACAGTACAGCAGATATGTACCTGGCGACGCAGAGTTAGGAGCTGCACATGTGGTACTGCAGACCAGTGCACAGTTTTCACGTGCGCATGACAGAAGCACGACTTGAAAATGGCAGCTGTAACTCGCAGGTTATACAAGGTAGACGCAGCTAAAACGTGATATGGGTACAGGCGTCCACGTACGTGTTTTTCAATATGACAAGCTTTCTCAAGCAAGCAGGACCTAACAAGCAAACGTAATATCCTAAAGCGGGGTTTACTGAGGACAGTAAGGGCCAATCAAGCCAGCTGCATTCATTCCACTTACTTATTCGAACACGAGCCGCTTCAACCTCATTCATTTCTGCGTGGTCGTGGGCGCGACAGCATGATGGTTGGCTCCCGCAAACAGCCCCTGATGCGATTCAGTGTTAGAGGGCCAGGCAGGAATTGTAACGAAAACAGAGTTTCGTGCGAAAGTCGACACACTGGTCTCTTTAGCCAGGTTCACCCACGAGGCAACGGAACCTCCCACTGTCCGGCCAGCAATCTTCAGCACTTATTGTGCATCGGTGTTCATCCTCTGAGACAAACGCTACAGGCCAGCAGCTCGAAGCTACCTGCTTGAGCCTGTGCACGCGGGAACTAGCACTCACAGAACGCGCACTGTACTTGGAACGGCGACTTCCGGAGACCGGAAAGGTAACAGAGCAAATTTGACAGCCTTCAAGTCTCCGGAGCTGGAATTCGAAAAAACGCTGTCAGCCGACGCGCTTTCCATGAACGGTCTTGGAAATCTGCGACATGTCTGCGCTGACCTCCCTGTAGACGCCACGAAGTTGCATAGCTCGCAAAGAACGCGCAGCCATTGCCGTGACGGAATTTAAGTGAGTAGTGCTTCCCCTGATGGGGCTGGGACAGATATGTCACCGCCACTTTGCGGCGGGGGCTAGCCTGCCACTGATTTTTATCTGCTGTAGGCCGTCATTGCACCCGCCACCGCTCCGGTGGTGGTAGACGACGGCTGTTGCGGCGCGCGTCTTTCTCTCCGTCTTCTTTTTTCTTTCTTGTCTATTTTCTCTTCTGTCCGCACGAGGCAGCGGAGGTGGCTCAGCTACAGAGCCAGTAGCAGGCCCGTGCATTTTCTTTTCCTTCTTCCTACAGCCACAACAACAACAGAATTGAAGCAAATCCCGCCACTGATGATGCTACGAGCGGACTGGCATCCTATGAGGCAACGATTGAGATAAAATGTGACAGAAAACGGGAAGGCCTGAAGGAGAGCTCATCACTGCCGTCACTTACTGTGGTCTCTAAACGTTTTGTCACGTGGTCAGGGGATAGGAAGCTTTTATAGAAGGCCCATTGTCCCCCATTTAAGACGTTAGCGCCAATTCATTTCGTAGCGGCTGAAGGAAAGCCTATTGGATCGTTGTAAAAAAACCTTAGTCGTCTTGCGCGATTCCAGCCACCTCCTGCGAAAAAGAAGCACTTCCCGAAGCTGGCGCCTTAGACACTCGGTCACCGCCGCATATTATCGCACAGCGTGCGTGCCTATCATTCCTTTATAAAATCAGTTTCCCTCAGTCGCGAAGTGCGCTGAATTAGTTGAAATTGAAACTAGTGAGGGTTTCCTAACCGTAACGTCGTTAGAGGAACGAAGGATATTCAATGCGGACTCACTAAATTTCTAGAAGCTGACAGGCTTCAATACAACTAATTTGGGTGCTCCGCAACGCTCCGCGACAACCCCCACGTATACCCTGCTTCTGCTCAGCAGAGACCAGCATTCATCCACGATCGACGCATTCTTTTAAGCAGCCCACCACTGGCTCCGTAGTCGCGAATTCCGTGAAATTGATGAGTGTCATTCTCCTCATTACCGCACTTAAGCTGCCTGACTGTGCGCATAATATCCACTTAGCGTAACAGTCTATAACCTCCTATAACCCATTGAATGAACTGTGGCTAGTGCGCAACAGATGACAAACTCAGCAGTTCCTCTAAACTGCTGTCAGACCAGCGCTTCAGAAGGACCAGCTACTGAGTCGATTGGTACGGATGGTGACCAACAAGAAAGCGACAACCGTCGTTAACTCCATGCAGCTGCAATTTCCCCCGGATATGTTCTCTATGTATAGGGTACCATGGCACGTTCACCAGTAACCAGCCCCACTCCGAGACAGGCGGCACCTCGGCACCTGCTTGCAGTGATTAATGTGCAGGGACGCCATTGTAATGATGCCTGCACCTAAGAATGTGCACGGTGTCTTGGCAAGCATGGCCAACCATAATGCACCAGAGCCATCAGCAACATGGTCCACGAAGGCAGTTTGGATGGCCATATCAGTGCGTCTTCAACTTGCGCTGCAAGTCCTGTGCAAGGCCCGAGATCCCGGCGCTGATCTGGCGAAGCTTGGGCTCGAACATCATCACCTCCTTGTGCACCATCTCTGCAAAACGGGACAAAATAGCACTGAGATACGCCGCTGCGCAGTCTAGACATCACCGCAGTGGAATTACGACTGTCTAATTACGACATTCCCCGCTATTTGAAATGCTTTGATTTAAATTCCTGGTCCAGCCATTTAGTAATGTGATGATGCATGAAAGCAGTACTTGTAGAGCCAGACTAATTAAGGAGTTTCAAGATTAGTAATATTAATACGCATTTCTGCCTTTTGTGCTAGCGAAAAACTGGTCTTCAATCCTTTGTACCGCCAAAGCGGCGCAGAATTAACGACGCCAATATTGAACTTCAGCTGCTCCTGGAGTAGTACGAATGAATCCATACATTTCTTGCATCGAACACCTAAGGTAGAGCTTTCTGGCAGCATAACCCTAAAAGTTTACTGAGAAAATACTTGCGCCCACTAGCCTCTATGTTTAGAAGACTAAACTTTCCGTCCAGCACAGGACTCACCAGAGCTCCCTGCTCTTCAAACAACTTGCCTTTTGGCTATGCGTCAACTAAGTACCGGTGTTCCTGGCATATATCGATCTGTGCGCGAGCACTCCTACACTCACCGCCACCGAGCAAAAATCTTGTCCGATCATGTTTTTACCATCGCTCTGATTGGCTCGGCTGTATCGTTAGATCACAACCACAAGGCCTCACACGGGTGATTCACACTAATTTTAAAAATAGCGGCTCAAACGCGCGAGTCTCCCCGACGGGTCTTTCAAGTTCGCCAGTTCGCCAATGGTGGAGCCTATGATTGAACAATAACGGACCACGACCTTTTAGTGACTTCACACCAAACAGGTCATTGGAGCGTATTCGTACCGGTCCGGTTAGAAACCAGGTACTCAAGTTCTGCAGCAGATCGAGCTTTTTAATAACTGAAAGACAGCGGCGGGTGCTTCTGCTCGTTATAACCAGGTTTAAGTGGGGTTAAAAATAGCGAGTATTGGAAGGCACCACAAACCTCCGCGATCAAGCGCGCCGTTACACCATAGTTAAACATCCGCCATTTGACGCTGCGGTTCCCAGATGGCGCCAAACGTAAAGCTGAAACTGCACCTAGACGTCATTTCGCTTTATAATAGGTTTGACAGAGATAGCCAGCCCCCTGCCATTTTAAGACGATATACCAACTAAAGGTGAGGGTAGAAGGATTCGTAGTTCCGGGAAGGAACTTATATGCGAGATCGTAGCCCACATATAAATGAGCTACAGTATGATTTTAAAAAATAGTATCCAAACGTTAGAGATAAAAAGGAAAATCAGTCGTTTTCTGTTGCTTCAAAGCAGTCTCTCAGGTAAAATTAATATCCAGTTGCCTGACTGTGTGAAAGCACTTAACACCAGAAAAAACTAGACATACTTATCAGCATTCATTAGACCCAACTTTTGCCAAAACAAATGCTCATAAGTCCAGCTTTTTTTTTTTTTTTTCGCGAACAGTTGCATATTGGACTTCTCTCCCCATAGGCATATTTGAGTCGGATTCTTTTGTGGAAATGCTGAGAAGCCATTTTAAACAATTCTAGAGTGAACGGGATGCCTGTTTTTGTTGTTCTGATGTACAGTGTTCTAGTGTATTCGCTTGTTATATCTATTTTTATGCAATGCTCCTTCTGCTTGGGCCGAAGTGCTGGCCTGCAGTATGTCTAAATAAAATAATAATAATAATAATAATAATGCCTGTAATGACCGCCACGCGTAACACTAGCCTGTCATAAAGAGCGGTCGGATTGTTGTTGTTGTGGTCGCTGTTGCCAAGTTATTTCAGTAATGCATTTGACCTTTTTCTGCAACTAGAACTGTCCAACTGGGACTGTGCAATTGAGCAAGCATAATACGACAATTGTAATGCCACCGGCTAAAACTAGTGCCTACCGCTTCTCATTTTTTCCCAGCACCACAGCTGAGTGGAACACTTTACCGTGCGAGGTTGCTGAAATAAATTCCGTTGAATCTTTAGTAACAGCCGTGACACCGTCTCTGTGATGCAGGAAGTATATCTTTGTAACGATACTTTGTTTGGCTTCGCGGTCTTTTGATCGTTGGATATCTTTCTTTCTTCGACTGTGCATTTTCCCATGGGTGATTTGATTATAAATCACATGTTTTGTCACCCAGCCGTTGTTAAGATGCAACTCCACACTGTAGACCACTGTGACCACTCCTGCTGAGTGCCAAGAGGCAGTTGGCGGTATTTATTAAATAAATCAATAGCCTGTGAAAGAGGAGCACGTGTATTGTCACGTGGAGTCGATATACCTTCATCGAAGACTGCTCAGAGAGAAGAGTGCTTCGGTGCGCTACGTTCTGTCTGGCAACATTTACTCAACGCATGTGCGTCGATCGGAATTTCAGTGTCGGCAAAGTGATAGCAGGGTGCTGTTGTGACTATGCATGAGGCTGGGGCCCTATTCTTGACAGGCATGGTCGCTGTTCGGCTCCATATTGTTTTTCTGATTGGTTCTCAGAATAGTCACGTGTTTCAAATTTGTGGTGCGAAATTTTGACCTGCGGAATTGGCTTTCTGCCGTCACGTCAAAATGACACCACAACCCCAGACGTAACGGTCCTCACGCACTCGCAAAACGCCTGCCGCAGCCTCCTGAGGGGAACGCCACATAAGACAGCCCTAAAACACATGACCAAACGACCGCCGATCCCAGGACATTTGGGACCTGACTTAGGGGGAAGTAATGACGGCGCAAATATGCATGCCCGAGCACTTCTTCACCGGGCCAACCCCCATCCGGCCGTGGCCCCGCGTCGCCCGAAATGGAAAGGGATCCGGACGCAATCGACGTCGGCGCAATGCCGTAAGCGGAACAACTGGCTCTACACATAGAGGCCGGAAACGTCTACCCGCCATCTCAGAAAACACTAAGCAAAGCCGAGGAACATGCGCATCCGCGCATACAAATAAACACACTCCCCACACCGAAGAAGCGGTACGCCACGCTACACAGCCCTCAGTGTAGGCACTGCGACCGCATTTCAGACATACATCACATAATATCGGAACGCCGGAACACATCCCTGATAGATCCAATCCATAACCCGTCTAGAAAGCAATGGGAGGCCATTCTGTGCAGCGATAGCCCACAAGACCAGCGAAGTCTGGTGAACAGGGCTGAAGCTGCGCTGAAGGCTAATTAACTACCGGACTTGGAGGTCCACTCATCACGGCTCTAAGAAATCTTTAAATTTATTAAAGAGTTTTATCCATCTATCCATCCAAATGACGTGCACCTTGCAAATGGCTCTTTAGCAGAGCTATTCATGCTGCCTGGATGGTAAATATAAGTCAAAGAAGGTATAGATTATAGGGAGGAAAGCACTGTGCTTGTATTACG
Source organism: Amblyomma maculatum (assembly GCF_055883805.1). NCBI lineage: Eukaryota > Metazoa > Arthropoda > Arachnida > Ixodida > Ixodidae > Amblyomma > Amblyomma maculatum. Next base: position 39,497,032 of record NC_139352.1, read on the forward strand.
AATCGGATGAAATTTACTGCTTGCTGTCAAGGGGTGTTTCCTGAAATCTGATTGGCTGACAATGGGTAGCGGAAAATACGTCATACATACATATTAAAGGTGATGTCAAAATGTCGTTTCATTACGTAAAGGATGAGCCGCCATTGCCGTAAATGGCAGAAGTTGGACGCCACAATTGAAACAACATTGAGGTGAGCGCAAAAAAAAAAAAAAAAAAAAAGATCATGGCGAATTTGGCGTGTATAGGCGGCTGTTAGCTCACCGCAGTTTGGTAGACAGTTTGGTGGGTGGTATTTAAGCTGAGACACCTTGCTGTAATAGCAGAAAGCACTGAAACGACGTCATAAGGTTACTTTTCAGCTGCGCAACCTTTTAGAGGCTTAATAATGACGACGCAAATTTACAGCCGCACGAGGGACCTAGCTGCCCTCCCATTACAAGCGCTTTGCCCTCATAAAGAAACCATCGATCCGCGCGAATGTTACCAAGCGCAGCAATGGCAATCTACCTACTCAAGCGGATGATTTGCGCGAAAGGAGAGATTTCAGGGAGCACCGCGACGCTTTCTAATTATCTGTCTGGACGGTTCGTGAGTACGACAACCTGGAGGGACATATGGTGTGATGGCTGTGCAAGGACCTTCGCGACGACAGGCAGCGAGGTATCACAGAGGGCAGCTTTAAACCTAGGCCCTATAGACACTGCCTTTTTTGTCTAGCACTATGAGCTCACTGCAATGTTAATGAATTGAAGAGCCTTAAGAGCCTTAAGTAAGTAAGGGTGAAGAGAGAAAGAGGAGCCTTAGTGGAGGGCTACGGAGTAATTTCGACCACCTGGGGATCTTTAACGTGCGCTGACATCGCACAGCACACGGACGCCTCTTCGTTTCACCTCCACCGAAACGCAGCCGCCGAGGTCGGGTTCGAACCCGGGTACACCGGCACAGTAGTCGGGCGTCTTACCACTGCACCACCCCGGCGGGGTAAAGGAGGGGGGGGGGGGCGTAACTGAAGAAGGAATTGGCGCTAACGCTGTAATTCGTGGCCGCTGAGCCCCCTAGTCGAAACTGGTCCGCAGCCCTGCACTGGTACCTCTTTCCACTTTCACTTCCATCTTTCCTTGCGGCGCAGTTCAGGTGTCTACGGAGCTGTGCCCCGCCGGGGTGGTGCAGTGGTAAGACGCCCGACTACTGTGCCGGAGTACCCGGGTTCGAGCCCGACCTCGGCGGCTGCGTTTCGATGGAGGCGAAACGAAGAGGAGGAGGAGGAAAAACTTTATTTAGCCCTATATTACTTGGCGGTTTTTGGACGTCTTCAGAGATGTCTGCTTGCTGAATCCATAAGAGTCTTCTCCGTCGACCTCGTCCACTTTTGCACAATGGTCGGCTGCTCTCAGTCCAGAGCTCTGCTGGCTACTGCCGCCCGTTGGGTTCGCTGTACCAGTCCTTGCTGGTCTTCAGCGCGGTCGCTGGACAGCAGTCTCCCATTGCTCCGCACTCGTGTTTCGAATTTTGGGGACCACATCTATGTTTTGACGGCCCATGTGATGTGATATAGTGTTGGTTTTTCATCGCACCACGGACATCTGTCAGCGTATATGGTAGGGTGCATTTTGTTTAGTATGGGGATCTTTAACGTGCGCTGACATCGCACAGCCCACGGACACCTCTTCGTTTCGCTAACTGTGAGCAGATAGCGAAACGAAGAGGCGTCCGTGTGCTGTGCGATGTCAGCGCACGTTAAAGATCCCCAGGTGGTCGAAATTACTCCGTAGCCCTCCACTACGGCTCCTCTTTCTCTCTTTCCACTTTCACTCCCACCTTCCTCCCATCCCTTACGCGCGGTTGAGGTGTCCACAGAAAACAAGTGAGGCAGTTACCGCGCTTTTCCCTTCCTATAAATCAATCAATCTACGGGGCTGTGAGACAGATACACCTTTTCTATGAACCTAAAACAGCAAGCAATATAAGCCTCGCCGCGGTGGTTTAGGGGTTAAGACGGCCGGCTAGTGGTAAATACAGCCGAAAGGCAGGAACAGGCGCCAGGAGGAGGAGGATAAACATGTATTAATTGAGGAAGCCAGGCAGGTAGGAGCTTCCGCAGGATGGCCAGGAACCCTTGAGCTCTGGCGACCTGGGTTGCACGCTCGATATATGGCCCGCAGTTGGATTACCGGGCATAGCGGCCTCCCACTGCTCGTGGAGAGCTGCAGATCCCGCTGAGGGGGGGTCTCGTGAACATACCCATAGTATGTGGTGTAAGTTGGCCCTCTTGTGGCATAAATTACAGTAAGGGGTGTATAATGCAGGGTATGCATGGGCGTAGGTGACTGGATTTGGAAAGGAATGCGTCTGTAATTTTCGCCAGGTCACCTCCTGTGCCTTTGTAAGAGATTCGTGTCCCGGAGGGTATAGGGTACGAGTTTGATGGAAGTGCAGTGTAATTTCTTGATAGGAAACCATACGGTCCTTCGCCGACCTCATGAGGGGTTGTCCCGTAGCCCGGCTGACGAGTCCTCGGGCAAACTTGTGGGCAGCCTCATTACCAGGAAGGGAGGAATGTGCCGGTGTCCAGATTAGCTGTATTGAACGGTGAGTTGTTTGAGAGGCAAGCAGCAATTTGATTAGCGACTCGAAAACTGCAATAAGAAATTGCAGCAAAGGCAGGATATCCCCTATGGCAACAGGCGCCAAAAAGCTGCGCTCTAAGACATTTCGCGCATAACATATGATCGGGCCTGCTAACTGCTAGAGCTAAGCCACCACTGCTGTCTCGCACTGAAAGAAGCGCATTTAAATAGATGAGAAAATAAAGAGAGAAATGCATCCCCAGTTGAAATGCAAGAATGTAACTGTTAAGTTCGAATTCTGAATGCGTTCATCAGCCCCACCGCGGTGGTGCAGTGGTTAAGATGCCCGACTGCTGCGCCGGAGTACAAGGCGGCTGCGTTTCGATGGAGGCAAAATGGAGAGGCGTCCGTGTGCTTTGCGGTATCAGTGCACGTAAAGATCCCCATGAGGTTGAAATTACTCTGGAGCCTCCACTATGGCCCCTCTTTTCGATTTCACTTCCACCTTCCTTCCTTTGCTCCATTATGGCACGGTTCAGGTGTCTATGGTGTGACAGATATTGCGCCAAAGTGCTCGACCAGGCGTACGATTAAGAGCGTTAGATTTAGTTTTACAATTTAATCATTATTCCTCAATTCCGGTACCAATACGTACATCATGAAACGATTCGTTTGGTACCACCCGCACCTTTGTACGACCACTGGTTCGCCCACCACGTCACCCCGAAGCTCGCACCCCATCACGGTTTCGATGACCAAAGGTCGTCTGTGCGAGTCCCTCGCACATGTTCGGATTCAGGCCGAAAAATAATTCTGTCCGCCATATGGAGTAAATTCGCTTAACACCACTCAGAACCCTGGACCTCAAATGGGAGGACCAAAATTTTGCAACGAATGGTGATTGTAAGTGGCGACACACAACCATTCTCAAGTGGATGTAAAGGCGGTCGATAGCAGAGTAGGTAATGAAGCGGTGTTGACCAGGTGGTGGACTCCATAGTATGGTTGATCGCATTGTTGGTCGCGTAGTAGCTAAGAAATTATCTGCCATGCCGTAGCTATGATCACGTGACTTGCCTGCCATCTTGAATCTGGGGACGGAGAAACGGACCAAAAACCGGCAAACATAAGAGACAACACTCCTAAAACAAGCATGTAAGTCCCGCTGCGGTGGCTCAGTTTAACATGCCAGGGAACCTGCGCTGCATAGGTGGCGCTGCAACTGTCCCGCAACTCTACCCGCAACGTGCCTCAAAAATGTTGCTGTTAGCCGCTTGGTTCGCAATGAACGACCGATCATATTCAGCAGCATTATAGATACGCGTGTGACAGATAACGTCCTTGCCCAGGCGCTCTCGGTGTAGCCCAGTTATCTGACACACACCATGCAAAGCTTCGACAGAGCGTGCATTCTGATCCCTGTAAGTTCATGCAGGTGGTGTGAAAACGCCCTACGAAGGCGCCTCAGAGGTATTTGCTCCTTTTTATTTATTTTTTTCTTCTCACTAGGATCTGTGCAAGGCGCGGCGAGTATCCGAATTCGAACCTGACAGCGGCTGCTGCGCTTCGATGGAGGCGAAATGAAGAGGCGTCCATTCGCTGTGCAATGTGGGTGCACGGTAAGGTCAAAATTACTCCCTGGCCCTATTATTATAGCACCTCCTTCAGGTTTCACTCCCACCTTCCTCCCTTCCTTACAGCGTGGTTCAGGAGTTCACAGACGAGTGACAGATACTGTCACTAATTTACAATATAACAGAGGAGTTCACAGAGGATCTGACAGATACTGTCACTAAACTAATTTACAATTTAACAAGCAATATAAAAGGAATCGCAGAATTAAAAAGCAGTTTAAACGCACTCTTTCCTCTACTCCCAGGCAGCACCAAACATTACACTTCACTTGTCCAACTGTCTACCCATGTGAATATTAGAATAATGTTATGTGTTATGTAAGATGGCTGAATGCTACCTAACATTGACGTGACAAAAAAATATTCAGAATAAACATACTGATGTTGGCTTTTGAATGTTACTATGTTTTGTTATATTTAAAACATCCTAAGTTTCACAAAATGTTTTATACACTTTTCACATATTAAAACAATGTTTAGTCATAACTATAAAACATAGCAAATATATTTCAAGCACCAAGTCAAAGAACTTTTGAGCTTTTTCTGTTATTGAACATGTTTTTCTTTAAAATAACACTTCTTTGCAACTAAATTTTTTTACTGATGCCTGCCAGAGAGTGCATGCATAGCCCTATTATTTTGTTAGGAAGCTTTGCTTATTATCCATTTGCCACTATCACTCATGACACACCCCTCATTGATGCCTTTCAAATCTCGACTTTATACTATTTGTTCAGAAGTGAGTTAAGAGTTGTGCTTTATTGTGGTTTTGCAAAGCACTCAAGTTGTGTACCATCATAAGTGGTGGGCCAACAATCTCGTGCAGGGCTGCTTTATCATTTTCAAAAATGTTACTTTATGTTGCAGACATGTTAAGGTTATGTTGCTCTAATGTTTACTCGGATATTATAGTAACATTTATAAGAAACATCATTGGAGCATTCGAAATAATTAAATTAAGATCAAAATAATTTAAACAAAACTGTAACATTGCAGAAGTGTTTTGCTGCTCTTGAGTTAAAGGCATAAGGCAGAACTAGCGCATCTTCTAAACTCAAACCCTGTACAACCTTGAACAGTGCTCAAGAAGCTTTCACTTATAACTATGTTTAAGTCATGCTTAAACCCCCATCATATTTAAATGAAGACGGAAAGCATTTCCGCCATGAACACCAAGACATATTTTTTCTCGCGAAAGTAGGCAGAAAATGTGTACAAGATGTGTATGATTGTTATAATCATAGGTCATTACCTTTGTTCTTGTGTAATGACTTGCTACTTTTTGCGAAAGCTCCCAAATGACCCATGAACCATATTCTTCACTGTATATAAGAGAAATGCGCAACAACTTAGACAGGACACAGGAAGAAACACATACAACAGTTCACGAGTGCTCGTGAACTGTTTTATGTGTTTTTTCCTGTGTCCTGTCTAAGTTGTTGTGCATTTCTCTTATATACTATGCAGAACCAACTAGCCCAACAACACGCTCTTCTGATATTCTGCACTGTTGGTGATTCTTCAAGATAACACATATAGCATTGGCTTTTACTATCAATCCCCGCATCAATCCAACCTGCTGTTGTAGATAACTGCTTTGGACATTTTCTGTTGAACATTAACATACCCATTAGTGGACATAAGTTCAACTTATCAAAGCTTGGTTTTCATACATGCAGTTAACAACAAACTTTCACTCTTAAATAATCGTTCCTTACAGGCTTCGAAATATGCTCCATCTCAGATGTGACATATGAAATAAAATAATGGTGCTTGCTCACAAGATATATGCACAGAAAACTATCTGTTAGTCTCCAATTTCCACACTGTACTGTGCACTGCTCCTGCAATACAGAGAAAGCGCTGTTACATGTTCCAAGATCCTTGTCGTCTGTGGAAACATGAACTGCTGAAAATGCTTGTGCCGCAAGCACCCCTACACAATCTTCAGGCCCCAAGGTGATGGGCTCATTGAAGAAGCAGTGCCTTCGTTTGCAGAAAACTCACTGTTCTCTAACATTTGACATATTTATACGGGTAGCTAAGCGCAGGCTGGAGCCTCACCCCTTTTATCCTTTTTACGATCACGAAAACAGGCACCATTCTAAATAGGGCTATGTCTGAAACTTTCCAAATTGCTTCTCCGAGAGACTATAAAATGCAAGCTTGCCCTCTATCATTCTGACAAGCAATGTAGTTTCCATCTTCAAAAACTCATGGCCATTTTACATTGATGTTCCTCACTTTCCGTAATTGCATCTATTTTCTGGTTTGTCTTTCCTGCTCACAGTGGCCATCTGCTATACTGTGCAGCATTCTTTGTGCTTCCTTTACCTTTTTCCACTCCCCCGTTCGCTTTCCGCTACCCCCATCCTTTCCCACATTGCTGCGGGCATTCCTTATTCACTTCCTTCTCGAGCTCCAGCTTTTCACTTGTTTGAAAGCCATTTATCCACATTCCTTGGCCACATAGCTGGCACTAGAGTGCCCTTTCCTTTCCTCACATGGCTCTTCCCTGTCTGTGCTCTTGGCTAGCAATGCATTCTCAAGGCATTCCAGTTTGGGGACATTTTTGTGGTCAGCTCTGTGTGGAGTGGTATCATATGTGTGCTATGTTTGCCCTGTGCTTTGTGGCACTTTAAATTTTTGTCTACGCCTCGAGGCACTTCTCTCCCTACTTTTCTTACCGCACTACCCCAACCAGCCCCAAAACCGCTGCGTGTTTCAACAACGCTCATGCCGCGAGTTTGAAAGGCATGAGCCATTCATCTGCTTTACCTAGTGGACTGCACATCAACAGCTTTTTGTAAACAACTCTTACAGTGCTCAGCCATGCGTTACAGTTACATCACTACATCCCGACCAATCAGCATGGGACAGTGTCATCACCAGTATCACATAACTAGCAGATGTGCTTATAGAAAGCTGTCATGCAAAAGTGTCATTGCCGCTACCTTGAAGCCAGGTATTGAACAGCACCATGCACATTGAGAAAGTGTGCGCATTCGGATGAGAGACAGTCGCACATACAAACTTCTCATTAGAATAGTCCATGCAAAGGCAGCGCAACGAATTTGATAGATGTGGCCACCAGGGTGCAGCAGAGGAAAAAACAAACTCCACATACGCAAACACACAGAATGCCTTAACAGTATAGCTAAAGAAAGCACATCGAACGGACAAGAAATGCTATGCTTCAAAAACTATTTTATTCTGGAAGCTCAGTGCAAGCAAGACAACAAATTTTACACATGGCACAGGCAACATGCACAAAACTGACAAGCTCAGAAGAATGCACATGTATATGCACATAGAGAACAAGAAATCCCAAGCATACCATGTGCAAATCCAACTTGCGAGACGCAACACTGCTGGGTAATGCTCTGTGCCCAACTTACATGCATCAAAACTTTTCATAACATTGTTAAAAAGGCAGCAGCTCCACTAGCTTTTCCCGCTATTGTTTTTTTAATGCCACATGAGCCATATTTACAGCCCAACATCACATTGCACAAGTTACCCTCTACCAACACCTACACATTCACAGCAGGACAGAAGCCTCCCTTAATGCAACCCAACTATGTCTGTCCTGCTTTAGCCACAGCCACTCCACCGCAGGCAGAATTCCTTGTCTTCCCTCTCCACCTTACTTCAAATCTCCCAAGGCCATATTTTCTGTACTTTGACCTTGACCTGCCCCTGGCCTGCATTACTTCTATTCGTTTTACAATGCCATAACATCATCACTGGCAGTAAACTCCCTTTCCAAATCAGACCATTATTAGGAATTTAGTACTGTGGGGGCCCACAGGATGGAGGAAGCTTCATCACACTCTGGGATATGGGAAAAACCAATGCTCAACTTCTAAAACAGTTTACCGCTCATTACTCATAATGGTAACGAGTCACAATGCTGCTTCTGAATAATACCTAGAGGTCACTAAGTGACAGTAGCCATTGTTTGTATGCTCATATTAGACAAGCATTTAATGTGGCACATAGTTCTTCAGCTCTGTAAAGAACACTTCACTAACATCTGTGTTTGCAGTGTTCAAGTGCACTTGCTTGCTCCCCCTTGCATGCCAGCTGTACAAAACCGATGTCAAACATTTCCCATTTTATTTCCCACTTATTTTAAGTCATAGGAAACACCTATTGGTTTTATGCAGAAGGTGCACGCTGCCATATGGCACATCCTTACTTCTCGATGACAGATGGAAGCCTTTTTCATAGCTTTGCACATATCATGCTCATTCTCGGTGTCTACAAAGTATGAGATAGCTACTGGGTATTTTCTCCTTGTCTCACAAGCCTGTTTCGATTTCTCACAGAAGCCTGATTGGTTGGGCATCTCGCAAGACCACTTTGACATCTCCCATCCTGCCATCACTGTCAGGCAATGTTACTTGCGAATGGAGTTGCCCTGGTTTTTCTGTGCTTTCTTTGCAAGTATTTGTTTCCTTTCTTGCTTCTGGCAGGCAGCTTTTTATTAAATGTTCTTCTCTCACTCAGGCTCAGAGATTTAAATCCTAACAAAAAATGTGGAAAACTGTGTCACAAGACTAACATTCTATCTCTCTCGTGCGCACTGCCAACATCGGTGGCTGATTCACCTCGCTTTGACTGCTTATCTGTTGATCGCTATTTTTTTAATTCGGCACATAGTGGTGTTTCAGTGCAAACGGGCTTGCCAGTGGAAGAGCTTCACCCTAGCACCGCTGAAGCCATCGGAACATAAAAAATATGCTCGATGAGATGCACGTGCTTCTCTGCCTTGGCTTGGCTCGGCTAACTCTGCTGTGCAGCCCATTCCTTCAGTCACCACGAACTAGAGTTCAAGAAACCAAACATGCGTAGCCTTCTGCGCCATGCCCCCTATGAACTTTGCCTTCATTTTGGACATGCACAATAAGGGAGCAATCGGCATGTTGGCATCGCTCCTGGCAAACGATAAACAAGTTGGTGGTGCACAACATGTTGGCGTGATGCCAAGGTCTGTGCTGCAGACTGTGCCTACACTGAATGCACGAAATCGAGGAAGTAGCTAGGGTAAGGAAAGCTAATGCGCTAAATGGATTTCAACAAATTATGCGCTGAACCCACAAAAGCAGCTCTAGAACCCAGTTTGAGAACCTTTGGCTTAACACAATGAAAGAAGTCAGGAACCTGACATTTAGAATGAAAAGTTAACAATGACACTTGGTATACGGCCACTATTCCTTTCCTAGCTTCCTTCTCTTCTGCCATCCCGTCCCTTGGTCACCCACATAGTGTATTTTTTTCAGCTATAAGTACCAACTAGCGTCTATTGAAGTGCTGAAAATTTGCCCAGAAATTTTAGTTCCCACCTACAAGGGAGTCCTCGTAATCGCAAAGCAATCACTACACAAGCAGGTCATGGCTGCTGCAAAGGCAATATGGTAGAACATTTTTTCACAATGCAATAATCGATAAGAAGATATCAATAAATGAATACTGTAGGCAGTGATGTGATTGGCCGAAATGACTTTGCAGAGGCTTTTCGAGCCCATAGTATCTACCATACTTTTTGGTGCACAAGTCACGACCTTCTTTCAGATTTTTCGTCGGTGCTACTTATACGTCGCGAAAAATGGCGTGTAACCAAGCGCCACCTTTTGCCGTTCCTAGTATTGTATCACGTTGATGTATCTCCACTTGCATCACACTTTTTACTTACTCAAGACGATTCCTCACGCGAGGCAAAAAAGCTGACGCAAAATTGCTTGCTGTTGAATATGTGCTAGAGAATGATAATTGTACAGCAGGAAGAAAGCTCAATGTAAACAAATAATTAGCTGAGACTGGCATAAAACGGACAAGACCGCTCTGGTTGATGAAGCCAGCAAAGAAGGCAGGCAACAAAAAGATGGCAAGCCTGCCAGAGCTCAAGCATCATATGCACGAGGCTGTCGCACGTGCGCGTTTTCGTTAAAACTTCATAACAAAGAGATCCTGTCCTGTCTCTCTAAGAGACTTTGACAACAAATAGAAGTTGATCTGCATCGATAGGGTCCCGCATTCTCACCATAAAGGGATTGCTGCAACTGAAGAACAAAATACAGATGTTGCCATCGTCGGTTGCTTTCAGAAGTAAATGAGTGTCAACACGCTTATTGTCATAGTTTAACAAAACTTGAAGTTGGGCTAGATGGTGCATTGTAACTTGACTGAAGATAAAGCGCACGATTTATCTTCAGTTAAGCGCGTGCCCTGTGTCTTCTTCTCTTGTGTGTGTCTTCCCGTGCGCTTTATCTTCAGTCAAGTTATTGTCATAGGCCACAGAAACCTACGTACACTCCACCGCCATTCATGTGAGAACTGTGGCAACCAGTTCTTTTCGGTAAGTACACTGCGAGCTCAAATAGCAGCATGGGAAGGTTTTTTAAACGAAATCTTCTTGGTGATAAATGCATCTTCAGCATGACAGACAAACATCACCAAAACCAAAAATAGCCAGAGAATCAAATTTTTAACAGAAAACAATAACTGGATGGAGTTGCTCTCAGAGTCACAGAAAAATTTAAGTTTGACTTCCAGCGTAGGACGTATGCACGCCCCACATGGTCTAACAGACTCCTTTTGCTACATCAAGAAAGCGAAACCCAAAGCCAATGCCCATTGTGGATGCCAGGTAGTCAGCAGTTTCTCTGCTTCAGCCGAGCAAGGATGTGAAGTCAATATCTGCACTGCCTGTGAATGCCTGCCCCATGTGCATATCGGGTGCGCCCGCCCACACCAAAAGATCACCAGAGAAAATTTTTAAGGCGAAAGCCTTTAATGGCTCATGCTGTCGTGGACAAAGTGTGTCCCATTTCTGCTTGGCCAAAGCAGGATGTGTTCCTGCCATCTGCAATCCCACACTTGAACGCATGCCAAGGAACGCCACGCGACAGGAGCAATGGTGTACCGTCCAAACTCACAGTTGCCGGAGATACGAGGGGGTACCCAAAAGAAACCGAACTTATTTCCTTCTGAATCTATTTATTCACATTTTAAGCCCAAACCTTCAATCTCCTTCAGAGTACTCTTCACTTGTACTAATACACTTGCCTAATCTTTCATTCCACTTTTCAAAAACTTGTTTAAATCTATCTTTTGTGATGCTTGACAGCGCCTGCGTAGTTTTTTTCTTTGCCTCCGCAACATCAGCAAAACACTTTCCTTTCACATATTTTTTTTTTCATTCTGGGAAACAATAAAAGTCACACGGGACAAGGTCCGCGAGTATGGGGGGTGAGCAACAGGGGTCATAACATTTTTGGCCAAATATTGATGATTGCACGAATTTTTTTAACATTTTCATGTGTTCGGGCCGTGGAAGGATGACCAGAACGAGGTTGGTCATCAATTGACATTTCACTAATTTTGAAACAGGAGAACCACTCAAACACTTGAGTTTTCCCCATAGCATCATCCTTGTACGCCATTTTTAACATTTTAAGAGGTTCTGTTTCATTTTATCCGAGCAGAAAGCACAATTTCAGCGCCGCACGCTCGCTGTTCACGAAAACCAGCCATTGCAAAAACGACACTCACCGAAAACAATTGTCACTATAAACAGTGCCAAAGCTAGTACGTCTGACCTTCAGTGACGCCACTCGGCTGACTGACTCTGGAATGTTCACTCTATACGCTCCTAATGACAAAACACGGTACTACAAAAGCGTTGTCTACCAAAAAATTAGTTCGGTTTCTTTAAGTACCCCTTCGTACTGCACCTTTCCTTTCCTGTAAACCAATTATAATTACATGTAGCACTGTAACGAATACCAACAAGAGGCTAACCATGGGAGACAAATTATAGGATAGGAAGGGCAGGCTTTTGCCATTCTCCTCTTAAGAGAAATCTAAGAGACCCTGTAATTTTTTTCACACTTCAGGCCTGTTTCATTTCTTTTCATTGCCCGACCTTACAACAGGCCTGGCCGGCATGATGCCCACCTGGAAATTTCTATTAATGCCACCTAACAGATGTAGGGTTACATGCAGTGGCCAAGAATTTCGTTCTCAAGGAAATGCGGACTTTGGACATAGCCTACTCGCATACTGTGACAATGTCTTGGCACGTAGCAGGCTATGTTTTTTCGTAATCAGTGTAGCAATCACGTCACTGTCTAGGGGCATTCCGCACAACCAGGCTGGCTGCCCAACACACAAGAAGAAAAATAATAATAATAATAATATTCACAGCATCACTTCACTCATGTGACAGTTGAAAAAGGCGACAGAGAACCACTACTGAATATAGTAAAGCCCCGTTGGCATGTTTTTTTTTTTTTTTTTTTTAATGCCAAAAGGAATGCATAAAAAAATAAGAAAATGCATGATCCCACCAGCTCAATTTTAAAAAACGGCAGCTCCTGAAAGAAGTACCAAGACATTTACTGAGAATTTCAGTTCTGTAAAAATGCCAAACAAAGGTCTGAACAGCTCCTTTTATTATTATTCACAGAATTCAGCCTGCGTCTGTGTTGTCTGAAGTGCATATAGACCTTTTCAATGCATATCGTCCGTCGACAGCATCAGACAAAAGCACCCGAAATCTGCTTTGCTCATTTCCACCTGGGCACTGCAGGAAAGCAACCCTGGTGGATGACTGTCACTGCATTCAAGTTTTTTTTCGTGCCCTTTGTGTTCAGTGCACTTGTGTTTTCGAAAGTGTTGCTGAACGTATTATGTGACCACGATTTGTACTAAATTTTAATGCAGTTGGTAGTAAATCATGCTAGAATGAAGGAAAAATAGTTGAGCCATTGGATATCTTTAATGCCCACAATTTCGAGCCCACAAATGGGAATGAATCAATAAGATTTTGCCATGCGCACCTTTTACGTAATGCCACTACTTTTAAATTCGTGCACTCTCAAGCAAAAAAAAATGCCAGCATTACAGGTAAAAGCACGCGTACACACTCCCCTTTTGCTAAAGTGTGAAGCCATTACTACTGGCAAGGCACTAAGTGTGAGGCATGAGAAAAACATTGAGGCTGGTCAAAGACTCTTACGCTGACCTACTGAAGCCCAAAAAGCTAAAACGAAATCTGTTAAAACTCACATTTATAGAATGAGGAGACACGTGGAATTAGACACACGCGGCATAACCACGAGCAAGACAGAGACCTGTTGTGCAAGAAACTGACGTCCGAAGTGCACAGCACTCAAATTACATTATTCACCGGTGAACATAAGCACCGGTATGTGGAGGCTGCAGGGGAGACAGCCCACAACACAGACTGGTCAAATCAGACTGCGTAAAAAGGACGGCAGGACAACAAGCCAGAGCAAATGGCTCATGGCGACAGAAATACACTTGGGACGGTGAGAGCGTGTACAGCACTGCTTCAAGTCCCATCAGCCCTGGCAAGATTCACGGGACATGCGATCATACAGCAATGTTCACGACAGAATCTTCCCCGGATGCAACACAGCTTAGGCACTAAATATCGGCAAGTCACACAAGCAAGACGTCCCCTTTATCTCATAAGAACAGAAAACAGGCTATGCCTGTAGTGGTAGCCGCTTATATTAGGGGTTGGAGGTTTCGGTTTGACCCAAAGAAATTGGAGGGACACTTCAACTCAGCCTTCAACAAGGCATCTCTTTCTGGTCCTTGTTCATATATACATGCACACGGATGTCACTTACCTATTTAAATTTTTGCCTCCATTATCCGATATGTACTACTACAAATAATTGGTAATTCACTGTTAATTTGAAATCCGAGATAATCTGAAGAATCTCTGTGTAGCATAATTCCTGGTGTAAATTTGACTAGATAACTTGAAGCGGCGGCATGCAGCAGCCCTGTTAATTGGAAGATTTGGTGTGCTACACGAGAATGCCTGGTCCCGATTTCCCCACAAACCAATGAAGCCGCACCGCAAACCAATGCCGCTGCTTGATATGCTTAGCACTCGAGTCCTGAAACTCCCACTAAAAAGCAACCTCTATAGTGAGGCTTGAGAAACACTGAAGCATGTGCCTGCAGATAAAACTCATTGCAATGCAGCTGTGGATACCAGTTTAAAGGCAGCGTGCTCTCAGCGCTTCGTCACACTGGAGACACCAGTAAACACAAGCTGGACTGGAGACAGCAGAGGACACACTAATCGCTCTTCTCCAAACTGGCTGTGACCAAAGCAGCATATAATAGAAGTACTGGCCTTGAAGCACCTCCCACCCATATCAGCGACAGTGCGCATACTGCGATGCTGCCAGTTTGCTTCACCTCTGTGCCTGGTGCAGGTTGACTGTCCTCAACACCAGCCTGTGCTGCTTCATTTAATGGTGTGCCGTGGCTGAAGGCTAGCCTACCAGTATGTCGGTTATTTTAATGCAACAGCATTAAAGGCCTCGTTATCCAGAAACTTGAGTTGGCGTTGCAAGGAAAAAACTTAGTTGTGGTTTAGCTCTGGTTGGCCTAGTTGAATTGTGAAAGCAACGGCGGAAGCTTCTTTTGCTTGCTACATTATTCCTCTATCACGCCTTATCTGTGTAAGGTGCAACATTATTGGGGACACTTAAGCTCATTTCTTTAAAGGGCTACTCCAGAGGTTTTTCGATATATGAATTTTCTGTTAAAAATTTTACTATGGGCTGTCCTATCCGCCCTGACGCATTCTACCAAATTTGGGCGCAGTGCGATAATTCGTTGCGCGCAACACAGTTTTAAAATGTGAAGTTTTCATGGCTTCTTTTGAAACGATTTCTGCGGGCTACACTGGGTCTGTGACGTCGCAAAACAGTAAACCTGCGTTACTGCCCACTCCCCGCGTGGTCATGAAATTTTGAGGCCTGAATCGGGCTATCTCAGACATCTTAAGTACTCCCACATGATTTCCATACTTTAATTCCACCATCCAATGCACTTGTGAATGTTTTTCGAATACTGTGTGTGACGTCACTGTTTCGTTGACTGAAACATCGTTTCTGGCCATGAAAGCAGTTTCGGTTTCGGTTTGTTGTTTTTCCTTTCTAAAAATAGTTCTACTTAGAATTTCGAAAAATGTTTTTTTGTGTTGGAGTCAGGACACCCTGAGTAATGCAATGCAGTCAAAAACTCAAAACAATGAAAAAAAAACACTGGAGCTGCCTTTTAAGGGTATGACGCAAGAGCGTAAGCTACCAGCCCACATATAAAGTCACGCTTCAACCAAGCCGTATGGACTTGCATGCGTGTTGTAGGGGTAACAAGAATGCAAATGGTTCTGGCAGGCTGATTCTGATATCACCCTCCCATATGGAAGGAGCGACCAGAGTTGCTAGCTCCTGGCTGTGGCATAGGGGTAACGTGAATTCAAATGTCATGGCAGGCTGATTTTTTTTATGAGGAGATCGCACCTACGCCTCTTCATGACTTAGCACAGCCACCCGAGGTCTCGCTTTGGCTGTCGGAATATTGCTTTCACAACAAAATCATGGGCATGGTGCTGACAAATGGTAGTTGGCAGTTGACATGGCTGAGCAAAGACTTGTTGATGATTAGTGAAACTTAATGAGACAACATAACACCAAAGCTGGGAGGAGCTGCCGATTTGGCAGCTCCTTTGGTGCTAGGTATTGGGTTGCTCATTTGATATGGGAAGGTGGATTAAAAATCAACCTTCCAGCGCGTTTGGATATCGAGTAGGTGTACGTAAATAAAGAACCACTATCATTTCATACCCTTAAAGGAAAAGGTGTCCCCCTAGTTCTTTAGTACCCTCAGAGGTAAAATTGACCTCTGTTCTGAAAAATGACCAACAAAAATTTGGCCAACCTATTTACGAGATGTAAAGCAACTTTGGACGAGCGGCAAGAATTATGCGCCTCATGAAGGTGCTTGCATTTAGAAATATGCCCAGGCTCTACGCATCAAAAAAGGAGCTAGTTAATCCGCACGCAAATTAGTGATAAAAAAAGTCTGAATTACATGCAGTTTGCCTGGCTTGTTCAAGCTGCCAGTCACTCCCTCCAATGAGAGGTAGATTTCACGAGCGCAACAGCAATTTATAATCTCGGGGGGATAACAGCAGCATGTGTACACAATGTAATCTGAAAATACACAGCTGTGCAGATTTGCTAAAGGCCATTCGGGCCACACTCAACTAAAGAAGTTAAGCTGGAGTGCCGCTGCAGTTTTCATCCCTGCTGGCATCGACAAAGTGTTTAAAATTTATTGCTTTAAGTTGCTTGCACACCACGATGCCATCCAGGAAGCTACAAAACGAAGTGCGGTGGTGTTACGAAGCAGGGCAGAGGGAGCATGGAAGGGGGTATGAGCAATGAGTTTTCACGTTTTGCATTGACCTTTTTCGCATAGGTCCAATTGTTTTCTCCTGTGTTTGCCTAACTGAAAAACACCGTGAAAAACACTTTCTGGGCTTCCCAAGTTCAAATTAACAAGGTTTTACTGTAATTAGCAGTCACAAGCTGTTGTTATATAAAACACCACCCAACGCAGGTATAAAGCCACACTTTAACCAAGCGAGGTGAGCATGCTTGCATGGCCAAGAGGCAGCATGTCTAACTCAGGATACAAACATCCAGACGCCTGCATCCCACTATCAGCCTCACATCTCAAAAGCAAATCCCCAGATCGGCCATGTCATGAGGTCTAGTGACATCATGCAACCTGATGACCAGTATGTGCATGACAATGTCAACGGCTTAACCTGCGAGAAGCATGCTCATGATTTTTTGCTCACAACGCCAACGCCGACAACACTGATGCGGGGTTTTATGAATAATATGGCCTTTAATGCTATTGCATAAAAATATGTGGGACTCATTTTTCAAAACTCGCTTTTAGCTGAAAAAGTCAGCACATAGTCCTAGCATGGAAGGCTTTGCTAACCGACATTCACTCAAAATCTGATAGTGGTATTCTTGGACAACCAGAAGTGCTGATGCGCGATCCGACTTATTGCTTTATTAGCTTGCACTACTGTGCTAACCGGGAAGCCCCACGTCCTTGCCGCCTACTAGCTCTGTCTGTTCCCTATCAATATCCACTTAGAACAGTTTATCAGTTCAGTAGGTTTGTCAGCTGCATGTAAGACACACATAAAACTGTGCAAGGCCACCATGAAAAAGTGTCTCATTATCTGGCAATAGCAATGACTCAGTGGCAGTTCCACCACTGAACAAAGTGTGATGCCCTGTCCCCTCCCACAAACCAGTGGAACCCAATGACAACATCCTGGTGTAGTTCTTAAACTTCCGCTTTCATTTTTATCTGCTGGCAATTTCACTTCTCTTGTGTTACTTTTCGTACCTAAGCGCTACTCCACGAGGTGCTAAATCTGAACTCAGGTTTGTGTTTTCCTAGTCCCTGAAATGACCTTGAAGTGTCCTTGAAGTCTTTGAAGTGACCGTGAAGTGACCTTTTGAGCGGAACAAATTTTGAAACCAGTTGTTTCTCGTGAGAAGAGAGTACGAAACCCCGTAGCTACCGCTGCAGCCGATCATCCTACATGTTTTACAGCCGCTTTCTTGCACTGTGCACTGCATGTCATCTTCATAAACTTCATAAACACAAAGCAAAAGCATGAATCAACAAAGCTATATGCATGTTTTCGCGCATCACCTCGGTGTTAAAAATATATTAAAACACTACCATCTGTTCTTAGTGGCAATAGCAATTATTTCTACAAGCCAAGTACCAAGCATTATCAAATGCATGTTAATTACGTCAAACTATTTACGCCGAAAAAAACGCCAAAACAGATTGTAAGTGACTTCTGACCGCTCAGGATTGGCACATTTAAATCGCCTGAAGAAGTCTGTAATCAGTCCGGCAAAATATTATTCGATGCAAAAAGCAAACTGAATATTGTGTTCTGAAATAAGCACCAAAAGAAAGTCTGCCAAATTCTCAAAAAATAAAAACAGAAAAGCCCAACCCCTAACGGTAGTGCAAAAAACACAAAAAAAGGAGGATAAGACCGAACAGGTGCAAAATTAAAAATAATCTTAAGCACGTACCCCATCCTACAGCAAACTATCCGTCTCTACACAGGAACATGAGATTGCATTTTTCGAGAGAATACTGAGCTTTGCCATTATAACGTCTCCAGTGTAGCATGTATACATCCTCCGTATGCACGAGCAAACCTTCAGTTGAAAGTTACAACCTGTTCTGTCTTACATTACTTACACATTACAAACAACGGCCTTTCCTCTCCCCTAAAGTAGCCCCAAGCGAGCCAGTCACAGGCTCCACATACGAAAACTATGCTGCTTGTGTGCAGTATGCCTTTGTCGTAAAGGACGCGTGACAAACACACAATCTAGAAATGCTGCCACACCTCGAAAAAAAAAAAAACAGAGAATATGTACGCTCACAGCGGCAGAAAGACAAGACCAGCATTGAAATCCACACACGATCAGAAAGGCACCTCTGCTAGCTGTGAACCAAGTATCCGGAGAGATATCTTGGTTGGCAGATGACCATTTTCATGGGCACACACAAGCTCCTTGCAGAAAAATGGACTGCTGCGCCCTCAACTCAGCCCAGGCTTAGTCGACACTGACCTTGTTCTCAGGCTCAGCTAGTTTGAAGCTGACAGCAGCTGCTTTGCAAAATCACGGACAAAACATAGACGACACTTCAGCGGTCAAACTCTTCTCGTTAACCTAGATTGTATGAACGGGCATCTGATACTTATGCAAGTAAATGCCACTTGTGTGTTTGCCCACTGAGGCATCAAACCTCACAGTTATTGCTGAGCAACATGAGCAAAGAACTTGATCGCTGAAGTGCAGACCATATTATCTGGTCTGTATGCAATGACGGGGGGGGGGGGAGAGAACGAACACGTGCTCGGTGATCATCGCCATTAGAATGCAGTGAAGCGCGGACGTGCCCTTTCAGTGTCCTACATTGCGTACCCCCACCCCTTCCCCCCTCTACTCTTGTCGACCTTGGAGATCACAAGTGTCACTCACAAAAACAGTCTCCAGGCACACTCCACAACAACTGGCACGTCAGTCTTGTGCACACAGACTTCTTCGCTGGCATGCTTTGCGAACAACCTGGGCGATGGGCGCAGCACTCGAGAGAGTCGAGCAGTCAGTGCTCCCCCTGGCCAGCTGTTGGCTACAGGTCCGACTTGTCAGCCGGTGGCACAAAGTTAGTGGTCTCCTCGTACACCAGCCCTGGAGGAAGAAGGCAGGGGTGCTTGGTTTATGGTTTGGTTTATAGAGGTGTTTAATGGCCTGAAGCGATTCAGGCTAGGAGAGACGCCCCACTAAACATTAGCGTCTGATGGAAGGAGGGCAGCTCTGAGCGATTCCGAAGGGAGCGGAGGGAAAGAGAGAGAGAGAGAGGACTCATTGTGCCAACGTGGCAAGGACAGCATTCTGCCCACTTCCTCAAGGGCTTGAAGGAGGAGGCACTGTTTTCCCCTCCTCGACTCCCCTCTGAGTGCTCAAAGCTCCCGTCGACGTATATATACATGCATGGCACACAGCCAAGTTTACCATGCTCTCATTTCAAGAACAGCATTGTTTAAACATCACACAATTGTCATTCCTATGAAGATCACAGTTTGTAAAGGTCAGAAAATTGCATAAAAGGGAAAGACCACAACGACGCCGTCGGAGATTCATACCAACTGGGAAAGAAAGTGAATTCTTCCCCAGCCATGACCACATTGATTTCTTAACTTCAGCACCGCTTAGACGAGGACTACTGCCAAAATAAAAGGCAGCGCAGAGAGAGTGCTCTTGAGACAAGAGAATGAAAAGTGTCATTGTGCATACTACCCTGAGGAAACTTGCTGCACACTGCTGAGACTATACATTTGAAACTGAATGGACAAACACAAAGAGACCGTGCAGTCTTGCAAATGTTTATTGGTCATATGGTCGCGCTGTTTTCTATACGGATGCTTATAGTATACGGAAGCTACCGTATCATGCCAACCCCTTCCGAAGCCTCACTACACACTTTTATCATTCTGTGTGAGCCCCAATGATAATGCGACGATGCACTCCAATGCTAGGACTGTCCCTGCAAACGCTTCTTTTTTATTTGCCACTCAATTCTTTTAAATGAGTGAGCAATGCTCAGTCTAAACAAAAGAATGGCAACATGGTCAATGCAAAGCTGTCGAGTGACGTAACGACACAAGCCCAAGCCAAGTAACAGCTCACAGCGCCATTCCCCCTTCTTCCAAGAGACAGGGCTGCCATGATGACAGTTTCATAGCATAGAAGGTGATAATCTGGACTTTATGGTAAGCAGAATGGTGACGCCATGAGTTGATAAATATTGGATCAAAGCCACACACAAATAACAGTTTCATGATGTAAGGGGTATGCATTAGCAGCAGCGCTTCTCCTGAACGGGGCAGTACTTTCCACTGACGTGTTCAATCCGTGCGAGCGGCTGCGCGACCCTGTTCATCAATCAGTGTGTGACATGTGCAATGTATTTGCAGCTTGGCTGCCCATCATAAGAAGCTATACTCCCTTTCCCGTACCCTTGACTCTGGTTGGAGACCACAATTTCCCTTTCACCAGCCACAGCCTCCCACCCTTTCTTCATTTTGCCTTCTACCTACCTTCTCTCTCCTAAATGTAGAGGGCAATACACCACTCTCCACTGAGGCTAAAGCAAGAAACTTTTTTGTTATAACAGGCATTCCAATGCATCAAAATGGCATGTAGTTAAACTTAGATGTAGCATACCTTCATGTAGCCAACTGCTTCATATCAGTGTGAAGTTTCTCCATTTCCCAATGACACTTCTACTCAAACGCATGTATACGAGAACTCAAAATAACAAAATATATTTTCGGCGGCTAATGCTGATTTAACGAAATCAATACGCTTGCTACTTTCCAGCTAGTGCTGAGTGATCTGAAATTTGGCCGGACCACACTAAACAGTCATGGCAGTCAAACATGAACAAACATAAGGGGAATGTCTATGATTGCAATGAGCAACCACAGCTGACAAAGCTACATGGAGAACAGAGTGATCTCCACTGGTTTACCTTTTGAAATGTCACACCACATGACACTGCAAAGAAGCGAAAAATGATAGGATATAGCAAAAAGGACACAAGGTCACCAGCCCGTGTCCGCGTGCGGTTGTTTGCATAATTTGAGTACCAATGGCTCTCATGTTGAAGGTAGACGGTGCAAATCACCGGTGACGTAATGTCCAAGAGCCCGTTTCCTATGGATAAGGGGACAGACCGAGAGCGGGGACATGCGAAACCAAAAGTCCCCTCTCCCCCCCCACACCCATATTACAGCAAGCAGCATTGTATGAGCCACAGCAGAGGTGTTGCGGCTGCTGCCGCAGCGAGCCTATCAACATTATCGTCAACCTATGAGAACAATCTCGAAACAATTCTCCGCAGAGGTTAACCGTAAAGACTGTCAAGCTCATTTCAGTTATGTTTTAGTTCGGCTGCTGCACATCAATTTCTTTTCCAGTCTTCCTACACAAACTGCCTGTAAAAAAAACCTGTATGTAATGAAAATTTGAGGACTTTTTTCAATTTCGCTATATGTAAGTTTAAATGTAAAGCCAACAAAAATTCTAAAATGGGTATGACGCTGACACGCCATTTGCAACTTTCCCAGTAGCATAACAGCCTTTGCATGCAGAAAAATGCTGGTAGTTTTCCCAACGACTAATCAGAAGAGCTTAGCATATGAGAAAAAGATGCTGTACTCTCAAACCTGATATTTCTTTCAGTGCCCATTTACAAGGGCAAGTTCAAGGAGCGGCCGTGTAGAAAATCATTCAAAACGAAGTCAAGGAGAAGAGGAGCACAAATGAGAAGCTATCTACATTTTCTTGAAATGCTGTTGCCATACCGAGTGCCGTTTGTGCACAGAGTCGAAGACTATGCATGCATAACATGTGCAGTGATGACAGTCGCATCTTTTAGTAGAATCCTCAGAAGCGGGCCGACATATGAAGTACAATGTGTTTTGTTTCGTGCTTTTCTCAGCTCTGCATACAGTGAGAGCAGTTACCAGGATTAAATGCTCAAATAGCCTCCGTTTGAAACATCCATATACAGCGCTGCCACTAGTATTTGGCAATATTGAGGTTTAGCACATTTCAAAATCTTTCCTTTCATCAAATTACTTTTTCACTTTCTCTCTTTGTCTCTTTCACAGAAATTTCAATTCATGCGAATCCCTCCTTTGAGCAATCGCACCTCATCAACAAAAAGCTGGTGAGGTATCTGCATGCTGGCAGAAGACTAGTTGAAAGAGACCGATCAAAAAATGACCAGAGCCCAATGGGACCATATAGAAACTAACCAGGACACATTGTATTCCAGTTGGTTCAAATTATTTCCTGACTAGTTCCAATCAATCCTTCTTGGCCAGGTAACCAATAAACTCTCCAGGATTGGGAGAGTCCCTGAAAAAGTGCCGCACAGAAGAACACTCACGTTTCCACTCGTGGACGCTGAGGTCACGGTCCTCGAAGGACTGGTCACAGGGCTCTGCCGACGGCTCGTCCGACGGGTCGGCCAGGCTGGCCAAGTAAGGGTGGGCCAGCGCCTCGGTGGCCGTTGGTCGCTTGTCCGCATCCAGCTCCAGCATGCGCTCCAGCAAGTCAATGGCTGCACAAGATTCTTCGTCAGCCAGAGCAATGGTCTTCCCCTAGCCCTGTCCTGTGCACCCCACATGCTGTTATGCCACCACAGCAACACTCTGCCCCATGAGTTCTCTGCATTAGATGCCTTTAGCCAAGTCCATCGCCCTACTGCACAGATAGTTCGTTCTCAAGGCCTTGTTCTTGCCTGTTCCTGTTTGCCCCTCACGATGAGTGGCAAACACACTCACTGCATATGCTGGGCTAACTAAGAGGGTTCAGCCTCGCCCCTGACACTATATTGGGCATTCAGTATGCCTTCAAACAAGGCTTCTGGTCATCAGATGAGTTTGTTTACAGCACAGCACTTTACCTTCCGACTGATTTTTTTACGCTTCTTCACTGACTCCTATCCCTAACAACGAGTATGTCAAGTTTTCTTGAGATATGTTTCGGCATCATCGACGTCAACCCCACCCAAGACCAGACCATCTCAAACAGTTTCTCTCTTCAGACCTCGTCGGAAAAATGTATCAAACCATCCAACTTAGACAAACCGGTATATCTTGGGTGCCCTGGAAATTTAAAAACGGCTCATTACATGACCAAAAAGCATCCGCATTGCTCCAGATAGTGAAATCAGTCTTTAACAAAAGCTTGTTCCCCTATACGAGATAACACTTCTATTGAAGACTTCCAATGACTTAAGTACTTCCCTTGCCAACTCAAGACAATGGGAGCTAGCCCACTGTGGGCCAACTGCCATGAAACTTCACTCTAACCACCCTGTCCAACTCTCCTGAACAGAGCTCCCAATACTGGTTTACTACACTCAAACCTCCCTGCCCTAAACAAAAATCACTGCTCACCTTTCTCATTGGCACCCTGGAACACCTCGGCAAAGTTTTTCTTCCTCATGACGGGCAAGCTGCGAATGTAGTTCCTTGCCTGGGGACAGTCCACAAGAAAGAAATCAGCCCGGCTTTGCAAAAGTAAGAGCACCTTGCAGCGCACCAGTGATATGGTGACCGAGACCTGTGGTGTCATACATCTCTCACACAGTGTTATTCTCATGGTACATGAAATGCTACAGCCAAACCACTGAACTCTAATCATCACGCTAAGCAAGCTGTGATACGATCACAATGACAGTGCATGCGCTTAGTTTAGACTGCGATTATCTGAAGCACATAAGTGGCAGGCTGAAATGAAAGGGCGCATGCATGCACGGTCACAAGTGTTGCAGAGATCACACCATGCGAGTCCTCAGCCTGCGCTGCCCTACAACAAAGTGCCAAAGGGCATCGCGTCATCCAGGCACAAATAATAAAAACAGGGTGCAAATCTACCTGACTACTTGAAAATAGTTTCTAATAGTTTTAAATAATTTAGGATATCTTTACAAGTAAAACTAAAAACAAAGCCTTTCTGACAATGATAAAAAGAAATTATATTGCAAATAAATTGTTTTTTTCACATTGTCCACGTAGCTTACTACTCCTGTAAGGTCTGCCGGGCATTAAGGAAGGGAACGAGAATCGTGTAGCATAAGTAGTATTAAACATCATTTCATAGAATTAATGCCCTCTTGCAGAATTATTACTTATTATTCTATTGCAGAATTATTACCTTAACAGCTTTGTTCAGTGAAAAAGTCTACTACCACAAATGACTACAGCGCTTACTAAATGCTGTCATGCTGTCATCATTACTACACCCTGTCATGTCACAGTCACCCGTATAGGCACGTTTGTGCCCATACGGGTGACTCTCCACTGCAGCAGTGCTGTCAGTAGTTGATTATCGAAGAGACAAGGTGCAAGGCAGCGCTGTCAAAATGTAACAAGACTGCTCAAGGTACATAAGAGCAGCAACATGAGCTGCAACGCAAGTGATACTGCCGTTTCCCCCCACCCATGCGATGCCTGAAGAAAAAAGTGCCGGTTGTGAAATGCCACCCCCAACGCCACGTTCGCAACTGCGTGTAGCTCTCGTGGATCGGTTTCACCAGACTGCGAGACTCGTAAGGGGCAGCCCAAACAAACATTGTTGCCAGATGAAAACACGAAATCAGTCGAACCGTTGCACGGCATTTCTTCAGATGCAATTCTGTCGTATGCTTTTTCCTGTCCAAGAAGACCCGAGATACGCAGTTTCTTGATTCTCACTGGTGTAAATTGAAAGCAATCGCTGCAATGCAACAGCAGCAGCACCGGTATGCCGCAACTTCCTCCCTCCCTCTGCAAGATGAGCCGTTTCCCCATGCGCCGCCTTTTATCGTAGTTATCTAGAACAGAAGGATTTATGCTAGTTGTTTCATAGGCAGCTGTCGACTATATTGTGGCACAAAGCAAGGACATGCCTTAGGATGCTTGTTAATGCTGAAGTGCTACACTTGTTCGCAGGCTTTTGAAGTGTGCAGGTGGTCAACTCAACGGGAGAAAAAGCGAGTGAGTCTTCATCATCATCAGCCTCACTGCACCCACTCCATGGCAAGGGCCTCTCCCACATCCCTACAATTGACCAAGCCCTGTGCCAACACGTCCACCTAATCCCTACCAAATTCTTAATCTCATCCACCCACCTAACTTTCTGCCGCCCCCTGCTATGCCTGCCTTCCCCAGGAATACAGTCCGTCACCTTTAGCGACTGCCAATTATCTTACTTTCACATGCACATTTCCACCTCTTGATTTTGACTAGAATGCCAGCAACTCGCATTTGTTCCTAAACACACTCAGCGTCCTTGCACCTACCATTCTTTGTTCCATAGCTCTCTGCATTGTTCTCAAATTAAGCAGAAGCCTCCACGTTTAAGTCCCATAGGTGAGTACAGGTAAAATGCAACTATTGTATACTTTCCTCTTGAGCGATACTGGTAAGCTGCTAGTCATAACCTGCTAATACTTGCCAAACGTGGTGCCTCCCAATCTGATTCTCTTAGTTATTTCTCTATCATGGTCTATATCTATGGCTACTGCCTGACCTATGGAGATGCACTGCCTGACCACATCCAGCGCCCCACTACCTATCATAGACTGCTGTTCTTTTCTAATATGAAAGAGCACCAAACAAGGGTTCTACCCTGTTCTTTTTTAAGGCAGTTAAACGTTACCTTAGCCTTCAACTTATTGATTTTTAAGCCTACCATTGTGATTTGCCTCAGTCATTAATCGATCTTTATAATTCAACCCAAGTTACTCAGCAAGGCAGTGTCATCAGCAAATCACAGACTGCTGAGGCATTCTCCATTAACCCTTATCCATAACTGCTCCAAATTCAGGTCTCTGAATACTTCCTCTGAACAAGAAATTTTGCCCCAAGACTAAAACCCATCCTTACTAGACTGTACCGCCATTTGCGTACAGTGATTACAGTGTCCTTTTCAGTCTTCATGTCACACACTTGTAATGAGAAGTGAGTAAAAAATGTCCAATTTTTTAATATAATTTTCACAGCTATTCATACGTCATCTGATGTCTAACGGACGTCAATGCAAGCATAAGGGGCTGTGCAATTTATTTCCATTAATCAAGTATTGCATGGAGTACATCTCAACATACCTTTAATATTAAGAAAATCTCTAGATGCATTCAAGAATAATGTTGTGAAGCACAAAATTATGACCTGGCATATGCAATTTTCTAGTGTTAAGAACATGCCCATTGGAAGAAAAGGAGCAAAAAAGGCATAACAAGAGACACGCACTCATTGCCTGCTCTTCTGCCCAGCCCTGCATTAAACATTAATTATCACTTGCTGTCCTCACAACAAGGTACAACAAGGTGTAAAAAAAAAAGAAAACAAGATATTATTTCCTAAAACACTTCAGTGTTCTGCAAAGAAAAATGCTGACATCTTTTCCACTTTTCATGACCTTTCCTTTCATGTGCATTTCTCTTTGTTTTCTCACTGTGTTTGCCTTACGGTGAAATTAGGTGTATACACCGATTTTGCGTCAATATTTTCAAATGCCATTGTTTATGATTTCCCTGTATTTTTACTGCTTGCATGCACTGATTTGCATGCTATTGATAGCGGTATTGTAACCACTGGCTTGCCATTACCAAAGTGAGGGATGAGGCCACAACACTGTACTGCTCAGTCAACCACCTGTCAGTCAGAGGTTAAAATTATCCCAGCTTGAGCCCACTAGTGGTCCTCAGAAGGGAGTGCAAAAGAACTGAGCAGAAACATCCATGCTCATCAAAACTGCAGCTTGGAAGTGGAAGGAAGGTCAAGAAATACCGCACACAGCCCTCACGAGAACACCAGAACTCCATACGGTACATGCTCCAGAGAAAGCAGTGCAAATAACAGGAACCGGAAAGACGAGCAGTAATCCATGCCAAACCAAGCCTACCGCACGAGCCGAGACCGTGCCCACGACATGCAAAACAAACGAGCAAACTGCAGTCGGGCCTCCCTGCAGGCATGCACAGCAGTTGGAAGAAGAATGTGCAGGACCCTGTCCAACAGAAGGTCAAAAAACCAACTCCTCGCAACCAAGGTGAAGACCAGCAACCAAATGAAGAAAGAAAGGCTGCAAGCAGCCTGCATGCAAAAAAAGAGGCTGTGTGAGAACGAGCCCGCCACACAGGAAGAGTCGAGCAGCCCCATCGAGGCGGTAAAGAGGAAATGAGGGCTGGCCAGAACAAAGGGGGGGGGATGCTGAGAGCAGGACACGCACCTCCTTGCTAGAGATTTTGGCCAGCAGTTCTCCGTCGGGCGTGCCGCACAGCTCCATGATCCGGTTGAGCTGGTTTAGGTCTAGTATTGGGGAGGGTCAAGGCCAAAACAGCTCGCCGTGCTTCCAACACTGGCTCAAAGCAAGGATCCAGGCTAGAGACGGGGTCATCACGTACCCCTCACCGTCATCAACAAACGAAGAAGTGCGAATTTGTCGAGATGTTGGGATGGTGCTAAACGCTGCTCCAGAAGCATCCTAGCCTGGCCGTGAGCCAACCAGGCAACAGCTTGCTTAGTTAAGACGTTCTAAAGAGCTAGTTGGTTTAGAAGCCCCATAGAGTGGCCAGGACAACGCAAGACCTACAGGGTGGTTGCCAGTCAGTGCCGAGCATTGTCTCGTGTTCTTTGTTCTTCACAATGTGTTCAAAAAAGTATTGGTATAGTTTCCTTGCATGCTGACCTCAAAGACTAGGCTGCATTTTCACTGATCTTTAAACTGGGACCACCAAGTCCTTTTCACTGCAGACGTTAACGATAAGTTGAGTGATGGGAACATTCCTAAATCCAATCTCCTAGGAAGCAATCTACCACTCAATACCTGGAAAGCAGCCAGGAAGAATCGCAAAATCGTTATTTACTCAAATGAAACTGACGCACCGCCAAAAAAAAAGAAGAAAAGCTGATGCTGATGAGTGCACCGCCACACTGCAGAGAAGGAGGGAAGAGACCCATAAAAAACATAGATGTATGCAGGCGTTTTTTACCGAATAAACAGGTTAATCAGTGCAATCCGTGCGAAATGACCAGCTAGCAAAACACCCGAGTAGGCACAGGCCGGACCATACCCACCCAAACGTAGGAGGAGGGCAAAGCAGCTCGGAATTCCAAGAGAGAAACGACGCGCACGCACGCACGCACACACACAGCTTCCCAGTGTTCCAGACCAGAACTCTCACCATGCGGCCCTTAGTTAGTCGGTTAGTCGAGTGAGACTGCATGCCCCCAGCCACCAAGCTATGGCCAGAGAGGCGCAAGCAGAAGAAGAGAAATCCGTCTACCTCCTCACTGGTCATTTTCATGAGCAAGGAATCGTCGGGCGTTCCTGTCACACTCATGATGTGCATGAGCTGGTCAATGTCTGGCAAGCCCCGGGGGACAACAACAACAACACGGTCAAGGTCAATCCGCCAGCCAACTGTGTCTCTTGCGAAGTAGCATGACTATCACCCAGTACACTCTTTCCCTTGTACAAGAACTATCCCAGAATGCTGCATCTACGACAGACTGAATGTTGCCGTCAAGTTATGCTGCCCCCATCACGTCCCAATGCCAAATTTCATTGCACAACTTTGACCTGTTGCCAGCACCACACACACCAGGGCGCCAGACCGTGATGCAAGTGCCTTGCAAACAAGCTGAAACTCTTTTAATGCCAATGACCACGGACTGCTGGCTAGCTTTGCAAAATTGTTGCAGCACTAGGCATATCTTGTGGTTTCCGAGCAAAATGCCTGCTCCCTTTTGGTCAATAATGACAAACAAAAGGCGGCCAAAGAAGGTTTATGCACTCTCTGGAAACAGGACCCATTCCGGAGGGCAATTTTTTCCCCTGATTTGTCCCCATTCAGGAGAAAGAATTCTGTACTGCACCCAAATTAATAAATAACACAAGAACTGCACATTGTTTATGCTCTGCTGTTTGGTGCTCTAAAGCCACGTGACCCGACAATCCAACAGCTTCATGCTCCTCATAACCGTAATTCCCGCTGTGGTCACGCTCGGTAACACGCGCGACTAGCTACGACGCCACCAGCTACCACAACAGTGGGGCTCTCGTGTGTTAAAGGGGCAGCTCTTGGACATCCGCTTGTGTTAACGGGATTGAAGAGGAGCCTTATTTTAGAACAAAAAATTTTTACTGTTAGCAAAAACAGCTTAAAAATTTTTACGTTGCAGAGACAAGCGATGGAATACCAATCGCTTCTGTGTTTTTCTAGCCTTGGTAAATATCTTCTCAGGGGGCCCCTTTAAGGTGCGCAAAACAACCAGCCTGACCACATCTGGTTAATTTAAGCTTTGGTAGCATTATATACAGGGACGGATTTGAAAGCTTGGGGAGAGAGAGTACGTGAAGTGCACTCACTCCCCCCCCTCCAAATGACACAATGTGAATACAGGGTTGTGCAAGGACTACAATATTGCGCAGCAGAGCGCGTACAGAGGACAAAGCACCGCGACTCATAAAGGCCTACACGAGGCTCCCAAACTACTGCATCATATAACGGCATCACGAAAACGCGCCACCTAACAGCACTGAATGATAAATCATACAGTAACTGGCTCATTGGTAAAGCAGTCAAACCTCATGACTCTTTTGTATGCCCAAGAGCAAACCAGGTGGGTTTACCAGGTCTTTGAAAAAGCACCACTCAAGCAAAAAAAAAAAAGACAAAATAAGTAGAAGGCTGATTTGCCTACCACCAAATGGGAAGTGGTGGGCACTCACACTGAGACTGCTAATTTTCTCGAGGAACTCCTCCGACGGGGTGCCCAAGAGCCGAATGATCATGTTCAGAAGGTGGATGTCTGCGGGATGCCACACGCTAAGGGCCACAGGCGCTCAACAAAACAGCAGAACGCGGTTCCTCCCTTTCTTCCTCGGTGGAGAGCACATCTCTGCCTCCTCTCTCTCCCCCAAGGTCAAGCACAAGTGTATGGTTGCAACTCTACTTGATGCACACAAAGCAATGCACAGTCAAGCGGAATTGCACTTGATAACTTTCTGTGGCTATCCAGTTAAAAGCTACAAGGCTGAAAAACTCTATCTGACTCCGCAACAGAGTATAGTTCCTCTAGAAATTTTGCAAATCATGCTCTGGAACATTATGCCCTTACAGAATTATTAACGTTAATGTTACATCAAGATTATACTACAATACCAACCACTACAGAGTCAGTATAGAGCAGTTTCATGTTAGCACAATACGCCGTAAACAAGTCGGCGGCTGCGACACCTGTCCGGAATCCTGTGAACTGTACTTTGGGCATTGTCTGCTGAATCTCTCAACTAGTTTCTGTACGCTTTTGGAGTGCACTTCTTTCAACAATGCAGCCCATATGGGCTGTTGATTAGTCACAAATTTAAAATCACAATGGCTTTCATTGTTGTAAAGGAACATATTTCGATGCAGTTAGCGGCTCAAAAACTATTAGCTCTATGTAAAGGCAAAATTGAGACGGAAGCCGTAACTGAGGCCAGATATATGACTGAACTACTTGGTGCAGTAAAACTGTGAAGAAAGGAGGCCCGCAGCCTTGGCTGCATAGCCACAGAAAGCTGTCGCCGAGTGTAGATATGCCTCTTTTATAGCAGCGAGAACACTATGCTCCAAAGTCAGATTTACCTCTTTCTGGTGGCTGCACGTTGCAAAGAGAACTTGGTGCATGGTAAAATGATGACTCCGTGCTCTAAAATTGCACGAACTTCATCACCACTGGCCCGTTTTTTAAAACATGGCTTCTACAGTAACGAAGTCGACCCTGCTCATTTTGTAAAGCTGTCTGTCCCATACCTTTCTCTGCTACGTACACAAGAAGCTGTGTGACATATCCTCCTTCGTGCCACAGGCAGGTACAGTCCCAACCATAATAAACAGAGCGCGCTTTGCCGATAAAATCTTGTGTCACAAGTTACCTAGCAAATATTATGCAGTACAGTACACAGGTTGCATTACGCCACTGAAGCGTTGACACATGGATCAAAGTAACCATGACATCTCCTCTACACAACCTGTTGGAAAATTAAAAATGCCAGATGAGTGCTCTATAATATTTTGGACACACCTGTATATGTATAAAGCAAGATCACCATATATTGCAGCACATAAGTCAACTTCGAATGTAGGCCACCATCTCAGACTCGCAGCCTTTGCCGATGAAAAAAAGGTTACTTCAAAATTCCTGCTTTCGGAGGCTAATAGAGAACAAAGGTGATAAAAAAGCATCCCGTTTTACGTTCCCAACTTGCATGTGGACCAGCTTGATTAGCGGCAAACCGAACTGCCAAGCAATCCTGCAGCTTCAGATTGTAGTGTCAATCGACCAGGTGCGTTTCATGGGCCACCGGAAGTTGACTCTGGAGCTGCCTAATATGCTTGGCAAAATGACCACCAGCACAAGCAAATGAGGTATATGGCACACAACTCAAATTATCATTATTGGTAATGAGTTGCTTACAAAATACTAATAATTTTCTTCACTGCATGGAGCTCCACGCGTCCTGCTGAGGATGGGCCCAGAACATGTACGTGTGCAGATTGGCCAAAACTATGCAAGACGCCCAAAATCAGCCCCTCCACAAATAGGTTGGTTGCCCATTTCAGATGGCCATTTTTCTCAAGAAACGTTATGTGTGGCAATATACAGTATATGTCACAGTGGAATCACATACCCTATGGGTTACGAGTTGCCGGGTGTAGCTGCCATGGTATGTCATGGTCGAAAACTCTTAAGCTCCCATGACGGCAGACCTGAGTCTGAACCAACAGAAGGGAAAGCTGGGGCTGTGTTGACATTATTTCACTCACTGATGACAGAGAAAAGAGAATAGTAAACATCCTTCTTTTCTTTCTTTCCAGACTAATTAACTTGATTCAACCCACCATACTACCTTCTCAACCCTTAGAGTGTTAATCTGTTTTGCGGGTGTCCTCTAAACTGCGTCTTGTGATGCCCCTGTGATGCGGATTCAAAGCTTTCAATTACATTGAGTACTTCAGCATAAGAAAAAAGCTGAGTGAACCAGGTAAGGGCTAAGTTAAAGCATTCAGAAAGGACCATCAGTGGCCACAATTGATAGCTTAAAAAATTCTAAAAGTCCCAATGTAACTGCAAAGACTTTTTCCAGAAAAAAAAAGACTAGCATTCACAGGCTCATTCGAACTCCTCACAAAAATGGTGAGCACAAAAAAAAAAAAAAGAAGAGGTGTGCCAGTACCCGCCTTAATATTCGGTTTTTAAAAAGAGGAGGGTGCCCTTCTCCAAATTGTTAGCAAACATTTTAGAATTTTTAATACTGATTTCTGAAATTGCATTTTTCAAATTCAAACTTCCCACAATCGAACTTAAATTTAACTTTAATTTCGGTTTAAACCTAAAATTGCCAAAGCCAATAAATAGCCAAGATGCCCCTACTACTACGAATTCAGCTTCACTGACTATTTGGAAGGTTCCATTAATGGCTCTTGCCGTTAAAAAGGAACCAAAAAATGTTTGGCTGGGACACTGAAGGAATGCCAAAAAATATAAAGGCTAGGGCTCTGCCTTGCAATAGCTGATTCTAGCACTGGCTCATACCATACACACAATGCAGGGATAGCTCCAATACAAAAGGGAACACTCAGTTTGTACACAAACTCCAACACTGTTGTTCATTGAAGCGTAAAACGGTGTGACAAGTCCTAAAAAAACTGTTTACAAGGAAGGAATAAGTGTCATTCTCACTCACGTTCACTGTTTGGGCACAGACAATGTGTTTCCTTTTATGCGAGACCTACCCGTACGCCACACTTGTCATCCCTGCCTAAGTGTGCACATGCTCTACCTCCCCATTTTCATAACACAAGAGGTGTTTAAAGGCAGCAATGCACTCCATTTACTCCTACCGCCTTCACATGTTTGAGGATGTCTTTCTTCCTTTTTCACATGTATACAAATTAAAAAGGAAGACTAAACTACAATGTCCCCTATAGTCTGTAACAGGAACACGATAGTCAAGTTCACGTGATGGTTGCTGTCTGTAGCATTGCTACAAATAAGCATACTGGCTGCTAACCAGTTGGGTCTACTAGCAGTCGATGGCCAGAATTAAGCTATTACAAAAACAATGGCTCAGCCCTCTGCAACAAGTGACGCCCATGATGTGTGACCAACTCAGCAAAACGGCTGCACACATCACAAACACTCTGTTCTTCGAGCATTCCACTCCGTTAATAACATCCAATACTGCCTGCCTTGACCCAGTATGAGCAGTGGCTTGAAACACAATAGCAAGCAAAAAAAAGATCATAATAAATAAAGCTTGCACATACACGTAACAACAGTAACAGCTTAGCTGATTAAAACAAAAATAAGCAGCTTCTAATATCAGTTTTTGCAAGGAACAAATAAAGAACAGTGAGAAATGAAGGCCCTGGCTACACCACTGAAGCCTTGCTACTGACTCTACTCGGTCAGGCTTCATAGAACTATGGACTATGTTCTGCAATGACATTGTTCCCAAACAATTTTCTGCTTCTAACTAAGGCCTCGAGTAAACCGGGCACCAACACACATCACTGATTCTCGCAGGTTGCAGAAGCAGCTCATGACGGGAGTGCAAGACTGAGCTGGGAGGAGAACGGTTCCTCTTTCAGTGTTTGTCGTCCAGTCTCCTGGGGAGAAAGAGCACGTTCACCCATACTGGACAGGAAGCGGAGGAAAGGCAATCAAAGGATACGGTCATTGCCCGGGAACAGCGTCTTGCCTGTGATGAGCTCGGCCATAATGCAGCCCACCGACCAGATGTCCACTGGAATAAGGCATCATTAATTTACTTATTTATATAATCCTGCTAATACTATGATGACCTCGAAAGGCCAATTAAAGGTCAACGTATGACAACCAACAGAAATGAATCAGGCACATACAAAAATACCAAAAATAGCAAAAAAATAAATTCGGAGCACAGCAATGTGTCACACTACATATAGCATACACGTAAACTGCTCAGCACTGTTCAAAGCGCAAACACACAGTGGACCAGGTAAATGTTGCCGGACGCCGCCCACAACTCACACCCAAGTCCACAGAAGACACGACCATCTGCCAAATTCTGCAAAGGTATAACCTAATACCTCTGGTTAACCTTTTCCTGTACAAGGAGTGGCCAACCTTATTCCAGCAAACTTCCCAACCTCATCCGCCCACCACACTCTGCCGCCTCTTGTCAAGCTTGCCCTACCTTAGAATCCACTCCATCACCCTAAGGACACATCGGTTACTTCCCCCTTTCTCAATGACCTCTCAGTGAGAATATGAGGAGCACAAAGGGGGAAGAAAATCCCAAATGAGGACTGCACATGAAGCAAAAATAAACAGAGTACAAGGGCACAAGTTTCCTCACTAGCAAGGCTTCTATACCCAGGAAGTGTGCACACAGCAGTAACAATTAGCAATGAATGCTCACAGAAAGCAAGAAGGAGCTTTAAAAGGGCACTGCCTCAGGCTGGGATGACACTACACCTTGCTTGCCACATTTCACACTGCACCAGTGGGTTTCTTGCCTGTCACTCCCATTTCCTAACACACGGCACTGCAAGTTCTGCACTACCGTTACTTTCATCCTGTCGTATTTCCCGTCCCTCATGCTTTTCTTTACTCTTCCTGTGAAAAACCTACCACCAAGATTCAACTGTAACTTCAAATACCTTCAAAAATTGGTAAAGATAGTTGAAAATAAAAAAATAAAAAATTCCCACAAAAAACAGCTACAAAAGGAAAGATATATAGCAAAAAAAAAAGTTGTTTTCACACAACATCAGTATAGGCTGTTATGCCTGAAATGCCTACCAGACTTTATATAAGCTTGAATCATGTAGTAGTATAGTAGTATCTTCTTTACAATTGTTTGACAACAACAATTGTTGTCCTTGAAAAAAGAATTCTAATCGCAGTTTGACTTACTGCTCACATGCAAAAGGGGGTTTACTGAATGCTGTTCACTGAATTCAGTTTACTGAATTTGATTTACCGAATGTTGACATCTCCCCTCCAGTGAGATACATCTGCTGAGGACAGAATTCAATGCCGCAACCTTGGGCTCAGCGCCTGAATACTGATACCATAGCCACTTCACCATCATGGCAATCCACTGCAGTGCAGAGGACCATTTCAATAACTGTGCCCTGACTCAACTGGCATACCGGCTCATCTCGTCCCCCCACCTGACTGTTCTGTTACACCCTGCCGTCATCATGACTGTTTTGCATTTTCGAACATGCCTTCCCCGTCAAACTCACCCGTCTGGTTGTAATGCATCCAGTTGAGCATGATCTCTGGCGCTCGATACCACCGTGTCGCCACGTAGCCAGTCATCTCCACCTCAGCGTGGCGTGCCAGCCCGAAGTCCAGGATCTGGATCACAGGTTTCAGCACTCAAGTTTCCTGCCACCACCACCCGAGCAAAAACTGGCTCTGTAATCATTCGGGCCACTACAGGAATGCCAGGAAGCATCGAGGTTGCGAATGGCTTGGCTCGCACGAGTGAAAAGGTGCCTCCAGATGCGAAAATATAGCTTTTCCGGAGAAAGAGAACTCTGCAGGAAGTTTTGTTGCCTTGAACCTGAAGCATGCATATTAGATGTACACACTCACACGATGCACCATGCACGATTCACGCAACCACATTCTGTACAGTGTTCGAATGCCAGCTCCCATTACCAACGCAAACATCTGCAGGAGAATGCCACAATACCCACAAATAATATGAAGCTTCTTCCCAGACTTTCTGGCATGTAAAATTACCACCCCATATTATATGCAGACGCAAACAATTTTCAGTCTAAATTTGCGCTTCCCTCTCGTTATTATTCGCTGCTGTCATCTGTATCATGCTTCCAGTGAGAGGTGGTGTCGGTCGACTGCTTTGATGGTTTCAGTTTCAAATTCGATGCCATCTCGCCGCTGATCTCGTGACGCACAGACTAGAAGAAGCAGGGAAATTGCACTTCAGATGAGACCGCCACCTAAAAGCAGTGCTCAGCTGCTTCTAAAAAAAACGTGAAAGTAATCACAGCTGCCACAGCTGTCAGTCAGTAAGTCAGTTTGCGTGCTCCGTCTACACTGCATCTCCATGCCATGCCTGCAGTGGTCTACTGGCATAGTAGTGTCGACGTGCTGTGGCCACAGAAAGGCCCCGCTGCCCGACAGCCGAGCTAAATCAGCTGTCATTTTTTCTCTTTGCTGTGCGAAATTTTCTGATCATGCCACCCTGCACGAGAAAGGGTACATCCCCTTTAGATGTGTTGCCCCTTTTTGACGCCCAGCATGGGGTTGTGCCGCATACGCCATTGCGTGGCACTTAAACTTCTAGAGTGCTCGCTGAGTCACCGGGTCAAGTTCAATATACAGCGCCAATAAATGCTTTTCACGAGCCTACTTCCATGGCATTATATGCAGATTTGAGCTTTTATTTCCCCACTTCTTCTGCCCTGAATTTGCCTTGTTTAACCCAAAGCGAGCAGGATACCCAACGGATACTACCAACTAGCCGAGATCCACACTTTACCTAAAGCATACCTCGTATTAATATGTGGGTCTGCAGGATTTCACAGTACTCATATGAAGAGAGGACGCATCTCAAATCACACTGAAATCAAGCAATGAGCACAAAACACACGCAGCGACACAGTGCAACAGGCTTTCAGGGCCGGACTCATAATAATGAGATCATCAGCGAGTTGAAAAGTTAAGCTACCATCTATAAGACTAAGCCAGCTTCCCCTTAGGCATAAAAAAAGACTGTCCTTCTATCCTTTTGCTGGAGCAATAAACATAGACCCGCCATGGTGGTGCAAGTGCTTAAGGCCCTCGACTACTGTTCCCAAGGATGCGGGATCGAATCCCGGCCTCGGCGGCCAAATTTCGAAGGAGGTGAGAAGCAAGGCGCCCGTGTGCTGTGCGATGGCAGTGCACGTTACAGAACCTCAGGAAGTCGAAATTTCCAGAGTCCTCAACTACGCCGTCTCTCATAGCCTGAGTCGCTTTGGGGTGTTAAATCCCATAAACCAAACCAAACCAAAAAATGTAAGGTAGCACGCACCTTGAGCTCACAGTCTTCGTTCACTGCAATGTTACTGGGCTTGAGATCCTGCAAGGAGAAAAAAAAAATGAAGTTCCTTTTCATTAGACTCCCCCGTGTAGGTACCAGCAACAAGCACAACCGTTAATTGTATTAATATTAATTTACTAATGCGCTGTATTTAACACAAAACTGATTGCAGAGACTGCAGCGAAGTATGAAGCAAGTGTCGTCCTTTCAGCCCCCTCGAAAGCTAATTTCAATGTGCAGAATAGTGAACCTCACGGGTCAGACAGAAAGATGCATAAACATAAGACTGGGAAAGCATCGAAGAAACTGCGGCAACGTCAACAGCCAGAGCAATCCAGCCAAGCTTTAGCCCGTTGCAAGGATTGCGAGCCAAGTTTCAAGGAAACCACTAATATAGGGTCGTTATGCACAGACAGGAATCAAAGGTTATCTTCGAAGCATGAGCAATGGCACAAGCTGGTCCCACGGAATATGTTAGTGACCCATCGATAGTGCTGACGCAAAGAGATAATGAGTTCTCTAGGGGCGCGATAGGAGGCGGTGATATAGGGTTCATGAATAGCTCCTGTTTTTCTCACGAGTTTCTTACCTTTTGTGCATGTGTTCTTTGTTATGTGCATATATAAGCTGAGCAGCAAAACAAATTAACAGTTGAAATTTTGTACTCGTTACCTGTATCGTGTCCCTCTCCTTTGGTGCCAGTTTTGTGTTAAATACAGTGCGTTAGTAAATTAATATCGGAAACCGACTAGCCACCTTTGCAGCATTAAGTTAATTATACACTCTCCTCTAGTGCGACACTGGTGCATGAATGCGGTTGGAAAAAGCAATGAAACCAAGTGTACATCTATTCCATTGCATGCAGATTACTGCATACCTATTCCAACAACAAGCAGATTACTAGAATGCATTCTAGGCACAAAGACAGTGAAGTATTCAGCAGCTCAAAATTCAGAGGTGCCACAAAGCAACTCAGAGTGCCCAACTGGCTCAAGACTCAATAGAGCATCAAGAACAAGAGGCAAGACAGAACAGAAACACCCGTCATTGATGTGTTGTTGAGGCGATGTGGAACCGCACCAACTCACCAAAATTACTGCTTTACCCAACTAGGTCTATTTTCGAAGCTTTCAGCAGGGGTTTTTTTCCTCCAGTTATGCGTGCTTAAAAAACTTGGAAATATGGTAAACATGAACCGGACAGTGCACTAAAATAACACTCTTCAAAGCCTCGGTTTCTGCACACGTCCCCATAGGATAACAAGCGCTGCTCCTCCTTACCCTGTGAATGATGCCCGCCGAGTGGATGTACTGAAACAGACAGACAACACAAAGCTGTGAGCACCTTGCACACACAACACAGGCACTTTGTACAAAGCCACAGTGCTTTTATGCAATTTATTAGCATGCCCAAACCAGTGCATACAATTGAAATCAATTTCATCAGGCTGTACTGCACATCTAAATGACAGCGCAAAAGCTTTATGTATTGCTAAAATCGAACAGCAGTCGTCAGTGTGCACTCTCTCTTCGCGATCTCTCTGTTTCTGTACAGAGGAACTCTGCCACAGTAAACTCAAAAGTGAGCCTGAGCTCCCATTTCAACTTCCGTAGACGACTGTACACTGTTTTTGTTTTCATTTAAAGCAATGAAATATTTAACAAATACTTGCATTAAAGAGCATCCAGCCATGGTGCTGAACCTCCCATGAAGTGACATTTTGATACGAGCATAGCATAGGACACCACAGGACCACAGACATGTGACGACATAATCGTAACGCAAACATTCAGAGGCAGGTGGATAGTATCGACTTTACAAAACCCTTTCCACACAGCATCCACGACTGACCACACATTTTTTCACTGCATTTCTTTTTTTTTTCAGCATTCAGCGCAGTATTCTGCACTTCATTAATGCTAGTTACATTTCAAATTTCCACTTGAAAAACATGTAATGTAAAGTGCAAATTATTTGCCGACAAAAAGAAAAGATGAGCATCACGATGTTCTACAGCATGCCAAGTGAGTGATGTTGCTTTCATTTTTTATGGTAGTATGATGCACTCACAACGGAAGTTGTAGTGAATTTTCTCTCACAGAAGAGATGCCGATGAAAATGGAACTAAGCACTTGTCCATGTGTATATATTATTATGCGAGTAAAGGTCCTCGTGCACATAAATTTCTGCACACTGTAATTCAAGTTCACCAATACGCAGCTTAGCCTGCTAGGCTTCCTCAAGTAGCCCATTCAGCCATTTCGGGCATAAAGAGGTCAATTTGTTTTTCTAGATCTCCAGAGCCAAGCAAGAAGTCAGTAAAAGGCTCCGGACAACACTGAAATTGAGCCTGCAGTAGAGGCGAGAAGAAAATTCAATTTAGTTCACTTGTAACTAAAACCTTTCTTAAATAATTATCAAATGAACGAGATGAGGTCTAAACGACAATGAGCCGGAGCCACCTTCGATGAAAAGAAAAGTTGTGCTGATAGGCTTTAGAGACAACAAGGGTGGGACAGCCAACCGTGCATGCTGATGTCACCGACCTTGAGGCCCCTGAGGATCTGATAGACGAGGAACTGGACGTGGTCATCGCTCAGTCGCTGTGTCCGGATTATGTTATTGAGGTCAGAGCCCATAAGGTGGTTCACCAGGTAGCTGTCATGCCACACCACCAAAGGGGAGGAAGAGCAGAAGGAAAAAGAGAGAAGAAAACATTGAACCAACTGGCTGGATTACTGGTCTTACGGCTCCCAGCATTTTATGCACACTCCTTCCATGTTTCTGCCTAATTAAACGCTTTAGTGTATTCCGAAGACCTCTCTAACGTAGCCCAACCAATGACACGAATGTCCAGCCTGATCACTAGTTTGATCGAAGCCCAGCAATCCTTTAATTCTATCCGAGTAAATGGCATTCACCTGAGTGCATGACAATAAAGTAAATGTCAATAACGTAAATGTGATGCACACCACAAAAAGTAAGCCAAACCTTAATTCTTGTGAAGCACTGTGTGCATCTTTTGCACTGCCATGCAAGAGAGGTGTACAGGTCGTCATTTTGAAGCACTTATAAAGACAACCTCGACCGAACTGCTAAAAAGACACTAGATACCAATTTCACAACTGATCATAACCAGCACCAAAAGCTCCAGTGCAGCTTACCACAACAGTGAAAAAATAGTAACCTTA
The DNA here is from genome assembly GCF_055883805.1 of Amblyomma maculatum. Classification (NCBI taxonomy): domain Eukaryota; kingdom Metazoa; phylum Arthropoda; class Arachnida; order Ixodida; family Ixodidae; genus Amblyomma; species Amblyomma maculatum. The sequence continues at coordinate 39,537,553 of NC_139352.1, forward strand.
TCATAACTCGGAGTTACTGTACAGCTCTGCAAGCATACAAAGCAGTCACATTCAGATTCTCCATTAATTTGCATGATTTAGATGGCCTGTCAATGCCTCAACATAAATAATTCTAATTGCCACATCTGCTTCTGCTGTTCCAGTAAGCGCTTCGAGTCCCTCTGGGTATCGAAGTCAGAACGGGCCCTGACCTGAAGCACTTACTGCGTTGAAAACAAGGTGTTCGCTGTTTGTGTGACAGCAGCGTCCAGTTTCAGCCCTCCTTAGTGAAGTGTTAAGTTAATGGTAGAGATGCAATATATACGGCCAACCTCATCAGTTCCCTGCAATCTATGCCAGTCGTGGTGGCTGAGGTCAAAAATGGCACGAAAGAAACCTGAAGGAAGCCTGACAGCAATGCACAGCACCTCTTTCTTCCCTTCTATCTAAAGCTGTAATATGACAAATGAGCTGAGTCCCAGTGTTGGTGGGTGTCTCAAGTTCTGGTGTGTGCAAAGAACAAGTTTAATTCCCTCCATTTGGCAATAACTTTGCATGGCTGGACCAATATATTCTGCACGCTTGAGTGTTCCTTATAAGCCCTCCCTGTCACACTCCAACTGAGTGCCACCTGGACCAAGAGCATAGCTTTCTCTGCACTGCCTCTCTCTCACTCTTCCACCGATCATTGATGGTGCATTCACAGCAGCACAAAGTACTTCACCTCCCAATTTAGTGCTACTGTTGCGGACAGTCCAGGCTCTTTCCTCTTTGCCATCTATGCATGGAACCATGACACCAGCCACCAGACAGACGTCATCTTGACAAGTGGTGCATGCAACACCCCCCAAGCCAGGGGCAAACAAAGCGCCGGGCAGACTCACACATCGTGGAAGTCCTCCAACGTGGTCGAGGGCGTGAACACGTCCAGGAGGCCAATGACCTGCATAGCGAGGCACACAGCCGTGAGCATGAGGCACCCCGTACAACTGTTCTATGCCACAAGTCAGCCACCAGGCGGACAGCCGGCTCAAAAGCAGGCAACATTTATTTAAAAAGAAAAAACGGCACACAACAGCCGTAGACTTAGGTGTGGAAAATGAAATAACCCCCATTGTTAGTGAATGTCTCGCTCGCCTATTTTCATGATGACACATGTCCAGCCTGGGGCCCTTGCCAGCTTTCCAATAGTCAGGCTGCTACATTCCTCGTCACTGCCAGGCACACGCTAGCTTCTGTGATTGAGAAGTTTTTATGACAGGCTATTTGGTGCATGTCTTGAAATTAAAAAATAATAATGAAGAGAAAAACTAAAGGCGTGCCTAACGTGGTAGTCCCCAATGTCACAACCACTGCAAGCTGCTCAAGCACTTCACTCCAACTCAGCATGTTTCTACCAACGCTGAAGGGCTCAATTTTGAGTAGCCAATGTAGGATTCAGAAAACCCAAAACAAGATGTGCTTTTTTTTTTTTTGTCGAACTACCCATGCTGCCCACTGGCCCAATTTTCCACACTGCAGCCATCAATCAAGTTACCAAGAGCTTTTCGAAACAAGTTCGGCAGACTATCACAGAAAACTGCTGGCTTTCATTCCAACGGACCCAACTGCCTCTCTTCATAAATGCAGTTTATTCCCTCTCTGCATTCCACAGCTTTCAAGAGCACGGTGTAGCTATCCTGCCCTCTTGCTATAGAGACAGCTTGCTGGCTAGCTGTCCTCTTACCCCTGGCTTCAGCTAAACATTTCCGTCGTCAAGTCCGTCATCAGCTCTAACTTGTGCTCGTCTTCGATAACAAGAGCGGAGGAGTCTCTTTGGACAGTGTGGACACCACCCCACCCACCGCTAACTGGTTTTACACATCTTTTCCCAGCTTTCTTCTCAAATAAAGAGCAGGTACAGCCCTCACATTTCAGTGATTAGATGATTTCACGCTGTCTCAGACTCATGCACTAAGAATGAAACTCGGACAAGAGCACATTATGAACTCACAATTCCCCGCTTGTCACTTCCTGCAAACTCCAACAATAATTCTCCCCCGCTATTCCTAGCAACTATATGTGATAATCTCCAGCTATCCGTTCCATTGCCTGCTTTGGCAGTGAAGCTGCCCATGAAGCTCCCAGCGAAGCATTAGCATTCATGATTTTCTTCACTGGCGAAGCTGTAGCCTAGCCTGCAGTTTCACTGTAAAACTCATTCCTTTGTGCCATAACAAATTTGGTTCTAAAAATGGCCGATGACAGCAATCTTTCCATTCCCTTTCTTTTTTGTGTGTGTGTGCATTGTTAAGTTTACAAAAGCCGTTTTCTCTTATAAGTAACAACAGTGCAATTCAAATGCGATAATCTACGAACAAGACGCTAGCTTTAATATTTCCTTACTATTTGTCAAAGGTAGCTAAACTGAAGGGGGAGACGCATCATCACTGGACGGTCGTGCGGAGAAGCTGAACCACAGGTTAAGGCACTTTTAACTAGTGCCCCCCCCGCCCCCTACCCCCAAAATCTAGTTGCGCGTTTACATTTTCGCTATATGTCCACATAATGTGCTCTCTTCAAGGCATTTATCAAACATGAACAGTGCAGCACTTCCCACAGACACACCTGGTCATAGTCATACTCAGTAGTAACGCTCGCTAAATGCAAAAGTCAGTACATGTATTGCGACCCAATTTAAAAAAAAAAATTATGAGATCCACAAAATTTCCATCACACACTAATATGAAGGAAGTCAGGGTACTGTTGAAAGGTCCAGTAAACAGAGAGGAGCTCGTAAATAGTAGCAAGGCTGTGGAAGTAAGACGCTACCTACTAAGTCGGGAGAGTTTGAGACAATGACTAAATTCTTAGTTTTCCTAAAGTGCTTTTTTTTTTCCTTTCTTCCTCTCCGTTTACAGCAGCTTAAGGAATAACACATTCTGTTTGGAACAGCAGGGATCTGAGAAATTACATGACAGAACTGTGATGGCAGAATTCAACCATGCAAAAGAAATTGGCAAGAATGGCAGAAGGATTTCTAAGGCAACACATTGTAAAAGGTTGCACTGAAAAGGCTAGCTGCAGGCAGCACAATGCTGGCCTAACTGGAGATATATATATGAGAGCAGCCTGTGACCCTGTAATGGACTCAGTCTGGTTGTCAGTGGTGACAATTGAGAAGCAGCAGCTTGGGCCAAAGATAGCCCAAAGCACCTGTCAATAATAAAGCCCTGGCCAAATTTTCACTCACGTTTTCATGGTCCATATGCTTGAGCAGGCGCAGCTCCCGGTAGGTACGCTTGGCATGGATAGCAGACTGGAATGGCCGGGACAGCTTCTTGATGGCTACCTTGTGCTTCCGCTCCTTGTCCAGGGCCGAACTGCGCATGTCAACACCCGAAACTCATAGGCAAACGGGCCACCATGCACACACAGGTGAAGCCCTGTCACATATGACAAATAATAAATATTCAGTTCAGTTCAGCCGCTCAGTCGTGTCCGACTCTTCGTGACCCTATAGACCATGTCACGCCACGCTTTCCGGTCTCTTCCTAACATCACATAACTTCATCTGCAGCGCCTCGAGGATGCCATCTAACCATCGCATTCGCTGCCTACCCCTTCTCCGGTGACCCTCAACCTTTCCCAACATCAAATCTTTCTCCAGTGAATCCTCTCTTCTCATCAGATGACCAAAGTAGCTAAGCTTTAACTTTAGAATTTGACCCTCCAATGAGCAGTCAGGGTTTATGGTCGACAATATCGACTGATTTGATCTCCTGGCAGTCTAAGGAACTCTCAAGAGTCTCTGCCAGCACCACAATTCAAACGCGTCAATTATTCAGCGGTCAGCCTTCTTCACAGTCCAACTCTCGCATCCATACATCACGACTGGAAAGACCATAGCACGAATTATACGGATCTTGGTTGGCAGACTAATGTCTCTGCTCTTTACTAGGTGGTCAAGGCTAACCATGGCTCTCTCTCCCAGAAGCAGGCGTCTCCTAATTTCATGGCTGCAGTCTCCTTCCGGGGTAATCTTGGAGCCCAAGAAGAGAAAATCTATCACAGCTTCCACTTCTTGTCCCTTGATGCTCCAGGACTTGATAGGGCAAGACGCCATGATCTTTGTCTTTTTAATGTTCAGTTTAAGCTCAAACTTCTCACTCTCTTCTTGTACACGCATCAGAAGTCTCTTGAGTTCCACTTCACTTTCTGCCATTAAAGTGGTACCATCCGCATATCTAAGGTTGTTGATACGTTTTCCAGCAATCACTCCAGCTGAAGACTCGTTCAGACCGGCCTTCCTCATGATGCACTCTGCATATAGGTTAAATAGGCAGGGCGACAGTATGCAGCCTTGTCTCACTCCTTTTCTAGGGCAATCAAAGAGACAAAGGCATTCAAAGGATTATTCCCAATATCCACTGAAACTGGAACAAACTTCTAAAACAAGCACCCAAAGTCTGAAGCCTGCAAACTGGTTTTGTCCCCAACCCTAAACGTTTTGTAAAAATCGATTCCATTTTGCTTGGTCTCTCTACATATTCTTGTGCTTTGCCACTTTTCCTTTCCTTTTTCTTTCTCGCATCAAGTTTCATGACCACAATCGTATAGTAAGCTTCAAACTGGGCCGATACTACCTATAAATATATCAACTGTCCCTCGCTCCGTAGTCAGCTGGCAACCATTGAATGCCACCTCCAAGCATCCAGGTTCCGTAGCAAGCAAGCTGGCACACACGTAGGCGGACAAGATGGTTGACAGATTTTTATAAAGTGGTATTGTGCGCTCATAGGAGCAACACACACACACAAAAAGAGAGTGGCTGTAAACATATGCGCCACTGTTTAGACTGGGATCTCTTAAGCAGTTTGCATCATCTTCACGGTACACTCCGAACTAGCTAGCCTTGTCTGAAAAATAAAAGCCGGACAAAAAGTTGACCTTTGTCCCCCTTCAGTGTAGGTCCATTCAGTGCACTGCTGCAAGTCTTCCTAAACTTGCACCGTACAGGCATGCAGCAAAAACTCAGAGACAGAGAACACACTAAATATACAAAGGTACGAAAACTACTGCAAAGAAGCCCCAGAAAATGCACTAGAATGCAACAAGGAATGTTTAAAGAAGGCCAGGAGATTTTATGCAGCTAAATGTAACTTAATCAAGGCAAATTGCAGATACTTTCGCAAAACTTGCTGCACAAATACGCCAAAGCAAAGGCACCTATTAGCAAAAATTTACAAAAAAAGAACTGGAAGATCCGGCTTCAGAGCTTGTTGGTACAAAGAAAATAGCGTGAGAGGCATCCTTTTGTTCTGAGCTCTCCCTATTTCCAAGCCTTAAAAACAGATAAAGGTTCTCTGATAAGGTGGAAATGAATTTTAAGTGGCGCATCATCTTGTCCAGGTCATCGTCGTATACATTTAATGCCTCTTGTGTAACCGCAGGCACTTTTGATAGACTGCCCTTTGTTTTCTTCGGTCACAAAGGCGCTGCCTACTTTCACAAGTCAGCAGAAGTTTTAACGCCAATCTACCTCTTTCAGTGAGTATAACGTCTCAGCTGGAGTTATGGCCGTCTTAGAGTTTATAGCTTGGAAATCTTTACTTCCCATCAGACTGGTCTTAAAACCGCAATACCCATTATCTTCCTTTACTTCTGCAGAACTTAAATTGGCAATGTAACAGCAGACACAATCTTTTCAAATATATTGATCCAACATGAGCTTCCAAGTACTAAGTACAAAGGATGTTTGAACAAGGATGAATTTGTGCAAAAGATTACCCTAGTGGCAAAGTTGCCTAGTTTCTGCCCTCGCAATACAGCATTAGCATGGGATAAAACAGTTTTGAATTTTGTTCTTTAACAAATCTATGCATCTGCATATTTGACTGCAATTTAATCACAGTTTGAAATTCACAAATCATAAATAAACAAAATGAACTATGCTTTAATCATCTTTTTTTTTTTTTACTGATATCCCCGCTTTTTTTGTTTCTGCAATGAAGGGAGCACTAGAGACGAACTCCTACCAGTTCTAAAACTTTTTCTGAAGTTTTCAAAGCACAAATATTACACGCCATTTTATGACAATTTCACAGGATCATGTCTGGGGTACCCAAAGCATGCCACTAGGGTTTGTAAAGGGCTCATAAAGTCAGCTAGCAGTGGTATGGGGGAAAAAAAGAAACATGAGATAAAAAGAAGGCAGTTATAATATCTCAGGCCTGCCACACGTAGCACTGGCTTTTTAACCAGGCAGCTTGGCTACAACCAGCACGAAAGCGGCCATAGGTGGAAGGGAAGATGACACAACATGGGCACTGGTTTGCAACAAATGCCCAAATAAAAAAAAAAAAAATGAAAAATGAAAAAAAAAAAAAAAAAAAAAAGGTCCAAGCTGCTTACACAGGCAGCCTTGCACTCAGCACAAGAAAGACATCCTGACACCAGAAATGAGTTGCCCAAGAAAGTGCATTTCCTTATCACACAAGAGATAGTGTCAATTACCCCAGCTCTGTGTCACCCTTTCTTCACCCTATCTTACGTGTTTCATGCTGTTCACATTTGAATATTTTAAACAAGTACCAGCTCGCTATCCAACCAGGCTGCTTTCACTGTCCCCAGCCAAGGTTTGTGCAGCTATCAAGACATGAGTGCATTCCATGAGAGGTGGTGGAAGAAAGAAATGTAAAGGCACAGAGACAAGAAGGAAGGAGGTGAAGAGAGCCAATTTAGATACAAAGAGTATGGAGTAAGTGGGGGCCTTGAGCATGGCAAGGTCGTAGCCTACCGCATAGGAACAACATGCTTAGGAAACAAAATGGCACTCATGAGGGCCGACAATCACTGCAGCCGTCTGAGCAGCTTCTTCATCTCTGTCAGCAAGATTGAGAAGAGTGGAGCACGAGGCATGCTACACAGTTTATTGGTGTCTGCATGGAGTTGGTAAACCAGGTGCCTAAATCTTAAGGCCATGGCTACTACGTAAAATCCCTGGCTTTGAAAGGAAGCCATTAAGACAGGCTCACGCTGCCACCTTTTAGCACGCTGCATTATGGGTGTCCCCCTCTTTGATAATATTGCAGCTCTTTTCAAGCATAGGGGCCAACTGAAGAAGCACAGAAGCGATCGTCGTTCTCACGTGTCCAGATGAGATGTCTTTCTTCTCTCATGATGTCATGCATGCACTTGTTTCTGTTGTACAGAAAGTTTTCATTCACAACTTTGCAGTCACGTGCTATTCAGCTGTTTTGGGTTTTCTCCACAGGTATCTGAGATATAATGTGCCAAACATAGAGCTCAAAAGGCACTGCTGCATCCTGAATATATGGACAATGTTTTTGTAAATGTTGCAGTTTGTTTAATATGCTTGCACCTCTAGAAAAAGTCACAAATCCTCTGGGGTAGCCAGGTAAATCAGGCAAGGATGCAAAGGGATGCATTTTGGGCAAAACTAAGAAATGTTCTTCCTCAGACCCTCTGGTATCTTGCAGGAAATTACAGCATCAACTGCTTTGCACAAGTCTCCACAGTATTTGCTAATGGATTTAATTTGCTCTTGCTAATAAACGTTTTGTGGGAGGTGTACAGTGCATAATCCACACACGAAGTCAACACAAGGTTACCTCAAAGCGATGGTGTTTTTGTAATTCACAACAATGCCTTTCTTCTTATTCCCTACAGCAATGTAGTACCTCAGCAGCTGCGCAGTCTTTGCAGCCTTCCTTTTGTTTATATATGTGTAAGTCTTGCTAAATGGCTCTGAGCAGCATGCCTTGCTCTTTTTCACATAACAGCACCAAAGCACCACAATGTGGCACAGTACAGCACTGTAAGTCAAGTTTAACATCCATCGGTCACTATTAGGTAAGATGAACTCAGGCCACTTGGGAATTTTATTGCAGAAATTATTTATGGCTTTCACCTTGGACTTATGTGCGTCCCACTTCAGAGCACATCTGCAAATTCCCTGTTGCAAGGGTGCCTCAGTTGCGGAGTCACTAAGTTTTCACCTGAATTGATACCTTCATGCCTTGCAACGGTAATGGATGGCTTCGTGCCTTAAAGATGCCAAAACGCTACTCTCTGCAAAGATATTTTTGTGCTCCTAAACAGATAACATGCCCAAAACTCCCATTAAAGTCACCACTCCCTTTTTTTGTCAATTTTCCACTGCTTCTGGCCAGTAACACAAAACTTAAAGAACAACCATACTGACGAGCAACAAATAATATGAGCAAGTGACGCCGCCAATATGCTCAATCTGAGTAGTGTAGTGTTATCGGCGTGGAAACACACTCTTAATTTCCACCTAATACTTTCCAGGCTTGCAAATAGCAGCTGAATTTTCTGTGCTTCAGTGCAACTGTTTTCCTCAGGCAGAACCTGCAGTTTCAAGATGCCACTAAATGCTTCGAAGCATCTCTCTCATTTATTGTACGCATCTGTGTACGGGTGATAAGTATTTATCGGAAATCGCATGATAACAGCACATGTTATAGAGGGTAGTCACCTAGAGCATGCCCGTGAAGGAAGCAAGTAAGGATAAAAAAGTGATATAATAAAACTCAACATTTGTGTTTACTATTATGACCTACACAGCATGTTGTGACTATAATTAATTTTTTTATTTGCATCTGTCGACTGTCTCCAGGAGGCGATATCTTTTTTTTTTTTTTTTTTTTTTTTTTTGATATGCACTGTCTCCATAGAACTGTGCCTACTGTATATGATTGCAACACATAATATGAAGCCTCCTGCCATTTGAAAGCTGCCTCATTAACAAAACGTTATTAAATATACATCATCTCCCTCATCTTCTCGAACAACTTTGCTTTAAGAGCTAGTGTTACTTTTTGGAGCATAGCAAGAGAAGATACAGTCAACGGTGCTTGCGTTGTCTCCCTTCCTGTCACTGCTGTTCGACATGACCTACTCCTCCAAATTGCATATTCATACCACGTCGTTTGGCTTGCACATGCGCCCTACTCGACATGGTGTGCTGCACTAGACTTGTACTATTGGTCCACGTCTTTTCAAACATGGTGCAAGTAGAAAGTTCCATGTCAAATGAGCTGAACTGTGACTGGCGACCATGTTGCTTTCCTGCGCTAAGCCGACACAGCAGTTTAGAAGCGAACAATGACGACGGCCCGGGTAGAAAACACAGAACAATGGTTGGCCGCCTCCGAGTCTAGGGCGGACAGGAAGTTTAGGAGGAACTTGAAGCACAGATCGCCGCTTGCTTCACCGCACCTGCCGCAGCCAGTTTGGCACGACGTAGCAAAAACCGACGATGCCAGCGATGAGGTGCCGGTACACCCGACTGAAACCAAAAGCACTGCGATCATCGAGTTCGGGCGCACAGATCGCACGTTTCCTGATCATCCATCGTTGCAAAGAAAAACGATCCGCAGTCAGTTCTGAGTGACCAAGCACGCTCACCGCGATCGAGTCGTCGGTGGGTTCGGCGCGCGCAGCCTTTGAGCAGCCCGTTCAAGGGCGCAACCGCGCGAGGCCCCGCGGCCCTACGACCCGCACGCGGCGGGGGCAGCGTAACACGACACCGCCAGCCTTCGCGGTTCGTTTTATTTAGGCCTAGAAGGAGTACGGCGGGCTCACCAGACTTGTCCGTAGGCGCCGACGCCGATGGGCGAGAGGTTGGTGTAGCGGACGGGAACCTCCCATACCGTCTTGTTTAGCTCGATCCGGTGGAATCCGCTCCTTACGGCAGGCATCGCAGTGGCCATCGCTCTAAACGCGCTCCTCCAGCTGTTTCAGCAAAGCCACTCACCACACCGAGCACGCAACATCGCTCGTCGACCACCACAACACCGATGTGTGTCACGCAGGCTAAAAACCTTCGCTTGTGCTTGCTTGCCCGCAACGGTCGCGGCTCGCTCGGCGGCGGAGGCAGCCAACGCGCGAATGCGGCGTTATCGGAAGCGGCAAAAACAACTCACACGAAAAAAATAAAACAAAAGAAAACAGAGGTGCATAAGAGCTGTGATTTTTGTTTGCTCTTTTCTCTTTTTTTTTTTTCTTTTTTTTTTTTACTTCTTCGCGCGCACACGTAGAGTTAACACAAAGTTTCACAGTTAACCGAAGAACGAGCCAAAGGCACGGGTGCATGCGCTTTTATGGATTCGTGAGCAGTTGAAAATCAACGCGCGTTTGAGCCGACGGCCTTGGAATATGTTTTGAAATTTCGCAATTGCTTGGACGGCTCAGGTTAGAGAGGTGCAGTGTGCATTGGAGCGTGCGTTGGGGCGACGATCTCCAGCTGAACCAAAACCACGGGACCACTGTCTGCTACGGTTTCTTGTGAAACTCGCGATGCGAGATGCGTCTCGCGACTCGCACGCACTCTGCGCTCGAGCACTTGTGAACGCGGGAATTCTAGCTCATTTTAACTGCTTTAACCCTTAACCCTTCAACGCTTTAACCTTTAAAGCGGGCAGGGTGTCGAAAGTCGCGTGTCTGATGAACGCAACTGTTGGGCGATCGTGAGGGCCATTTTTACCTACATCATCCCGACACCAACTGCATTTGAGTAGCCGAACTTTCTCGTATTGGGGAGCTTTGACTGTTTTAACACTGGATTTCATGGTTTTTGACCACCCGACAGGAATAACCTCCACTAGGCGGCTTCATGCCACCACCGCCACCACCGCTCGATTCAAAGGATTCTGTCTTGATCGTCTGTCCACTCAGGCTCCAGGGCGCCAATTTCAACCACGTTGGTTTCAACTATAGTGCCTTCAACCATTACATGAACTCTATAGTTTCAGGTTTCAACCAACGTTCTAATACAAAATTTCAGCAAAGGAAAAGCTCTGTGGTTTAAGAAATGCCGCTCAATGCGCTTTCATTGAGTAGCCGTGGTTTCAGCAGTTCCAGTTTCGCACTCTAGCAGCTCGTCTTGGGAGTTGGATGGACCAAACGGCGGTCGTAAGAACTAATGGCGCTATAGTCGCGCCCAACTCTTTCGTCTGCTCCAGTAACAACCAGGCTGGTCGGATTTTCAAGCTATTTTTTGCGTGTATTGTGTTCGCTGTAATTTTGAAACATTCACTATGGTAAAATTTTGACACTTGACAACTTCAAACGAGTATTAATTGTGCCATTCTACTTTGCACTGCGTTGCAAAAATGATAACAAAACCGATACAACTGGTCTTTTTTTTTTTTTTTTATGCCACATCGCGATGCTTCGCAAGCTTAGATGGAATTTTTGACTTCTAAGGCAAGTGAGCATCTCTTTGAGGATATTCTTATAGCCAAGGACTGCAAGCATGTTGTAAACGGGCCAGATGTGCGAATTTCTCGGGGGGCTCGGCCATACAACTCCCAGTGACGTCTCTATTCTCTCCCGGCCTTTCAAAGGAAACCTCTAACTAAGCCAGGATGAAAAATATGGAATGCAGTGGAGACCACACAAGCTTGCCGTCATTTAGGCATTTATAAGTACGGAAATGCTTGTATCCACATACGGAGACGCTTGCATCTTCAAGTGACAAGCAAATGGTCATTTCGATATTGAGCTTGTGCAATTTCTTTCCTGCTCGGCACTAAAACTCGATGACGTGCAACTGTAAAGGTCTATTCACACTTGCGACTAGATGAGGTCGCGCGACTGGTAGTCGCGCGACAGAGAAGAGGAGCTCGCCACTACCGATGTTCACACTTGCGACTGTTGCCTTCTCGTTCTGTTCTGGTTCCGAACGAGTTGAGAGTAGGAGAGTTGTTGGGCGATGACAGCGAACGTCGGTATACAGCCGCTTGCCAGACACTTCAGCTTTTTTAGGCGAGCCCGTGCGGATGCCGCGCACTCGTGTTTCCAGGAGACGTGTCAATGTAAAATGTTGCGCCTGAGTGAAAAACCCATTTCTCAAACTCCTCGCAGGCCATATCCTGCTCCCTGCCTTTGAATTCCGGGTGCCGTTTGTTGAAAAGGTAGGGGTATTCTTTAATTGCATTGAGAAGGTGCTCGATCGAGTACTCCGGGACCTCGCTGATTGGTGAAATGGTTTGCGACTAGTAGTCGCGCGACTGAAAATTCGAGCAGTGCCCGATCGGTCCGCGGCAGTCGCTTTTCGACCGATGCGACCATTTGCGACTGTCGCTTTTCGACCAAAACGGTCGCGCGACCGCTGCTAGTCGCAAGTGTGAACGGGCCTTAAAGCTACCTTCTACTGGCTGGTGACACAAACAAATTGAAATAACAAAGAAGAGGTTTTTCTTTTCTTCTTTTTTTTTTTACTCAGAAACCTAGCAGCAGGCTAGTCCTATATCCTGATTCAAGAGTATAAAACGCAATTTTTGTTGCTCATTTTGCGCTTGTAATGATGCGTAAGGCATTACATACACGGATTTTCGCGAGCAATGTTCCTACGACCACTAAAGAAAATATTATCGACTTTCCTCGCCTGCTTCGGTTCCAGCAGCTGAGCGAAGTCACATGGCGTGCAAAACAATTGGCAGGTGTTATCTCTGCTAAACCTATTACAGTGCGAAAGCAAAGGAAGCTGTAGTTTCAGCTGTACATGTGGCGTCATCTGGGAGCCACCGCGCAGCAATGACGGATGCTTAACAGCCATCCGCGGTCAGTTCCGATGCAACAGCACAGTGTAGCAACGGTGCTCTCTTGAACTATGCTCGTGAAATTGCGTATGTCTGACGTTGAATTCCAATGGCAGATCCGGAGCAGGTTTTTCTGCTCTGGCCAGAGCAATTCTATTCCAATGGTAGAATGGGAGCGCGAGTTGTCTTTTCCAATGGAAGATCGGGATCTTGCGTCGATCCCGGATCGCTCCGAGGACCGACGATATTTGCTCTGCCGAAATCGGCAGGTTTGGCCGGAAGACAGCGTGACGATGTACCCGCTTCCGTTTCACGTCACGACTGGCGCAGTATCTGTCACACTTTCTCTGACAAGTGTGCGTTTGGATCAACGTAAACAGGAAGTGAATTAAGTGACGTAAAGCATGTGACGTCACGCAACCGGAAGTAGAGCCGAAAAAGGACATAGGAAGGGATCGGATGTCGGAACCCGCCGGGAATACGTGGATAACAAGTTCTCCACCAAATGAGTCCGATTTCTCGAATCATCAAGGATTTTTGGGGCGAAGCGAGCTAAGCCTAACCCAGACGATAAGTGGTCGAGGCTATGTCGAGGCCCCGACGGGGGAGCCGAGGGTGCAGCAGCGCCACCGGCGGCGAAGAAATTCAGCACGGCACGAAGCGCGCGGGAAATTTGGAGTGCAGCCATGGATGTGGTTGAAGGTGAAGAAGTGGACCCGCGGGAGTTCACGGTGCCGGGACAGTGGTTCCAGTGCAGACGGAAGAAGGTTGTCCCGCTTGAAAAGAGCAGGAAGGAAATCGAGGCCGAGCAGTTCAGGCTTAAGCAGGCCGGAAGAAAACTGGCAGCATTTTATGTAGAAAGACAAGAGGCAAGAATCCCGGAGGGAGCGGACAAGATTATTCTCCGACCCGAAGGAGGACTAGATAGACTCCTTAAACGTGGAGCCGCGTATTTAACAAGAATGATCAGGGCGTCGGCGGGCGTAAATATTGAAGAAACGGAAGAGGAAGACATCGTGATACCCAACACGAAACAACATTCCATTATCATCGCTACAACAAGTGGGGAAAGGAAAATGAAATACGCGAGCATAAACCGAATTAAGCTAGGGGAAGAAGAAGAGGTGGCAGTCTTCGCCTACGTGGGCACTCCGGACGGGTGCGGCAAGGGAATGGTGCACGGGGTGGATAGGATTTTCACCCAAGAGGACATCATGCAAATGCTAAGGCACAAGGCAAACCCGGAGGCTATCGGGGTAAGAAGACTCGGGAAAGATTCCACGACTATATTAATACTCTTCAAGGAGGAGAAAGTACCGAGGACCGTAATCCTTGGGGGAGCCCCGCATAGATGCTAGCTGTATAAGAAGAAATATGAAGTATGCAAGACATGCGGAAGACTAGGCCATAGAATCGACGTATGTCCAAACCCGACAAACATCAAGTGCCGTGGTTGCGGACAGGAAAATCCACCAGAGGACCACACCTGCAAGCTGAAGTGCCAACTCTGCGGGAAAGAGCACATGCTGGGGGACAGCAAATGCAAGCTGATCCATCGTACACCGTACGAAATCAAAAAGAGAATCTGGGAAAAGAAGATTAAGAAAGAAGCGGAATCGGGAGGAGCAACCAACCAAATCGCAAAAACCCAAGAACACCAGAGCCGCCCAAGAGCCAGACAAGAAGGGGAGAAGGAAGGGTACAAGCCCAGGACGAGCTCCTTCCCTAGACTAGGAGAGGAGCAGCGGACAGCCTCCAGGGGACGAAGCTCTTCCAGGCGGAGGAGCCAATCCAGGGGACTGTCAAGCTCGAGAGCCAGGACCCCCAGTCGAGACCGAGACGAACCAACAACCGAGAATGGTGAGAGCAAAGGCGTGAGCTTCGCAGGCAAGGTTACCCAGGGCCGAAATATTAAGAAGGACAAAAAAGACGAGGAAATAGAAAAATTAACAAGCATTATTAAGAGCATGAATGCAACGATCCTTAGTTTAAAGGAGGAAATACAAAATTTAGAAACAGAGCGCAATACAGTGGCGACTAAATCTCAAACAAAGCAGGCGGATCTGAAATAGGGGCGCCCAACAAAATCGAAGGCCAACATCTTACAGCTCAAGTCGACAACAAGGGAGCGGAGAATAATATGCTGGTCGAGGATACCTCTCCACCCCCATCTAAACGCAAAGTTAGGGAGGATAACAGCTCAGACCTAACAGTGGATGAAAAGCTAGAGAAAGTAAATGCGAAACTGGACAGAAGTCTTAAGATTTTCGCTAAGGAAAGAGACAGTAAACTTGAGGACTTAGCCAAGCAGATTCAACATATGCAGATACAGATGCAAAATCATTTCCACCTCATGACGGAGGCGCTCCAGCCATTAAAGGGGGAAACCGCCAACCTAAATGCGAGAGTGACTATACTTGAGGAGAACAAAACAAAGTTGAATAATGGACAGACCGCCCAATAACATCCAAATATGGCAGTGGAACTGTCGCGGGTATCGACGCAAGCGACCGGTATTGCAGAGCACGCTGTCGATCCGCGAATCAGCCCCCCCCCCCCCCCCCCCCCTTGCTATAGCGTTGCAGGAGACCGGCGGCCCGGCCAAATTGCAAGGGTATCGCGCCTTCCACAGTGGGAAAGGGGACAAATCGAGAGTTACAACACTGGTGCAGAGAAACATAGCAACAATCCAACACGAATTAGAGGACAACGTCATAGAAAACGTCTTTGTAGAAATTCTAACAGGAAAAAAGGAGGAATCAAACACTTTCCTACTCAATATCTACAGCCCACCGAGACAACGGAAGGTCCGCTTCAGGGCGATAATGAACAAGGCACTTAAGATAGCAGGTAACCAGCCGCTAATTATAGTGGGGGACTTTAACGCCCATCATCCGGAGTGGGGGTACACTAAGGAAGACGCAAAGGGGAGACAGTTGTGGGAGGACACGCATAACCTGGGAATAACATTGCTGACTGACCCATTACACCCCACGCGGGCGGGGAACAGCGTTACCGCCGATACCTCACAGGATCTGACCCTGATTAAAAACGTAGAAACAACGCAATGGCTAAATACGGAACTCAACCTGGGGAGCGACCACTCAATAGTGGAAACCATGGTTGAAATCAGGAGTAAAGTCAAAGGAAAAAAGTGCTTCCGGACGAAAATCACAGGCTGGGACCGATTTAGAGAGATTAGGGGGAACAGAGACCTAACAGAGATAGGAAATATAGAGGACTGGTGCGAAGCGGAAGACACCAGGAAAACAACTAAGACGCTAGAAGGGGAAAAAGCTCCGGAAATAGCGGATGCCCGACTCCTACACATGTGGGAGGCCAAACAGGGCATGGAACGTCGACTTAAAAGGCAAGGCAGAAACAACAAAAATCTCAGAAGAAGACTGGCGCGTCATAACAAAGAAATAGAAGATTACGCCTTTAAACTATGTGAACAAAATTGGACTAACAAATGTGGCGACATGGAAAGGAATATGAACCTCCCTCAGACGTGGAATATCCTAAGGCATTTAATAGACCCTGAAACGTCCAAAACACAAGCACGAGTCAAAATGGCTAAGGTTAGACACGCATGCGAAGAGCAGGACGATGACATATTCATGAAGAAACTCGTCAAGACATACATAGGGGACACCGAAATTAGAGAGCTACCCGACTACCAGGGAATTCCAAATGAGAAGTTAGATGCGCCCATCACGAGAGCTGAAGGGCAGAGATAGCGAAACTCAAAACCAAGTCAGCTCCAGGGCCAGATGGAGTCACGAATAAGATGCTCAGGAATTTAGATGACAACTCGATAGAGGCCCTTACCAGCTACATGCAGAAATGCTGGGAAAAAGGGGAGATCCCACCGCTGTGGAAAGAGGCTACCGTGATCCTGATCCCAAAACCCGGGAAGCAACCGAAACTGGAAAATCTCCGGCCTATATCGCTCACGTCATGTGTAGGAAAGTTAATGGAACACATAATTCAGACCAGAATTTCAAATTATATGGAGGAAAAAGAGAAATGGCCAGACGAGATGTATGGCTTCAGGCCCCATCTGAGCACACAGGACGTCATGCTGCGGCTGCAGCAAGACATAATTAATTCCAGAACCAAACATGCGAAAGTCATTATGGGACTGGACCTAAAAAGGGCCTTCGACAACGTCAAGCACGAAGCCATCTTGGAAGGGCTCCAGCAGGCAGGAACAGGGCTAAAAACTTATCGCTATGTCAGAAATTTCTTAACGGACCGCACGGCGGTTATAACTTTCCAGGAAATACAATCTGGGGTGATCAGGCTAGGTAACAGGGGGACACCTCAGTGATCGGTGCTGTCACCCACCCTTTTCAACATGGCCATGAGAGGGCTCCCGAAGGAATTGCGGAAAATTGGGAATTACAACTTAAATTACAGCCTGCACGCGGACGACATCAATCTCTGGATCAACAGAGGGAGCGACGCAGAGATCAATGAAACGCTGCAGGCGGCAGCAGATGTCATCTCTAAGTACGCGGCGGACAGAGGACTTAAATGTTCGCCTGAAAAATCAGAAATCTTCGTGTATAATGACAAGGCACTCAGGAACAAACCTCCCTCTGACCCACAGGTGTGCGTGGAAGGAAGGGAGATACCAAAAGTAGAGACAATACGAATATTGGGACTCCACTTACAAACACACGGAAGGAACACGATCACCATTGAAAAGTTAGAAAACCACGCGACCCAGACATTAAACCTCATCAGGAGGGTCTCACGTAACGGAGGCGGCCTCAAGGAAAAAAAGCCTCCTGAGATTGGTACAAGCCTTCATCATTAGCAGAGTGGGCTACGCCACGCCATATCTGAACCTAAAGGCAGATGAGAGGAGAAAGATAGACGCGCTCATCAGAAAATGCGTTAAAAAGGCCCTAGGCCTCCCAACATGTACATCGACGGAGCAGCTACTGGCCCTAGGATTGCACAATACGATTTCAGAAATCACGGAAGCGGTTAAAACTTCGCAACTTGAAAGACTCAGCACGACGCGAGTGGGAAGAGCTACGCTAAGTAACCTTGGAATAACCACAGACAGGGGGCAAAAGGAAAAGGTTGACATTGACAGGAAAATCAGGGCGCACCTAAGAATCCCTCCATTACCCAAAAACATGCACCCTGAGTTTAATAGGGAAAGGCGACAGAAAAGGGCGGAAGCGATAGAAACAATATATCGGAGCAAACCCCCAGATGAAGTTGCCTACGTAGATGCGGAAGGAAACAGACACAGTCGATACATGACCATAGCGGCGGTAGATGGGGGAGGCACCCTCATCACGGTGGCTACCATACTAGGGAAAGAAACCGAGATAGCGGAGGAAGCTGCGATAGCGATCGCTTGCGTTGGTACCAAAGCTAGATATATTATTAGCGACAGTAAAACTGCAATCCAAAATTTCAGTAGGGGGAGGGTAAACCCCCTCACCACCAAAATTTTAACACAAGGAGTGATTGATAGGACGATCAACATCATCTGGACCCCGGCGCACGAATCTGTAAGCGGTAACGAGGCGGCCCACAGTGCAGCTCTAGATCTCTACCTCCGAGCTGTACAGGATGGCTCGGCTCAGGCAGAACATAATAGAGAAGGGCGATTAATCTCGTATTAAGACATTACAGAACACTACAGGCAATGCCGGAGGCGTTTCCCCCCACCAAACACGGCGTTAAATAGAGGTCAGGCAATGGCGTGGAGACGCCTGCAGACTGGAGTATACCCAAACCCAGTACTAAATAAACATATCCGATCGGACTGCGAGGACGATAAATGTAAAAAGTGTGGGGCGAGAGGAACCCTCGACCATATAATTTGGGAGCGCGCTTACTCCCCAGGCAGGGCGCAAAACATTAGCAGTAGGGAAGCCTAGGAAACCTTATTGCGAAGCTCGGACCCTGAGCTCCAACTCACCGCCCTCCAACTGGCAGCAGAGGCCGCCGGCGAAACCAAACCGGCCAGCATCTAATGCGACCATCCCGTGCGTCTGGGCCGCTAAGTCCCCTCCCCCTTACAGGGGGGTGAGACAGAGCGGCCCAGGCGGTGTGGTCCTTCTCTGTTGGATAATAAAAGTTTTCAACAACAACAACAACAACAACAACAACAACAAGGAAGGGATTGACGCGCAATTTGAAAGTACCAAAGACAAAAATGAATAAACAAGAAGTGAAATAATGTGACGTAGAGAATGTGACGTCACGCAACCAGAAGTAGTTCCGAAAAAGGGCATAGGAAGGGATTGGAGCGCAATTCGAAAGTACCAAAGACTAAAATGGGTAAACAAGAAGTGAATTAAGCAACTAGAAGCAACCAGAAGCAGCATCGGTGCTTTCGCATTCCTCCAATACAAATTCTGCAATGCTCTTTCATTTTTTCAGGTGCCCACAGAGAGCGTGGCAGATACTGCGCCTTTCTGTTCCTGTAAACAAATTACTAAAGAAAGAATTAGTAGGGCGTGTAAAAATAAGCAACGGTTTAACTAAATTAATCACGAAATATCGTGCAGCAGCAGGTCGTTTTAACAGAGTTATCTGCTGTATCTCAATTATTTAACGTTAGTTTTGCAGTGTTAATCAGGCGGTCATGCTCCCAGACCACACATTGCATTTGTGCTGTAGCACTAAAAGTTCCGAGAGGACTGCAGAAGCTGCAGTGGAAAATACGAAAGCCTGAGCGTTGCTGCTGCACGCAACACATCACGCGCCCCTTTTGAGCACAACCATAGTTCCGTTGAATGCACCAAAGTTCACCGGCGTTCTACAATTGGTTTACAGGAAAGGAAAGGCGCAGTATCTGTAGTACATGTTGGGCAGCTAAAGTTCGCGATGTTTGGTAGCCAGGACCAGTGGAGCCCTGGAATGAGGGAACCACCCGTGCTAAGGAGTCTCCAACGGTGGCGAAGAAGCGGCTGCAGGAAGACTCTCCGAGACTAACCAAAAGACCTCAATAAAGTTTTTTCACTCACTCACTCACTCACTCACTCGCGATCCTCGGAAAGGTTAAGATGGGTTGGTGGTTGCTCCTGGCCCTACGGGGCTGGGACTGGTAGGTCACTGCCGCTTGCGGCGGGGGCTAGCCTGCCACCATATTTTTGTCTGTTGTAGGCCGTCGTTGCACCCGCTACCGTTTCCATGGTGGACGACGACTATTACGACGCGCGTCTTTTTGCCCCTTTTTTTTCTTTCTTTATTTTCTCTTCTGTCCGCACGAGGCAGCGGGGGTGGCTCAGCTACAGAGCAAAGCAGGCCCGTGCATTTTCTTTTCCTTCTTCCTTCAGTCGCAACACCAACATAAATAAATAAATAATAAATAAATCAAAGTCAAAGGTCAAATCGGCTTCAAACCACGATTATTCTTACACCGTGCTTATAGTGAACTATTCTAGTTCACTATAACCATGCTTCAGACATTGGGCTTTTGTGACAATGCGGGTTGTAGTGCTGCAGCACTGAAATGATAGTGATTATGGTCGCAATCGGAATTCCCGGGTTCGTCCCGACCGCCGGCGGCTGCGTGGAGGCGAAATGAAGAGGCGTCCATGTGCTGTGCGATGTGCACGTTAAAGATCCCCAGGTGATCGAAATTACTCCGAAGCACTCCACTACTGCCCTCTTTCCACTTGCACTCCCTCCTTCCCTCCTTTACGGTGTGGTCAGGTGTCCACAGAACAAGTGTAACCGATACTGCGCCTTTCCCTTCCAGTGAACCAATTATTAATAGAAAGCCTTTAATGGCTCATACTATCGTCTGTTCGGTCACACTATAGCTGTCAATCATCCCGACAGCCACGCCGGGCACGTGAGAAACGTATCAGTTCTTGTCTAGCATCATGCCACCGCGCTGCCATGGAGACTACCGCCGATAGTGAACGATGACAGTGGTTGTTAGTGATAGTGACAATGATGATGCTGAAAGAGATGACTGACTATTACGTCATCATCTGGTGACGTCATGACAATTAGTGACGTCATAACCGAATATGACGTCATCCAAACGTCATATCTGGCAGTCTAATAACCGGAACTGACATTATGGTGACGTCACCAGGCGATTCACGCATATGCTGTTTTAGCCCCTGGGGAGCTAGCACATTCCCACAGTGCTTGTATTTGTAGAGAAGCCTGGGGAGCCCTGCTGCGGAGCGAGGTCCCTGCTCCACAGCAGCAAGCCATCTGCCTGGCGGAAGAAGCCGCGAAGAGCCAAGACCTCTTTGCGTGCTTCTGATCGCGGAGGTCTCGGCTCCCGTCCCTTAGGCCTGCGTGCCGGGGGCGGGGATTGGGAGCCTCCTTATCTGGTGTAAAAATAAAGTTATCACATCACATTACACATATGCGGAGGTGACCACGCCGGTCGTCTGATCTCGGCATTCGACTTCCAGCTACAGTTTGGTGGGGACGCAGGGTCATGAGTTCCCGCGAAGCGGCGATAGCAGCCGTTGCTGGCCCACTCCTGTGGTGTGTGGTGCCCGGGGTTGCCGTAGGATGATGATGGTTGTTGGTTGATGTCTGTACCCTCACAGGAGGGCTGCACCCAGTGCATCCTTCCCTCCACCTAACAAGGCAAGGTTCAACAGCGGTGCAGATAAGGGTTGGATGTTCCGCCGAGCAGAGCGGACGTGCGACACATGGGCTCCCACCTCGAAGCAACAGGTATGTAGGACTATTTTGGATTGCCTGCTGCGCCTGGTGGTTTTTGGATACATCGCCTGATGCGGTGAGTTGCTAAACTGGCCTGTTTTTGAACATTCAGTGTTAGCGCAGGTACTTTTATTTCACGTAGGTGCAAAAGACGCGTCCGGCGAACGCCGGATCGCTTTTATGGTCCGTGCGAAGCGCCTCGAGCCCTTTACTTTTTTCGGCCGCGTACCGCAGGCACGACTACGTTAGAAATCACCAAATTACTGGCGAAACGCTTCTCGAAGACGGAGCTGGGCGGAGTACAGGACTATACCGGAGGGAAGTTTGAGATTTTTCTCAAGACGCGCGAGCAGCTGTCGAGAGGTTTTTGGAAGACTCCGTCTTGATGTGAAAGGCACAGCGGTGACATTTGAGTACCGAGGAACGCGCTCGAAGTTAGTGCGCATATTCGGGTACTCCTCGAAGCACCAGGAACGCGCTAAAGCCATATGGAAAGATCGTCAGCGTTGCTAGAGAGAGTGTCGCCGGCTTCCCATTTGTCACCACTGGGATCCGGCGCGTGAAGATGGAAATGAAAACGCCAGTACCGAATTTCTTGGAGGTGATCGACACGATCATCCATGATGCAAATATGAAGGAGTAAGGAGAGTGTGCTGCAAGTGCGGCTATGAAGGTCACATGGGAGCTAGCTGCGACATGCCACTGTGGCAGCGTTCTTGCGCGTACAGCCACGAGACTTGCAAGGCCGCGTGCCCCATATGAGAAGATCACTCGATCAAAGTGCGCAAGAGGAGGACGTTCGCGTCCGTGCTGGGAAATAAAGAAGACACAGAAGCGCCCGCGGAATACTGAATACAACCCGCTCCCACATGCTCGCCAGCGATCCCCACAGTTGAGAGCCAGAATGAGAATACGAAGGAGGATTCGTCCTCAAATGCCGCTACCGAAGAAGACTGCAAGGAGGCGCTCGCCGACCACCACGGCGTCATCTAAGGCAACCGAGCAGGAACGCAGAAGAATCCCACGAGATGCCCCCAGTGTCAGCCGCCAACAACCAGACGGGCATTGCCGAGCCTTCTACCGAAGCCCAAGAGAACTCGTCAGAAGGCGTTGACACTGAAGTTCAGCACGTGTTATGTGCGCTGTTGCCGGGAGGATAGGCAACGCGGGACCATTGAGAGACTGTTTAGCTAGTCAGTCAACAACCTCACTGACTGTTACATTACTGTGGCCTGGCACCCACACTTTATGTGTGAGGCTCAAATGTGAGGGAATTAAGCAATTAAAAAAAGGTGTTTAATATTTGCCAATCCATATTGTAAGAAAGCGACAAGAACAAGGAATAGACAAGGAATAGTTTGCGCAGAGCAAGCACCACCGCCAGCAACTCCGCCCGGAAAATTGGGGTAAAATCTGGAAGACGAACAGAAAAAGCCCACTCTAGAAGCGGACAGTATATTTCAACGCCTGCATTTTCATGAAATTGAGAGGCATCAGCTGCTATCATTATGTTAATGGGAAGAATTTCTAAATAATCTTCTAATAAACCATTTAAAATTCGAGGCGATAGCCGTTTTGCGTTATTTGGGAAAATGTCATCATAGACAATTTGAACCGAAGATCCACGTAATTTTGTTGGAAAGATGTTAGAAATGACTGCGTTCAAAGGCTGTAACAGATTTTGCACTAGTATTACCTACGGGGTATGAAACCGAGGCCATATGACTCCAAACAAAGGTTGCTCGCAACAAAAAATTGAAAGGGAGCGATGGAATTGAGACTCATATATTTTTAGATACGTCTGTAGACAGTCAAGAATTGTTGTCTATAGCTGGCAACGGTGGTATTTAGGCTTCAAGGTATAGTGCCTTGTCAGCCACAAATTTGGGGAGCCCAAGGTATAATCTAAGCGCATCCCGCTCTAAAAGAACAAGCGGATGAATTTTGTTAGCAGATGAACCAGAAAACAACACAGATCCAAATTCTATAATTGGGCGGACATACATAACATAAATCATTAAAAGAGCATCTCGCCGCATTCGAGACCTTGGATTGCTTAACCTGCGCAACATACCCACAGCACGAGCCCCTTTCGCTGCAAGGTATGTTCAGTGTGATCCCTCCATGTCAGATGATCATCGTAAATGACTCCAAGATACTTCAAAGACTTAACTTGAGGAATCATTTCCCGCTGAAATATTAGAAAAAGATTTACCGGATCCTTAATTTGGAGAACAAGTACAGCGCATTTCTTTACGTTTAATGTAAATCTTAAGTCACATAACCAATTCTGAAGGGTGCACAGGTACGATTGCAGGCGCCCATTGAGGGTATGAGCGTCAGGTGCAGCTGTAAAGAACGCGATGTCATCCGCATAGACATACGTGCGAACTTCTGAGTGGGAATGAGGTTTCCGAACGTCTGAAGCTAGCGCTCTTCCACTTTTCTGGATTTTATATCGCTGTGAGCTATTTGTGATCTCGACATCCTTCGGGATGGCGGGCGCACGACCCCTGCGCCCACCCGCCACCATCGAACAGGCTACAGCGTACTCGACGGGTCACCTTGACGTCGCGGACGTGGAGCTTCCAGACTCGGCAGATGACTCTACCGTGACAGAGATGGATTCCGACAACAGCTACACGCCTGTCCAGTCGCGCCGCCTGAAAAGAAAGCTGCGCCGAACATCAGTAATGAGTGAGACACCAAAGAAGAACGCTGAAAAGCAAGGGATCTTCTCCGTGGCCTTCGTACCAACAACGGCAACGGCGAATCTGAATGTGATAAACAGACAGCACCTGACGCAGTTTTTCGACCAGCTGGTTCCCGGTGAAGTTGACGAAGTCAGAATTAATCCCTGGAAGAATGTCCTGACCGTGGATGTCAAATCCCAGGCTACAGTGGACAAGCTGAAAGGAATTGGTGCGCTAGGCAACATGCCGGTCCGTTCCTTCCTTGCACATGGGAAAAAGACTACTGCAGGTGTAATCAGCGACGTTGACCCCGAGAGAAGTGAAAGCGATCTCTGCACGCTGATCAAATCTACGGCGCGCATTGTGGATGTTCATCGATTCGGCCGCTCAAAGTGCGTTAAATTAGTCTTTGAAACTGAATCCTTCCCATCCCACGTTAAAGTGGGCTATGTGAGGCACCCAGTTCGGATGTATGTTCCAAGACCTGTTCAGTGCCACAAATGCCACAAGATCGGACATGTGAGCGCCGTTTGTCGAAACGAGGTATCCTGCCGTCGATGCGGCGGTACGCATCCTCATGACGCATGCGAGACGGAGACTGTCAGGTGTTCTAACTGCTCGGGTGCCCATGAATCGACGGCTAAGGACTGTCCTAAAATTCGGGATGAAAAACGTATACTAAAAAAGATGGTGAGAGATAACTCGACTCATCAAGAAGCGGCCGCGTCTATTCGTCGTCGCAAGCACCGTTCCCGACGCCGACACAAGGAATCGGAAGGCAAGCCTAGCCTGGATAAGTCAACTTCAGAGTTAACGTCAGCTCAGGTGCCACAACAGATTGAGTCTAATCCCGCTAAGAGTACTCTTGCTGTAATGTCGCAGACAGTGTCACATGCCAAGGATCAGACAGAGGCTGTTGTATTACCTACCGCCTCTGATGCTGAGTGGCCAGCTCTACCATCAAAGGCCAACGCCAGGCCTAATCCCAGTTTGGTTGCCACACGTACTGAAAATTCCGACAAGCCCGACAGCCAGCAGGTAAAAGAAATGCTGAAACAGCTGGTTCGTTCAATGCGGGTGCTGCTCTCCAGCATCAACACGCAAACAGCAAAGTTTGCTGTTCAGTTTTTGGACGCATTTGAGCCGCTCTTGGCGGCATTGCAATAATTCACAATGGCGCAACAAACTAACCCCACCTCTGTGACGATGCACTTGCGCCGCAGTGTTGTGATGCAATGGAATGCCCGAGGCCTGCGTGGTCGGCTGAGTGACTTCCGACAGCGGGTACAGAAGTACCGCTTTCCTGTGATTGTGATCTGTGAGCCCAACATGCCGGCTGCTTTCCGCCTTTCTGGATATGTTATGCTATGGTCTAGAGAAGCAAACGAAACAAGCAAAGTGCTGGTATGTGTACGCCAAGACATTGCGCACGTCCGCCATGCTCTGCAGCCCCATAACACGAACCACTACATTTGTTTGACGTTAACCCTGAAAGGACGAGTATGTTCTGTAATTGGCGCTTATATTCCACCGAGGGATGGCTTGGACAAATCATATCTATTTTCAACAATCCAGTGTTGTGCAGCTCCTCGTATTATTGTGGGGGACTTTAATGCTCACCACCCTCAGTGGGGTAGTGCAATAATGAGCAATAGAGGAAGAGACCTGGCAGACTTTATGCATACGCAAGATCTCGTCAATATAAACGACGGCTCACCGACGTTTCTACGCGGAACAACCTACAGCAGCTGCTTGGATGTGGCGTTTGTTTCCAGAAACCTCCATCCCTCCGTTTCTTGGTGTAGTGATGTGGAAACACATGGGAGTGATCATATACCAACGTACATATGCATCAAGTGGTTTGCACCTGTCACTTCACCTCGTGTGCAATACACAGACTGGCCCGCCTTTAGGGCAGCGGTGGAGACTTCCAGCGTGGACCTCCAGTCACCATCTCAAATAGAGGGACTCATTACTTCCTCCCTCACTGAGAACACTCGCTATGTTAGTGTGCCGGTGTCAGTGTCCAGCATCGACGTGGAATTCGAGCGGCTTCGCGCGATCCGTCGGCGGGCTGAAAGGAAGTACAGAAGAACGAAATCCGCGCAAGATCTCGCACTTTCTCGCCGAGCTAAACGTCAAGTTTTGCGTCACCTGGAGAGGTTAGGACGACAACGTTGGAGACAGTTCTGCTCATCACTGGATCCCCGTAAGCCCCTGTCGCGTATCTGGCATGTTGCGAGAAGCTTGCGCACACCTCCGCGAGAAAGGCACCCTTTTCGTGCCCTGGCCCTTTACCAACGCCGCAATGAAGTTGACGTAGCTGAAGATTTTTGTAAAATGGTTGTGGGCACAAACCAGGCACAGTTACCAATTTCAGAGGTTTTTGCACCACCTTCGCCGAATGATCAATACGACGTGCCCTTTACAATAGCTGAATTAGACGCCGCTCTTGCTTCTTGTCGGCATTCATCTGCACCTGGTCCTGACGGGATTACTTATTCAACCTTATCGAACCTAGGCAAGGATGGTAGAACTGCACTACTTAATTATTTCAATGATATATGGGCTTCTAGTACTGTTCCTGAACACTGGAAAATTAGCCGCCTGGTTGCTCTTTTGAAGCCTGGAAAGCCTCCTCTCGAACTTACCTCATACCGGCCAGTTGCCCTAGCAAGCTGTGTTGGAAAAGTTATGGAGCGCATGGTGCTGGCAAGACTTGAGTGGTATCTAGAGAGTAATGATCTTTATCCTAATATGATGACTGGATTTCGCCGCGGACGCTCTTCCATTGACAGCGTCATCGACCTTGTGGCGACAGTAGAACACGAAAAGCGTCACCGTCGACTAGTAGCTGCTGCATTTTTAGATATAAAGGGAGCTTACGACAACGTCCTCCATGAAGCTATTCTTGATGGACTTGACGACGTGGGAGTTGGTGGCCGGCTGTACTTGTGGATTGTAAGCTATCTCAGCGGCCGTTCTGTTTACATGACTACGCCTGAAGGAGATACTACCCACTTTCAGGTCGGTCGTGGAGTTCCACAGGGAGGAGTTCTCAGCCCAACTTTATTTAACGTTGCGCTAATTGGCCTGGTGAGTGAACTGCCAACTAACACCCACATAAGTGCATATGCTGACGACATCTGCATCTGGGCCTCTGGTTCGACGCGCCCACAACTACGTGCGAGACTGCAACGAGCTGTGTCATTAACATCGATGTACTTACGGCGTCAAGGTTTATTTTTAGCGGCAGAAAAGTGTGCAGTGATCGCGTTTACGGGAAAATGTGTCAGCCGCTACCCGATTACCCTTCATGGAGTCGTAATACCATACGTCTCCAGGCACAGATTCTTGGGAGTAATTATTGACCACCGACTATCTTGGTCGAAACATATTGCTATGGTGAAGAAGAGGCTAATTAATTTTTGCCATGTACTTCGTTACATAGCTGGCATCAAATGGGGTCCAACTGAGCGCTCCTTAATACGCCTTTACGAGGCTCTGTTTGTTGGCTACATCCGGTACAGTCTCCCAGTACTCTCTAGTATGAGCATTTCCTGCTTGCGGACTTTAGAGAGCGTGCAAGCGCAGGCACTGAAAATATGCCTTGGACTGCCCAGATGCACCTCTAACAAAGGCACAATTGAAGAGGCACACGCTCGCCCAATGTCCATATACTTGTCACACGAACCACTTCGTGTATATTTACGAGCACTTACAAGACACCGTTTTCACCCACTCAGCAAGATTCTGGATGAGAGGCCGGACTGCAGTTTTACAACTGCACTCCGCTGCCATCAGTCGCAAGTACCGACAGGATATGCCCTCCCATATCATCCCACCCAACCACCATGGACGATGGATAAACATTTTGTGCACCTTCGTGTTCCCGGAATACTAAAGAAATCAATGGTACCAATTAGTGGACTCAAACAACTTACTCTGGCACACATCTGGTCAGAATATCCCAGTTATATTCACATATACACTGATGGATCTGTGTCAGCACAGGCATCCGCTGCAGCTGTGGTCATACCAGCTCGGAAAACGACTCTGCATTTCCTTTTGGGACATACCTCTACATCAACCGCTGCCGAACTTGTAGCCATTCGAGAATCTATTCGCTATATATGTGGGGAACCACCTCAAAAATGATGTATATTCACGGGCTCGAAGACTGCATTACAAATTTTGGAAAACTTCTTACGCCACACTGCCTATCAGTCCCTGGCACTAAACATTATGGATCTCATCACATCTGCCCAGCTGCAAGGCCACACGATAATGTTTCAATGGATTCCTTCCCACTGCGGCCTCCATGGGAATGAGCAGGCCGATGTTGAAGCGAAAAGCGCACTCATCAATGGCTTCCAAACAGTTGTGCCTTTTTCAAGAGCGGATACGACGTGTCTTCTAAAGAGTTATATGAATATTGCTACAGCAGCTTACTGGGCTCAACCAGACGCCCGACACATCCGTCTAAGAAGGCTTGATCGAACATTTAAATTTTATGTTCCGCGTGATATTCCGCGTCATCAGACATGCTTGATACATCGACTTCGTTTAAACGTGGCTTTCACGCGCAAGTACTTACATTTAATTGGACAGCTGGACTCACCGGAATGTTTAACTTGTGGCATCCCAGAGACTGTGGACCATGTATTATTGGTGTGCCCAGAGTATGCGAACGAAAGAAATGTGCTAGCTGCTTCCTTGAAGCGTTTAGACAAGAGGCCTCTGTCGGAGGAACTACTGCTGGGCGCTTGGCAGGACAAAGGGAAGGGCGTCCAGGCAGTGCGCGCTCTTTGCCGTTATTTGAGCGCCAGCGGACTTGATTCACGTTTGTAAAGCAAGCTGCTGTGTCTGTATATATATTTCATATGCCTTCTCCCACATCGTCACCCATCATGACCTTCTTTCTTCTCTCCTTCCCCTTCCCCAGTGCAGAGTAGCAGGCCAGATTTGAATTATTCTATTCGGGCCAACCTCTCTGCCTTTTCATTTCAATAAATCCATCTATCTATCTATCTGAGTGGGAATAGACCAACACCGATCTGTGACGTAAGCACGATGCGGTGGCGCTTCTATCACCAGCGTGGTCCGACTGGGGGTGAAAAATAGGCTTAGCGCCCATAGGAATACATGGAAGCGAAATATTCCAAAGCAGTTTTCTAATTTCACAGGTCATCTGTGATGTTGTTATTCGGTACAGAGCAACCATGAACATCCTGGAACAGATCACGAAAGTATGAAATCTCATTAACGAGGCGAAGTGTTTTTAAAACACCGCGAAACGTATGCGGGTGCGAGTTGGGTGGGCGACCCTTAGAAACACATGTAAACACAACTTACCGCAACATTTTACTCAGTTCAGCAGCGTTGAACCCTTCTCATTTTTTGGTGAACGTCTTGTATCACGCCCCGACATTATGTTGCATGGCATACAACATTCCCTTGCAAGTGCTGCAAGTCTGACGACTTGCGGGACCGTTCACAGCACGATAAACTGACCGCGCAATATTGCAGACAGCAATGCACCACCGGCGCTGTCGCTAGCAGACGCTCCGGAGCTGGAGGCGGCCGCGGTGGGTATCGCCAGCTGCTCTGTCGTCTGCTGCAATGCGCGAATCTCGTTCGGTTCATATTGTCATATGGCGTTTGACAACTGCTTTTTAAATGTCATTCTGTCTAGCACGTATCACTGGAGCGACAGTATTATCAAGCTTATTTACCTTATGCGGCAGCATATCAAACTGTAAGCAAAGCTGCGCGATTCGCTACACCCTGCAGCTTGCCTCTTGGTGGTGTCTGGATTCATAACACAGGTTATTCGGGGAGTTTTAAAGTAGACTGCCTCCGTAACGCACCATACTTTATCACACACTTCTTCAAAGCGCTGGTCAACGTTTAACGACCGGCCACCACTTCTGATACTCTGCGAAATGAGAAAAATGTTCCGGTAAGTTCTGTTTACATGTATTTCTACGGGTCGCCCTCCCAACTCGCACCCCCCTACGTTTCGCGGTGTTTTAAAAATACTTCGCCTCGGTAATTAGATTTCATACTTTCACTGTCTGTTCTAGGATGTTCATTGTTGCTCTGCACCGAATAACGACATAATAGCTCTCTCTGAAATGAGAAAACTGAAATGAAATCTTTCGCTTCCATGTATTCCTATGGGCCCTAAGCCTATTTTTCACCCCCTGTCGGCTGCGGCACCGCGAGCGCCCCCTTTGTAAACACGGTGTTGGTCTATAGAGCTCAATAAAATGTTAAAGAACACGGGCGAGAGAACTGCCCCCTTGAGGAACACCTCAACGTCTAGCGACATGCCAGACGCGGGAGGTAAGCATCACCCTTCCAGTCTCTTTTCGTATGTGAAAATGGCTTCTGCATGTTCCTGCCCCTTAAAGCGGGATCAGTAATCTGCGATCAGTAATCTGCGATTTGCTGATATCATTGCCTTGCTAAGCAACTCGGCGGATGAACTGCAAATAATGATTGATGACCTAGACAGGAAAGGTAGAAAGGTAGGCTTGAAAATCAATACGCAGAAGAGTAAGGTAATGTTCAACAGCCTCGGGAAGGAACAGCAGTTTACATTAGGTAGCGAAATACTGGAAGTAGTAGGCGAATATGTCTACTTAGGACAGGTAGTAACCGCAGATCCGGACCATGAAAAGGAAATAAGAAGAATAAGATTGGGATGGAGGGCATTTGGCAAGCACTCGCAGATTATGACTAGCAGCTTACCGGTATCGCTCAAGAGGAAAGTATACAACAGTTGCATCTTGCCTGTACTCACCTATGGGGCTGAAACGTGGAGGCTAACCAAGAGAGTTCTACTTAAGTTGAGGACAACCGAGAGGGCTATGGAACGAAAAATGGTAGGGGTAACATTAAGAGATAGGAAGCGTGCAGAGTGGGTCAGAGCAATAACTCAAGTTACCGACATTCTAGTGGAAATTAAGAAGAAGAAATGGACGTGGGCAGAACATGTAGTGCGAAGAGAGGATAACCGATGGTCGCTTAGGGTAACAAACTGGATTCCAAGGGAAGGAAAGCGTAGCAGGGGGCGGCAGAAAGTTAGGTGGGCGGATGAGATTAAGAAGTTCGCAGGGGTCAAGTGGATGCAGCTAGCACAGAACCGGGTTAAGTGGAGAAATATGGGAGAGGCCTTCGCCCTGCAGTGGGTATAGTCAGGCTGATGATGATGAAAGCGGGAGAAGAGAGAGTGAATGATTAGTTTTGGCGCATGCCATGATGGGGCGCTCGTGCAGCATTCTGTCCACCCTAATTCTGTTCCACCATGTCTCGGGGTTTGGGTCCCTCTATGTTTACCTCTCTCCGGACACAAACTGCATGCTGCAGGTGTGTCGTGGTTTCTGTGGGGTGACGTCATGAGTGCAAAAATAAGTCTAAATTGTAATGAATTGTTTTGCTTGTGGGAGTAATGCTCTGGCAGTACACAGCCTGTTTCAGGCTGTTAGTGCTAGTGTTAGGTTAATAGAGCCTCTCGCGGACTGCACAGCGAACTGTCACGGGCCGTTGTGAAAACGTATTTCCTAAGCTGCTTAATAATAATAATTGGTTGACAGGAAAGCAAAGACACAGTATCTGTCACACTTCTCGGTGGAAACCTAAACCACACCGTAAGGGGAAGCTTGAGAAGCCTCGAAGGAAGGTGGAGTAAAAGAAATGAGAAAGAGGTGCTGTTGTGTTCAGTAACAAAATTATGCGCATTACTGATTTTGCCTGAAGCGCATATACAGCTCGTTCGGTCGAAAAGGCATCGCCATTGCCGTCGCCGAAACTCTTAACTCGTGGGAAAATATATGCTCTGACTTATATTAAAATCGTGATAAAACCGATTCCTTATACAGCTTTCAGGGTGGTGTCATACCCTTTTCGCCTCACATTTAGCATCCATCTGCTAGTCATGTTGAAGGCTAGTTTGCGACAAAGATTCGAACCAACGACGTATGCACAGCTGCCAACATCTTAACTGACGTTCATGACGGCAGCATTTTTCTGTGATTCTGAGCGTTACAGAGGCGCTAATCTGTGCAAAGTCCAAGTATAAGAAAGGGTTCACCAAGCCCTTGCACAATCTTGATCTTTTGACAAGATTTATCCGCATTAAGGCGCACGAGCACAAAAAAGGAGGTCGCCATGCACACGCCTGTTAAAGAATGGGGCGGCTCTACCTCCTATTTTATGCCTTTCATTTTAAAGTTCGGCGTTCGCCGAGAAGTGCAGACAGATACAGCACCTTCCTTTCCCCCAAACCAAGCCAACTAAAGGCGTTAATTAACCCTCTGGACAACAGGCGGATCCCTTGGAACAGCCCAGGATATCTTGCAGTCTGCCATAGACATCACCACCACCTATCTAGAAAACACAGGCCTCCAATGCTCCCCAACTAAATCGGAACTATTGCAGCTTAAACCCATACCCGGAGATCCGCCCATTGAACTTCACATGTACGGAAACCCAGTGCCCATTGTGTCTCAGATGAAGATTATCGGCCTTCACATTAACAACGCACTTGATGCAACCACCACCCTTCAACTCTTGCAAAGACAGACCAAGCAGGTTGCTGGACTAATCAGGCGTGTGGCTGCGCGCAACCATGGGCTGTCGGAACGCGAAACCCTCAGTATGACCAATGCATTAATCATTAGCCGAATCACATACCTCCTCCCATATCATATACTCACTCAGCGCCAAACAGAGCAAGCGGACATCCTAATACGCATGGCCGTAACCTCCGCCCTACGTCTTCCACGGACGGTTAGCACAGAACGTCTCAATACCGTGAACGAATTAATAGAAGCTCAACGCACCAACCAATTAGTCCGCCTGAGTCGCACGGAAACAGGACAATGCCTGCTGCGACAACTCCGTCTCAATCCACCCATCGCCACCCCAGCAAGGGCTACACCTTTCATGATCTCTCCGGGCACGCAGGATCACATATACCAGAAGCCCCTACCACGCAAAATGGGCGCTTGCCTTTATCAGGGAAGGCGGAAAGTTAGAGCCAGCTATTACACCAAAAGATACCGCAACCGCTCTGATATCCTCTATGTCGACGCGGCAGGGAATTCTAAAGTAGGATTTTTCACTGCAGTCGCTGCCTACGAAGATGGCAGAGTGGGGGCCGCCGCCACTATCCGAACTAATTCCCCTGCAGAAGCGGAAGGAGCCGCCATCGCACTCGCGCTTGCCCATTCAGCCATTGACAAAGACATTACCGAAATTTGTACAGATTCTCAGGCGGCATACCGCCACTACCTAAACGGCGTGGCGACACCGGCCGCGCATCATATTCTTGCCACCGCCACCTCTCTCGACCGAACGATTAATCTAACGTGGATCCCAGGGCATGCCTCGATCCCCGGTAATGAGAGCGTTCATGCGCTGGCTCGAGAACTCTCTACCCGAGCCCCGGAAGATCAGGCACCCAACTCCGCGCAGGAGGCCGCATCGGTCCTTTCTACATACCACCAAATCACTACATTCTACAAACACAACCGCATGACACTGCCACCACCCCACAGCACCTTGTCACCCTTATCCAGTGCTACATGGCGACAATTGCAGACGGATTGTTTCATTTCCCCCTACCGTCTCTCATGCCTTCACCCTGGCTTGCCCCCTCACTGCGACACCTGTGGCGAACCCAAATCCTCACTTTTCCACTATCTGTGGGAATGTCCTTCCCCCAGGTAGTGCCCCCCATCCCCCATCCCACCTTTTCTTCCTGGGAGGCTGCTTTGCGGACAGCTCAACCCGCCAGTCAGAAATGGCTGGTAGATCGGGCTCTATGTGAAGCAAAAGCCCGTGCACTCCTAGTAGGGGACCATCCTGGAAGACTTCTTTTTTTATTAAATAAAGTTGTTTCCATCCATCCATCCATCCATCCATCCACATTACCAAACTATGCGTCTCTTAACGGCAAACATTCATCCTGGCTTTAAATTGTTAATTTTATAGCATTAACTAGAGGCAGGCTGATGGGCAGCTGAAAGCTGTGATACTCGAGTACAGATTTTATCAAAAGTTGTTTCTTTTTTTTTTTTTTTTGTACGCAAACTTGCCATAAGGCATATTATATAAACTCATGTAAATGGTTTTCCGTGAGGAACCGGAGCAGGCTCCCGCTCTTAGCGTTGTCGGTGAGCCATTTAGAAAAGTCATCTTCCCTTGTTGTAGTTAGACCCACTTCGCGCAGAATCTTTGTCCTTGATTCCCTTGTCCCTGCACAAGTCCATAGCAGGTGGCGAACATCCACTTCTGCAGCTGGTGTGGAACACTTTGGGCATGTGGTTGGTCCGATTTCAGCTTGCGATTCCCATCGGCATTTTACCGAAGGGGTAAGGGCCGCCCCAGCTCTTATCCTTCTAAGGGAAACCTCCTCCAATCTCGTTAAGTTACGAGGGAGTGGGAATGTACACGGGGGAATGAGGGCACGTGTACTTTTCCTTAAAGAGGATGCTAAAATGGAAACAGCGGAACGGGCATCGAAAGGGAGCCTGGTGGGGGGCGCATTAGTGTGTGGAACTTCGTGTGTGAGGTGGTCAACTTTTCTCTGCTCAGCGTTCTCAGCATTGTCTTGTGTCCAATGTATCTGGATGCTTATCTTTGTTTTTTTATTGAGTGCGTGGATTTCCTGGGTAACAAATAGCGTCTTCGTCACTTTCTTTAGTTGTTTTATGGCGGCTAAGGAGTCTGTATAGATGTGGGCTTCTGTTATCGAATCTATTTTATTTATGGCCTCCATAGCATCGCGGATTGCATAGAGTTCCATCACAAGCGGGTCCGGGTATTCTAAAAGATATTCTTTATGTACCTTTAGTTCGCTGTGTGTTGGACTAGTAGCTGCTGTTCTACCGCCATTTTCTATAATTGATGCGTCCGTATATGCAATTAAGGTACCTGGAAGTGCATCAACCAGAGGTCGAGATGCCAGCTTTTCTTTGCGACGAAGCCGAGTGGTCTTGTTTGTCGTGATAGTAGTGAATTCCCAAGGAGGGGGGTCAGCCATTGGTGGTGTTCGAACTGCCACTTCGTTGTACAAGGATGCTATGGGCGTAACGTACTTTCGCTTCATATCCCTTGTTGCCTCTCGTTGTTCAATTAATTCTGTCAACGTATTTATCTGTGCAAACTCTTGGAGAATAGGGATAGGGGTAAGTTTTGGTAAGGCCGTGATAGTGCGCATTGCGTTCCTATTTATTGTTTCCAATTTTGCCCATTGCCGCCTCGTGAGTCTTTGGAATTGGGCCTGGTATAGTATCCTCGGCTGTAACACTGATTGTACAAGACGTCTTGCCATGTCCGCTCGAGCTCCTCCTCCCCTAGACGAAATGCGTTTTATCAAGTTTAAGGAAGTCGCAGCTACTTTTTTCACCTTATGAAGCCATTGTGTTCCTTTGCCGGATTTGTGAATTTCTAGGCCAAGAACTCTCAACTCGTCCACCTCTTCCAGTGCCTGATTTCCAATCTTTAGGGAGACTCTTTGCGTTGCCAATTGTTTTCTTCCATTCTTGTTGGCAACATGAATGTAACTGGACTTTTGAGGTGATAATTCCAGGCCTGCACTTTGCACGTACTCATCTATGGTATTTAAAGCCTCTTGCAGATGCCGATTCTGTCTGTCAATTTGTTTATGAACAGACCAAATCGTGACATCATCTGCGTATATCATGAACCCCACTTCTGGTATTTTAGCTAATTTCCACGCCAATGGGATCAGTGCGATATTAAATAATAAAGGTGCTAACACTGACCCTTGTGGCACGCCTCTGTTCGAGGTGTAATTGTCAATTTGTTTTCCGTTTATCCGGATAGAAAACGTCCTGTCCTTAGGCAGATTATGTACTGCTTTTATGACCTGCAAGGGAATGCCCATACATTCCATACATACATGGAATGTATGTTTCTTTTTACTTGTTGTTTCTTAAATGCGCCCCGCTACACTGAAAATAAGGATTCGTGGACCCTCATTTACCGTACCGGAGAAAATATGTCAGTCGGACATTCTTAGTTTACAAATAGACACACACACACACGCACATACATGCATATTACATACATACATACATACATACTTACATACACAAACACATACATACATACATACATACATACATACATACATACATACATACATACATACATACATACATACATACATACATACATACATACATACATACATACATACATACATACATACATACATACATACATACATACATACATACATACATACATACATACATACATACATACATACATACATACATACATACATACATACATACATACATACATACATACATACATACATACATACATACATACATACATACATACATACATACATACATACATACATACATACCAGGCGCGTAGCCAGGGGGGGGGCTTATGGGGCTCCCCCCGAAATGTTTTCGTGCTGTCATGCACCGCCGACCAAAACAACCACCGGCGCTCGAAAGCATTCTGGGTTTTGTCTACAATATCTTTATCCGGTTCGTTCGAAAATACATTTCGGCACGAACATTACGAACTTGGGGGCTACATTTCGTAGCAACGCCCATGCAGACGGAGTCACGTAAAGCCAGGAACCATTTCCGAGCACTAAGTTTCAAGGGCGTTTAGATAGCGAGCGGGCTCGTCGCGTCAACTCGCGCCGGCCGCGGAGGGGGGCGGGGGGGGGGGGGCGACGAAACAAGACAGGTCTCCATTCCCGCTCAGTGTTTCAAAGGCGGTATTTCCCTCGCCTTCGACTCCCCGCTTCCTCAAAATTCCTGTGTCTCTCTTTTGGGGCTTTCTTTTTTCTCGTGCCTTCTGCGAATCCTCACCATGCTGTAGCAGCTCTTAGTGGTACTCCCTCGCCCTTCTCCCCGTACACTATGCTCACTCCGTGGTTGCGCTTTTTGTTTGTGGTTGTTTTGTTTTTTTTCGTTTTCACGCTGCTTCCTACGCGCCGAAGAGAAGGAGCTGAACATTGGCCCAGGAGCGTTTTAGTTTTTTTATAGCACCTCGTTTTTTTTTTCCTACACCGCTCTACGCCGCCCTACGCATCTTTCGGACGCCGGTGAGCGACCGCGACCAAAAGGCATCGAAGCGGCGCCGATAGCGGCGGAGTGACCGTTTGTCTCCTGATGAGGCGCCCAAGCCCCCTCCCCGCCACCCCCTTTTTCGGGATGGAGGCGGAGACGAGCTGCCCTTTCAGACCCCGCTGATTGGACTGTACAGATTAAACTTTGTTTCCCCAGCTAGGGAATTGGGGATAACCTACCATATTTAAACGGCAGATTGTCTCCACCGAAACTCCTTTTTCGTCAGATCATTTAAAAAGTTGTATAAAACGTTTCTTCTTCACTTCTACTCCCTGGCTGCTCCTGCTCCTTCTCCATCTTCTCGGCTTCCGAGCCAGGACCCGGGAACATCGGCCCGGCGAGAAACATGCCCCAGAACTCTTGAAACCACACCATTCGTCCATTAATTCATTTATATATAAGATAGGCAAATAATTTCGATAAGTACTTGTTTTGTTTATCATAAAAAAAGACTTGACAGCTTCACAATTCGAAATGTCGCTCATGACTGACTGACCATTTGCTGTCTTTGCGTTCGAATAACCGGTGTTTTGAAAACAACTAGGGCTGCGAACGTTGTGATAGAGTGCATAAATATTTTGTAAAGATTGTGCTTAGCGCCACTAATACATTTGTTCTACAAAGATTTATATACTTCACCATAATCTATCTGTTTAGCATTGTTTAAATTTGTTTTCTGGTGATTATCGCTTTTTCAAAACGTTGCGTTTGTTGCTGAATGTCGTCTGCATGTTTAGACCTTGCGGTCCGAAATTGCTACCCCTTACTTTCCTACCAACGCTGTGCTCCTTTCATGTAGAGGCCTTGTACCGCGTTCATTGTGACCTATAGCCTGGTTTTTAAAGATGTGCAAAACCAAATTATAGAAATTTGTGGGGAAATTATCAAAGAACGCCTAGTTGTAAAAATAAACGCTGCAGGCAGCTTCTCCGTACTTGCTGACGAAACGCCAGATATTGCTGGAATCGAACAGCTCACTGTTTGTGCAAGGTACCTAACAAGGATGCCAACGATATCATAATTAATCATATTTGATCCATCGACAAATTCTATATGGAGGAGGACGCGCTACAACGTGACCCCCCCCCCCTCCGAACAAAATTTCTGGCTACGCCACTGATACATACATACATACATACATACATACATACATACATACATACATACATACATACATACATACATACATACATACATACATACATACATACATACATACATACATACATACATACATACATACATACATACATACATACATACATACATACATACATACATACATACATACATACATACATACATACATACATACATACATACATACATACATACATACATACATACATACATACATACATACATACATACATACATACATACATACATACATACATACATACATACATACATACATACATACATACATACATACATACATACATACATACATACATACATACATACATACATACATACATACATACATACATACATACATACATACATACATACATACATACATACATACATACTGTAAGGTAACGCGAAGGTCGGACTTGGGGGATCAGGCTTTATTGCAGACCTGAAGCCTTGGTCGCACACTGCAGCCAAACACACTACGCGATGACGATGGGTATCTCCAAGAGGGAGCAGGATGAAGATGAAGCAGCGCGTTCAGCCGTGTGGAAGATGAAGCGCCACACAGTGCTCACACTATTTCGCCCGCGCAGTTGAAGCGGCCAGCCTGACCGCAATTAGTCCGCAGGATTGCGCCGATTAAAAGGTTTCATACGTGAAACGTGGACAACTTCAGTGCCACGGTAATGACAGTCCGGAGGAGGGTAAACAGGGGAGACGCGATAGTTGACCGGGGAAGTTTTTGCAAGAACTGTGTAAGGACCAATGTGTAACGGTGCTGTAACTTGTCACAAAGGCCAGGAGTGCGTAATGGGGTCCAAAGTAACACCTCGTCGCCGGGACGGAACGAAACTTGGCGATGGGTTGCATCATAGCGGCTCTTGCGGTCTTCCTGGCTAGCTTCCGTGTTGACGCGAGCAAGCCGGCGAGATTTGGCCACTCGGGAAAGGAACTGGTCAGGAAGAGAGGATGAGGAACCGGCATGTGTAGAAAGGAAAGAGGCGTCAAGAGGGGTAGCGGGAGAACGGCCGTAAACGAGGAAAAACGGGGTGTAACCTGTGGTTCGCTGTACAGCCGTATTGTAGGCGAACGTAACAAGGAAGTATTACGTCCCAGTTTCGGTGGTCCTGGTCGACGTACATAGACAACATGCCAGAAAGCGTGCGGTGGAACCGCTCAGTCAGCCCATTGGTCTGCGGGTGACAGCTGGAGGTCAATTTGTGATGTGTGGTTTAGGCCTCAATGGCTTCGGCTACAATATTCGACAGAAATGTCCGACCACGATCGCTGAGAAGCACTTGAGGGGCCCCATGGCGCAGTACGAGCGATTCCAAAAAGAAGGTCGTGACCTCATGTGCTGAGCCATTAGGCAGGGCAGCGGTCTCAGCGTAGCGTATTAGGTGGTCGACGGTGGTGACGACCCAGCGATTACCTCGTGCGGACAATGGAAGTGGCCCGTATAAATCTATGCCAACAACGGCAAAAGGAGTAGCAGGGCAAGGTAGCGGCTGTAGTAGGCCAGCAGGAGGAGAAGTGGGCCGTTTGCAGCGCTGACATGGCAGACAAGAGGCGACGTATTTTGCCACACTTGAGGCGAGGCCTGGCCAGAAGAAACGGGTTTTCACCCGGTAGTAAGTTTTATGAAAGCCTAAGTGACCGGATGTAGCCTCATCGTGGAAAGCCGCCAGGATACGGGTGCGAAGCGCTCTCGGAATAACGGGGACCCAACGGGTGCCTTCGGAGCAATAAATATAACGGGAGAGCACGCCGTTGTCAAGTTTAAACTTTTGGAGTTGCCTGCGCATCCTAGCGGTAGGAGGGTGAGACGCACCGGTGAGAAGGTTGGTTAGGGAAAGACAGTAGGGATCGGCTCGCTGGTGTGAAATAATGGCGTAGCGATCTGGAGCAGCGGCAGGAGTAGCACAGGTGATGTTTGGAGCTATGGACGAGATTGGGACGTCGAGGGTGCACGCAGGAAGGCGCGAAGAAGCACTAGGTGGTGATTCTGGGAGCGGGCAGCGGGAAAGAGCATCGGCATCTCGATGTTTGCGACCGGATTTGAATATGGCATCGAAGTGGTATTCCTGCAAACGCAGAATCCAACGGCCCAGGCGTCCAGTCAAATTTTTGAGGGTTGATAACCAGCACAGAGCGTGGTGATCGGTAACGATCGTGAAATGGCGGCCGTAGAGGTAGGGGCGGAATTTCTGAACTGCCCAAACGACGGCGAGGCACTCTTGCTCAGTGGTGGTGTAGTTGCGTTCCGCTGGTGTTAGAGTTCTACTGGCAAACGCAATTACCTTTTCCCGAGAAGCGGTATCACGTTGCAGAAGTACGGCGCCGATACCGAGGCTGCTGGCATCGGTGTGGAGAATGGTGGCAGCAGTGTCGTCGAAGTGAGCGAGAACAGGGTCCGAAGTGAGGGCATTCTTTAGCGTTTGTAAAGCTTTTTCGCATTCTTCGGACCAATTGAAAGTAGTACGGTCGGTCAGGAGGCGGTGGAGCGGTGCAGCAATGGTAGCGAAATTGCGAATGAAACGGCGAAAGTACGAAGACAGGCCAAGGAAACTGTGTAGTTACTTAGTCCGCTGAGGCCGTGCAAAGTTCAAAACTGCAGCAAGCTTGTCAGGGTCGGGTCGAATGTCATCGCGGCTGACGAGGTGGCCCAGGATCTTGATTTCTTTCTTGGCGAAATTACACTTTTTTGTGTTCAGCTGGAGACCGGCGGATGCCAGGCACGTTAATACTTGATCAAGGCGGCATAAATGATCAGAAAAAGTCGCAGAGAAAATAACTATGTCGTCCAGGTAGCTCAAGCATGTTTTCCACTTAAGTCCTCTAAGAACAGTGTCAATCATGCGCTCAAACGTAGCGGGGGCATTACAAAGTCCAAAAGGCATGACACTGAATTCGTAAAGCCCATCGGGAGTAGCGAATGCGGTTTTTTTCTTTGTCGGCTTCGTGCATCGGTATCTGCCAGTAACCGGAAAGCAAATCCAAAGTGGAGAAATATTCGGCGCCCTGAAGACAGTCGAGGGAGTCGTCAATTCGTGGCATAGGATAAACATCTTTGCGAGTGACTTTGTTAAGTGCGCGGTAATCAACGCAAAAACGCACGGACCCATCCTTTTTTTTTTTTTCTTTTGACCAAGACAACTGGAGATGACCAGGGGCTAGCTGAGGGCCGAATAATGTCTCGTCGGAGCATATAATTCACATTATCTTCTATGATTTTACGTTCTGATAAGGAAACACGGTAAGGGCGGCGGCTAACAATAGAAGTACCTTCTGTAATAATGCGGTGCTGTGCAGAAGACGTTCGGCCCAAGATCGGAGAAGTGACATCAAAGGAGGCTTGGTGTTTTCGAAGTAATTCCTGCAAAGCTTGGCGGTGAGTCGCAGGAAGGTCAGGATTGATGGTGCCAAAGAGAACACATAGAGAAGCATCGGAAGAAGCTGCTGGTGAGGAAGAGGGGGCGGTAAGGGTGGTGAGGGACACCGGGTGAATGTCCAGGGCACAAGGAAACAATGTCCCTTTAGTCAGCACAATGGGCTCTAGGGAAGTGTTCGAAGCAGCGACAAGCGGTGTGTCATGCTCAAACCGAACAAGACTTGGTGGTAGCGCGATTCCACGGGTCAGATGGCGATCAGAAGGCACGATTAGCACATCGCCGTTATCAATGTCAGTAGAAGTAAGCGCGACAAGTTGTTCGCATCCAGGGGGCAACACTGAGTTAGTAGCGGCAAGCAGGCGATGACGGGGCTCGGGAGGTTCAGAAGACGGATCGCTCTCGTTCATGTAAATGACCCTGTCGCGACACAAAATGCTGGCTGATGGGGCAGACAGAAAATCCCAGCCTTAAATAATTGGGTGAGCGCACGGTGACATCACGGCAAATTGTACATGATGGCGGACATCATCAACAAAACCTCGCACAGTACACTTCGTAAAAGGCCGAATTATTGCACCATTATCTCCACGGAGTTCAGGTCCATCATAAGGCGTTTCCACTTTTCGCAAGCGGGAGCACACGTCAGTGTGTATCACAGAGACAGCGGCGCCCGTGTCAACCAAAGCCTCAACAGATAAACCTTCAACCCACACTAAAATAATATTCCAGGGACGTTCCGGAGGATTTTCGGGATGGCCGAAGAGTGCAGTTTTCCCTCCTAAAACTGCAGTGGTCAGTTTTCCGATAGGCGGGGGGTCGTCAGAGAAGCTTGACGGAGAGGCGAGTTTGAGCGGCGAAAAGGCGAAGGAGAACGGCGTCTTGAAGGTCTGTAACCACTGACCAGCAGGCGGAGCGGGGCTTTCTGGCGGGGGTGATGAACGTCGGGGATAATCAGGGAATGAACGGTGGTTAGAGCCGGAAAAGCGAGAAGGGTAGTCTGCTTCAAATGAGTCGTAGCCGCGGCGTTCATTCTGGAGCCTGCGACGACAGAAGCGGGAAATATGGCCTCGGTACCCGCAGTAATAACAAACAGGGCGGGCTAGGCGCCAGTTGGGGTAGTATGTCGGCGCCGTGGCAGGCGGTGCCAATGCAGCGACATGAGCAGTGGTAGGCGCCGGTTGCGTAGGCACTCCAACTGCAGGCGGCAAGGATGTGACCTGGGAGTAAGTCGGCACCTGACAGATGGTAGGAGCGACCGATGTTGGGGGGGGGGGGAATAGGTCATTGAGGCCAGCTCTTTGACAATTCTACGCAGGCCGGCACTTGAAGGATGTGGCTCAGATGCAGGGCGGCACAAATTACCTTGAGCCGAGAGCTCTTCACGAATTCGCGAATAAGCGCACGGAGGTCAGCGTCGGCAGTGAAACCAAATGAAGTGAGATCAGGCTGCAGGCGTATTGACTGTAGTTCGTCAAGGCGTTGACAAGTCGATATGATGGCGTCGATTGTGGTAGGGTTCTGCACGGCCAGGGCGTTGTAGGCGACTGGCCCAATACCTTTAAGGACGTGCCGAACCCGCTCGGCCTCTGGCATGGTGACATTTATGCGCCGATAAAGTGCAAGTACATCTTCTATATAAGAGGTATAGGTCTTATTGGACCGCTGAAGTCGGGCTTCTAGCTTCTTCTTGGTGGACTCCGTGCGAACAGTAGTAGCACAGAAAATCTGCCGTAACTTTTGTTTAAAGGTAGCCCAGTACGGAATCGTCGATTCATGATTTAGGAACCACGTTTTGGCCACATCCGTCAAATAAAAGGACACATTAATTAGTTTAAGAGAATTGTCCCACCGGTTGAAAGCACTGACACGGTCGTAGCTGTCGAGCCAGTCATCTGCGTCGTCGCCGCGGAGACCGGCGAACATCTGCGGGTCGCGCTGACGGCTGCTGACAGTCCAAGTGGCAAGGGGAGCTGGAGTCGAGTTGGTGGAAGCCGAAGTAGCGGAGTGGCCCTCTTGAGTCATGACGATGGTGGTCGGGGTCAAACGGCGGCCAGAACGAAGCTCCAGGTGGATGCAGGTGACGAAGCAGCGGGGAAATCAAGGCGCACCTCCACCACGCGAAGGTCGGACTTGGGGGATCAGGCTTTATTGCAGACCTGAAGCCTTGGTCGCACACTGCAGCCAAACACACTCCGCGATGACGATGGGTATCTCCAAGAGGGAGCGGGATGAAGATGAAGCAGCGCGTTCAGCCGTGTGGAAGATGAAGCGCCACACAGTGCTCACAATACATACATACATACATACATACATACATACATACATACATACATACATACATACATACATACATACATACATACATACATACATACATACATACATACATACATACATACATACATACATACATACATACATACATACATACATACATACATACATACATACATACATACATACATACATACATACATACATACATACATACATACATACATACATACATACATACATACATACATACATACATACATACATACATACATACTGTAGTGAACTCTGCGAAGATATTATGAAGATGAGGATGAACTAGGCGAGGATATAACAAAGACGAGGAGAAGAACGACGAAGTGCCGCTGCGCTGCTCGAGCTCGCTTGTGGAGGCCTAGACTGGCTGTGCTCTTGTGCGGTTCTCTGTGCAACTTGCAGAGGGCTATTATCCCTGTTAAAAGACAGTAAACACCCCCTTTCACTTGGTGGAGGTCAGGATTTCCTGCCGTCCTGGAGCTTCGAAGCCGCACACTCCCGACAACAGTCATGACCGACGCCAGCACCCCTAGTCCAACCGGGCCCTCGTCCGCCGTCTTCTGCGCTGGAGCTTTGCGCCAGCGGGATCCTCCTATATTCAGCGGAACCGGCGACCATGACGTGGAAGACTGGCTGGCTTCATATGAGCGGGTTAGTACTCACAATCAAATGGACGACGCCCGAAAATTCAATAATGTAATATTCTACCTAACGGACGTGGCCAACCTATGGTTCCGCAACCACGAGGCCGACATCACTTCGTGGTCTGCTTTCAAGACCAGTTTTGCCGATATCTTCGGCCGACCTGCTGTGCGCAAGCTGCGTGCTGAGCAACGCCTGCGCGGCCGTGCAATGCTTCCTGGCGAAAATTTCACCAGTTATATTGAAGATGTTGT
This sequence comes from Amblyomma maculatum, assembly GCF_055883805.1. Classification (NCBI taxonomy): domain Eukaryota; kingdom Metazoa; phylum Arthropoda; class Arachnida; order Ixodida; family Ixodidae; genus Amblyomma; species Amblyomma maculatum. The sequence continues at coordinate 39,582,344 of NC_139352.1, forward strand.
AGACCTTTGCAAGCGCGTGGACGCTTCAGTGCCAGACCATGCCAAGATTGGTCACATTATGCAAGGGATTGATGATGACGCGTTCCAAATGCTTCTAGCCAAAAATCCAGCAACCGTCGTCGATGTTATCAATGCATGCCAAAACTTTGATGAATTACGCAAGCGCCGCAACATCACTCGGTCTTCGCTCTCACACCAGGAACCTCTTGCAGCTTTAACACCTGACACAGACCAGTCGTCCTTGCTGCCACAAATAAAACAGTTTGTTCGAGAAGAATCATCATCATCATCAGCCTGATTATACCCACTGCAGGGCGAAGGCCTCTCCCATATCTCTCCACTTAACCCGGTTCTGTGCTAGCTGCATCCACTTGACCCCTGCGAACTTCTTAATCTCATCCGCCCACCTAACTTTCTGCCGCCCCCTGCTACGCTTTCCTTCCCTTGGAATCCAGTTTGTTACCCTCAGCGACCATCGCTTATCCTCTCTTCGCACTACATGTCCTGCCCATGTCCATTTCTTCTTAATTTCCACTAGAATGTCGTAACCTGAGTTATTTCTCTGACCCACTCTGCACGCTTTCTATCTCTTAATGTTACCCCTACCATTTTTCGTTCCATAGCCCTCTGGGTTGTCTTCAACTTAAGTAGAACTCTCTTGGTTAGCCTCCACGTTTCAGCCCCATAGGTGAGTACAGGCAAGATGCAACTGTTGTATACTTTCCTCTTGAGCGATACCGGTAAGCTGCTAGTCATAATCTGCGAGTGCTTGCCAAATGCGCCCCATCCCAATCTTATTCTTCTTGTTATTTCCTTTTCATGATCCGGATCTGCGGTTACTACCTGTCCTAAGTAGATATATTCGCCTACTACTTCCAGTATTTCGCTACCTAATGTAAACTCCTGTTCCTTCCCGAGGCTGTTGAACATTACCTTAGTCTTCTGCATATTGATTTTCAAGCCTACCTTTCTACTTTTCCTGTCTAGGTCATCAATCATTATTTGCAGTTCATCTCCCGAGTTGCTTAGCAAGGCAATGTCATCAGCAAATCGCAGATTACTGAGGTATTCTCCATCTACCCTTATCCTTAACTGCTCCCATTCCAAGTCTCTGAATACTTCCTCTAAACAAGCTGTGAATAGTACTGTGAATAGTACGTCAACTATCACTCGTTCACCAACGTCCTGACGCTCCATCTCCTTTGGTGCCGAAGTTGCAACAAGTCATCAGCAAACAAGTCGCAGAAGCAATTCCCACGCTTCCTGAAGCTCCTTCTGTTTCTCCTTTGACATACGTCGGAGCACCAGTCCAGTATAGTCAACCTGCTGTTCCAGCCCCTTTGACCTACGCGGCTGTGGCTGCGCGGCCACCGCCTGAGCCGTCACTACCCATGCAGCCTGTCATGCGCCTCGCACCGCTTCCGCAAACGGCTCCGCTTCATCCTTCTACTCCGCGCTATTACAACCCTTGGCGTACTTCGGACAATCGCCCAATTTTACCCGCCGGGGTGGCGCAGTGGTTACGGCGCTCGACTACTGTTCCCAAGGACGCGGGATCGAATCCCGGCCTCGGCGGCCGCTTTTCGATGGAGGCGAAAAGCAAGGCGCCCGTGTGCTGTGCGATGTCAGTGCACGTTAAAGAACCCCAGGTGGTCGAAATTTCCGGAGTCCTCCACTACGGCGTCTCTCATAGCCTGAGTTGCTTTGGGACGTTAAACCCCACAAACCAAACCAAACCAGCTACTACTGTGGTTTCGCTGGACATGTGGCTCGTCGGTGTCGTCGTCGCATGGCCGCGCCTCCCGAGCCTGCGTCTTCTGATTACTCCCCGCCGCTGCTTCGTTCTGCCCACTCTCCGCCTGCGTATGACACAGAACAGCGTTCGTATACAACCCGTCGTTCTCCTTCTCCGCGGCGCCGGTCACTGTCACCAATGCGCCGGCGACCACCACCTGCTGACGAGGGAAACTAAGCTCCGCGGTTCCTGAGGCAAGAACTGCGTGCTCTGCGAAAAGCTCAAGGCCTCAGATTTTGCCCACGAACGTTATAGTGATCTCTATCGATGGTCTGTCCGTATATGCGCTGGTCGATACGGGTGCTGCAGTGTCAGTGATTCATGAGCGACTCTGCCGACGATTACACAAAGTTACGACGTCATTTGATGGTTTGTCACTCCGCACTGCCAGTGAAGAGAGGATTGCACCTTTAGCAACATGTGCAGCACGTGTCGTCATTGAAGGTGTTTTGTACAGTATTGAGTTCGTAGTTTTGTCGTCTTGCTCCCACGAAATGATCCTCGTATGAGACTTCTTGTCTAAAAATAACGCCGTGATCGATTGCGCCCGAGCTGAAGTGGAATTTTCTGCACTGTGCGACGCACTGCCCGACGACAACAGTTCAGTGTGTCCTCAAAAGCTTACCATCGCTGAAGATGTAGACGTAGCACCAGAAGCTTGTGCCCTTGTGCCTTTATCGTGTCCTGCCGTGTCAGCCGTTAGTGTTTTATTTACGCCGTCTAAATCCTTCATCCATCGATCGCAAGCACCTGCCGCTGCCGTCTGCTGTTCTCGATGTTTACGGTGGCTTCACGATGCTACTCGTCTACAATCCGTCTCCGCGCCCGATTACTCTGCTACGTGGGGAATCTCCAGGTTCTGTTCAACCAGCCAACCTTCTCTCCAACCTAGATGCCTCCGAGACCTACCGTAGTAACTACATCGATGATCTGCAGTCCGATTCGACGCCTGATTCGTTGCCAGATGACTTCTTCCGAAACGCCATAGATGACGCTCTTCCTTCCACCTGCCGGACGCAGCTTGTGGCCCTTTTACAGGGGAGGATGTTTTTGCAGGTCGACGATGCGCAATCACGTGACACACAGGTGACGTAGCCTACACGTCACGTACGCGTATCTCGCGGAGTCTTTCTCTTTTTTTTTTTTTTTTTGCTTGTAAGAGGAAGCGCTCGCGGCAGTTAGTGTTGTCCACGCCATGGCTCCTCCTCCAACACAGTTTTCTTCCCTCCCCCATGGCTCCAAGCAGTAAACAGAATTTTCCTCCCCCGGGGGAATGAGTGAGTCCAGATTTTGTGCGTTCGCAGTCTTTTGCTTTCGTTCTCTTTCTTCCGGTGGTCTGGCGGGGTTAGAGCGGACTTCGAGTCGCGAGTCTGCTTCTTCGCAGCGCGCTGCAGAGATTGTGAGTTTGCTTCCTCACTACAATGAAAACGTGCAAGAGTACTGACCTTATGCGGGGCCTCAAATATATTGAGTACCTGCGCATGAAATATTGGCACGCACGGGGGCCCACACACATGCAGTTTTTTAGTGGCAAAAAGCAAATAACTTTACAGCATCTTGCGGCGCGTAAACGTTGATGTTTGGAATTAAGCTGTGAAGTTATACAAGATGTTACTTAGCTTGCAGATACGTCACTACATATATATATAGTTGTTTTATGTACATAATTGAGGCGTAACTTTTAAGGTGCAAAAGCGGCTGATTGAGCCAAGCAAACGACAGCAAATCTTCAGCACCGCCCCCGCTGCCTCTCAAGTCAAACCAGCCCATACCTCACAGCTAGCGAAAAAGAAGAAAGGAAGCAAGCGTGCATACTGCTTTACCGAGGGCAGCTCCAAACCGTCAGTCGTTTGAAACCACGCTGTCTACGTTGGCTAGCCTGCCCACCCCTTTATTGAGGGGCTTTACCCGCCCCTCCTTTCAACCTATCCCTACTAACAGGAAAAAAAATACAGAAGATAGCCTGCGGACGGCTAGATGCTCTCCCTCCGCCAGCTCGAAGCCGCGCTCCCACGGCCAAGCGCTTTTCTCACTGCCCCAGTAGAAAAAAAAAAAAAAAAAGAAAAAAAAAACGTCGACAGGACACGCAGAAGTGACGTATAGCTTACGTCACTTTTGTGTCACGTGATTGCGCGTTCACGACCGGCAAAAATACCCTCCCCTTTTACAGACGTTTCGCTCCGCTTTCGACGCCGCCCACACACCTCTTGGCCGCACTTCACAGTCGCGCATCACATTCAGACCGGCTCTAACTCGCCTTTTCGACAGCTACCTTATCGTGTGTCAGCGGCAGAGCGTCGCGTCATCAGTGAGCAAGTTGAGGAAATGCTACAACGTGGTGTAATCCGCCCGTCTCAAAGCCCCTGGTCTTCACCAGTGGTGCTAGTAAAGAAGAAAGATGGCTCAGTTCGCTTTTGTGTTGATTACCGGCGCCTGAACAAAATTACCCTCAAGGACAATTGCCCCCTGCCGCGTATAGACGACGCTCTTGATTGCCTCCAAGGTGCCGAGTACTTTTCGTACTCGGCGCCTTTCGTACTCGGCTCAACGGAAAAATGGCTTTCAAGAATACGTCGTCGCGTCCTCTCCAAAGCTGAATGCAACTACTCAGTTACGGAAAAGGAGTGTTTGGCCATTGTGTGGGGACTAACGAAATTCCGACCCTACCTGTACGGTCGCCAGTTTGACGTCGTCACGGACCACCACGCGTTATGTTGGCTGTCCTCTCTTAAAGACCCGTCCGGCCGCCTCGCACGATGGGCTCTCCGCCTTCAGGAATTTGACATCCGCGTTATATATCGCTCTGGCCGTAAACACATGGACGCCGACGCTCTGTCTCGTTCTCCCCTATCCATCGAACCTGTTTGCTCCTCGGCGGCTGATCCCGTCCTCTCGTCTCTAACAATCGCTGATATGCCTGCGGAGCAGCGAAAAGACTCGTGGCTCGCATCTCTTATCGACATCGTGTCCACTTCTCCAAACGCTGCGCCTTCTCGGACTTTACGCCGTCAAGCATCACACTTTGCCCTACGAGACGGTCTTCTCTACCGCCGCAATTATATGCCTGATGGTCGACGGTGGCTTCTCGTCATTCCCCGCCATTTACGACAAGAAATTTGCGCCTCTTTCCATGCCGACCCTCAGTGTGCCCATCCTGGTGTAGTCAAGACGTTTCAGAGAATTTCTCAACGCTACTATTGGCGCGGCATGTACGGCTATATTCGCAAATACGTCCGCTCCTGCATCGCCTGTCAGCGCCGCAAGTCACCCACACCTCGTGCTTCTGGCCCCTTACAACCACTTCCATGCCCGGCCCGCCCTTTTGACCACGTTGGCGTTGACCTTTACGGGCCACTTCCCTGCACGGTCTCTGGGAACCGGTGGATTATAGTCGGCATCGACCACCTCACCTGGTATGCCGAGACCGCCGCCTTACCCGCCGCTACTGCTTGTGAAGTTGCCCTGTTCTTGCTACATCATTTTGTTCTTCGCCACGGCGCGCCGCGAGAGCTGCTGAGTGACCGAGGACGCGTCTTCCTTTCCAACGTCGTTGAAGCTCTACTGGCCGAAAGTCGCATCATACATCGGACCACAACAGCCTACCACCCTCAAACTAACGGGCTGACTGAGCGCTTCAATCGTACTCTTGGAGATATGCTCACAATGTATACGTTGCCGCTGATCAGACCAACTGGGACGCTGTTCTTCCTTTCGTGACGTACGCATACAATACCGCCACGCAGTCAACCACTGGATTTAGCCCTTTCTTCCTGCTTTATGGGCATGAGGCATCGTCCACAATGGACACTATTTTACCATATCGTCCTGACTCCTCCGAGTGGACTCTCCTTTCAGACGTTGCCAAACATGCGGAAGAATGCCGCCAGTTAGCCCGCAGTTTAACATCGGAATCGCAAGGCCGCCAAAAGTATCGTCACGACAAAGATCAGACGCCACACGTTTTCCCTACAGGATCCCTTGTTTGGCTCTGGGTTCCTGGCACCCCACCGGGATTGTCATCAAAATTTCGAACCAAGTACCACGGCCCCTACCGCATTGTCCGCCAAACCTCCCCTGTGAATTACATCGTGGAGCCACTCACTCCCTCTTCGGACATGCGTCATCGCGGCCGCGAAACTGTGCACGTGAGCCGCCTCAAAACGTACTACGATCCGCTCCTCTTGCCCTCACCATAAGTCGCCAGGATGGCTCCTCTTCGCTCCGGGGGAAATTGTAGTGAACTCTGCGAAGATATTATGAAGACGAGGATGAACTAGGCGAGGATATCACAAAGACGAGGATAAGGACGACGAAGTGCCGCTGCGCTGCTCGAGCTCGCTTGTGGAGGCCTAAACTGGCTGTGCTCTTGTGTGGTTCTCTGTGCAACTTGGAGGGGGCTATTATCCCTGTTTAAAAGACAGTAAACACCCCCTTTTCAACACACACACACACACACACACACACACACACACACACACACACACACACACACACACACACACACACACACACACACACACACACACACACACACACACACACACACACACACACACACACACACACACACACACACAAACCTCGTCCGGTCCTTTCCTTGTCCAAAATGTTAAAAGACAGTAAAAGACAGTAAACACCCCCTTTTCAATACACACACACACACACACCTCGTCCGGTCCTTTCCTTGTCCAAAATGATGACATTCGAACGTCGACACGTTTTTTTTTTTTTTCATCTCGTTTCTCCTGCTGCAATGAACTTCCAAATGGAGCGCGTTGAACAATTACCGGCGTTCCGCAGAATGTTTCTCCCAGCTAAACCGTGGAATCCTCGTAGCTCAAATTTCGCATTTTGTCTTTAGTATGGTTCTTGCCTGATTTCATCAGAAGTCGGATGGCAGCGATCACATCGCCGCCGCCGCATATAATGGCAAGTACCCCAAACAAATTTGGTATTGAAAATACTAACGACAAAATTCAATTTCTGTGCGAAATTTGAGCTGCGAGGATTCCGCAGTTTAGCTGGGAGGAGCATTCTACAGCGCGCCGGTAATTGTGCAACGCCCTGTCTATTCCCGGGTCTCTCCTTTTTAGAGAGTTTTCATGTTGCTGCACCTGTCCTACATATGCACTTTTTCGCATGCCATTGGAATGCGGTAAATAACCCGTCTTGCCTCGACAAAGGGTTTCATTTGCTTGATTTTACTGTTGCCACATGCTCCCTTCTTCATTTTTTTTTTTTCAATTTTCAAGGATAGGCTAATCAGTTTGGAAGGTGAAGAAAACAGAATGCTTACACCGTGTCACCATGCTCTTTATTAATATTGCAGGAGACGTAATTTTGGTATGACGTCATTCATAATTTTTTTCATTCGCTCCGATTTCAGCAGGTTCTAGCCTCTTTTATATCCGTCCTTTGCGTCTTTTGCTTCAGCTGGTACCCCCCTTTTGTTACAATTTTAAGGTGCACAAACTGCCCCAAGAGCTAGCTCTATTGTTTCTAGTTTACCAGGGCTCTTTCTTTTCTCAGTGCTTCGGCGTGTTTCGCACTTGCTGCACCACGCTGTCGGGTGGTTGCAATCGCCGCTTCTCGATCGGGTGCTTTTGTGATGAAACACGACGCATGCATGTTTTCCGCCCACGCCGCACACCATGCACTTCGCATTTTTCAATGCAGCACACTTTTGCAACAGCATTGTGCGACACGATGTCTTCGAGCATACGTTGAGTGGAAAACTTACAAAAGACCACCTAGCTGGGCATACCTGCGGAGCCACGATACTTGCACGCGGTCACTTATCCTTTCTAGTTCCGAGAATTCAGGAAACTGGGCATTGATTCCTTCACTCGCCGTATGAAAGTGACGCACGCTTTTTTGTCCTGATAAGCTTGCCCCTCCAATGAACATCGGAATTCGGACACTGAATCTCAAGCACCAGTGACGGAGGCAGGGTAAGGAACAATCAGAGGAACCTGCTGCTTCCCGCGACTCTTTTCTTCACAGCGTGAAGTCATTTTTAGCCGGATTTTCGGAAACCAGTTTGGATGTAGCTTCCACAGTGCCTGGTACACAAGACTGTCCAGTGAACAATATGGCAGGGTCCCAGGGAGCCCAAAATGCATGCCTTTTTTCGACGCTGAGCACGGGGTGGCTCTGGACACATATCCTCTCAAGGCTCCATCACTCCTTGGGTTCACGTCATTCCAGCAGAAACGATGTCCTGTTCGGACGCGAAAACATCGAGCGGTCTCAAATTTGTATGGGCTGCACTGCCCTTGAGTTGTAAATATTTGTATCATACTCAACATGCAAATAGATATGTGCGAGCAAAGTCCTTCGTTGCCCCTGTAGAGACGTAACCTTAAATTAACTGATCCGACAGAATTTTGTTAAAGGCACAGCTCATGACGACTCTGCAATCAGCGACGACGTGGAGCTTGGATAAAGCAAGAGGTACGCATCTTCTAGTGCTGCAAAAGTCTTGGGCTGCCCAAAAGCAGCTGCGGAAGACAGGGCACGTTAACAGATTCGCTGGGTCAGCGGTGAGAACAAGTATGGACTTAAAAGGTTACTGCTGCGGTGATGGCGTGTCACAAAGACCAGCTGCGGACTCCATGACGCATGCCAATGATGGGCGACAGCAGCAGGTGCGGTGGCAGCGGTCAACGTAAACCGGCGCATGGTGCTTGTAAGTTTAATTTTCCGAGCTTTTCTTGCTGCCCTTATCGTGGATTTAAGCCGGTACTCATTTAATCAGCATGCGTCGCTATAGTGAGCACAGTGTTGAGTCCGAGATAATATTCGAGTTGTCCCAATCTCTGTGATCAGCAGGCGTGACTGCATTTGAGTGACCACCAATACGTATATCATGTGTTTCAATGAAGGTGAACCACAAGTTTTAAAAATGGTTTTTGTGATATTGAGATGGTTTCAAATTGCAATTGTGGTATTGGTTTACATCAGGATACAGGTGAATCACGCTAATATGGTGGTTAACTAAACTCGTAACAATTTACTTCGTATTGCACTACCGTAATCAATATTCGTGGTTAAAGTTTGCAAGTGCGAGACGAGATGCCTGGCTAGTCGGTATTGCATTCTTAAAGAACAGAATGGATGGACACTGGCGCTGTAATTTTGCAGCACTGCGAAAGGTAGAGGCACCCCGATTCAATCAGGATCACGCGTTCTGCAATAGGCAATTGTGCTCCTACGCGGCTCTCGTCCCCGAATTGACGGGGGTGATAGGAGCACCTTTGCAACAAGGGCCTCCTAGGCGCCACCATATTGCTCGCTGGGCTGTTGTGTGCGCCTGACGTCAACACGGTGGAGGCGGCAGCGGAACCAGTTTACAACAGTCCAGAGAGGAGGCGTTTCGACAACCTCCTCGCCCGATGCAAAGGTCGAGGCACTTCGGAGCACTATTGCAAGGGCTCCTCTGCCTTTGCAGTGCTGCAGATAACTTGTGAGACGAAGTATAACTGAAGTTTCATTACGGAGCAAAACATATATATAAACATGCATAAAGGGGTGGAGTCATCACGATTACAAAACTGTTTCCTGTGATCGCACAGCATGTGGCCTTGGCTTCGTATACATTTATGCATATTATTTATATATGTCGTGCTCCGAAATAAAATTTCAGTTGATAGTGAGCGCCTGTGTCCGTCCATTCTTATTTGTATTTCCTTGTTGTTCCTGGCGCTTATATTTAGGCATATCTAGTTTTGGGACATATCTTTCAAGAGTTATCTGGCATTGAGAGCTTGCGTTGTTTATTACTGTGTCATATCCTTTTTCCTACAGTAAACCCGCTTAACAAAATCATGCTCACAGCTTTGCACTTTAGGCCAGTTCGCCCAGCTTAATTTGTCTCATAATGGACCTTTTTGCAGTAGCTTCCTGCGATTGCACAAAGCCCCTCATCCACCATTTTTGATAACCATACTTGCTAGAATGGAGGAGATTTCTGGGTGATTTTCCACAAATGTCCCATCAGTTATTGACGCCGTGGCCTGCTGGGCAATAATGGACCTTTTCTCAGTGGCACACCCATCTTGTGACCGCCAGGTGAAGTATCCTTGACGGGACGGCTTACCACGTGGTTCCCTTGCATATTTCCAGCAGAAATTTGTCCACAATAGTTGAGTGGGCTTATTTTCCGAGCAGTAGTTGAATGCAGGGCTGGTCTCGCCTAGGCTGTGCATGAGACGCGTGGGTCATCTGTGGACACACTTCCCCAGCCCCTGTAATCCATGACAATAGTACGCTGGCGGACCTGGCCGTGTCTTCTCGTTTAAGACGAGCTAGGGGAGGCCGGGACAATACAATGCATGCATATCGAACACATAGAGGATGCTAGCACTGCACGCAATGATTGTGCAGCCGTTCGCGGCGTCAATGAAGCTAAGGATGTCGTTTCGTTGAAAAGCACGTGCGTCGAACTCCTTCCCCGAAATGGCGGCCGAGGTGGCTTCGCGCATGCGCAGTAGCGATACTTCAAAAAGGTCCATTTCGTGCAGTGCTAGCAGACCCTCGAAAATGCACGCACGTATCATGGCCTACCCTGAAGATGGAGTCAGGTACTGAAGGATCCTTTTATCATAGATGAACTAGGTCAAGTGCAGGGGGAAGGTGGGATCCGCTAAAAACGTCTCTGGAAAAAGTGTCCCCGAACGGGGCTGAAATCTTGCGCTATATACATAGATTGCGTTTCCCCGTGGCGAGCTGCAATGATGAATGATGCATGTTAACTTTATTACAGCGGTTTCACCTGTCGGCTAGGAATTGACCACAAACATCGAACTGATGCTGGCATTCATGACACAAAAAAAACTATGGCAGCGGTAATACATGACAGCGCCTCGTCTTCGCTTTGTTCGCAGAGGAAAGGCGAGCTGACCACCGGCTTTACCTTAGAAGCTGGGAGCGATGCTTTAATATGTCCATGATGCACGACCGGTTAAGCCTCGTCCTTCTTATGCCATCATCACCCTTATCACAATTCTACATCAGCATCAGAAGACCCCCGCCGGGGTGGCGCAGTGGTTACGGCACACGACTACTGTTCCCAAGGATACGGGATCGAATCCTGGCCTCAGCAGCCGCTTTTCGATGGAGGCGAAAAGCAAGGCGTCCGTGTGCTGTGCGATGTCAGTGCACGTTAAAGAACCCCAGGTGGTCGAAATTTCCGAAGTCCTCCACTACGGCGTCTCTCATAGCCCGAGTCGCTATTGGACGTTAAACCCCACAAACCAACCAACCAAGCATCAGAAGAACAGTTCAACCTCTTCACTAGAAGGTCTGGAAAGTAATTCTATAGTGACGTCTTCTGCTTTGGGCGGTTCCCCGAGACTACCATACGCCGATGCGCTTGTACCTTTCTAAGTGGGCAGTATTACCAAACGTATTAGACCTGCCATATATATTATTGCTTAACGAGCTGCGGAGCTCGGAACCTCGCAACGTATAAAGAGCCAGATGGCTCTTTCACTATGCTTTTACGCAGTTCTTGTAAATATTTCGGGCCCTCAGAGGACGCAGGTTCCGAATGATGATTACATTTAACTTAAAGCCAAGAAAGAATGGCACAGAATGTTTTTTTTTTTTTTTCATGTGTGTTCCGGACGAAATTTTTTTAGGGCCGGTTTTAGCCTTGGGGACATTACTTCCTAGTTGCCGCTTCTTCAGGGACCGTTTTTTCCGGGGACGTTTTTACCTACATCCGGGGGAAGGTATATCAGGGTGTGTCCACAGATGACTCAAGCGTCACTACACATGCTAGCTGAAAGTAGCCCTTCACTTCACTATACTGCTTGGAAAAAACTAGAGCACTGCAGAATCTGCATTGGAGTAATGCAAAAGCACGGATGCTGCTGTTGGTTGCTTCTGGTTGCTTCCAGTTAAAAATAGTTAAATTGGTTCACAGGAAGGGAAAGGCGCAGTAACTGTCACACTTGCTCTGTGGACACCCGAACCGCGCCGTAAGGGAAGGGAGGAAGGTGGGAATGAAAGTGGAAAGAGAGAAAGAGGAGCCGTAGTGGAGGGCTACGGAGTAATTTCGACCCCCTGGGGATCTTTAACGTGCGCTGACATCGCACAGCACACGGACGCCACTTCGTTTCGCCTCCATCGAAACGCAGCCGCCGAGGCCGGGATTCGATCCCGGGAACTCCGGCACAGTAGTCGGGCGTCTTACCATAATTCACTTCTTGTTTGCCCATTTTAGTCTTCGGTACTTTCAAATTGTGCTCCAAGTCCTTCCTATGCCCTTTTTCGGCCCTACGTCCGGTTGCGTGACGTCACATCATCTACCTCACATTAATTCACCGGCCCGATCCTCTGAATCGAGCGGACGTGCCTTTCATGGGCTCCGCCAATTTCGGTTACTTTGGGCAATTCATCGGCTCGGCGTTTTTTATTTTGTGTCGAATCGACGGAACGCATCAAGAGGACCGCAGGAATACCAGTTTTTCCGAGGTGGGACTTTGTTTCCGATTTTTTTGGACTTTGTTCGGTGGACTACGTGCTGAAGCTAGGCCTAACGTGGCCTAGCGTCTCGCGGCGCCCTGGGATCGCGGCGGCCCCGTCGGGGATCCACCCCTAGCCTCGTGAAGCTGACTAAAGCTTAAAAAATGGAAATTGTCGAAGGAACGCCGGTAGATCCGGAGGAATTTCAAGTGCCTGGCCAATGGTATACCACCAAGAAGAAGAAATATGTGCCGCTCGAGAAGACCGTGCAACAAATTGAGAAGCAGCGAGCGGCTGAGAAGCATGCTGGAAGAAAAATGGCTGCGAAATCGGTGGAAAAGCAGCATGCTCGCCTACCCGATGGCACCGAGAAAATCATTGAGGCCACGTGGCGGCCTTGTGCGTCTGCTCAAGTTTGGCAATGCAATCTTGGCTGACGCAATAATCGTGGCAGCTGGTATCCACCCAGGCGAGGCCGGGGAGGACGTCATCTCGACGAATATTAAGCAGCACTCGATCCTCGTGGCAACTACAAGCGCCGAAAGGAAGAGACGCTACGCGAGCCTAACCCACCTCGTGTTCGAGGGGGAGAAGATCGAATTGACTGCCTACGTGGCGACGCCGGAAGATTGCGGCAAGGGCGTGGTACATGACGTGCCACTTACTTATACCGACGAGATCATCATGAAGAGGCTGAGAATCCACGGCAACCCGCCAGTTTTGGGTGTGCGGAGACTCGGCAAAAATTCCAGAACTGTACTAATTCTCTTTGAAGAGAGAGAAGTACCACGATGGGTTCGCCTAACTCCGATGGCGCAGCGGTGTCAACTTTACCGCAAAAAATGAGGTATGCAATGCCTGCGGAAGACTCGGTCACAGGGAGGACGTCTGTCCGGACCCGAGCAACCTCAAGTGCAGAAGCTGCGGAATGGAGAGGCCACCGCAAGGTCACCAGTGCGAGGCAAAGTGCCAGCTATGCGGCAAGAGCCACCTGCTTGGTGACCAAAAATGTAAGGAAATATTCAGGACTCCGTACGAGGTGAAGAAGAAGCAATGGGAGCGAAAAGTCAAGGATAAGCCAGCGCACAACGACAACAGAGGGCGACCGAAAGCCAAGCAAGAAGGAGGAGGAGACTTCCGCGTTAGAGAAGACTCCTTCCCAAGTTTGGAATCTACCACCAACGAGACGCCACCGCAGCAGCGAGGGCGTTCCAGTTCTCGCTCCATGGGACGCTCCAGGTCTGGGTCCAGGAGACGCTCGAGCTCGAGGGACGCGGCCAACCCGTGGACCAAGCGAAACGCCAGCGGAGACCGGAAAATGTAAGCTTGAACAGCGGGGCCTCCCAGGCTAAACCTAGGAAATATAAGAAAGACGAGGAAGTCGAAATTCTTAAAAAAGAAATTGAGGAGCTTAAGGGGGTGATTAAAAAGCTAACGCAAAATCAAAATTCGAAACAGCATACGGAAAAGCAGGGGCCTCCCACTCCCGCGAAGCAGCTGCCACCTGCTCAGCCAGTCGCCCCGCCACAAGCGGCGCCACCGGCGAAAGGGGATGAGCAAATGGCGACTGAGGCGTCTCGCCCGCCCCCGGTGAAGCGCAAAATTAATGAAACCGACCCGTTCCAAGCACTCGAAAATAGGCTTGACGAAAATTTGAATTCATTCATGAGTCAAATTGCCCAATTCATGAACCAAATTCAGAGCCAGGTACAGGCACTTGCAGGGGAAGTGCAGAGAGTTCGAACTGAACTCGTAACCGTCAACACGTGGCAGCAGAATGTCGAGCAAACGCTAACCCAGCTGCAAAATGGCCAGGCGCGTAAATGAAAACCAAATTTGGCAGTGGAACTGTCGCGGCTTCCAGCGCAAGGGAGCGCTACTGCAGCAATACCTTCCACTCATAACTAAGACCCCCCTCGCAATCGCCCTTCAGGAAACAGGGAAGGGAGCCAAACTAATGGGATACCAGGTGTTCAACAGCGATAGAGGCGTGAAATCGACAGTGGCGACCTTTGTCAAGCGCAATGTAGCGGTGATAGAACACGATTTGAATTCGAGAGATATCGAGAACGTATTCCTCGAGATATTAACGGGACGAAAGAAGGATCCCAGTCTATTCCTTCTTAACATTTATAGCTCACCTAAGCAAAATAAAATTAGATTTAGGGCCCTTATGCGCAAAGCCATCAAGGCGGTCGGGAATAATCCCTTGCTGATCGTTGGTGATCGTTGGTGACTTTAACGCCATACATCAAGAATGGGGCTATGCTTTACAAGACACCAAAGGTAGGCAGCTATGGGAGGACACGCACGAGCTAGGTCTCACCCTCCATACTGATCCCGATCATCCAACGAGGACGGGTAACAGCGTATGCGCGGACACATCCCCAGACCTGACATTTTCAAAAAACTTACAGGGCTTAGACTGGCAAAATTCTGAGCAAAATTTTGGCATTGACCATTTCATTATCGTTTCGGTCCTCAAAGAGGGCGTCAAGACGCACAGGGCGTGCCAACCGGCCGTTACAGAATGGGATCAATTTAGAGAAATCAGGGCAACCGCGCAATTAGAACGAATTGAGAACATTGAGGAATGGACGGAGGCACTCAAACGCCACGTTGGTGAGGCGACAAAGACGCTGGTAGGAGACGACGCTCCTGGTATAGCAGATAGCCGACTGCTCCACATGTGGGACGCTAAACAAAGCTTGGAACGCAGGCTGAAGAAACAAAAGTGGAACAAGAATCTTAGAAGACGAATCGCGAGGCATAGCAAGGAAATTGAAAGCTACGCGATCAAATTGTGCGAACAAAACTGGCTCAGCAGATGCGACGAAATGGAGGGAGGCATGAATCTCTTCAAAATGTGGGGCATGCTCCGGCATCTGCTGGACCCAACAAATTCAAAAACTCAATCGGGAATAAGATTGGCAAAAGTCAGGCACACCTTTGAAGGTGACGATGCGGCGTTTATGAATAAGTTAGTAAAAACGTATGTTGCAGACAACCAGCGTTCCCCACTCCCGAGCTACGGTGGCACGCCCAATGAGGCGCTTGACGCCCCCATCACGGAGGCAGAGGTAAGGGCGAAAATTGTAAGACTAAAAACTAAATCAGCCCCGGGCCCCGATGGGATCACCAATAAAATGCTAAGGAATCTAGACGATGACTCTATTAGTCTACTAACGGAATTCATCGGAAAAGTTTGGGAAACGAGCCAGTTGCCAAATCAGTGGAAAACGGCAAACATAATACTAATACCCAAACCGGGAAAACCCCCGCAATTGGAAAATTTGAGACCGATTTCCCTAACCTCATGCGTAGGGAAGTTGCTGGAGCACGTAATACAGACAAGATTAACGTGCTTCATGGAGCAAAACAACCTGTGGCCGCACGAAATGGTCGGTTTCCGACCACACTTGTGCACGCAGGACGTAATGCTCCGACTAAAGAATGATATCATAGACTCGCGATCGAGAGACGCCAAAGTGATCCTGGGCCTAGACCTCACCAAGGCCTTCGACAATGTCAGACACGAGGCTATTCTCGAAGGGCTCGAAGTGCTCGGAGTAGGGGAGAGAACGTACAACTACATAGAAGACTTCCTATCGGGCAGAAAAGCCTGCATGATATTTCAAAATTTAGAATCTCCTACGATAGAGTTAGGAAGCAAAGTCACACCGCAGGGCTCAGTGCTGTCGCCTTTTCTATTCAACGTGGCAATGAGAGGCCTCCCGGGTAAACATAACCAAATCAAGGGGCTAAATTTTAGCATGTATGCGGACGATATTAACCTCTGGATTAACCATGGGAGCGATGCGAGTACGGAGGAACGCCTGCAAGCAGCGACCGACATCATTGTCGATTACGCGGCTGAAAGGGGACTTTCATGCTCCCCGCATAAATCTGAGTTGTTCGTTTATAACCCAAAGTACCTCCGCTGCAAGAATAGCGGGGAGTTTCATATTCAGGTGGAGAGCAAACCGGTGCCAAAAGTAGATCAGATCAGGATTTTGGGGATGGTCATTCAATCCCACGGTCACAACGGAGAGGTCCTGAAAAAATTAGAAAGTTACGCGATGCAAACCCTCGGGCTCCTGAGGAGGGTCGCCACTAAAGGAAGAGGCCTCAAGGAGAGAAATTTACTAAAACTAATCCAGGCATACGTAATAAGCAGAATCAGTTACGCCACGCCCTACCTGGACATCAAGGCCGGCGAAAAAGAGAAGTTAGACTGCCTGATTCGAAGATACGTTAAGAAGGCGCTAGGACTGCCCATGGGTACCTCGAGCGAACGACTGCTCGAACTCGGGGTGCATAACACGTGGGCAGAATTGGCGGAGGCAGTGCGAGTCTCCCAATTAGAGAGACTAAGCACGACCGAGACGGGCAGGGTAATCCTTGCAAAAGTAGGTCTCAACCCAGACAGGGGAGTTAAAAAAAAAAGACACAATTAATAGTGGAATCAGGAATGCCTTGGTAGTCCCCCCCTTCCCTAGGAATATGCATCCAGAATTTAATGTCGAAAGAAGGGCCAAACGAGCCGAAGCTCTAGAGCGACGGTTCAAGAACATGGGAGCAAAGGAAGTAGTCTATGTTGATGCGGCAAGTGGCAGAACAGGTGCGGCGGTAGCTTCGGTAGTCGATGGCCGAGGGGCACCGGTATCCGCGGCAGCCATCAGAGGCCGCAACATAGAGACTGCGGAGGAAGTTGCGATAGCGCTAGCTTGCGTAGGAACAGAAGCCAAGTTCATAATTAGCGACAGCAAAACTGCCATTCAAAATTTTGGGAAGGGGAGGATATCGCCGGAGGCGGCCAAAATCCTCACCCAAAGAACAATAAATAGGAAAATCCACCATTGGGCTTGGGGTTATCGGAAGAACAACCCCAAGGGTACAAAGCTGTGGCAGTCTATCCAGAACCTGGGCCTCACAATTCTTAACGATCCCCAAGAAATCACGCGGCTCGGCAACAGCATTAGCGCAGATACCTCGCCCGATTTCACACTAACCAAAAACATTAGCGACGCCTGCTGGTCCAACACCAGAAACACACTAGGGAGCGATCATTACATAATAGCTACAACATTTGACACAACATTTCACAAACTGCACCACATGCGCACACGCATCACCGATTGGGATAGGTTCAGACGCTTACGAGAGCAAACTGCCCCCAGTCAGATAAACAACCTAACGGAGTGGGTTGCTGCACTTAAAGAGGACGTCAAGACCACCACGGTCGAGACGCCGACTGAGGAGCCGCACCAGACGACTGACTCCAAACTCCTCCACATGTGGGAAGCGCATGCCAGCCTACTAAAACGTTGGAAGAGACAGAGACACAATAGAAATCTACGCAAGCGTATAGCGCAACTCGAGCGCCATATCTAAACGTACACTGTAGAGCTGCAGGAAAAACAATGGGGCCAAATCTGTGATAATATGAACGGGCAGCTTGGAAACAAAAAGACATGGTTCTTCCTCCGACACTTGCTCGACCCCACACAGACAAAATGCACACAGCGAGACCGACTCACGAAATTAATTCACCAATACCAGGGTACGGACGCTGAGCTACTTGCCGAACTGCGAACACGCTACCTGAGCACATCCCACACAGACCCTCTACCCGCGTATGAGGGTCTCCCCAACGACACCCTGGACGCCGACATAGCAGATGCTGAGGTCTGGTTTGCTCTCAGCCAGCTCCGTACCACCACCGCGGCGGGACCTGACGGGGTGTCAAACAAAACGCTCCGAAACCTAGACCACACGTCTGTCGCGGCCCTGACGGAACTAATGAACACCTACTGGAGGGAAGGCGAGATCCCTTAGGAATGGAGGCACGCGCGGGTCACCTTCATCCCAAAACCAGGAAAGAAACTCTCGATCGAAAATTTGCGCCCCATCTCCCTCACGTCTTGCATCGGAAAGCTAATGGAACATGTCATCCTTAACCGACTGCAAAATTACGCGGAAGACCGCGACTTACTTCCTCCAGCAATGATTGGCTTTAGGGCAAACTTGTCCACGCAGGACGTGATGCTACAGCTTAAGAAGGATGTGCTGGACCCTCCATGTGGAACTGGGACGAAGGCGGTACTCGGGCTAGACCTGAGCAGAGCCTTCGACAACGTCTCGCATGAGACAATCCTCACGAATCTCTCTCAATTGGACCCTGGTGAACGGATATTTAATTATGTCCGATCATTCCTATCAGAGCGGACAGCAGAGCTCACTCTAGGTAGCCTTAAATCAGTTCCCATTCCTCTGGGAAGCCGGGGCACACCACAAGGCTCGGTGCTCTCGCCTTTCCTATTTAATCTTGCACTCATTACACTTCCCCCCAAGCTCGCTGCCCTGCCGGGGCTGCAGCACACCTTCTACGCGGACGACATCACCCTGTGGGAAACCACGGGGAATGACGGCCAAATAGAGGATACGCTGCAGCAGGCAGTCGACATAATCGAAACCTACGCGTCGGGAGCGGGCCTTGACTGCTCGCACGCAAAATCAGAACTGCTGGTTTTCAGGGCCAAGCCGCGAGGAAGAAATGCAAACCAGGCCCCCCGATCGCCCTGAACGTATGTTTGAGAGGCCAACCGGTCAGGGAGGTTCAAACCATGCGCATACTGGGCATGTACATACAAAACAATCGCAAAAACACCGAAACAATCAACAGACTCACTGCCACGGTGAATCAGACTGTACGACATATCAGACGAATCGCCAACAAAAGAAAATGAATGAAAGAAAAAGATCTCTGTCGATTAGTCCAGGCTTTCGTACTGAGCAAAATTGTCTACTCTCTCCCGTACCTGAAACTGCAATTCGCGGAAAGAATAAAGGTCGAGAGCCTAATCCGACAGTCCTACAAGGCTGCCCTTGGGCTCCCGCACAGCACGTCTACGGAAAGGTTAGTGGCCCTTGGGGTTCACAACACACTTTCGGAGCTGTGCGAGGCACACCTTGTCTCCTAGCTCGGACGATTCGCTCGCACGAACGCGGGAAGGTCCATCCTGTACAGACTGCACATGTGCGAACAACTTCCAGAGAGGGACGCGAAAACACACTTACCTACACACATTAGGACAGCTCTATTCATTAAACCCTTGCCCAAGAATATGCACCCCGGGCACCACGAAGGCCGACGCATGGCGAGGGCTCGCGCCCTACATGCCAAGTACGGCCGAAACGTCAATGCAGCATACGTGGACGCGGCGGAATATCGGCACACCCAGATACAAGCGTTTGCACTGGCCGCTGTGAATGGGAACGGTTCTCCGTTGGCGGCCGCATCAATCGCATCCACCTCCTCTGAGACGGCGGAGGAAGCGGCCATAGCCTTAGCTATTGCAAACACGTCCGCCGATATTATATTCAGTGATTCTAAAACAGCCATTCGCAATTTCGCGAGGGGTCGCATCACGTCTACCTCCCTCCGCGTCCTCCAAAGCACCCCTACTCCGGTTAGGGAAATTGAACTAATCTGGGTCCCGGCCCACTCGTCTAATCCGGGGAACGAGGCGGCTCACGCGCAAGCCCGAGGTTTCGTCGACCGGGCAGTGAGCGCGCCCTCCGACCCGAATTTCACGAAGGACGGGTTAATTTCTTTTCATGACATTACCCATCACTTCAGGCTGGAAAGGCGCACATATCCGCCCCCCCCCCCCCCCCCCCACAAATCTTTAACAAAGGCACCTGGCGCCGACTACAAACACGCTCTCTCCTAAATCCGGCAGTGCTTGCCCTAATGTACCCAGGCCAGTACAATCCAACCTGCAGTAAATGCGGCGAAAGAGCGACATACGATCACATTCTCTGGAACTGCGCAAATGATCCACCTGCGGTGGAATTAATACAGCTCCCTTCTCCCGAGCAGTGGGAAGCCGTGCTGGTCAGCTCGGACCCGCAGATTCAACTACGGGCTATCGAGCGGGCTAATAAAGTCGCCGCCAGCCATGGACTAGCGGCCATCTAGTACGTCTATCCATCGATCTGCTTGAGCGACGAAATAAATGTTTTCCAATCCAATCAGTTAATTTGGACACCCGCTCACGCTGCCGTCCCTGGTAACGAGGCGGCTCACGAGCTAGCCCGAGCTCTCTACTTCCGGGTAGCCGTCGAGCCCCCCGAACACTGGGCATACGACGAGCGTCTGCAAAATTACGGGGAAATCATCGAGCATTATAAATTGGGACGTAGACTGGTACCCCCGCCAGATGTTAGACTTAATAATAGAGAAGCTGTCGCGTGGAGGCGGCTACAAACTAATACGTTCATGAACCCGGTCTGGGCGTTTCACGCGCTACCAGACTTTAGGGACAATGATCTCTGCAAACACTGTGGGGCGAGAGGGACCCTCGACCACATAATTTGGGAGTGCCCACAATCTCCAGGGATAGGGCAAAATATTACAAGTAGAGAAGCCTGGGATACCCTGCTGCGAAGCGCGGACCCTGCGATCCAGCACCGCACCGTCCATCTGGCGGAAGAGGCCGCAAGAAGCCAAGGGCTACCTGCCAGCCTCTAATCCGCGGGCGCACGACTCCCCGTTTCCGATGGAATTAAAAGTTGTACAACCAACCAACCAATCGCATTAATTCACTTCTTGTTTACCCATTTTAGTCTGGTACTTTCAAATTGCGCGCCAATCCCTTCCTATGCCATTTTTTCGGCTCTACTTCCGGTTACATGACGTTACATCTTTGACGTCATATCCACTACGGCATCCCTTTCTCTCTTTCCGCTTTCACACCCACCTTCCTCCCTTCTCTTACGCGCGGTTCAGGTGTCCACAGAACGAGTGTGGCAGATCAGTTATTTTAATTATTTACCTAATTAGCTTAATGGCCTAACTATTTTTCGGCAACAACATTAGGTCCCCCTCTATCAATCCACACCACTCATTAACCTCTACCACTTCTCAATTACTAACAACCGCTGCGGACACGATTTTGCGGAAGCGGTCTGCGGACACGATCTGTAGGCACGGCCTGCGGACACTGCCTGCCGACAGAAATCTGTGAACATAGCGAAGTAATGCTTTCGCATTAATAAATTTCATATCCCATTTGCACACCTTTGAAACGCCATATCGCCAAAGTAAGCGCACATAGCTGACGGTCGGAGGTAGTGAAGGGTGATAGTTCCTGGCCTTACGGGGCCGGGACGGTAGGTCACCGCCGCTCGCTGCGGGAGCTAGCCAGCCACCGAATTTTTATCTGTTGTAGGCCGTCATTGCACCCGCCACCGCTTCGGTGATGGTGGACAACGGCCATTGTTGCGGCGCGCGTCTTTCTCTCCCTCCTCTTTTTTTTTTCTCCTCTATTTTCTCTTCTGTCCGCATGAGGCAGCGGAGGTGGCTCAGCTACAGAGCCAGTAGCAGGCCCGTGCATTTTCTTTTCTTTCTTCCTACAGCCACAACAACAACAATATAGCTGACAGTAAAGCTCAGCGCAATAACCAAGTTGGCAAGCAACGCAATGCGAACTCTTCGGTCCTCAGTCAGGTAGCGAATATTTGTGAAAAAAATTAGAGCACTGCGAAATCTGCAATTGGAGTAATGCGAAAGCACGGATGCTGCTGTTGGTTGCTTCTAGTTGCTTAATCCATTTCTTGTTTGCCCATTTTAGTCTTTGATACTTTTAAATTGCGAGCCAATCCCTTCCCATGCCTTTTTTCGGCTCTACTTCCGGTTGCGTGACGTCATATCATCTACCTCACATTAATTCACTTCTTGTTTACCCATTGTAATCATTTTAGTGTGTCATATGTAAAATAGAGTTTTCAATAGGCGTTTTGTGTGATTTGTTGATTTTGTTTTCGTGAAATGCAACGTGTCAAGACCAGGCAGTAAGGAAAAAAAAAGGTCGTCTGATCCAGGCGTCCGTGCGGCGCCTTTCATTTGGCGTTTCTACGAACGCCGCACAACACAGCATACAGAAGCAGACGCCAGTACAGCAGGCATCAGTGGAGTTTCAAATTGGTTGCCAGAAATAAAAGGCGCAGTATCTATCAAAATTATCCGCGGAGCTATAAGGAAAACCTGACCTAACCGAGCTATAAGGAAAAGGATAAAGGTGGGAGTGAAAAAAACGAGGTGCCGGAGGGCTTTCGAACCAGCGAGGCTTTCGCCTCGTCGCACGTTACTAGTCGAAAGTGCCCCCTATAGAATTCTTCGTTAGCAGTAGTAGTAGAAAATAAAAATACTAATATAGTAATAATCCACGATAATTATTGAAATAAAAACTATAAAATAACAAAATACATAAAATAAAAACAATAAATTTAAAAACAGAAATAAAAAGTGAAATAAAAGTAATGCAGAACTCTCCCAATGGAGTTTCTGCGGAAAACTATAAATGTTAGTGCGAATGCACTATTTCACGAGGTCTAACCGGGCGTCAGGGTGCGCGTGGCTTGACCTTGCGTGTGACCTTGCCAAGCCAAGAAGCAACTGCTTAACTGTAGTCAAGCGCCAACAGAGAAGTGCATCGCGGGCCCGAACGAGATGGCACGAAGGGAGATGGGGAGGGGGCCAAGCACCCAGCGTCTTAATAGGTGTGTCAACTGACTCAAAAGTCCCCTCCGTCATGCCTCGGGACCGGAGTCATTACCGGATTAGCCGGACAACAAGATTGTTCCACTCGTGCGGCACCGACTGTTGTGGCTGTAGGAAAAAGGAAAAGAAAATGCACGGGCCTGCTGCTGGCTCTGTAGCTGAGCCACCTCCGCTGCCTCGTGCAGACAGAAGAGAAAATACAGAAGAAATAAAAGGAAGAGGGAGAGAAAGACGCGCGCCGCAACAACAGCCGCCGTCCACCACCGAAACGGTGGCGAGTGCAATGACAGCCTACAACAGACAACAATTCTGTGGCAGCTTAGCCCCACCGCAAGCGGCGGTGACGTACCTGTCCCAGCCCCATCCCCGACGCGACTGGCATCTTGCTGCGATCCATGGTTGCCTTTTTACATGAATGCGACAGCTAGCGCATTGTACCCGGTTCCGTAACCGGGTGCGTAACCAAGTCGAAACTTAGAGTAATAAAATAACAAATGCTGACCATCAGCTAAACCAAATTAAACCCTAGTTTCGCACGTCTAACTCGGTTTAACCTTAGTTGAAACATTGCTGTTTTTTTATTGTATACAACTACAAGCAGTTGGTCCCTTCGAAGTATTCGAAAGCTCTGATCTTACGCTCCCACATTTTGGTGACTCCCCTGATGGAGTTAGGACAGGTAGGTCGCCGCCGCTTGCGACGGGGGCTAGCCTATATCTGTCACCTAATTTTTATCTGTTGTAGGCCGTCATTGCACTCGCCACCGCTTCGGTGGTGGACGACGGCTGTTCTTGCGGCGCGCGTTTCTCTCTCCCTCTTCCTTTTCTTTCTTCTCTACTTTCTGTCTTCTGTCCGCACGAGGCAGCGGAGGTGGCTCAGCTACAGAGCCAGTAGCAGGCCCGTGCATTTTCTTTTCCTTCTTCCTACAGCCACAACAACAGCTCCCACATTTCAAGCCAGCTGCATCGATAAACCAGGTATATCGAGAACACTGAAGACTGAGTGATAATATATGGAAGCTATGACTGAAATCTAGACGTCCAAATGTGGCTGTGAAAAACGGGCAGAGCGAACATTGCAGAATTCTGCTGTGTGTAATGGAAAGAACTTATAAATCATCCCTCGGACTAACGTTTCGCTGTGGAGAATTTTTCGGCTATAGGAGTCCTGCGGCTAAGGAGATAAGCATTTACTTGACTGAAATTATGTTCGGAGGGCCAATTTACTATACTCACGATCTCTTAGACTTCCTGTGAGAGATGTACGTACCTCGGTTAATTTAATGACTCGCTTTTTCCCGCCTCGCCGAGGTGGCGCAGTCAAGTGTTTCGGGGGTTCGGCTACTGTACTCAAGGACGCGAGATCGAATCCCGGCCTTGGTGAATGCGAAAAGCTAAGCGCCCGTATGCTGTGCGATGTCAGTGTATGTTAAACAAGCTCAGACGGTCAAAATTTCCGGAGCGTCTCTCGTAACCTGAGTCACGTTGGGACGTTCGACACCGTAAAACAACCAACCAGCGCTTTTGTCCATAAAAAGCAAACACGTACAGTCTGTTTCAAAAGTGTAAAGCCCAGGGGATCTGCTTCTGAGCCATGTAGTGGCGCTAATTTAGAACTAGTGGAGTTCCTTTCTATTGGAGAGGGTAGGACGAAAAAACCTTCTTACCACCAAGAAATTGGGAGCATTGGAAACCTTCTTGCCACCAAGAAATTGGGAGCATTGGAAATGCATTACAGGCCGGCCCCGCCGGGGTGGTGCAGTGGTAAGACGCCCGACTACTGTGCCGGAGTACCCGGGCTCGAACCTGACCTCGGCGGCTGCGTTTCGATGGAGGCGAAACGAAGAGGCGTCGTGTGCTGTGCGATGTCAGCGCAAGTTAAAGATCCCCAGGTGGTCTAAATTACTCCGTAGCCCTCCACTACGGCTCCTCTTTCTCTCTTTCCACTTTCACTCCCATCTTCCTCCCTTTCCTTACGGCGCGGTTGCGGTGTCCACAGAAAAACAAGTGAGAGTTACCGCGCCTTTCCCTTCCTATAAATAAATCAGTTTTTTAATCATTACAGGCCGCACACCATGGCCCAGAAGCAGATCCCTTGGGCTTTACACTTTTGACACAGACTGTACGTTCTGTGCGTGCATAAATAAAAGACGCGTAGCGTCATTAAATATTACAAGGTATCACCTGTAGAAAACCATTGTTCGTAAACAAAAACAAAAAAAAAAACTGCCCATGAGGCTATCAGTTGTGTGCCCATTCAGGTTATTCTTAAGGCGAAATCATTTCTAGTCTCAGGGAACGAAATCCCGTGCACGAAAGTTGTGCGCTAAATCTGTCATATTCCGCGAGATGTGCTCTTGTCTAGCGTGCCTGCTGTTAGAAATCCCACAACGCGCGCTGAGGAACTTCACGCGACAGGAGCGATGGTGTACGTCCAAACACACTTGCCGGAGAAAGTATGACAGATACTGCGCCTTTCCTTTTCCGTAATCCAATTATAATTATATGCAGCACTGCAACGAACGCCGATAAAAGGCAAACAGTAGGGCCATTTGTTTAGCCTACACCAGCTGCACCGTTTCTAATCTTTACCGGCGTCAAAAAGAAATCGCAAGACGCCATTTAACCGTATAAGTTGTTTTATGTTCAAAATTGCGGGAAATAAGGCAAGGCACAAGAACAAGCGGGTTGCCCGTACGTTTATGTAAGTACGTAGTTTAACATGAGACGATTTGCTTCAAAAGTGAGTTCGTGCACTGAAACAAACCATGTTGGAAACCTCAGTGCATCCGGCGAAATTGCAAGCCATAATCCGGTTACATATGCGGACACCACGCTTTTCCGATGCCAGACTACTATGCCGGAGTAGTACCCCAGCATGACCCCAGTTCGAACGCGACCGCCGGCGGCTGCATTTCGATGGAGGCGAAATGGAGGGGCGTCCGTGTACTGCGTGATGTTGAAGATCCCCAGGTGGTCGAAATTACTCCGAAACCCCCCGCTGCAGGTCTTTTCTCCTTTCATTCTCACCTTCCTCCCTTCCCTTACGGCGCTGTTCAGATGTCCAGAGTAATTGTGCGACAGCTATAGATACTGCGCCTTTCCTTTCCTGTAAACGAATTTATTCACCAGAGTGCTTCGATAAAATCTCTCTTGTTTTGCTGACAGCGGCGATGCACCCGATCCACCTCCTCACCGATAGATAGCCAGCGCCGAGCGACCGTTGTGGCTGCGGCCATGGCCATGGAAAGGGTGCCGCCCATCTGGAGGAAGGAAAGTTTTCGCCGATGCGTTCACCCTTTCGTCTTTTCGTCTACACAGTCTACAGACGAAGCCCGTTCCTTCTCATCCAGTTTTCCTCCTCCCACCGGTGTTCGCACCGGCGGTTGCTATAGTTTCGGTCACGTGGGCGCACACACCGAAATTCGAAACTTTTAGAGCGCATTCGCCAGTCGGTGCCGTTAGGCCGTGGCGAACGTGCGGTCGTCGTGCAGGTAGGCGGGTGCGGTACAGGTAGGCTATTGTTTGACACTGCTGTGTGATAGCGTGCTGTGTCACTCGTCCACTGCGACTCATCTGCTGCACCGCCAGGCCCGTTCCGCGAGACCAACTGTGAGTAGCATTCACTTCCGTTTTTAAAGAAGCACATTGATGTTAGTTAGGCATAGGGACTTGTGCTCTCCGCATCGCGTAAGTGGCGTTTTGCGCTAGAAGGGCCTGCCGCGGATTTCGCCAGTGGTATTTAACTGCTTTGTCATCTTGATGTGCTTCCCCTATTTCGCGACGTGAACAGTGTGCCTTCTAGAGCAAACAATGTTGAAACAACCCTTGAAATTCTGGAAACGATATGACGTCACCGTAAGCCCGCCAACATTTATTGGACGCGTGGTTTTCAACGGAATGCCTATCTCTACAGCGCGACCCGAATCACGTGCCTTTACCATCGGGTGTTGCTCTTCGTCATCCAGAGAGGTTCATCACCTTGTGCCTATACCTTGCGATGTGAACAGTGTACGTGCAGTGTTCTAGTGTACTTTTTAGAGCAAGCGATGTTGAAACAGCCATTTTAATACCAAAAGCAATATGCCGTCGCCTTGAGCCCGCGAACGTTTGCCGGTCATGTTTCTGGCAGTTTTGGCGCCAATTCTGTGATGAGCATCTCGATACAGCGCGATCCGTGTCGCGTGCCGTTTACCTTCGGGCGTTGCATGCTTATTGCATCATCTAGAGGTTTGCCAACTTTGCCTTGCGATATGAACAATATTCTTTTAAGAGCAAACAATGGTCAAACATATATGTTACCGAAAGCGACATAGAGTCACAATGAGCCCGCGGAAGTTTGCCGGCCGCGGTTCTGGCGCCAAAACCTGGGTGCTCATTTTCAGAACAGCGTGGCCAGAATCGTGGGTTGTTCGCTCCGGCAGTTTCCAGAAGAAACAGGCGAACCTAGTACAGTTATTTGTCACGAATAAGAACTCTACATGCACATGCAGAAAATTTTCTTTGTTTCAATTATAGGCTACGCATATATACGATCACGCACGTGCATTTATGCACATTTGATAACTACCTAGAGAAAGATGTGGCCGTGAAAAAAAAAACTATCTGACGATGCGTAGGGGCGGCAACGGGAAAGCGAAATAAATATGCCTTAATTATTTTCGAAACTTGTGATCGATCCCTGCGATCGGCTTTTGTTTACGAAAATGTGATATTTCACCTGTCATGTTGTCGTCCCTACTGGTGTTCGTAAAACAACATAAGCATGAAACAAAATGTGGCTGTTAGCACAACGCCGCGAAAAACGCCGAAATTCAAGATTTACACTAAATATAGAGAGAAATTATGGGGGTCTTGGCATGGCACGCGCCATCGTAGGCCTCTTTGCCACATCATCACTTTGTGCTGTCCAACGTTCAACAAGTAGTTCGTGGTACTCCGTGACTTCATGTCTAGCATACATTTTAGGCGATATAGTTCGTTCAGCCGGAAATTTGGCGTCTTAGTCGGCACCATGTGGCGGAAGCAATCCGGGCTGCCACATTTATAGTTTGTGATTCTGTAGACTGCTGTGTGATTTCTGATTATAGTTGCATATAATTACGAATTGAATATTTAAAAAAAAATTGGAAGAGGGAGAGATAGAAGCTTGTGTCAGTTTACGCTCCAAATGAAAAGCCCTTGCCGGCCTGGTGATATCTATTTAAGAAAATTGTGTGCAGCTGATTGAAACTGGGAACAAAATGCGTTCAGTGCTGTCGAACTGTTCAGAATGGAAAGCCAAAGTTTGAGAAATTGAAAGCAAAAAAAAAAAAGTAAGCTAGTGCTTTATAATGGACAGAGCTGTGTCTGATGACCCACAAGTTTTCTTCCTCCATCGCTACAGCAGTGTGACTGATCGTAGTTTAGTTAGTAGTGAGAAAGTCTGACAGAGAGGGAAAGGGAGAGAAGAGAGTTTCAAGGGAAAGAGACTGTCCTGCTCTTTCTCTACTCTCTCCTTCATCTTTCTTTCTCTCAAGGATCCTTGCAGTGCAGCGAAAGTTTTTGCCTTGCTGCACATAAGGTACCATAATTAAGTGCTCCTCCCAATATTTTTGGAAAGCAGGTCTCATTTGGCTCCTGTAAACTTGCTGATAGTGTTGGTATGTTTTTTTTCCCCCGGAATGGCACTTAAAGCAGCTCTGTGTCCACACAGAGCAAGGCTTTATTTCGACGGACCACTGTTTTGGTCGAGATGTCAGTAAAGGTGACATTTCAAAATGCCTGTTGCAAAGAAAAGGCTTTCATTAAAATCTGCTTTTACAGAGACTGGAAAAGCAAAAAAATATATATATATATACTGACGTGCAACCACTGACTGATTGGGCAGCAAGCTGCTGTCATGTGTTAAAACAGCTTTTTACTTTTTTTTTTTTTTCATGTGGATGTCTAAGACCGGGTTACAGTCCATATACTCGCAGACAGTGATCACGGAATCTTTGTTGGTGTGGAATTGACGACTTTGAATACTGCAGTGAGGGATTTTTTCCATGCTTGTGTGAGTGATAAGTACATCATCTCTTGCTTCTGAGTTCTGCTACAGGCTTCAGTGCAACCGGGAGAGCTAGGGCTATTACGCAGAAATAATGGATAGTGTTTTCTCTTCCCAGTATGCTGCCCCTTCAAGTTCAAGTGGGACTAATGGCTGCCACAAGCAAGGAGGGTGGAAGCACGACACAAGCACTACCTGCTGAACCTAGAAAAAAGTCTGGCACATGTATCCTTGCAAAAAAGATGTATCCTGGATTGGGAAACAAATCTGGCATGCCTTTTGACTTTGTGTTTGAGCATGGTGTACTTAACCCACATTTTGTTTTGCAGTGAGATTTGAGTGATGCCTTACTGGCCCAGGCAACCTGCAATGAAGTTTGCTGTGTTGATCGCCGCGTCGTAACACATATCCCAGTGAAAAGAGCAATTACTTTTAAGGCGGCTTTTTAGGGCGTTTTTACGCCACCTGCATCAGCTTCACTAAAACTGATATTATTGTCAAGCAAAAAAATTGTAGAGCTGAAAGAAAGTGGTGACACTTTGGGGGTGGTGCTTCTGTAATATATTGTGTATTAAAGGGAAGGGGTGTTGCTGTCATGTGGCAGTATGTTGAAAAAGCTTTGCTGGCGTGGTAAATAAATGCAACAAGGAAGAGGGGAAAGCACGGAATGAGCACCACCTGCTGTACCTGAACAGAGGCTGGGTGCATGTATCCTTACCAAGTAGTAGTATCCTTGTCTGGGAAACAAATCCTAGCATGACTTGTTGGATGTTAGTGCACGAGCCCCAAGTACCCATCTTGGGCTCGGGCTCATGTAACCTGTCACAAAGGTGGCGAGAACAGTGATAGCTTTCGTTCTGGTATACCACTGCTATGATGTGTGGGGAATCCAATCTAACTGGTTTTTGGTGTCCTGAAGACCCCATCATTTTTGGGAACATTTTTGGAATGATGTGAACCTAGCTGCGTAAGAGGAACATAAGCTTACTAGCGAGCACTGTTCGGGTTGCAGTCTCTTTGCCAACTAAATTATACTGCTCTTGTGTGCATTTGCAACATAATTGTATATTCAAACTTCACAGCAGAGTATTCTGCAATTTATTTCTGCACACGCACACACACACACACACACACACACACACACACACACACACACACAAAGTGTTCACTGTATTGAGGTTCAGCTGTTGTAGTACCACCCAGTTTTGTCTAAGCTGCCTGGGCCCTCATTTTGGTCTCTCTCAACACTGGCATGCTTTCTGTGTTTCGAGTTGTAGCCGGCCACGCTGCCAGGCATTGCTTGTGTGGTGCTGTGGCTTCCAGTATTTGCTTCTTGCTTCCTAAGGAAACAAATCACTCAAGCTGTAGTTTTGAAAAAGTTATTAATTCCGTGTAACGAAAGTTTCCAAATCGACAGTGTTAGTTGCCCCGTTTTGCAGAAAATGCAGGGTGTTCTGTATTTATTTGTCAGCTGAGTTGTGAAAATTCTCCTCCGCAAAAGCAGGCGAGTACAGACGTTAAATTACATTACCGAAAAACGTAGACTATCACAATCTGCGTTTGAGCCCGAATAGTTATAGTTACTGCAGGACAATTTTTCACAGCTTGATTAAATAAAAAACTTGGGTGGCCTTTTAAATGTCTCTTAAGAAGAGAATGGTGAAAGCCTACCCTTCCTATCCTGTAATTCGCCTCCCATCGTTAGCCTCTTGTCGGCATTCGTTGCAGTGCTGCATATAATTATAATTGGTTTACAGTAAAGCAAAGGTGCAGTATCTATCACACTTTCTCCGGCAAGTGTGAATTTGGACGGTACACCATCGCTCCTGTCGCGTAGCGTTCCTTGGCGCGCATTCATGTGTGGCATTACAGATGGCAAGGACGCATTCCGCGCCTTGGCCAATCAGAACGCTGCAAAAGCGGGACGCACTTTGACCACGAGAGCATGAGCCATTAAAGGCTTTCGCCTTAATACAGAGCGCACTGTCGGCTTTATAGGCATTGTGAGCTCCACTAGTATGCCTCGGTCAGGTGGTAGTCGGCATGTGATGTGGCTATAGGTACTGATTGTTTGGAGGGTTGTGTACCGTTGTGAGGCCACGTAACATGGCGGAGTTGACAGTTGCCATCTCAGGGGCAGCTCCTTCAGGACGGTAACCGAACGTCCTAGCGCCCTTGGACCATGAGCCAACCATGCTACTCGTATGCCATGCAACTGTTCATGTGGCTTGATTCAAAGAGGCTTTATATCTGTCCAGTGGTAGTGCATATATAGAATAAGTTTATTCATTTTGAATTCGCCGCAATGATTGACCGCATGGGCTGTGCTGTAAAGCAACCTCAAAACGCTTTTGCAAATGGTTTTTGCAGGTTTTTTTTCTTTTTCAGGCCTATTTGACAATTTGACCTTTCAGTTAGTTTGGACATTTTGTCTAGTCCTTTGAAGGCCAATGATCAGATATTCGATTCGATATTCAAAGCCATTTTTTTCTTTCTCCCATGTTCATATTCGATTCATATTTGCAAAATTTTCAGTATCTGCACACCCCTGGTTAAAACTGTACACTGATGATTATGAGATGGAGGTGCAAATTGAGGAAGTAGTGATCAAGTAAATAGCATAATGAATGTATGCAAACGATAATCCACAAGTGGAGTGGCAGATGGGGTTCATTAATGTTTTAGCGTTATATCGTGCTGTAGTGGTAATCACTAGGGGGATTCCAGCAAGGATGAATGTGGCAAGGAAGTATACGACGTCACGGCCAGGCAAATTCGCTCCTGCATAAAATATATAAAATGAACTCGTCCAGAAGAGAAGCTGAACAGAAAAAAACGGGCGGGATGGGGGCAGATGGTATCCAGCTAAACCCTGCCACATGTTTTTTAGGTAGGGGGGGGGGGGGGGGGGAGCATTAATGCTGGCTAGCCAAGATGTCCCCTTGCCCAGAGACGATGGCTGGCGGCAAAACACTGAAGCTGCCATGCTGCACGGCTTCAAGGCGTGACGTGAACAGTCTTGCTTGTGTGCACACAGCATAAAAGGGTAGCGTGCATAGAGGGGTAGCATGCCCCTGTGTTTGATGCACAATACCCTTAGCTACTTCATGTGTTGTTAAAAAGAAATTAGATGCACAAATATTAGGGTCACTTTGCTCAACTCTTCTTGTAAGTGGCCACGCATAGTTTGTGCTCCGCCTGTTATAAAATTTTCTATGCCTTTACTGACTACTCTTTTTTTTTTTCTTCCCCGAGGCTTCGTAGGTGGTTTAACCCAGTGGACGACACAATCGAGGCGGATTAAGAGGCTGGCTTTGGAAGCTGGACACACCATTTGCGGAGACGACAAATATGCCCTTGTCCCGGACGTCTTGCACATGGACTGTATAGGACTTTGTGCTTGCGTGCTTCGATTGTTATTCACATGAGAGCAATAGTGTTCTCTGAAGTTTACATGCACTAGATCTCGTTTGACCCTAAGCTTCTCAGAAAATTTGCTTTCGGGAATTTTTGTGGCATGTTCGAAATGTGCGACCTTTCTGCTGAATTTGTTTGACAAGCCTTGTGCACATATGTGTTTTAATATTTGTTCAGTATCGCTTGGGGTGACAGGTCTTTCGT
This sequence comes from Amblyomma maculatum, assembly GCF_055883805.1. Taxonomy (NCBI): domain Eukaryota; kingdom Metazoa; phylum Arthropoda; class Arachnida; order Ixodida; family Ixodidae; genus Amblyomma; species Amblyomma maculatum. The sequence goes on from NC_139352.1 coordinate 39,614,827, forward strand.
CCGCAATATCTCACGCGCATCCCGTTGCAACTTCTGGCAAAGTTTGGTTGTTGTTTTTTTTTTTTTTTTCATTGAGAAGCACGCTCATCAACATTATGCACGTGGACCTTCAGTGACTGTAGAGTGGCGTCTTAGATGTGCTGCTCATCTTCTGAGTTTGTGGGTGACCACGCTCCTTGTAGCATTGTCACAGTTAGCGTTTGTGTTTTCCTCAGTGGCCTGTGGGGTTGTTGCACTTTCGATGCCTTGCCCTCTATGAATTAGGATCATTGCTTGGATTGTACTGCTGTGCATTTGCATAACATGCTCTGTTGAGGTTAACTGGTAACAGCAAACTAGCCATGCATTTTCTTGGCTGACTGAAAATATGCTGTATGAAGTGTGATGATGAAGCTTTGTGCTTGATGCTTGTGTGGTGTTATCAATGCTGTGGCTCTTCTGTGACGTGTCTTGTGGGATAGTATTGTCATTTTTAAAGTGGACACCCTTGCTTTATGGTTGATCTGGTGTGGCCGAGGTCGATGTCTCGTTTTCTTCTGTGAGCACGGCCTTTGAGGTGCCTAAAATGTGCTGGTTTGTTTGCTTAACAGCTTCTGATGAATGAGTTAACAAAAGCCCCAATATCTTGAAGTCAATGTTGGGTTTTGACATGGAGATATGAAGGCCTGACAAAAACTGCATATTTAAGGTGAAATGAAATGTTCACCCAATGGTTAGTTCTGGTTAATCTATTCAAAGGGCTTATTTTGAAGTGAAGGTAGTGGTGTTTTGCAGGATTGTCATCATTCCTCTTAGCTTCCCTTGCTCTTTTTTGCAATTTCTCATTGGTTGCTCAAGGGTACACCGAGGACAATGAGACTTGTATTGATAGGGTACATTTTAATTGCAAAGAGGCTGCACTTCCCGCACCTCTCATCCTCTTCAGAGTGGTTGCAGCGTGGTCTTTTCAGTGAGGATGTCACGAGCTTGACTCCTTTGGAAGGAAATATTTGTGATCCAGTTTTCTCAAGAAAGATAACCTTCAATGAAAGGGGGGGGGGTGCGGGGGGTAGAAAAGCTGACAAATTTTCGCCCAAAACGACACATGTGCAGTCCACTGTGTCCTTTTTGTGCTTGTAGGTGTATGTATCCGTCTAGTGTTGTCATTTTTGTAACCTCATTCCAGTGGGCCGCTGTGATCAAGGTGGCTTGCTTGATTTTTAACTGCTTTATTTGCATGCTTGTGTAGATTTTGCCAATTTGTACCCAGTTCATTTCTCCAAAGTGTGTGGTTCTTGTATTCCTCTGATTTTGCATTTTTCGCCCTGATTTTTAGAAGCTATGCTCAAAGCAAGCTGCTGTTCTCTCTTGTGTGTGCCATGCAGACCATATGCTAGAAGGGCTGGAACGAATGTCATTATTTTCTTTACAAAAGCTAAAAAATTGTGAAATAATCAGTTTGAATGTTCACGTGGACTCACTCTTACCAGAGCTACCTCTACCGATGGCAGTAGACCTCGTTGGGCCAGTCTTAAAGGGGGAAAGAGGGGACTGGGCAGATAAAAACTATTTTCGTTACAATTGTGAACTGTAACCGCATTTGGCATAGTTAAGTAATTTCTTAGGTCGGTTTCAGAATTGCATTTGCAGGAAGTGCACAAGTTTTGAATGTCCTTCATGTTCACCAAGATCAGTCGAGTGCATTAAAATTTAAGTGACATATTTCATTATGGCATTTGGTCCCGGGGATATGGAAAAGAAATATTGAGGAGTAGAAGAGTTTGACCAAAATGGTCCTATTATTCGCTGCATCATCTTTAAGAGGCTTTCCCCGTGGCCACATAGTTAAGTAATTTCTTATGTCTGTTTCAGAATTGCATTTGCAGGAAGTGCACAAGTTTTGAATGTCCTTCATGTTTACCAAGGTCAGTAGAGTGCATTAAAACTTAAGTGACATATATCATTATGGCATTTGGTCCCGGGGATATGGAAAAGAAATATTGAGGAGTAGAAGAGTTTGACCAAAATGGTCCTATTATTCGCTGCATCATCTTTAAGAGGCTTTCCCTGTGGCCGCCCAGCGTCTATAAGGTACATGTGATGTTGGCATAGAACAATGAGTTTGATCGGTTTCACTGTGCGTTACAGAGCCAGCTGGCAAGGTCACCATGAAGAAGGAACCCGTCCTGTGCCCGCTGTGTGGCCTGGAGTTCAAGATGCGGTGTCATTTGGTGGTGCACATGCGGCATCACCACGATCCCTCCTCCGTGTCACTGCTGCACTTGCGTTTCAGCCGATCTGACAGGCCAAAGAAGAAGAGTGCAGCTGCTGGGACAGCTGCCAGAAGGCTAGTGCGAGCGGTTGGCGGCCGGGGCTCCTCATCCTACTCCTCGGCTGTCACCAAGGGACAGCAGTCGGTGCGTATACACCGCTCTTACTGGCAACATTTTCTCGGTTTCATGTTACAATCCAGTGAATGGGCAAACTGCAGCGTTTTGATGCGCTAGAATTGCTAGCCGTGGTGAGCGAATGCAGTGCTGTGCTTGTGGTCTTCATTCATGCATTAAAGGAGAAAGAAATACCGGAGAAAAAAAGAACGTAAGTGCAACTTTGTCTACGCATATTTGAACCCAGGAATTTCTATTGAGGAGCAAGTACAAAACCTTATGCTTACACTGCACCCAATAACTTTGCCTTTTACAGGTACTTTCAGGCTCTGCATTGCGTGTCGTCTGCATGAACTTCCATCCCTGTGTAATATGGATTCAAACGCACTGCCGTCACATTGCCATTGTAATGTGGACTGGTCCAGAAGTTTTGTAGCTTGCTACCATTAAGGTCCTCACTTCCGATTCGTGGCTTCAGTCATGGAGATTTGTGCGAGCAACCTCGCTTGTGTCACATCGCCGCTATGCTCTGCTGCATGGGAGGGGCCCATTACAGTTTCCTGGTTTATGCTTGTTAACTTTTTTTTTTTTTCCCCTCTGTTGAAGTACACCCACCATGGTAAGGATTGGATCCACATCCTTGAAATCAGTACAGTGGATTTTGGATATGTGTGATACACATTGCCAATCTTTCCCCTCTTCTCTGTGGGCCTGCACACCTTCAGCCTTGTGGCAAGGTGTTAGCATAGACTTCATCATAATTACATAATTTCATGGATGCAAAAGTACTACTGACGACGATGTTGACGTAAAGTCAGATTCGGCACACGGTGACTGAGGAGAGACTCTGGCGGCGCTTTTCAATGCCATCAAACTTCATCTTTTTGTCCGCACTCCACTCAGCATTCAGGTGGCATTTGAAAATGTCACCAACATTTAAGTGCATGACCGTTTGTCCTCTTCACAGTTTGTAGCTGTTGGCAGATGGTTTTATGGTGCCACTTATTGAGGGACAGTTGGGTTTGTCTTCCATTGGGACTGCTAATGTTTCTGCATTAATTGATTCACATGTTTGTTTTCTCATCAATAAATGCTCTATCTGTAATTTGTCTTTAGAGGCTGTTTTAGTGATTCTTGCTGTGCAACATATAACACACCTGGCATGGAGCAGTTCAAGTTTGACCTCTATGCGGCAGTCTCGTATTGTTCTCTGGCAATCACGTGATTGGGGCCCTACTTTAACTTCTTCATTGTTGCCTATTTGAAAGCAAACACTGTGTGCATGCTGTTGGCACTGGGCAGCAGTGCTTTTGGGGGCAGGCGGTGATCACTGGATAGAAGGCTGCCTGTCTGAGCGTCACCTCTCTTGTGCTTCTACCCAGGTTTCAAAGAACCGCCCACAAAACAAGGCCACTCCAAAGCAGCAGAAAGTGTCCACTCCAAAAAGCCAGAAAGGGACCACTCCAAAGGGCCAGAAAGGGGCCACTTCAAAGGAACAGATTGGGCTGACCAAGAAGCAACGACAGTTGATCGCAAGCAGGTAACACCTATTTAGTACGCCTCGCCGGGGTGGCGCAGTGGTTACGGCGCTCGACTACTGTTCCCAAGGACGCAGGATCGAATCCTGGCCTCTGCGGCCGCTTTTCGATAGATGTGAAAAGCAAGGCGCCCGTGTGCTGTGCGATGTCAGTGCACGTTGAAGAACTCCAGGTGGTCAAAATTTCCGGAGTCCTCCACTACGGTGTCTTTCATAGCCTGTGTCGCTTTGGGACGTTAAACCCCATAAACCAACCAACCTATTCTGTACGCCTGGAAGACGGATGGCACCAGTCTTCCATTTTTTTAAGCGGCTGTCCTGTCCCGTGCATGTAGGTAGATGGCGGCAGTAATTGCGATTTTTGTTCTTTTAATCACAAATTGAAGAGTTGTTCTGCCTTCCACCCTGCAACTAAATTTTACCCGGTGATGGTATTCAGTATGAATGATATGTCATGGTCTGTGCAGCAGCATCGGAAACAGCTCAGTCTGCATGCCGCTCCGTTGCCAGCGGTGCGGACGCCTCTTTTTGAGCCGACAGGGGTTGCAGAGCCACGAGATGGCGCACCGCCGGGCAGAGTTCTACGGCCTGATCCTGTCGCGTCAGCGTAAGGGTGAGGCCGCCAACAGTCTGCCCATGCCCCGCATCGAGATCAAGGGGAAGAAAGGGAAGAAGAAAAAGAAGGCTGCTGAGAAACAACCCAGGTGGGTGTGTTAACATCGGCTGTAAAGCGTGAGCAGCTGTCTACCCTGCTCTGTTTATCCGCTCCTCTTCCTATGCCAGTGGTTCCTAAATGGGGGTCCATGGACTGGTTCCCGCTCCTCTTCCTATGCCAGTGGTTCCTAAATGGGGGTCCATGGACTGGTTCCCAGTGTTGTGACCTACTTCCAGAGCTGTGGCAGCAAAAACAGCACACAAAATAGCCTTGGTTGATCCCAGTCGCCACCTTTACCTTTTTCCCACGCCTTTGTATATTATCATACCTGCCAACTCTTCCGAATTTTCCGTAAAATGTACGAATTTGACCAGTCTTACAATTTTACGAATCTTGCGTGAAATTTTACGGAAAAAGCTTTATCTTCGAAGAAAAAAAAAAGTACAGAACACTATTATGGTACTTTTCGCGGCCACGAGAGGGCATGACATATTTGTGATATCGTCATTAGCAGCTCCAAATGTTGTAGTGACTTCTGTCATCTACTCGGGGGCACACAAATCCATATCCAAAATTCGATACCACCTCCGCCAGGCTAGTGGCTGGTTATCAGGCTGGTCAGGCCTCCATGCTAGTGCGGCTTCCGCAAACCTTTGTTCACGTGTTTGGATGACTTGGGTGTTGGATTGTTAAACTGAGAACCCCCCGCCCGTTGCGAAGGTTTTACGAATTTTGAAATCTTCAGGTTGGCAGGTATGATATTATATACCTCCAGTGTCCCTTGTCCGCAGATCATATATTTCATATGCCACACCGTCTCGCCAGGTTCACCTACGTTTCAAAGTACGAGCTGTGTGTACATGCAGGCCACGCGGTCTCGTAGCTTTCGTTGTAGTTCAACTTTTCCGGTTTCAGATGTCGCAAGGCAGTGTTTTGCACTACCACCAACTTTTGCCTGAAGCCCCAATTTATCACACCATCACAATTGTATGTAAGTGTCAGGAAATCGCGCGTGCTTCTCACTGTCACATCAAGCACTATCGGCAGTGTCATTATTGGACCATCATGGAGCGACCACGCTTCTTTGCTGACGGCAGATAACATGATATGGGGCTATGCTTTTCCCGGTGCACCTCATTTATCTACTTTCTTCTCTGTTTAGGCCTGTAGTGACACATGTTCCGCATTTCAGTGAACACCTTGGTTATGATCAGGATACAGCGTAAGCCGATCGGGCCTAATAGTGCGACAGCCTGGGAATGATGCCTGGCCGTAGGGCTGCAGCCAACCGAAAGTCACTATTTTGTTTGAGCCCAGTAGAAGCGCATTTCATGTAACTTTTTTTTTCTCTCTCTGTTTTCTGCTTCAGAAGCGGGCTCATGGTTGCAAACTGAAATGTGAGAATAGCCTGAACCTCAGTCATTCGAATGGGACCAGAGTGATGCGGGATGTGGCACAAATTTCTTGAACTGCAGATGATCAAAGTTCCGCATGATTTGACCTCAATTTAGAGGGTGAAACAAGCAGATTCTCACCTTTGAAATGCTGTAACATACAAATTAGGCAATATTTTTTTTCATCAAAAACCACAGATAGTGGGAAACATGTTATGATCGTAGAAGTGAAGATCTGACTTTCGGGCACGCGCACAGTGGTGTCCCCCATTAAGGTGCCACATAAAGTACTTCCCACAGTCTGCCCCAGACACACACGGCTTGCGGCTCTCTCTCATATTACTTCTACTATATTGGTCCTGTGCTGGCTGCATCCACCTGACCCCTGCAAACTTAACCTCATCCGCCCACTTAATTTCCTTCCTCCCCCTGCTACCGTTTTCTTCCTTTGGAATCCAATTTGTTACCCTTCGTGACCCCTTCATCACCTTTCAGTTATCCTCTCTTCACATTACATGTCCTGCCTCTGCCCATTTTCACTAGAATGTCAACTTGAGTTACTTCTCTGACCCACTCTGCATGCTTCCTATCTCTTAACGTTACCAACTACCATTTCCTGTTCCATAGCCTTCTGCGTTGTCCTCTACTTAAGCAGTACCCTTTTTGTTCGCCTCCACATTTCAGCCCCATAGGTGAGTACAGGTACGATGCAACTGTTTCTTTTTGAGCGATACCGGTAAGCTGCCAGTCATAATTTGTGGGTACTTACCAAATGCATCCCACCTTAATCTTCCTGGTTATTTCCCTTTCATGGTCCAGATCTGTGGTCACTTCATGTCCTAAGTAGACATATTTGCCTATCACTTCCAGTGCTTCGCCACTTATCGTAAACTGCTGTTCCTTCCTTAGGTTGTTGAACATCACATTAGTCTTCTGCATATTAAATTTTAGGCCAACCTTTCTGCTTTTCCTTTCACATTGCGTTCCCCCCCCCCCCCCCCCCCCCCCTTTTTTTTCTTTTTTTTCTTTTTTGCGAGAGATTCTTTTTGCTGCTGCAGTAGTTAGACTAACCTGACTTTCCTGTGTTTGTCCAGGACCAGCGGTGGCCCCGATCCAGCTCTGGAAATGCCAGGAGGCAGCCGTACCTACACCTGCCACATTTGTCATGAGGAGTTCAGTTCCGCGGAGCTTACCTCCCACCTGCTTACTCTTCACTTCTTTTAGTTTTGATATGATAGATCATTGGCCAAATTTCCTGAAGTGTTCTGTTTTTACATTTTCCTAAATACGTTTGCAATTTGCACATAAGGAGTTCATAAGCATAAGCTTATACAAAATGAGTAACCTTTTGGAGCGTGCTATACAAATACTCCTGTATTTTGTTATTTTGAACTTGATATGATACTATTAGTTAAAAAATTCTTGCTCAGCTTGGGTAATTCCAGGCACATTCTAAGATATTTGATGAAGGTATGCTTGCCAGGCATTTCTGTACATGTTCTAGGATAGGCAATCCTGTCACTATGTATTTCCATACAATGTACTCCAATAAATGTTCCATATGCTTTATCTTTTCGCCACTACAGGTTAGTGATGCTACAACGTTTTGTATCCTGTCGCCACCATTTAATGTGTTCCAAGGAATGCTCCATATGTTTTGTTACCTTTTCACCTCTGCAAGCTAGTAATGCTGCAATGTTTTGTATCTGCATGCACCTTTGCGAGAATGTTCAATGAATTGTGCTATTTTGTATTGTTTGTGTGTGTTTATGTATTGCGTGTTATTTTCAACTTGATTGGATACATATCCAGTTAGGGGCTAGAAATTCTTGCTCACGTACGATGGAAATTCTTGCTCACGTACGATGGGGAACCTTATGCATATTCCGAGAGGGGAATTGTTACCGAGCATTTCTGTACGTATTCTATAGGTTTGGCAATCCTTTTATCATTTATTTTCATACAATGTACTCAAGAAATGTACCATATGCTTTGTTATCTTTTCATCACTGCAGGATAGTGATGCTAATTTTGTATCTGCGTGCACCTTTTGAAATCAGTTTAACGAATACTCCTGCATTGGGTCTTTTCAACTTGAATGGTTACATATCTGGTTAGGAGCTAAAACTTCTTGCTCAGGATGAGGAACCTTGTGCACATTCTGTGATAGGCACTGTTAGGGCCATATTCTCACCTTGCATTTCCATACATGTTCTAGGATAGGCAATCCTGTCGCCTTGTATTTCCATACATTGTACTTTAAAAAATCATATGCTTTGTTATATTTTCATCACTCTAGGGTAGTGATACTGTTTTTTATCTGTGTGCAGATTGTGTATCAGGTGTTCTTCATAATAAATGTTCTCAAGAAAGACTGTGAAAGGAAATAGTTTGTGATTTTTTTTAAATATAAATTTCTGATGCTGTTTTTCTTCATTCTTTTGATTAATATGTAGTATCTGTAAAGCCTTTTCAAGGCTTAAAATCAATAAGGTGGGCAAAGTGGGACTTCAATTTTGCCACATATCAGTGTAAAGAATGGAAACTTGTGAGAGAAACATTCATTTGTGATTAAGAAGCACCTTTGATCATGTCATTGATGCTTTTTGGCCACAGCAATTCATCGCCAATTCTTTGCTCCAGTTCAATCACCTCTTTTACAGCAAACAGTGAAGCACTGATTGTAATGGGGCTGCTTTACACATCAGTCAATCTGTTGCAGTGGGTGATCAGTTTCTTTAATTCGCTGCTGCTGAGCCTGAGAATGTGGATTTAGTTTGGCTGCATTTTCATGGAGACTAAACGCAAGATGGTTGTGTACTGTTCAATGCTAGCGCATAATAAAATATACTGGGTGTAGAATTGGGAAGCATCCTACTATGTCTCTGATCCATGCTGCGGTGGCTTGGTGGTTATAGGGCACTCGACTGTTTAACACAAGGGCATAGCAGTTATGACTGCACATGAAAAGTTAGTGCAAGTTGAAGAAACCAGGATGGTCCAAATTTGTGGAGCCCCTCAAATGCAATATCCCTTCGTGTCTGGGTTATTTTTTAAACCTTAATGTGTACCAAATCGAATAGAGGAAAACTCGAAGGCGTACCCGAATGGCTGTCTGAACTAAACAAGAATGTAAAAGCAGTTATATTCTGGAAAGAATTTTTCATGGATAAGACTAATTGTCTACAGCTGGTTTACAGTTCGAAAGCTCAGAGTAACCGAAGATGATAAACATAAGTTGTGTAAAGTTACTGCAGTATTTTTGCATGGAAGAAGGGTGGATGAGATGATAAAGGGCCGAAAATCTGAAATTTAATGAATGGTGAAGACCGGGTGCCGATGGATGGAGACTGCTGCATGGATGAGTATGAATCCGTCATAGCATGAGTCGCTTTGAAAAGAAAAACGTGCAGTGCGAGGAGATCCGGCGCTTTTTCTCGCACGAAACCGAAACTGGGCCTGATAGGACGCGAAAGAATCTCGGAGGAGGAGGAGGGCAAAACATCTTTATCTAGTCGGCGAGAGAGAGGGGGGTCAGTTTAGGGCCCCGCTGGCCGTGGCTGCCGGCTGCAGTAACAGCGCGGCGAGCCAGCCATTGCTGGCGCTCCGGGCAGGGGTCCCAGCATTGACCTTGGTCCCAGTGCGGCCTCCCAATCTTCCGAGAAGCGGCAGACTGCACATCCGCTGATGACGGAGTGCAGTAAAAATGGCGCCAAATTTCAGCTGCTTGCCGTCCTAGTGCGTGTGGTGCACTTTCTTTTGAGCCGGACGTCGGTCAGTCGCTCTCAAGAATATCGACTACGCTAGTAAAGTGAGCTAGAATAGGTATAGCGAACTTACGGAATATTCTGGTTATGCCCCCGTTTCCTTGCGTCATGCTTCCCAGTACACTGTACATAACTGAAAGCTAAACATTTCGACAGATTTGCCTGTCTGGTTGGGTTGATAACTAAATAAGACTTGAAATTTCTCCAACCAACACTTTTATTTTATAAAACCCGACGTTTCGGAGCCGGCTCGGCTCCTTCTTCAGGGGTGCATGACGCGGGGCTGCGTGCAGCTATAAGTAAAGGAATGGTCGAGGGGGAGAAGAAGGTGGGGGGGGGGGGGAGAATGGGGAGGGGGTGGAATGTGTGTGAAAGGAATGAGAAGGAAGGAGGGGGGTTTAGAAGAGTGAGGGTGCCGCAGGTGCAGGTGTGCTCGCTGGCGACTTTTTTCTTTTCTTCTGTGAAGTGGCCAGGAGAGAGCGAAGACCTTGCAAGTATACAGCAGGGAGGTTGCCTGTTGTCCGGTTGATGTTATTTGCGAAGGAAGGAGGGGGGTTTTCCTTTACTTATAGCTGCACGCAGCCCCGCGTCATGCACCCCTGAAGAAGGAGCCGAGCCGGCTCCGAAACGTCGGGTTTTATAAAATAAAAGTGTTGGTTGGAGAAATTTCAAGTCTTATTTACTGTACATAACTGTACTGTCCCCTGCCTGATAGGTGTTTAGATAAAACAAAATAAAAAAAGTACGTAAGAAAATCTGGTGAACAAACAAAAACGTGTCATCCAGGCTGCGGCCGACCCTTCTGGTGCAGCGAGAAATTATAGTAAACAATTTTAGGTGGCTTTCGGAGAAGCTGTTTTCGTCAGGCCGAAGGCAGTGGACACGAACTTCGGCTATTTAGAGGACACCGACGTGAGCTCTTTTTATTTTGTTTTATCTAGACACCTATCAGGCAGGAGGCAGTGGACGTAGTTTACGTGTCATCCAGAGGCTGTGGTCGGCCCTTCTGGGGAAGTGAGAAATTATAGTAAACAATTTTAGGTGGTTTCTGGAGAAGCTATTTTTGTCAGGCCAGAGGCAGTGGACACGAACGTCGGCTATTTAGAGGACACCGACGTGAGCTCTTTTTATTTTGTTTTATCTAGACACCTATCAGGCAGGAGGCAGTGGACGTAGTTTACGTGTCATCCAGGCTGTGGCCGACCCTTCTGGTGCAGCGAGAAATTATAGTAAACAATTTTAGGTGGTTTTCGGAGAAGCTGTTTTCGTCAGGCCGAAGGCAGTGGACACGAACTTCGGCTATTTAGAGGACACCGACGTGAGCTCTTTTTATTTTGTTTTATCTAGACACCTATCAGGCAGGAGGCAGTGGACGTAGTTTACGTGTCATCCAGAGGCTGTGGTCGGCCCTTCTGGGGAAGTGAGAAATTATAGTAAACAATTTTATGTGGTTTCTGGAGAAGCTGTTTTTGTCAGGCCAGAGGCAGTGGACACGAACGTCGGCTATTTAGAAGACACTGACGTGAACTCGAGAATGAAAGTCAACAACGAAGGCGTAGTTTACTACGTGTACAGTGTTCTTCTCCACATGCATGGAGGAAGGAAACGTTCTTTCCTTCCTCCATGTCCACTTGCATGCAAGCGTTCGAAGTTCCGGTATAGTTCCGGTACGGTTCTGGCAGTTCTGGCAGCAAGCCGAACGTGGAGCCGTTCCAAGTCAAGTTTGGCTTGGCGCGCTGGCGGCGGCGGCTTGTTGCAAGCTGTTTTGTGGAAGTGTTCTGTGAATGCTAGCAGCAAAACCAGTGTATATTCGATTGCGATCGTGGTTTTAAAATCGCAAAACAATCACCCTTGTCCGGTGCTGTCTTAGCCAGCGGCGTTTCGCTGTGAGTGCTTTGTAATCGACGCCGTGGTCGGTTCCTGCTGGTCCTCGGCGAGCTTATGGAAGTGCGATGTTTGGAACACCGGGCTGCGCCGGCTTGTCGCTTTGAAGCGCTTCGCAGCACGCCTGTTCCTTTCGAGGAACTTGAGGCAAGTGGCGCAGGATCCACGCTTGGCTGCCCGATACAGAACGTTGCTGTGAGGACTGTTGCGCCTCGGCGTCCACAGTTTTGCAGCTGTTGCTCTTGCGCGCAGTTCCGACCACATGGTTCCTACCGCATTGGCAGCATACTGCATACGGTGCGCAAACGGACGCCCACAGCGCTTCGGTAAAATTTGGTTGTTCCGTTTGTCACCGCCAGGCCCAGCAAGGCGTTTCCTTGAGGGCGGTAGTCGCTTCTGTGCTCTGCCAGCTGTGCTCAGGAGTCTCGAACAGAGGACTCGACTCGGAGTCGCGAAAGTGTGCGGTTTGCGCCGGCGAAAAAAATATTGCCTGGTGGAAAGCTTCGAAATCATCAGATGATCACAGTGTTCGAGTTCATCGGTAGTTATCCTCTGCTTATTGAAATCTAAGAAAGACACAGAGTGGATGACGCTTTTAAAGCTAGGTTATGAGACAGGGGAACAATGAAAACTGCGAATTTCTGCTGTCTGTCGTCAGTAGCGCGCGTGTTGTCCACATGTCTCGTACTGTTTATTTCTGCTAATATTCTATGCAGTAATTATCCAACTAGTACAACCAGCGTTACTTAATGGTTCATCCAGAAACAGGTGGTGCATCAGTGGTTGCACCAACCCTGCGACGGTGAGCTCGTTATTGAATGTTGTCTGGGTAAGTAGTTCTGGCAGCATACTAAAAGTAAGCCTGATTTGAAAGTTCGCTCCTTTTTAAAGTTCATAATCACCCATTTATTGGTGATATTTCCAAACGGTAACTTGTGAGCCGTCTTAAAATGCAGGATACTAGGCAAATGATTTATCTGTTACGTGTAGTAAAGCCCATAATATTTGACATCCACTTTAAAATCGCATTTCTCATTACACACGATTGTTTCCTTATTGCAATGTACAAAAATTTTCTTCTTTCATGAAGTGCAATGTAGTTATTTACAGCACATACAAATAATTTTTTTTTTCTTGAGTAATCAATATGTAGTTGATTTAGTCGAATCTGAAAATGACATTCCAGAAAGAGTGGCACACCTTTCCGAATGCACATATTTCAACTCTAGTACAGGAAAAAATTTGTCTCTTGAATGGTGAACCTATCGTGAGTGCAAGCTTTTACACAATAGTCTTTTCGTGATACTGCAAAAAAAAAAAAAAAAAGAAAATGCGATGCCTTATATGAAGGACACTAGATTTATATGGGTAAATTCTAAAACTCTCAAAACCGAGCCGAGGTGCCTCAGCTCAACTGCTGAACGCAAGATTAAATCCTGGCTGCGGTGGACATTTTTTGATGTAGGCGAAAAGCAAGGCACTCATGTGCTGTGCATGTTGGTTTACATTAAAGAACCCAAGGGGCTACAAATTCCCGGAGCATTCCACCACGGCGTCCCTCATAGCCTAAGTCACTTTTGGGACATTAAACCCTCTAAACCAACCAACTAACCAGAACTCTATAAGCTGGCCTTGTGGCACTGTTCAAGCAGTCTCATGGGTCTTTCTTTGAAAACACTCCTTTATATGACCACCTTTACATTCTGAGAAAGTATGTGATTCAATGAAAACGGCAGTTTCCACGAAAATGTCTACAAGGATTGCACCGTGGCCTTGGTATTTGCTTTGTAAGAACAATGAGAAAAGTAAAAATCACGAGGTGTGAAGAGTAGGGAGGCTGTTTCTTGCTGAAGTTGCTCACCACGTGCCTGCAAAAGTCGGGAAAGTAAACTGATGGGATTGACAAGAATCACTGTAGCAACATTCAAAATTCTGACGCTCTTGTGGTGAACGGCTCGGTGTGAATGGTGGTCTACTCTTCTTCTATTGCTTGCAGTTTACTCACAAGCAGTGCTCATGGTGATATCCTCCTGGTATGTAGTGAGGCCAGTGGGTTGAACTAGGACCATTGGCGTAGCAGCCCTCGTGACTTCTGTGCCAATGTCACCAAATTGCTTCTGGACTTTGGAATGTTGAAGAAATTGCTGTGTTGATATCCTGGCGAGCCCATCTAGGAAAATTTGTCAACTATTGCAGGCAAGGCAGCTATGTATGGAAGGAGGCTTGGTACCGTCTTATAGGACCAATCACTTGTAAATGTGGGGCCAATGCTAGCAGCGCATTTCATTGTGGTGTTTGGAAAAAGCAAGTGTATTCAAGTGCATTTAGTGAATCATAAGCCTAACAACACCTGTGGCCATGCAATCACCATTTATTAGCACACATTGACACGAAGAGATGACTGTATTTTTCTTCTTTTGAGAAAGTTAGTTTATTCCATGTGGATGTTTGCCAGCACATAGTGAAAAGTTTTAAATGAAGAAAAAGGCACTTCATTCATTCTCTAAAACCTGAATTGTGATATACAGAGCTGTTGAATGAAATCTGAATGCACGTTACAGCCACGCAAAAGGACAGCGGACAAGGAAGAAACCAACAGGTTGTAACATGCGTTCCAATACTAATCACCATCTAGCCCGCCTTTCTCTTTGATGGATGAAATCGGAGACATGGTTTATGCTTCTGATCTTGGTATGATATTGAGAGTTGGCTGCGCTAAGCAGTGGGCTACATCACACCACTAAGATCACTCAGGTTTTGTATATCCTGCTTTGCGTAAATGGTCATTGTTGGCGTGGCTGAGCTGTTGAAGCAGAACTCCTTATTATAGAAAGCCGCTTGCTGCCTACACTATGAGAACAAAGAGAAAGCAAAAGTCCTGAGATGAAAAAAAAGGGGGCTGGTGGGGATGACTCACCTTTTATCAGGCATAGCAAGCTCTTTCAGCATACTAAAACCATAAGATGCATTTCTTTCACTCTGAATTGAAAGTCATGCCAGCATGAACACACTCTGCGGAGAAAGGAAAACGTGGCTGTCGTCGCCTTTTAAGTGTTTTCGTTGTCCACACTCTGTTCACAATTATCGATCACTAATTCGCTCAAGCTTCCACATTAGTACCCTTTACTTAGCCCAGTCCCACAGCTATGCTATGGCCACTTTATCCCCACAAACTTCCTTACCTTATCTACTTACCTGACTTGTCACCACCAGCTGTGATTCTTTTTCTCTTGGAATTCACTCCATTACCTTTGACTATAATTTATCTTGCATTCACATTACATGTCATAACCATGCCCATTTTGTCTTGATTTATACTAGGGTGTCATTAGCATGCGTTTGCGCCCCAAACTACTCTGCTCTCATCATGTCTCTGAATGTTACAGTGGTTGTTTTCTTTCTCATAGCTTGCTGTTGGTTTACTCTATTTGGCTAAAATAGCTGCGCTATATATTTTTTTTTTGCAAAGGTGCAGGCCTAGTTCAGTGCGAGTTCATCAAATCTCTTAACTGGCCTGTTGCCAAGTGCAGCGAGTGCAGCCAAATCGAGTAGACCTTGTATTCGAACATCAGCAGTACTTTTACGGAGATTGTGATTGGCATAGAAGTTTGCAATAAATTATGCTACATAATATGGAAACACAAAGGCGTGGGCATCTCTAACTTTTATTTTTGATTGCATTCTTATTAGTGGACACAAAAGCATGAAAAGTGAAAAAAAAAAAAAAAAGTAGAGGATTAGACGAAGCTTAAAACTAGCAATTTTAACATCATCTAGGATTCTCATTCACTCATGAAACGTGGAGATTGAATAGGCCTCCATCCGTACTAGCAGTGCAAATCATTGCACTAGCTAATGTTTCGGACAGAGGACTTCGCTCTGAGAGAGCAAGGTCAACCTAGGTAAGGCTGCAGTTCATGTATTTTAAAATATAAACGAGGTGGACATGGTTCCAGTGATGGCAGCACTGGCAGCTGCCGAGCTTTGGCGAGCACTTCGCCTTCACTTGACTTTCAGCTGTGTCTTTTCTTCTTAATCAGTATGTAAGTTAAGGAAACTAACTTTTAAGAGTTTTGGAAAGTTCCATTACAGTCTTTTTGCTGAACCATGTATATTTGTGGAATTGGGTTACCTTTAGTTTCACTTTTGTTGAGTGGGTTGTGCGTGGTCTTTTATGCTTATCCACAGGGAGATAGTATATTGCTTCTCACTCCTGGAGTCGCATCATAGTATATATACGCTGAAATACTCTGCTTTCTACCTCAAGTAGCTCCTAGGAGAAAATGCAGTTTTAGACATGTTACATGTTTACTCGATTCCTAAAAGATAGAAATATTTCTAGCTAACTAATCTTTTTAAACGATAGTGTTCATTCAGCGCAACAGTCATATCTTTCTAACCCTGTGTTTGACACGTGATAGCATTAGCTTCTTATGCATCATTACGCCCTACACCTTAACGACACTCGTTTGGAGAGTGCTCTCTTTTCATTTGCGTGTGCTTGTTATTCACGCATAACTAACTTTTGCGTACTTCACCCCAGGAGCTCAAGATGCTGCGGTCCTTCCTCCTTGCCACGCCAGGAATGCACAGCCCTGCAAAAGATCGCAGCACCGCACTGAACTGTGCAGTGCTCAGCACCACCTACAACAGCATTGTCATGTTCTCACTGATGTGACGTTTTGTGATACCCTTTGTGACACCACTCCCCACCGTTCCTCACTGAAGATATGGCTCGGCCATCATTGAGAAAGCTATGCATCTTAAAGACAGTGCCAAAGAGAGAGCGCGGACGCAGAAAGCACGTGCAAACAACTGGACCAGTGCCGCTCGCTACTGAAGTTTGATATTTGCACATGCTTTCATTCATGTAAGATAGCCACAGCTGTGTTAGTTGGCTTGCATTTCTGATGCAGCTACACTTGCCTTACACCTGTACGGCCCTGAAGGTGAAAATGGACAAATAAATATGGATGTAGGCATGTGCAAATAAAGTGCATTTGTGAGTGTGGCTCTGGTCGTGTTGTTTTCATGTATCTTCTGTGTTTTCATCAGTGGTGTCTTCAAAATATATTGCTATGAAGCAACTAACTTGTGAAAACGGTGCAGGTTTAATTTCCCAGATGCTCTGTGCCTTGCCTTTGCTGCAGCTGTTATCATTGAATAGCACGAACCAGCAAGCCCAGCAAAGGTGTTCAGCATGAAGCTTACATTTTCGACGTCACGAGTTGAGTGCAACGTGAGACTCACAATTAGTAGGTACGATTTGAGAGCTTACAAAATGACCTTGTTTCTGAGGGGGTTCTTTGGGGCCCTTGCAATGAAAACGTTTGTCAGCAATGAATGCTGGCTGTTGAGGGGAAACACTGCACATCTCTGCAACAACGCAGACTCCAAGCCACATTAAGAAGCTGTGCTTCTAGGAAATATGTGGATGCAGTTAACAGAGACAGACAAAATTGGTAAAGTGCATTCACTGTTCTTGTCTGTCTCCACCAAGTGCAGCTCTTGAGTCATTCCATTCTGAACTAGCCTCCGTAGCAAGTCCTACAAAGCCTTGGTCTACTTGGTTTAGAGCTTCAGAAAGAAGCACATGATCACCCTCTGATAGGCTGCTGCTTGTAAGGCAGGTTTGCATGATGTGGGCACAAGGCAAGATTCGATGCAGGTAACTTTGCAGCTGCTTTTTTACCGACAGTGGTGGCGGTGTGTCGGTCTCTTCTTTTGCTGTCGTCAAATGTGCATTTGTTAGTTGCTGTCTCCTTTTTCCTGCAAGAGTTTTGGCGCAGTGCTCTTGTGGCAGCAACGGCTGGATCGCTTTTCCACAGGTGGATCCCCAGGATGATTGTAATGGCGGAGATGTGCCGAAGCTGTCCAGTGTTGTTGAGTTTCCTCCAATCCTAGTGCAGGCTTGCATTGAGTATAGTTGCCAGCTGTCCGTGTTGCCACCGCGTCTTGAGGAGGCTGGTACTTGGTGTGGGTGCGACTGGGTATGGCAGGGACCAGTCCAACTTTTTCACACTGCATTATGGTTATGTGTTTTATGCGTTGTGGTTTATCTGTGGCTCATGGTTGTGATCCCTCTTCTCCACCATGGCAAAATGGCTCCGAAAGCAAGGTTTTATTTGTAGTTACAAGATCAAAACAGAGGCTGGCAAACCTCGCTTCAAAGTGACGCTGAATGCGGTATAATTTAGCACAACAGGTTACTCATGTAGGATGAAACAGCATGAAAAACGATGTGCGTCCCCTTCTATGTCCTTGTCCTTCTCGCTGTTTCAACCAAGTATAGGATTATCCAGTGTCAGTGGATAGAATACTGCACTCTAAGGGGAAAAAAATGCAGCTTCGTTGCAGAATGTAGTTTCTATAAGATAGAAGAGACAAAAAAAAAAAAGACAGTTGACTACAAGTGTGGCCACCTATGGGTGTTTCCACGAGCAAACTGCACTGACATAAAGGCAGTTTTTGTGTGTGTCGATCTACAGAGTTAGTCTACTTCCAGAGTGCGGCAATGTAGAATGTTGGGACAGTTGGCAATGCATACATTGTTACACACGTAACGCAAAGAATACTGAACAACTAAGACAAAATCCGCTCACCATATGTTTTACTATGTACTACCCATTGGCCCAACATTCTACTCTATTGATCTTCGTTTCACCCCCATGCTCATTTTTCGCCTTCAGCCTGTGTTACCATTCTCTTCCTGTCAGTGATCACAGCATTCCTGTCAGTTTGGTGAAAAGTTTAAAATAAGTGGGTGGGAAAAATTAATTTTCTTGGTGACAAATTGCGGCTGAAAAAGCATAAGCAAGCCAGAAATAGCAGTAGTATTATTTTACGCAGTGGGAAAATTGAACAGAGTGAGCTCTTAACTGCGGGTCTTCCAAGACTCGCACCCACACTGGGGGAAGTTTACATACAAGTGATGCAGTGAAAATGTTTGAGCAGCTCACTGTCACGTGCATGGTGCAGAATGAGGAAGTTTCTACTCCTCATAAGGTGACATGGCTTTCCAATTCAAACAGCTTGTGCATATTCAGTGCTGCAGAAGTTGGGCAACACCTCATCGTGTCAAGATGGTTCCACCATCTTTACTAGTTCTGTGAAAAGCTTGAGTAGTGCAGTAGTTAGCATATTCACTTGATTCTAATGTGCCCACATTTGTAACACCCATGAAACATTGAGCAAATTTTTCTGCAAGAAATGAACACTTTAGAATTGAGTAAGTATGGTATGCAGAAGACTAAGATAATGTTCAACAGCCTCGGGAAGGAACAGCAGTTTACATTAGGTAGCGAAGTACTGGAAGTAGTAGGCGAATATGTCGACTTAGGACAGGTAGTAACCGCAGATCCGGACCATGAAAAGGAAATAAGAAGAGTAAGATTGGGATGGAGCGCATTTGGCAAGCACTCGCAGATTATGACTAGCAGCTTACCGGTATCGCTCAAGAGGAAAGTATACAACAGTTGCATCTTACCTGTACTTATCATGGGGCTGAAACGTGGAAGCTAACAAAGAGGGTTCTACTTAAGTAAAGGACATTGCAGAGGGCTATGGAAAGAAAAATGGTAGGGGTAACATTAAGAGATAGGAAGCGTGCAGAGTGGATAGAGAAATAACTCAAGTTACCGACATTCTAGCGGAAATTAAGAAGAAGAAATGGATATGGGCAGGACATGTAGTGTGAAGAGAGGATAACTGATGGTCGCTTAGGGTAACAAACTGGATTCCAAGGGAAGGAAAGCGTAGCAGGGGGCGGCAGAAAGTTAGGTGGGCGGATGAGGTTAAAAAGTTCGCAGGGGTCAAGTGGATGCAGCTAGCATAGAACCGGGTTAATTGGAGAAATATGGGAGAGGCCTTTGCCCTGCAGTGGGTATAGTCAAGCTGATGATGATGAAGTATGGTATGCATTCTCTGAAGTTCTGCTGCTTTCTTTTGTTGTTTTGTCTATTTCTTTTTAAATGCCCGAGAGACGCAATTCTTTGCAGCTGTGTTGCTGATTTTGGGCTCATTGGATTCCATTTTTCATGTTATAAGGGAAATGTGTTCAGCGTGGAATGTGCGTGTGGCCAATTTTTTTTTAACCTTTAACGTTGAAGCACAGAGTAGGTGGTCATACTGGCTATCTGTTTTTTGACAAGATCGGTCAACATACTTGCATGACATCGAAGTCATGCCATAACGGATTGTTTCATTGCTTAAATTTCTTGCTTGACCTAAAAAAAAAAGCAGTTGCCATTGCTTACTGCATCACTTGGGCAGTGCCAAAACACAATAACAAAATATAGCATCTCATATGCTCATATGCTGACTAGCTGCTTTGCTGCTTTGATTTGCCATAAAGTTCTGTACAGTTTTGTTTTGACACTTGCTTGGTGCTGTTAGACAAACGAACCACATACATCTGAATGCTGCTGCTGTATCAGCAAAAAACAACAACTGTAGAATCTCTGTGATACGGACTTGGCTAGTACAAATTTCAGCACGGTATGATTGTGTAAAATTTTTTGGCTGTAATTTATTTTCTACGATGGACATTATTTTGAATGTTCTCAACGTTCATCCACGCCCCCACGGATGATATCAAAGGGGGAGTAACTTGGCCTGCGAACACTGCCCATTAATGCCCGCTCATCGCCAGTATGACAATCACTTGTCACTAGGTAGCACCACAAACACTGCAAGTGACGGTGCACAGAACGAATGTTTTATGAACGCATTTCCCGCATTTAAGCGAGCAAATGTTCGTTCAGCTTTCGTCATACAGACATTCGTCACAGTCTCGTGAGGCTCGTATCGGCGAGATTTCTTTCTCGTAGAAATTGCTGACAAGTGCCAGGATTTTGTGCGTAAGTTACCGTTTTTTGGTGGCGCAGGGACTGATGCCATCCGCTGCGATGTGTGTGGCTTCCCGTCAGACAGTCGGTCGGCCATGTTGGCGCACCGGCGCCTTCACGTGGGCCGGGCCTCCCTGTCGTGCGTGTTCTGCCCAAGGGTGTTCCAGCAGAAGCCCCACCTGAGGGACCACGTGCGCACCCACACGGGCGAGCGCCCATTCGTCTGCCCCGTCTGCTGTGCCGGCTTTGCACAGAAGTCGGTGCTGACGCGCCACAGCCGCGTCCACAAATCCTGAACGTTCGCCGTACCTTCAATCTGCCAGCCTAATTGCGTTCTCTGCTTTGTGTAGTCGTGACGTTCAGCAGACCGAGTGTTTGATGGAACACCAAAGGAATGCTCAGTGGAAGAGTCTTTGGTCTGGACAAAGCATTCCAGTATTTTTGTTCACCTTATTACATATGATGGGAAGCTCGGGATGACAGTGAGACTGCAGCAAGGCGATAAGATGTGCTGTGCACAACAGTGCTAATTATGAACCTTCTGTCCTCGTGTGTTTCCGCCGTGGGCAGAGAGTATCATGTCTGCCACCATTGTATAATCACTTCCCCTACTTTGCACCCCCTTACGGTATGAGACGTCGACGAACACTGCTCGCATGTACTGTGCATAACAGAGCAAGTTGACGGCACTCAAACTTGTTATATTCTTTGTTATATTCTGGTCATGTGTTCGGGAAGTGCTCATGTTTCACACGTGTCTACACACCCGCACCTTTTGTCTCCGTCAGGGTGCTTTTTTTTTTTTTGTTCTTTTTTAACTTATTTCAGCTTTGAGTGGAATCTCTGCTGCTGTTATTTTTAACTTAAATCACATTGTTTAATGCTTGTTCTTATGCTGCGCAACGTTTCTCAAATCAGACATCAGTTGAAATCTTACCGTTTACATATGCCAGTTGCTCTCTAAAACAGGGAAGAGAACTCCTTTTTTTTTTTCTCATTTTTCTTCTCAGTCAGTCTAAGACTCACTGCTGTCAGATATGTGTGCGGTGGCGTGCACTGAATTGTTTTCGTGCAGTGAACGTGACTCGGCTTTGACGTACGGCCTTGGCCGAAAGTTTAGAGGCTACAGGATTTGCCCGCGAGTCACGCTATATTGCTTGTTATGCAACGGCAGCATTTCAAACCTCTAGAAGAATAGAATATCCGCACTAAATATTTTTCTTTTGCCTGATGCTGGGATGCTATTTAAGGCATTCCTGCATTGAAGCAAACCTTTCGTGCTCTTTACTTTTTGACAAGGGTAGTGCTTGAATGATTTCGCACGCATTTTGTTTATTGGTGGAGTGTAGAGTCGTAAGCAGTTGGGAACTTTGTAATAGAAGGGAAAATTCGCTTTGGTCTGGGCCTGCGTACAAGTGGACGATAATGAGCAGTTCCTTCTTTAATTGAAACATGCTGCACTCTGAAGGGTAGGCATAAAAGCATTGGAGTAGCAGTTGTCCTCATTTTTAATGTGAAATCACTAGAGACCTTATTCTCCAGAAAATGCAGCGTTGACATTGTGAACAAGAAATCGGGGACATAGCTCTGGCAGGTGAATGGTCGTGTACCGACTGGTTAGCGGGTGGTACCTCTAGGACCCCTCTTCTAGGACCCCTCGGTTCCAGACATGTTGGGCCTCAAGGCCATGCAAGCACGTTCATGTGGCTCATTAAAGCAAGGTTTTATATCTGTGTGCGGTTGTTTGTCATGGAATGTGGTAGCTTACAACTGTATTGTAGTGTTTGTGGGCTGGTAGTACCACAAATTAAAGTGTAAGTAATTAAGCTTAACGAGGATCTGCAGTGGAAGTCTGCACATGGGATCCATTAAGGCTGTCAGGTCATACCTTTAAAGGCGGAGCTTAAAGAGCCTCCAAATATTGTCTTCTCAGATGAAAGGTTTTGGAGAGACCAGAAAGCTATGGCCCTACATATGGCAGCATACACTTAGCAGTGGGTGTAGTTGATGCTTAAAGGCAGGTTCTTGTGACGGCTTTGTGATCCTGTAGAATTGGTGACTTTTTCTTGCGAGTTTTTGTGCAGTCATAAGGGCCTACTTTTGAGAAGTCTGTGGCATGCACAGCTTTCTTTGTGTGTACACCACGGAGAAGATCTTGGGGTCCGAATTGCAAGTCTGGCTAGGACACGTCCGTGGCATTTCTTCGTTAGTTGTCCACTTATTTAGAGGGGGTGAAGAGGGGCAAAGCTTATTTGAAATTGCGGTGTGGTGCATGCAAACATTGTTCCTTGCTCTGTGACAAGAAAAGTGACTCGATCTCATTGTTAGGCAAGGTAGCAAGAGCAGGTAGGACTTTGCCTTGTGCCATTTTTGCGTACTGAGCGGACCTGCAGTGTTGGATAAAAACCGAGGGTCATTGCATTCCACCAAGATACTGGTTCATTTTGGTGTGCACTTGAAAGAAAGGAAGAAGATGTGTAGGTGGTTGGTTGCAGTGGGCTTCATTTTCTCATTTGCAGTAGGGCGCCATGTTCCCGTAGAGCTCCCATTTGGAGTCATGGCTGTGCGTTTTGCGCATTGTGGAACAGTGTCATCATGTTTCTGCCGTGCAATTCGAGTTGGCCGAGGTGTTGGTGCTAAGTAAAAAAAGAGAGAGCTTATGTCAGTGTACAACTCTGAGAGAAAAAGCCCTGCACTAGGTACGATATTCTCTAAGACTATTTTAGGCTTGACAACACTCCCCTGTGTTGTGACAGCACGTAACATGGAGATTGGAGTGCCTCGAGCAGAGAGTTCTTTGATCATACTGGTCACAAAAGATCCCACAAGGCACATGTGTTTAAATTCAGCAAAGAACGTGATTGGGGTGAAATTTGGTGCTTGGCATATCGTTCAAGTGTATGCAAGTAATAATGCAAACTGTATTCAGGCTGCAACCTTCGAAATCATTGATAATGCACTTCTGCCTTCAGTGTGAAATTTGTGATAATGAAAATGCATTGTGATAACAGTTGGAACCAGAAATTAAGAGCAAAGGCCAGTCGTTAAACAGCATTTCAGCTCTTTGTGGTGATGAATGGCGGTGGTTTTTATTCATCATTCCATGGAAATCGTGGAGCAGAGTTTTGAAGAGTAGTTTCATGCTGGTATGGACAAGGAACCCTTTTTCTAGGAACTTGTAGCTTAGAGCAATTTGATGTACAAGCCTCATGCTTGGGCAGATTATTTCATGTGTTCAATGTCATTGTTACATTGGGTGCATTCCTTCAAAGCAACGAGTACAGCACAGCTGACAGAGGGAGAAGTATAGCTTACATAATTTGGCTCGATGGCTAGGCCACCAGACTGTCTCGAAGGCCACTTGGTTTGCGTGTTTGGGGGTGAAAAAGCAGCCGTAATAATAACCCAGTCACACGGCACTCCACCAAGGCATTTCCAGCAGAGGCACTTCTTTTCGTTAAAAGAGTGTAACACCCCAAAAGGAGTGAGCTGCAGCACAGCCAAACGGTCTCACAGCCTTGCCATCACCACGGTGGCTCGGTGGTCAGAGTGCGCAGCAAGTGGACCCAGATTTGATTCTTCCCGCGTTTTGATGCAGGCGAAATGCAAGCTACCCGTCTACTGTGCAGTGTCAATGCATATCGCAAGCTCTGAAGAGATTAAATTTTCACCTCCACTGTGGCGTCATTGATAACGCGAGTCACCTTGAAACATTAAATCTCATGAACAAAACCAAATTTACACAGTGCACACCAAAAGTAAAACAGCTTTTGAGCGTTACAACTCATTGCTAGTGCAATGCTAGCACATTTAATACGTAAACGCACTATGGACAGCTTCTCTCCTCAGCAACAAGTTTTGCCGATTAACTTGGCCACCACAGGCATTCGATCTTGCTGCAACATTTTTACTGTCTTGAGATCTGAGCACGAGATATAAACACCCATCTAGAAAGTAAAAGATGAACCTTCTTCATTTTTTTTTATTAATGCAGTATTTTTAAGCAGTTTTAGATATTCTTTCATTTCTTTTACTTTTCCATGCTAGATGGATTGCAGGCTTTTGAAGGCTGCTTTTTTGGGGTTGGCCCTTAGATGCAAAGGTGCAATGTCTGTGTCGTGTAGCTGTGCCCTTTGCACCTCTGAATATAAGCACTTTGTTCTCAAACATTTTTCGACGCTATTTTTTAAGGACTGAGAACAGTGCACAAAGAAACTTTTGTGCCAGCACTGCCTAGAGTGTGTCCAGCTTCTTTAATTTCTCTGAAAGAACTTTTCTGCTGGCTGCTTTCATTTATTTGGATATCTCTTGTTATATCTGTGGGCACTTTGTGCTCGGCATTTGACCTGTGTGGAGAAAATGCAGTTTCTTGTTTATTCAGAGATGCTAGTTAGCAACTTCAGTTAGCCATTAGATTGGGTGTTCCGGTGGGCACATTTGTTGTTTCTAAAACAATTTTGTGGTTTATGAGGTTTAACGTCCCAAAGTGACTCAGGCTATGAGAGACGCCGTAGTGGAGGGCTCCGGAAATTCGGACCACCTGGACAGGATACGGGCGCCTTGCTTTTCATCTCCATCAAAAAGCGGCTGCAGCGGCCGAAATTCGATCCCGCATTCTTGGGCACAGTAGTCGAGCGCCCTAACAGTTGCGCCCCCACAGCAAGGCCTAAAACAATTTTTGTGTCAAAACAATGCAGAAAAGGTGTCAAAGAAGTAGTAGCACAGAACAACGGAATCGTGTAAGACAACACAAGTGCTACTTGTAATCATCCTTGTCTTTTCTGCACTGTCGACCATTAGGATGTCTGCTAAATTGGAGGTGGTGAGAGAAAAGTCCGCCAAGAGAAATTGCCATGTGGATCTAGTAAGAGCAATGCTGACAGGTGCCAGACAAACGAAGGAAAGAGATAAAAGCGGGGGGAACAAGATGGCATGAATTGGTTCGAAATAAAAAGGAGCTCTTTGTATCTGCCTGCGCTGCTCTTCCTAGGATGATTGTAAACCAACTCACCCAGCAACATTACTGTGCCCTGTGAACAATTGATCACCTCGCACGCAGCGCCAGCCAGTGGAGACGGCTACGGTGTGTTCAGCTATGACCAGGTGCTGGAGGGGCGCCCCCTGCACCGGCTGCCCTGCCCCTACTGCCCGATGCGGTTCAAGCGCAAGTGGAACCTTAACATGCACCTGCACACACACACGGGCGAGCGCCCATTTCTGTGTGTGTACTGCCCACGGGCGTTCGCCGACCGATCCAACCTGCGTAAGCATGTGCTCATTCACACTCGCAAGTATCAGACCAAGGCCTGGTGACGGCACTGCAGCCCCTGTGGAGAACCACAACAGCCGGTCGCTCTGTGGTTGCTGCGACACCAAGCACATCTGCGGAAAATATAGTGTATGATGGAGAGCTCTAGCGTAGTGGAAGTGTCACATTGCCAACAATGGTTGCAATGAACTTATGAAGATGCATTTTTGCAGACCATGTAAGGCATGCCTTTTGCCTCTGAGTGCCTTTACAGTGTGCAGTGTTTGGAAGTATTGAATTAATATTGAAAATGCCATTCATTGAATCAAGTCTCATTGTCTAGCGGTGCACCTTCAATGTGTGAGCATTTCAAGGGCTTAGCTGAGTAGATTGACTTAAATGAGAGATGCTGTGTTTTGTTTAGAAGGACAGAACACTGGAGTTAAGGTCTTAAATTTTTTTTGGCGCAATGGAAAGATTGATGTCTAAAATGTTCGATTTCATAACGGTTTTGGTAGAAATGCTGTAGAAAATTTTTACTGAGAATTTTTCGATCAGTGCATGCGCCCGTTTTTATGTAGTCGGATGCTAGAAACCATGAGCAGCGACCGCGATGACAACTGGTGGTCGACAAAAAAGACGTACCGAAAACAAATATAATTTTCACTCTCCCGACAGTAATTAGACATTTTTGATTAGAGTAACATTCTTTTCAGTTTCACACCCAAGGCTGTTACAGCACAATCACGCACGCCTTGTCGACGAAAGTTTTAGTGGTCACTATCATCGCTTCATTCATGGAATTCTAGACACTGTGGCACCATCTAGTGGCAAAACCTGAAAGCATGCCTCTCGCTGTGCGAAAGGAGTGGTTTTTATTTAAGGACGCAGTGGAGAGAGTGCAAAATATAATAAATTATGAGAAGCACTCCTACAAGAAAAAAAAGAACAATTTGTACTTAAAAAAATCAGCTATATTTTGCTGACATGTGGTCACGTGGGGTACCAGTGAAAGTAATCTGGTTTCTCCACTAGATAGCGCCCAAGTTGATTTTATGTGATTTTAAATGGCAAATTAAAATTGTAAAGCCTCTTTTCTTTGATATTGTAGTGCCCGATCTGTACTATATGAGGCAAGGTCTTTTCGCCTCCACCATAACCCCATGACATATTTTTGCCAGTGTTCTGTCCCTTTATTGGCTTTTGAGTTAGTTGGGCTTCATGGCTCTAATGTAAGAAAGGTATTGCATAAATTGACTTGCAAAGCCCAAGCCTGGGTGCTTGCTACACCTTCACCACAAAACTATAGTGTGACCATCTCAGTTATTGATGTTTGCATGGTGACGCCAAAAGTTATATAGTCCGGCACATTGATGTGACACTTTAGGCATTTAAGTTGATCTGAGGCGCTCTGGGTAAAACTTGTATTTTATTATTATATTGTTTTTTGCGTGCAAAGATAAGGAGATGAACGCATTGCTGACTTTCTTTTGTTTCAAAGGCAAAAGTGTATGCAGTAAGGTGATGAGCAGGAACTGAAGCAAAAACATAATTAGAACTAAAAACGAGTTAAAGAAGGTAAAAACAACCAAAGTAAAATTAAAAAATAAGCAGAACTAAGTGGAAGAACTGGATGAGGGTGGCTTGGTGAACACAATCAAGGTTAGGTTCAGTCTTGTACACGTGGCAGATAAAAGGGAACCAATTAAAATTGCAGTTACTTCATCTGCAATGTAACTAATTTGATCGATTAGTTGCAACCACCTAACGAAGTAACTGAATAGTTCCAAACAAATAATATCATTAGAGTCATTACACAGTAATAATATTGGTTACATTATGTCACTTTCTGCCTAAAGCACAAGTGAGCTGCTGTGGCTTCCTCGATTTGTTGCCCGTAGCATTTCATATGCTGATGATTTTCACCAGCAGTTGCAAGTTTTCGTCAAAATTTTTTTCAATGTCTTCTTGTGACAACTTAAGCAGCAACTTCTTTTAAGACTTTGTCAGTGTGCATGCTGGAGGGGAGGATGAAGTTATTATGCATTGCGACCTTGTGTACCAGCTTGTATTTATGAAAAGCATTGCGCTTTATTGTTATTTGTGTTTGTTGGGAAAAAGTTCACGCTCACAAAACATGACATTCTGTTGTGCTGGCATGAAGAAATGCAAACTGCAGAATGTGGAGGTAGTCAAATGTAGAACACTTTGGCTTGCATATATGGGCATCCTTTCATGCGCGGTTTTTCTACAGCTCGACCTTTGTCTCTCCAACTCAAAGGAATATTCTGTGTTACTCCTGCTTTCCGTCAAGTTATACCGGAGGTTATAACTTGTTGCCAATTCTAGTTGATGTACAAATAGGCAAGGTAGAACAGAGTCAGCGGAACTTATTAGCCCGTACTGGATTTTCGCAAATAATATGGCCAGTACCTGTATTTGTAGATAGTATTTTATGCTTCAAGGCATGTTATTGAAATGAAAAACAAATAATTGAAAGAAAGGTGACCCAAACTTCTTTCTGCACTACCGCTCAAAGGAGCAGATCATGCTGTGTAAAGAATAGTTGTAAACCTTTTGTCTTTAATCAGTTGCGCAGGTGCAAGATAAATGAACTTCTTCAGAGGTTTCTCGGTGTCATGGGTGGTCGTGAAGCGTTTCCAGTGGCAGTTATTTTTATTAGCTGTTCATTTGGCAAGAGACACTGCCACAAAGTGTAAGCGAGAGTTTAATGTGGACTTTAACTGGTTTTAGTCTGCGTGCCACTGTGATGTTATTTTAATTGTTCTCTCGCTCAACTCTAGTCATTGCAGAAGCAACTCGTTTTGCTTTTTGCATTGCGCGGCATTGCTTGAGGCATGAAAAAAAAGTGAGCTTTCTAATCTTTATGAATTTGCAAGTGACTTGTTCTTTAGCTTTTACAACTCTCTTCTTCCCGTCTTCCCTGATCTTATTGCTGCTAGTTTTCTGTTACCATATGTGCATATTTTGGTCCTTTGTCACTAAAACTGATTACAAGGTTCTATTGCAGGAATCGGTTGTCGTCACTGTTGCACAGTTTACAGTTAAGTGTTTGTCTTGTTGACTTACGGTCATGCTTGAAACTAAACTGTTGCGTCTCTTTTTTTTTTTTCACATTTTTCTCGTGATAATGGGAAGCTCACACAATTTTGCCTGATGTCCGGGGATGGTGTTGCATTAAAGGCGATAACTATGAAAGCTGTGATGGTTGCCGTTATTGTGTGCGAGTTTCTCACGGTGGGTATTCAGAAATGCAGGTCGTGCTCTATCGTTTCTCCTTCCTTAATCAAAACGTTAAACAATTTGTGAATCAATCGCATACTAACTGCTCTTTGTGGGCATGGGACACTTATTAATTGTCTACTTTCACTATAAGATGGTCACTGGAAAGGTTTCGGTTGTGGGAACAAATATTTAGGGATCCCAATTATATAAGACATCTGTGCCATAAGTACTTTAGACATGAGTACCATCTTAGGCAAAAGTAGCCATGCTGTTATGACTCAGTGCTGACATGCTGAGACATTGCGGTCGCTTTTATTGCCGGCTCTCAGCGACATAGCCGATTGAAATGAAATAGTTGACTGCAGTTGGGAAATTTCAGATTGATTGCAATTAGAAACTTGGCATTTGTAAATTAAGGCACAATTGGACTAACCGTAATGAACCCAGCTGCATCGGTTCAAGAGACATTCACAATGTGTACCCCTCTAATAAGGTTTGTAAAGTGTCCAATCTGAACATTAATGTGGTGCAAAAAAAAAAAGAAATGGTTCGTGAAGCCATCGCTTTACTTTAATGTGCCAACCTTCTTACGAAAGAATTCAGATTATGTCAGCTATACATTTTTGTAGAAATCACGCCAATCGAATGATCATGCATCACATTCAAAAAACATTAGTTTATATAATCAGACACTTCTAACGTAAGTGAGTACACGTATCCATAGAACACACTTTTGCCATACTTTTGGCTTTTTGCTTTCCCTCGTATACCTGACACACAGGAGTCATAGAGCTTGTCAGTTCAATGTACTAGTTGTTTAATTTGCTTTCGACTGCAGCAAAAGCAATGTATACAATTTAAAAGGTTAAGCTGCCAATAAACCTTATTGTAAAGGCTATATTAGTTTTCCTATGTGTGTCAAATATGCATATGTTAACATGGATATGGTTTGGTTTGTGGGGTTTAACGTCCCAAAGCAACTCAGGCTATGAGAGACGGCGTAGTGG
This sequence comes from Amblyomma maculatum, assembly GCF_055883805.1. Lineage (NCBI taxonomy): Eukaryota > Metazoa > Arthropoda > Arachnida > Ixodida > Ixodidae > Amblyomma > Amblyomma maculatum. The sequence goes on from NC_139352.1 coordinate 39,644,777, forward strand.
AGGACTCCGGAAATTTCGACCACCTGGGGTTCTTTAACGTACACTGACATCGCATAGCAAGCACATGGGCGCCTTGCTTTTCGCCTTCATCGAAAAGCTGCCGCCGAGGCCTGGATTCGATCCCACGCCCTTGGGAACAGTATTCGAGCGCCGTAACCACTGCGCCACCCCGGCAGGGGTTAACGTGGATATGTTGCTGCAGTTAGACCAATCGGGACAATTGGCAAGACCAGTTGGCCAAGACTTGAGTGTCTATTAGGAATATGACCTATCAGCTAGACCACTGCTGTGTCTCTTTGGAATTGTTTGGAAACCCAGCTGGTCCCGATTTAGACTCAACTGCTTTCAACCCTGACTCAGAAAACAGGGATTTTCCAATCTGTCACCGCAGGGTCCATTTCATGCTGACAAGTCCTAATTGGACTAATATAGTTTCCTCTCTGACTCAGTCATAAGCAGCTGGAAGCAAGGACTTTCCAATTGGTTCTATTTAATACCTATTGGCAGAGCCAATTAGAGTTAATTGTTTCATTTTTACTGGGAGTTTCTTATTACTATAGACAAAAACTCTCACCATCATCTATGCGAGTTTTTTAAAGAGCACTTCAGCCATAGGCATTAATTCCAAGCATCATGGCCCGGCCATGCTGCTGATGTTGCTACCAGCTGCAGAACTATAAATTTTGGCCCAAAATAATAATAAATGGTTTACAGAAAAGGAAAGGCACAGTATCCACCACACTTTTTCTATGGACACCTGAACGGCACTGTAATGAAAGGGAGGAAGGCGAGAGTGAAGGTGGGAAGAGAAAAAGAGGTGCTGGTAGTGGAGTGGTAATGGAGCATTGTGAAGGGAGGAAGGTGGGAGTGAAAGCGGAAAAAGAGAAATGAGTGCAGTAGTGGAGGGCTAGGGAGTAATTTCGACCTCTGACTCGGAACAAATCACTCGTGGACTTGCCCTCCATCCACCTTTCCCTCTTAATCACAGATTAGAACCAGAGAATTTTCCTGCAATGTATCTTGACACGGATATCTTAGGCAGCAGCTCATAAAAAGAGCATAGATGACAAATTACAGTTCTCTGTATATTTGGGATGATGTGCTGTTCTACATTACAAAATATGTACAGCCGTGTGGTTTGCGCAATGTTTTTTCTCTCTCTTTCTCGTTCACTCTAGGTTTCGGTTTTAACCGCAGAATGACAGCTGGGACGTAACAGAAATGAGTTGTTGTTATTGCATTTTATATCGCATAAACTTTTACGCAAGCCTGTCTATGAACTGGGATCACAACAAATGAATAAGCAGAGATTATATATAGCCTCAGAGATTTTATGACGCGTTACCTTGATTGATTAAAACTTTAATTTCCTGGCACGCAGGCCTGAGGAACGGGGGCTGGAACCTCTGCGACTAAGGACTAGCGAATATACATTGGTTATTCGCGGCCTCAGCCGCCAGGCCGACGGCTTTTTGCTGGTCAGCGGGGACGTCGCTAACGTCGCTTCGCAGCAGGGTTACCCAGGCTTCTCTACTTTTAATGTCCCTAGCGCCGGGAATGCCCCTCGCTTCGCAGGCCTTACATTTATCATTTTTAGCTCTCATCTATCTGGGTGTGAAACAACCAGACAGGGTTTGGGAAATTTCCGGCTTGTAATCGCCGCCAGGCTAAGGCCTCTTTATTATTTAAGCTAGGATCCGGTGGCGGCATCAGACGTCTTAATTTTCGATTATTTCTTAACTCGTCTGTGACGTCATTTCTGCGAAGGTCTGCGTGATTGAAACCGAAACTGCTCGAGAAAATAATTCTTATTGTTAAGCTGGTGTATATATGGATTTCGTATCGTAACTGTCGTTACTCTTTCAAAGGAAACGACACGCATTTAAAATTTTGGTACGTCTATACTCCTTAACAATATTTCCGCCTCAACCGCAGGACATGGTAGCCGCAGGATCGTTTTCGGTTAAACGTTCGAAGGCATCGGTGGAACTGCGCGCGGAGCTTGCACATTTGCAGTAACTTTTGCTTCGGAGCAATTTTGGCAGTAGAACTTTCCTGCTTGATTCAGCCGCGCGTGGTAAAACCTAATATACGCATCTTCGCCGAAATCGAAAACAAGCACTACCCGCCAAAGAGCAGTGGTGTCGCTATAGTGCCAGTATATTCTAGGCACTATGGGCCTGGTGCGCTGCAGCTTTGGCCGAACATGTGGCGCCGTCTGGGAGGCGCCGCTGTAAAACGCGGCTGTCTGGATCCGCAACCGTGGGTAGCACCGACGCTGTGTTCCGATTTCTTTTTGGGTCCCCGTAAGAATAAAAAAATAAACACCGACTGAAACAAGGGCCTGTACTTACTTAGTCATTTCGAATCTCATATCGCACCCATTGCTTTACGTTAAGGCTGCGCATTTCCCACGTTTGTTTTTTTTGTACAGTACTTCACGCTAGGTTTTTTCAAGCATGCACGAGCGATCGCTAGCACGCGAAAATCACAAAATAAACGGTTTTTTTTTTTTTTACTTCTGGAGCCAACTTGAGCTCTAAAAGTTGTGACAACTACTAAAAGTTGTTGTAACCAGAGCTGACAGGCCTTCGGACACGGCTAAAGTCCCTTGATAATACGGCCTGTATTGTAGAGAGCGCGGAGCCTTGCTGCCCAACGGGAATTTTTCCAGTTTCCAGCTGTTCCAGTTTCCAGCTGTTCTCGGCGCTCGCTTTTGGGAAGCCTAGCCTGACGTAGAAGACGTAGAAGCACGACATGGAGAGCGAAGCACATTGCAGGAGTGCGCGCTTTCTGACTTGTCACACGTTCATGGTTCCCCGCAAAGAGAAAATGTCCTTTTAAACTAACAGCTCTATCTGCTCTTGTGTTTATGGGTGTCATAATAGTTATACAAAAAAACAACAACATCGGGAAGCAATCGAAAATCGTTTTTTTTTTTGCGATTTCCTTGGAAATCATACGAGAGCAATGTGTCGCATCGTTAACAGTGGCACCCGGCCTTGCAGACGCAACTGGCATCCGTGATATTGTGTGGGTTCGCCAACAACTACATACAAAAAAAAAAATGAATTACATATGTGGTGAAGAGATGCCGAAAGGGCCGAATAAATCTTACCTCCAAGCTGACGTCGTAGAAGGCGGTCTTCATTTCGGCAGCGCATTTTCTGAAGAAATCCGAGGGCCCTTCTGCACTGTGAGGTTCCCCGCGCACTCCATGCACGTGCTGGCTTCGTACAGTTTCTTACCGAGCACTAAGCAGTTATTCTTAAATTAAGTCTCAACATTCCCGATCGCCCGAAATCCCCCGAACAGCACGCGCTGTGGAGCTTGCTCAGCCATGGCTGTTTTTCCGCGCACTGAACCGTCACCACTCGTTTCGACGCATCGAGTAGAAAATAAAAACTACGGCAGAAATGCCGAGCGCCGAAAAAGCACGTACACGCAAGGCCCGACGCCTTAGGGTACATCACCATATACAGCCTGCTCGTCCCGTCTTGGGGAAGACGTGTTTTTTTTTTTTTTTTCTTTTTAGAAGCCTTTCTATTGCCCAACGGAGCCCAGCTCTCGGCTGTCGCTTCTGGGGGGTCTAGCATGCCGTTTCCACATACACTGCTGCCACCGAAGCGAAAAGCATTGCACACTGGCTTAGTTTTTGTTTTATTTATGTCTTTACTTTCAAAGTACCATATTGTTCGGGTTCCGAATTCCTACTTCAAAGAAGAAAAAAAAACCGTAGAGCCGCCAGCAGAAGCGCTCGCGCGCCGACGATGCGCTGCGCCTAAAGCGCCGGCGGCCTTCTACCAGATGGGTCTGGCATGAATGGGTAGCGGCTTTCTTCGCTTTGCTTTTGGTTTATTTTTCAACACACACACATGGTACATGTGTCTGTTATGTACGCGCGTGGCAGGAGGCAGGAAATGACCGACAAACGTTTTCTTCTAACAAGGTTTCTGCCGAGAAGAGACTTCGCGTTCACTCCGCCGCCTCTCTCCGATGAGCAGACATACCACATATGGGTGCGCCGGCGGGAGGTGGCGCTACTTGTTCCGGAGCAGTGGCGCCTCCATACCAGCGCACTAGGCCCATAGTGTCGCCAAGGTCGGTGTCCGTGCAACTGCTAGTTCACCTCTAAGTGACACACGAAGTTTTCCTGACGAAAACGTTTGGGCTTATGACAATGTGCGCATTAATCATGGCATTAATGAACTCTATGGAAAGTTCCTTGTGCAGTTTCACAAGAAACGCAGTAAACGATAGAGGTACAGTTGAGCCCGTGGTTGAGGCCAACGTTGGTTGAGGCTGAGGCAGGTGGGAATTTTTTTTTTAGTCTTCGCAATAAAGATACCCATTCTGCTTTGAAACTTTGTAACGGCGTATCAGTACGCTTACGCAAAAAGAAACAGCGTTTTCGGAATCGGGCTACTGAACAAACGTGTTTATTGTGCGAGCGTTCCGTGCAAAGCGGTAGTAAAGTGAACTAGAGTATATTCTATTTTAGTGCACTTTAGCGGTAGATATACTGCGCACGAGATGACGCGACAATCGCGTCGTGAACAGATCCACAGCCGAGCCAGCTCCACCAGCTCGGCAACCAGCCGAATCGAGGCAATCAAGGCCCGCCGAATGGCGTCGGGTTGTAGCCTGGTCGAGCAAGGCGATGGTCGAGCGTAGTGCTTACGTACGACTTTTATGCCCGCGTTTGAAGCCGACAGTGTTCATCGCTTCACGATTTGTCAGGCAAAACTGAGGAATAATGCTGCTGTTGCATACCCGTTTGTGGTCTGGGTGGTCGTGCGCGTAGGTGTCTCACGGATCGCTTGCAATGCGTCGGTAAGTTGCTTCGCGTCTCTTTTCGAGGTAAGTTCGTTTTCCGACTTGTGTGTCCGATATAAGTATCAGTTCGTGGGAAATTGCGGCTTTCGGATCGTGCCACTTGCGGAGCGACGCATGGAATGGCTCTGAACGATGCATGGAGTGGAGAGACGTTTCTCCATTCTCGAAGAAAACGTGCAGCGAAGCGTCCACCTACGCGCACGCTTTTTGAAAAAGTTCGACAATAGTTCTAGATTGCTGCTCGTTCGCGTAGAGTCGCTGTGGGCATGCTTGTGTGGCCTGTGGCAAAGCAACTCGAACGCAGTGCTGGTACTCCCCTGACGGGGCTGGGACAGGTAGGTCACCGCCGCTTGCTGCGGGGGCTAGCCTGCCACAGAATTTTTATCTGTTGTAGGCCGTCATTGCACTCGCCACCGTTTCGGTGGTGGACGACAGCTGTTGTTGCGGCGCGCCTCTTTCTCTCCCGCTTCCTTTTCTTTATTTTGTCTTCTGTCTGCACGAGGCAGCGGAGGTGGCTCAGCTACAGAGCCAGTATCAGGCCCGTGCATTTTCTTTTCCTTCTTCCTACAGCCACAACGACAACAACAACAGTTGAACGGCTGCCTTGAGTGGTCTTTCGTGGCACAGAAAACCACCTCTCTCGGGTGTGCTGTGGTTGCCGCTGGGAACGGTGAGGTGCACCGAGCCGTGACAGGTGGCTCAGTGCATCGACCGATCACACTGCCGCCCCACGTTGCGATGTTTACGTCGGCTGATGGGAACATACGGCGTCGTTTTCCGGAGCTAAATGAAAAACAACAAATAAGAAGTACAAGGCACCCTGAGCTACTTTTACTGATTGCGGAGATTTGCACTGTAACTTGAGTCACAAGTGTCGTATACGTGTGTGTGTCGCGCATCCCATAGCGAAGGTTGTCTTCTTCCGTGCTCGTCGTCAGTGGATTCTTCCGTGCTGCGTGTCTTGCCGAAGGTCGCGGTGATGGTGAAAACATTTAGTGAGGAAGAAAAGTTGCCGAAGGTGTGTGGGGCCCTTAGTCCAGTGCTGAGCGCTGCTGCATTGACTCGATGGTTCCAATGGTTCAATTTCCTGTTAGCTGTTCGTCCCTGGGGAAGGGATTGAATAGGTGAAATATTTTGATTGTTGGTGTTGAAAATGTTAATTCACCAAATTAAGTATGAGCGTCGTGGTTTCAGTCCGTGTTTCAGGATTCCATTGATCAAAGCTGTTTTCATCAGTCCTGTGCAAGATCATCGTGCAAGCTTCGACCAAACGGCGGCTTCGAGAAGTAGAGCGGGAAAAATGAATGAGCATGCATATTGGTCACCCTGCTGTAGCGGGTGTAGTCTGCTTGGCGGTTCCGCTACTGTGGTCAGGCTCTAATTCCGCTTGTGCAATTAGCTTTTTGTAAGTAAAGACTGCAGCTGGTTCCTTGGGCTCGCTAGGCTGTTTTTCAATATGGGCTCCTGTCAATATCACCCGCATGATATGCCACAGGTAAAAACAATCCTCTTTCACAAAATATGGAATCAAGAAAGAGGAGATAAATGGGAGCAGGGCATGTAACAGAAAGGCAAAAGAACTGATGGACCGTTAGGGTAATGGAGTGCATTCCAAGAGAGGCAAGTGTAACAGGAGACAGCGACAAGTCATTTTGACTCACTTATGCATCTGATTTTGTTTATACGTGCCACGACAAAGAAATTAACCTGTTCATCCAAAGGTAGCGGGATGTGTTTTTGATGTTTTTGGTACTTATGGACATTGTCTGTGTTCTATGGATTTCCGGGTTCTCAAGTTTTTAAAGCTCTTGTGCTGCTTATGACATTGAGGATACATTTTGAGTAAATTTTAAGTTGTGATTTAAGTGCTGCATCTTGTGCCTCTTGGTTTCATCTAGTTTATTCTTGCCGTTTCTAGTGTCTTGGTAGTAGTTGTAAGCAGGGAAAAGAGTGTAGTATTTCTTGTGGTTCTCTTTTTATCTTGAGAAATAGTATTTATCAGTGCAGCCAGCGTAAACATGTCAGTTTGAGCGCTCTTGCACCTGCTTAACCCTCTTGCAGATTATTTCTTGTTTTAGGGAAAAAAGAATTCTGCCCTTGAAAGATAATTTGTTTCTCAGCACAAACTACAAAAGGTCAAATTTCTTTGCAGGGTTGTGGAAAATTTCATACAAAAACTATTATGTTGATTGAGATATCAAAATTTAAATTCTATGACTTTTCAAGTAAATACCCTAAAACCGTAGGAATAATTTGTATTTTGAAGGTGCACATTATGCTTGTCAGCACGTGCCTCCGAGACCATGAAGATCTCGGGCAACAAAGGCCAGTGCCACGGCCTGGGATAGGATGCTCGGGTCCTCACTGGCCTTTAGTTTATTCCACGTGTCAAGGGAGGGATCAGGCATGAGTTCCTTGGGAGGTAGATGGGCCCAACAGTAGCAAATTATATGGTTTAATTATGCTATATCACCGTAATCTAGAAAAACAGTGCCTGGCCAGCAGTGTCCTAGGACAGTGAGAAAGTTTTTGAATTTGGAAACATGTCGTTTATGTATATTCTAGCACGTAAACAGTGCATGAAAAAAAAAAAAAACTGTAAAAGAATGCAAAGCAGACATACAGGGCTGCTTGCTGGGGTCGTGGGTATGACCAGATATGGTAGCTGCGTATACTTGCTTTCTGCTGTGTCATTGCTTTAAGTAATGATTTTGAAGCGAAAGCTTCACTACGCCTTGTAAAGCCAAGGTCACCGTGCCAGGCGCTGACCACAATTGTGCATGTGCCCTGTCTTCTTGTCGTCTTCTGAATCTTATTATTCCCTTCTTTTGTCTTCTTCCTCTTGGCGTCTTCTGAATCTTCACTGCTTGTAAATGAAGCTTTACCACGTGTAACCATTAGTAATGAAACTTTTGCTTACGCACCATGTTTAATCAAGCTAAACCATCAGCAATTTTTTATGTAGGTAAAGTATTTTGCATGTCAACTGTTTGCTTTCAAGTTTACTGTGAAGTAATGCTTGCCCTGGTTCAGTATTTGCATAAAGAAAAAAAAAAGTATATGTTTGCAGCGGTACTCTCATTTTCAGCAAACTCAAGTACAGAGTTCATGCTTTGTGGCCTTTTCGAAGTGCCTGTAGGTAAAAGTAAATAAACCATTTTATAAGCGTCTTTGATGGTGAAAACAGTGGTCACTTTCGCGTTATTTGAAGTTGCAAGTAAGTTCAGGACTGACACAAAACTCATTTAAAATGGATCCGAAATGCCGATTTTATCTTTTTTCAAGCACAGTCTTCACATATGTGACACGTTGAAGGTTATTTGTGTATGCATCACTCTGCATGTGTGTCATTAGTGTGGTGGCAGTACAATTGTATATATAAGCATTGTTGTCTTACCGCAGGCTTATGGCTGAGCAATTGGTGTCCACATGGACGTCCTCACAATGCCACTGCAACCACCTGTTCGCTCACATTTTCAAATAGTACAGCATTCGTATTTAACTGGCAATATTTTTGTAATAATTCGTACATACCTGTTACGTAGTACCCCCAAATTATGGTGATCTGAAATTTACATAGTGGACAGGAACAGTCTGAACTTGGGGGAATGAAGAGGTGGGGAAATCTTGCCAGTGCATATTTCATCTCATTTCATTGCTATGTCCATTCTTTTTCATTACAGCATGCCAGTTGACCTGTAACGGTGATTTTGTGTCCTCCCTGGCACTGAGGACGAAATGAAGTTGGACTATATTAGTAGGGCCCACCAGAGACCGAAATTTCAAAACCAATGGGTTAAGAGTGGGAGTGATATATGTTTGGAAAGAGGGAAGAGTTGTGTACAGAAAAGTGCATTTATGCTTACATTCTCTTTTTAGCACAAATAAGACAGTGAAGAGGAACAGCTGTTATTAGCTCCATCGTTCATATTCTTTCTCCTGTCCATAAATGTGAGCTGAACATGAGCATAAATGTGAGCTGCAAGCTGTCTTAATAGTTTACACTTTAGACAATTTTATGGTGTGAAGTGCAGCTTCTCTCGATTCTGTGCTAAGTGTCTTTGTCATTCATTGACTTTATAAATGGGGGCAGCTCCAATGATTCTCTTTACTCAATCTGGGTTATTTATGTTGTCGATTTGTTCCTACAAGCATTTATTTTAGCAGTAACATTGACTGTTGTGTTTATTTCATTAAATAGGATCTCTTATCTTTTTTTGCTTATTGTTCTGTCACCTAATATTTTGACCAGTGTTCTGATGGCATGAGTGTTGCGCAAGCATCAGTAGTCTAAAAATTTTATAGAAAGTTCGTTGATTAATGAAGTTATAAGATTACCATTATTTTGAACTTGGGCACAGGTTTTTTGTGAGTCTATGTGTGTATGTGTGCTAATGCTTCTATTTAATATGTGAAATGCAGCAAGGATATTCACTTTGATATTTTTGAATTAACAAATAAGCTCAGATATGAAAACGAGCACAAAGTTTCTGGGAACTGGTAATGAGGGCAAATTCTGTTCCTCATGCTGCTTTCAGTGAGAGGTAGATTATTTTTACCTACAAATAAATGCATTTGTGATCAGTAATCGTGCCATGAAGATGGTACTTTACTTGAAATGGGCAAGTGCTGCTTTTGTAATGGCGCCGTCTGACAGCTGAGTTTTGGCAGCTCTTTCTCCAGGATGTAGAAAGTTCTTTCCAAATGACTATGTTCTTCAAAAGATCTGTTAGAACTTGTAGGTGGTTGTGACAGTGTTCATTCATCATAAGCAGCTGCCGCTAGCATATTCAATGTAGCCGTCTCCTTTGCCCCATGTTTTTGACATTTCTTGTGTTTGTGGGGCTTGCTCGAGATAACGCCTTTTACTCTGTTTTGTTTCAGGGGTGCTGGATGTACAGCGTGTGTCACATTCTTTGTTTATACCGAGGTGCTTTATTCTTTATTTGCCAAGGATGGTTGTCCATCCATTGCAATGGAACTGCGGTGCACGGTGCTGCGGTGACATGCATAACTACCCCTCTTGCCTTTTCCCTTCTAACCCCTTCACTCCCTTTTTTTCCTTCCTAGCCATTTAATTCATCCACCGCTTATTATCTGTCATCTCTGACATTTCATTTTATTAATTGTTTTCAATTGTTTTGCTGCCACATTACCACATTGTGAACCATTGCTCTCTTCGCACAATCATTATTTGACAGGGTGTATTGCGATAGCATTTTTATGTTCCAGCTTTCTTGTTTGCACACTTATATGATGGATCATCTTGCAGTGTGTCCAATGTTAGCTGGTGCAGAAGAAAGGCTGGCATTTATTTATTGCACGTAATAGTCAAATGCATTGCATCCCATTTTTGTTTCATGCGGTTTAGATTTCCTGCAAAGCATGAAGCAGGTTTTCACCCATTTGTTGCTCTAGGCAAGAAAGGAACTAGAATCTTGCTTATTCATATAATTCATATACTGTACTCTCTCTTTAAGACAAACTTGAAGGGACCAGAAAGGTCAGAAGTACTACTGGGGACAAAAGTTTCCAGGACACAAGAAAAGCAAATTTGGCGTATAAGCACCGCATTCTTTGGCGATCTCTTGATTTTACTCGCTGATGTCACAACATGAGAGTCCGACTTTCAGACTATTAAGTCTGGTCTCATGACTTTTGTCCGCAGCAGTACATCGTAACAGAGCTGCGCCTTAATGCATCTAGATATGTGTTACATGAAAACGATGGATAAAGTAGCCTTGCAGAAAGATGATATTTTCTAACAGCATTTAATGCAGACTGAAAGCACAAAAACAGCTCATGTCAATCCTACCTGAAATGGCATTTGTTTAACTTTGTTCACTGTCTCATCTTTCCCACTGTCCCTCACAGTGGCTACGGTATTTCAGTGTTTGTTTTTTTGCTGTTCGCCCTACTCCAGTCCAAGCACTTTGAATGTGCCTAGCGGCATAGCTAGGCATGTCTCTCGTATCTCGCTGCATGCGCAGGGTTGTCCACTGCTAGCTGTAAAACGTTCACTGCTTTCAAAGTAACATTGGGTCCACGCAGGTGCATATCAAAGCTAAGTGATACAAAGTGGTTTCACCACGCTAACACATAGAATGACAATACAGACAACACCACGGAGCGCTCTGTGGTGTTGTCTGTATTGTCGTTCTATGTGTTAGTGCGGTGAAACCACTATGAATAACCAACTAGGCCCAATTCCCGTCATTTTAGAAGTGGTACAAGCAGAGAGAGACCCGGAGTCACGCGTCGCGTGGCCTGCCACTTAGCTTTATTGCTTGGCCAGGTTGGACACAGCGTTTTGACAGCAGTCACCGTGTTACAGCTAGAAGTGGATGACCCTGTTCAGCACACCGTTGCCCACTGCACGAGCAAGGCACACTGGTGCCAAGGCGCTGATATCTGGCCATCTCTGTGCCGCAGTAACACAGTTGCGACGCCATGCCAGTTGAAAATATGGCCTCGAGTTTTTAAGCCTGAATTCAACGAGCGGGTGCATGTTGTGCGTACACGCCTTGCAGGTTCTCTGCATAAGCGTGCGGAAGCATTCTTATAGGGGTGTGTTTTTATGCACCAAATTATGTTGCCTTGTTTTTTTTTCTTGCTGCACAGACGCACTCTGAGTGCGATTATGCAAGGTTGCCATGATTCATGGTTGCTACAATGTTCATCTTAGCTGGAGGACACACAACAGTTTGTCTTAAGTGGATTTCTTTTTAAACTGAGTACTATCGGAAACCACCCAATAATCTCTTGTTGTTCATCTTACCTGAGGCCTTGTTTTAACAATGTCCACTGTGTGTTGACCTCCTTTGATTGTTTTTCTGAACCCAAGAATGTGCACTTACTGTTATATAGAACTGGTTGGCTTGTCCCCCTTTGCTTTGTGCTCTTAAAGGTAGACGGAGTAGGGACACCAAATTTTTGTAGGTTCTTGCTTTCTTTTTAATTATGCACAAGGTTTTAATAAATGTGGATCACCATGTCGAGTTAGCTCAGATACTGGGATTTATTTTAGAAATAATTTCTTTCTTTCATGTACTTGAGTTTCAACCACCATACTGTGGCTATGACAGACAGAGAATGATGAGACAGCACTGACAAATGGGATGGGAGAAAAGAGGCAGACACAAGTGCTGTGTCCCATCTGTCAACACTGTTTTGTCGTTGCGTCCATCATGAGCCAACCAGTCCAACCCAGTCCTGTTCTCAGTGTCTTTGATGTCGCAGACGAGTTGAGATTGTACAGAGGTATGCAATAGCTATTTATTCATTCATTAATTGTCCCGACAGTTCTCAGGCCACTCTATGATGCGATTTGGAGTGCACAGAAATGCAGTCTATGTAATGGTTGACCAGCTTGTAGAATATGTAACCCAGCTTGGTGCTCTGCTCTCTCTCTTTTGCAGATACAGTGGCTACAGGGAGCAGCCAGCCACTGGTGGAGTGCCGTTTCTGCGACTACACGTCGGTTTACTATTCATCGGTGATGTGTCACGAGAGGATCCACGCGGAAGCCCGCCCCTACCAGTGTCCCAGCTGTCCCAAGCGCTTCGAGCGAAAGGCGCACCTTAAGAACCACCAACGCTTACACTCAGACGAGCGCCTCCACAGATGTGGACAGTGCCAGCGGTCGTTCTCCTCTGCCGCACGACTGGCCGGCCACATGTTGGGACACCGGACGTGGCGATAACCACAAAACTTGTAGTCCACAACATTTGATTCGGTGGTTTTTGAAGCTTGAAGTGGGCCTTCTTTGGATACTAGCAGGCAGTCGGCAACAACAGATCATGGTTCATGGGATAGCACATTACTCTTCCAACTTACCACAGCAGAACACAACATTTTAACTTTTCACTCTATTGAACAAATCAGAAGCACTAACTATACTGCATTTCATCTCGTCTCCGTTCAGTTTGATTGGTATCGTAAAGAATTTAACGCTTCGAAAGCGCGTGTATGACTAGCCAGGCGCAATTCTCATTCTTCTTGCGTTTATAGTTTCATCTTAGTAAGTAATTTCATGGTGCCTGCAATCAGCATTATTTATGTATTTGTTTGCTTAAAGGCAGACTGAACAAATATCCAAGAATATTGAGAAAGCACCACAGTTGCATTCTTAAGACACGATTACACTAGTACAGACACATAATTCGTGTTAGTCTTCATCGGATGGCTGTATTTTTTTACGTTTCCTGAGCGGCCACCGGGTCAGAGGCAGCGCACTCCTGACTGTTAGCCGACGGGTGTGACGTCACAACTTCCCTCAGCAACGTCATGGCCCCGCAATCCCGCCGCCGCCGCCGTCCCCGCACCTGAAGTTGGTTGACCGTCTACACGCAGTGTTGGTTCCCCCGCGAGGGGGGCGCATACGAAGGGCGCGTACTGCGGACAATAGTTTGCGCGCAGGGAGGGAACGATGAATTGTGCGCAGGAACACGAGCAGCAGAAAAAAGAAAAAAAGCACGTCCGTCCTTGCGCTTTGTGACTGCCACGGGGGAAAGGAAAAATGAACAGGTGTAACCGGCCGCAATGGGGGTGTTGTGACATGATATCCGGTTTTGTCAGAGCTTTCATAGAAGCCTGGTAGGTGCAGCGATTTGAGAAATATTCATTAAAATACTTACTTTCCGCTCATTTCTGTTTAAAGTGGATTGTTTTGGTCACTTCCAATGCGATAGCTACCATCTGCGCTGGAAATCTCGGCGGCAATTTTTTTTGTTCAGTATACCTTTAACAAATTAATCGATGCTTGCATAGCCTTTTGCAGGTGTTAAAGCAAAAGGGTTACACAGGGATTTAAGAAGTTTGTTGAACAGATTTCAGACACTCACCGTATCGGTAGATTCAACTTGAACAGTATATGTTGGCAGATGGTTGCAGTCGGCAACCTTTAATGCAGTCTGTAACCTGTAATGTAACCTTTAACACATTGCACTTAAATTCTAGGTGAGAAGTCCTATCTTTGCGGTACTTTATGAGAGGGGTTCGGTGTAATTTTTACATTGAGTGTTAGTTTCCAAACAGTATGTTTTGTGGAAGAACTTTAAGCTTATGCTTTTTCCTAAAGCAGTTCTTACTACTGGAGGCTTTGTAAACTTGTACTGGGTGTTGGGCTGCAGTAAAAAGGGCCTTGAAAAGATTTTGATGGTCATATTCTTATGCAATAAATCCGTAGAGATGTTAGTTTTTAATATTATAGACACAAACTTAGAAACTCGGCGTGTACTCTGTAATTTACAAATAATTGCTCTTCGCAACCGATTAGGGTGATAACTTGCTACGCATTCTTAGCTGGGGTAGATGTAAAGTGGGCAATCTGGGCGACCCTTCTCACTGGGCATGCCTAAGTGATGTGGACAAGATGGGGCATGGGGAGACAGAGGAGCAACCTGTCTTAATTTTTTTTTTCTGTGTGTGTGTATATGAGCTTGTCTTGAATTGAAGAGGGAGAGGAGGAGCATCCTCTTTGTAACAAATATCTTCAGGGCTGGTGAAATTACTTTTGCGGGGCAGGGATAAGCGGTATAATGCCGATAGTTTGCTCATTTTTCTAGCCGTAGTGAACATATTTTCGTGGTCCCTTTAATGTATTGGGTTTTGTACTCTTGTTCGAACTGGATCTCAAGATGCCATTCTCCACCATTTCGCCAGGGAAACAATTTCTTGCACGACGGGAGCTGGGTCCAGTGTTTGCTCATGCAAACTAGCTGGTGTGAGGGAATTCAGCAGCTACTGATACTTGAGTACCCACTTACAGTTTTTTTCTTTAGCATTCAAATGGTTCCCAAAGGAAATGAAATATCTGCTTGAAAACACTGCTGCCTGTGATTGAATCTTTCAAAACTGCACAAAGGGACTCCAGTTTGTACAAATCAGGTATCTTGCGTTGCTCTGCTTCCCTACTGCTAACCCTCTAATGTCATCTCTCTGCCACTTGTTGGTACTCTTCGTGAATTGCACAGGCTTATCACGTAGTTGTCTGCAGCAACTTGTCCAAGTTGCTCGGCTGAATATCTGAGAACCAAATTGAATCAAATTGACTCCTGATGTGCAGTAGTCAGATTTAGATTTGGACGTGCAGTAGTCAGAACAGTGTTGAGCGGGAGAGAGCGGGCACAAATTCATTTTTACTTTGTGGTTCAGTTTCCTGCTGTTGCCACTGCCGCCAAAGAAGTACCACTTCTGTGGTGTCAAATTACTGCACATTGTCTGCATGTATGACAGTGCACATAATAGTGCCATAGACGGGTTCATATATTGTAGGAATGTGGTGCACTGAGCCACCAATGGACAGGAGGCGCATGGTGTGAACATGCAGAGTGCTCCAGAGACTTGCTGCTCAACAGGCTGGAGGTTTGGGCCATCCGGCTCCTGCTTTGCAAACTTTGTGATGTGAGACAAGTCTGGCAACTTGCACAATCTGCTTCCCTTGTGTCGCGATTGCTCCTTGCCACATCTGTGCATTAAAGTTTGCCTCTCTGTATCGGTATTTTTTAAGGCACTTGGCAAAGTAGTTGTAATTGTAGGTACATTCCTAGCTCATTTATTATTGTAAGGATGTGTTATTGCTGTGGCATGTAAGAGGGGCTGCTTTTCTTCTTCCCTGGTTCTTTCTTTTTTCTTCCCTGAATTTTCTTCCTTGGTTCACATACAGACAGTGCCAGCTGTGCAGTGGTTATTTGTTATAAATATGCCACTCAATACCACAATTATTGCATGTTTGCTAGCCATTACCTTTAAACCATGTCCGAGACTGATTTCTTGGTCTTTTTGCAGTGAGTGGTAATGCTTTAGTCATGTCACTGCGTCTTGCATAACAAACTTTTGCACCGTGTGTGTTATTGCAGCACTTCAACATGTTGCTCTGCACAAAGTGATCGATTTGACCTGTCTCGTACCCGGTGTTTTCCATGCTATGCATCTTGAGAGTGTATGTCCCCTTGTATAGAGAGGGTGCTCATTCTTGAAGCGAGACATGCCTTTCAGGTGTTTCTCTCACACTTCCGTGGCACTCTGTTGGTTCCTTTGCGTCTCAAGGCAATAGGGCCAGTAACTCGTGGAACAAAGGTTGCACTAAACTGGAAAGTTCTGCATATAGTGATTGTTTTTCTTCAGACTCAGTGTGACACACATTTCAGTGTTTATGTTAAATCCCTTCCACACTGGAGAAACGGCAGGTGCAGGGCTGGATTAACGGTGTTGAGGACCCGGTTCAAAACTTAAGTAACAGTGACCCTGAAACTCCCAACCACACTATCCCGCCCCCTGTTTTGATGCTTGAGACGACATGTTCTAGAATTTCCTACGGAGAACACACGCCATATTTGCTCGAATAATCTGCAAGCTCTTTATTAACATCACCTGAGAATATACCCTTCCGCAGAGCACACGGAAAGACTGGCATCTAGACTGAGCTATTTTAGGAAATAACAGGACACACAACATCCTCTCTCAAAAATCAGAACGTGCATTTGTTAAAAATAAGTTTCTCAAGTGGTTATTTTCTTGGCTAATTCGATAGCGTAAGACAATTGGCTGCATGTGAGCACAGAGGAAATAAAGAATGCGTCTTGTTTATAATAAAAATTCTTACCGTAATTACACTACCAATAATCTAATAGTGAATTCATCAAGCAAAACAAATTGATTTTGAATTTAGAAGCGCCAAAACTACATGCACATGTACAAGAGAAGAAAAACTGGATAAAGTGTGCGTGTGTGTGCGTGTGGTTTGGCGCCTTTAAGTATAAACTAATGAACTACCAACTAGCCCAGCAAGAAGTTCTCTTAAGACGAATTGAAGCTCGCCTGAGGCATTGTTGTTTGTACAGAAACTGCCATATTATATTATATATGCTGATGTAAAGTAAAACAAATGATGGTTATTACTCCAAATGCTGTCATAATGCAGTCGGAATAAATAGCACTGAAAATGGTTGACATAGGACCCGTTCACAGAAAAGCGATATTATCTGAAGTTAAGCACGTGCTTGACGTGATGAAGCAAGTCAGCTCAAGCGTCTACGAATTGCAAAAGCCAACTTGGTCGTTTTGCAGCTTGGCTTAGTGCTTTAAGCCGACTTCCCCAATTCAATTTAAAGTGTGTTTCAAGTTATATTTCTGCATTCGGGAGTTACGCTTCGCATTCAAGTGCATTGTGGAACAGCGTTAATGGCTCCTATCTGCCGGCTCCCTGTGTAAAAAAGAGGCAACACCCACACTTGAAATTACTCTCGCACTGTGAGAGCATCAGCATTTTATTATTACTCAGTCTTGAAAGGCTTCATCTTCGGACATGCTATCAAAATAAGAAAATAAGTTCACCAATTTCTCGCGGCAGCGCTAAGGCATCCTCTTCGCTCTCATAATCACTGCGCTGTATGTCTCTGCGCTCGGGCACTCTGACGATGCGCCAAAGCATACACAGGAAGTGGAAAGCACTTAAACAGTAGCCGCCAAACAATGTTGTAAATCGGAACTGGAAAAGTAAGTCAATTTGCAGTGTGGAAAGGCCGAGGAGCGCGGATGCTGCCATCTTTTGGCATTTTATGTTACTAATGCTAGGTGCGTGTGAGACCATCATAGCTATTTTAATTGAAGAAGTTGCTGCCCTCACCATTTCACGATAAAGTTAACCTATGAACGCTGCGTAAAACGAAAAAACAAAAGAAACACATAAGATGCACTGTTGTTTAGGACGCATTTTGTGAGAAAACCGCTTCTTATACACTGGAAAATACGGTGTTTGTGTTTCTATAAGTGTTTCTGAGCATTTTGCTGGGAGAGTTTCTTTAACCCATTCACTCCCCTTTTTTTCTCTTCCTAGCCATTTGATCCAGCCACTGTTTATTATGTCTGTCATCTCTGCCATTCCAAAGATCAGTGCATTTTTTTTTGTTTTGCTGCCGTGTCTTCATTCAGTGAACTAAAGCCCACTTCATGCAATCATTGTCTGAATATGTATTGCTGGAGTGTTTTTATGTCGCAGCTTACTTGTCTACACACTGGATGGATCATCTTGCAGTATGTTTGATGTTAGCTAGCGCATAAGAAACGCTGGCATTCATTTATTGCATGCAGTTGTGAAATACATTGCATCCCATTTTTGTTTCATGCAATTTTAATTTCAACAAAGTATGAAGCAGGCTATGGATCAAATGTTGCTCGAGGCAAGAAAGAAACTGGAATCTTGCTTATTCATATATGGTACATTCTTTCTAACATGAACTTTAGAGATTTGTACATCATATCAGAAGTACGTTGTAACAGAGGTGCCCCTTAAAAGGATATGCAAGCATTTTTGATGCATCCAGATATGTGTTACATGAAAATGATGAATAAAGTCGCCTTCCATAAAGATATTTTCAAACTACATTTAATGCAGTGTGCACGAAGTAAGCTTAAGACTGGGAGCACCAAACCAGCTCATGTCAATCGTACCTGAAATGGCACTTATCTAGCTTTGTTTTGTTCACTGTCTGGATCTTTCCCACTGTATGCCTCAGTGACTACGATAGTTCAGTGTTCTTTATTATTGCCATCCACCCTACTCAAAATCCTTCAAATGTGCATACGCAGAAGCATGTTGCATTTTTTTCTCCTTGCTGTGCGGACGCCTCGTGGATGCCATTGCTTGCAGTTGCCGTGGTTTGCGGTTGCTCTGAAAGTTCATCTCAACTGAAGGACGCACGAATCTTCGTTTTAAGTGGAGTTCTTTTTTTTTTACACTGAGTGTTATGGGAAACCAGTCAATGACCTCCGATTGTTCATCTTATTTGAGAACCGTCTTAATATGCTCTGTATGTTTAACTTTGAATACTCATCTTAACCATGTCCACTGTATGTCGATCTTCTTTCATGGTTTTTCTAAACCTAAGAATGCACCTTCACTTTTAAATAGAACTGGTTGGCATGCTCCCCTTTGCTTCGTCCTCTTGGATGTAGACATCTGCTTATGTTGAAAGAAGTAGGGACGCAAAGTTTTTGCAGGTTCGTTACTATATTTTTAATGATGCACAGTACATTCATAAACGTGGATCACCACATCGAATTAGCCCCAAGTCTGGTAATTATTTTAGCAATTTCTTTCATGTAATTCCAGTTTCAGCAGCCATACTATGCCTGTGATGAACAGAACAAAACGGCGCTGACAGATGGGACGAGAGAGACGTGACAGACAAGTGCTGTGACCCCTTTGTCAGCATCCTTTTATCGTTGCATCCATCATTAGCCAACCAGCTCGACCCAGCCCTCTTCTTGGTGTCTTTGATGTCGAAGATGAGACGAGATAAGATTAAGCTTGTAGATAGATGCAATAGCTTTTTGTTCATTCATTAATTGTCCCGACAGCTCTCGGGGCACACTATGGTACGGTTTGGAGTGCACAGCAATGTAATCAATGTCAAGGTTTGTCCAGCACGTAGCGTATGTAACCCAGCTTGCTCCTCTGCTCTGTCCCTCTTTTGCAGATGCGTTGGCTACAGGGAGCAGCCGGCCATTGCTACAGTGCCGTTTCTGCGACTTCACGGCACATTACTACTCGTCAGTGATGCGTCACGAGCGCATCCACACCGGTGACCGCCCCTACCAATGCCGCAGCTGCTCCAAGCGCTTTGTGCAGAAGGCACACCTCAAGACCCACGAACGAACAAGACACTCGAACGAACGCCCTCACTGATGTGGACAGTGCCAGCGGACGTGCTCTGCCACGCGACTGACCAGCCACATGTTGGGACATCGGACGTGGCGATAGTCGCGCAACTTGTAGGGCACAGACTGCAGTTCGGTGGTTTTTGAAGCCCAAAGTGGGTCCTCTTTGGATACTAGCTGGCAGATGGTAACAGCGGCCAAAGATTCACTGGGTAGCACATCACTCTTCCGACTTACCGCTGCAATAAATGAACGCAACATTTTAACTTTTCACTTCGTTGAACGAAGCAGAGGTATGCGGTACAGGAATGAGTGATAGAATGTCAATTGTTCATGCGTTTTTCTAGCCCCGGTGAATTTGATTTTGTGCTCTCTTGCTCAAACTGGATCTAGGAATGCCAGTTTGCATTATTTTGCCAGGGAAACAATTTCTAATGTGACGAGAGCTGGGTCTCTTGCAAACTAGCTGGTGTAATTTTTAAGCTGCTGCTAGCCGAGTAACCACTTGCAGTGTGGTTATTCCCAAAATAAATGGAATATCTGCGAGAAAACACTAGTGCCTGCAATTGAACCTTTCAAAACTGCACAAAGAGACTCCAGTTAGTACAAAGCGGGTATCGCATGACGTCCTGCATCCTTACTGCAGGCCCCACAATGTTATACCAGACTCTCTGCCACTGCTCGGTACCCTTCTCCTCGGATCACACAACTTTATCTTGCTGTCCTCTGCAGAAACTTGTCCGGGCGACTCGGATGAAATTTTGAAATGCTGCATTGAATCAAATTGATTCCTGCCATGGAGTGTTCCGCTTTATTATTGGAAAAAGTGTAGACCAGCGATGAGCAGGAGAGAGCAGGTTACAAATTCATTGTTACTCTGTGGTTCAGTTGCCTGCTGTTGCCACTGCCGTCAAAGAAGTACCACTTTGGTTGTTTCAGCTTACCGCAGTTTCTTCACTTTGTCCATATGCGTGACAGTGCACATAACAGTGCCGTAGATTGGTTCATATGTTGTAGCGGTGTGGTGCTCTGAGCGGCCATTGAACAGGAGATGCTTGGTGTGAACGTGTAGAATTCTTTGGAGTCTTTAGGCCGCCCGGTGCTTGCTTTACAAACTTTGTGATGTGAAAGAAGTCTGCTAATTTGCACCTCCTGCCTGCTTTGTGTAATGATTGTTCATATTCACTACATCTGTTCTGAGCTTTAAAGTTTGCCTTTGTATCTACATGTTTAGGGCAGTGTGCAAAATAGCTGTGGGCATTTTACAATAATTGCAAGTGTATTCTTATTAGTGTGAGGACACGTTATTGCTGTGACATGTGAGAGGGGCTGCTTTTAGCTTTATTGCTGCAGGAATTTTTTTCCCTGGTTCACTTACAGACAGTGCCAGGCTAATGTTTTAGCCGTGTCGCTGCATCTTACATAAAAAGCTTGTGCACAGTTTGTGTTACCGCACCAATTTCAACATGTTGTTCTGCACAGACGGAGTGTTTTGACCTGTTTCGTGTCGAGTGTTTTCCGTGGTATGCATCATGAGAGTGTATGTCCCCTTGTATGGGGTGGGTGCTTATTCTTGAAGTGAGACATGCCTTTCAGGTGTTTCCCTCACACTTTCGTGGCACTTTGTTGGCGCCGCCTTTGCATCCCAGGACAATCGTGCCAGGAATTCGTGGAGCAAAGGTTGCGCTGGACTGGAAAGTTCTGCAAACAATTACCGTTCTTGCTTCAGCCTCGGTCTCACACATTTCAGTGTTTATGTTACATCCTCTCTACTCTGGAGAGACGGCAGGTGTTACTTATTTACAATGATGTTAGTTCTACTGCTACCGATGCTGTTTGAATGGGACATAAATTATATTTTCATAAAAAAATGTAATTTGTGTAGATTCTGATGTGCGGCACTGCAAACTAGTTTGTTAAAGGGGTCATGGCGCAGTTGTGGAGTGTATGGCAGTTGCAGTAAACATTGCTGGTGCATGTTTGTACTTATGAGGCTCGAACTGTTGTGCGTGTTTTGAAGGGGCGAACTGCAATTGCGAATTCAAAGCTCCTCCCACTAACAGTGGCTGGTGTTTGCGCTAAAACATTTCACAGGGCATTAAGAATCACCGCTATCTCCTGTGTTTTTGGTGCCGGCCATGTTACACCGTGAATGCTGCCCATTTTGCCCAGAAATGTGACATTTGTGTGGGCGGCGGGGGTTACAAGCCATTATGACTCCCAACACAAAGGCTGTCTGTCCACTGTTGATTTCCTGGATATATGTAGTGAATGAAGCATTAGTAAAATGTACATCATTAATGTCTTGTTTGGCATTTTCTGGTTTCCTGGTGTAATACGCTTGGAAATATGTGTACTGCCAAAGTTGGAATTCACTGGCATGTGACTTGTGTGCTTTGCCATATAGTCTCTCTTGTTTCTATCTGGGCTCCTTGTGAAGCAACCTCTAGATCACCCACTTGAGTCTCGTAGAGGTATATAGTGATGCTGTACTGAGTGCCACTACGCAAAATAAAGAATGAGAACTACATTTATAGTTTGTGTCGTGGGGCCCTCTAAGATCTGCGTTACTTCATGCGAAGTTTAGTCTCTTGGGAACACGCAACAGAGCAAACCATGATGGACCGAGGAAAGGCAAGACCACTCTGTATTGTGTGTCGTTTTGCGTTTTGCCTTTTCTCCATCTATCACGTCTTTCAGTGTTTCGACAGTGTTAAAGCTTAAGTGTTAATCTACCTCAAGTTTCGCTGCGAATTCAACCTTTTGTTATTAAAATATGCCCGACTGTAATCTGCGACTTCAGTGGCTTTTTATGCTTGTAACAAGTGGGGTTTATTACTCAAATATGTCAGATTTGCATTGGATTATATTGTTAATGTTTTACTGTTTGTGGAACTGCAGGTGAGGAACATGGCATTATTTGCTGTAGTTATGGTTAACTGGTTTCATGGTGTGTTTTGTTTTTACCATTTATATCATTGTTTTGCATCTTCTGCAATTGTCTTTTACAAATTCCACGCTTGTGTGCTCTATAAGTGGTCATAGCGGGCAACAGACACCTGAAACAATGGCTGTCACAGCCAATTGTTTTGATATTTTATTAGTGGGTAATCAGTATATAACATAGCGAGATATACATTTTTGACATCCAGAGATTAAAATTTTCATTTGAAATTAATTCACTGCACTATGTCATAGCTCAGTCACTATTTCAGGATGTTACACCCCACAAGACATTACTATTATAATGAGCAGAGTTGCTGGAGTCTCTTGAGAGGTGGGCACACTTTATATTCTCCATTTAGATTTCTCTAGTACTGCATTTAAAGGGACCTGTTGTAAGTCTGTCCAAGGAAGCTCGAATCAAAATTGCCGATACTAAAATCTCGGCTTCTCTTTTTCATGTTTCAAGCATAGCTGGTCCAGGGGTTGTCCTGTGTAAAATGGGCCTACTTCAAAGCCGCAAGTACTAAATCAATCGTTCCAGTTAAAGAATTGGAAATTTTTCACCAGGTCTCCATGTGGAATTTGACTTTTATGTACAGTCAAAAATATCCTTTGCTAAGGGGAATGCCTTGCCCCTGCACGCTATGCAATTTGTAGCAATTTTTTTGGTTTCTTTCTTCTCAGAGCTGCTACGGCACCCTGGTAGCCCATGCGGAAGTATCTCAATGGAAGCAAAATACATAAGGCATTCATCTGTTGTGATATGTCTCTAGATGTAGTGCAAGAACTATGCGTTTCCTTCCCTCTTTTTTTGTACAGCTTTACAACATCTTTATTATGGGGCTGATGTTCCTGATGGACCTTTTGTACTCGCCTTGTCACTACTCTGTGCCCTCTCGAGCTCATCTTAATCAATCTTCCTCCCCATCGCCTTGCTGCCTCTTCCCAGGTTGTCCTTTTCTCCCCAAATTCAGGTTCCTTCACCTGCTTTCGAAGGCGTCTGTTATCCCCCCTTTTTATGTAATCAAATTATTGCAGCCTTCTTTCCTCTAAATGGTTTGTCCAATGTCTGTCACTTTGACCGTCCCTCTTGTGTGGTCTTTCTGGACTGTTGACTGCATCGTGATAAATGACCAAATGCGTGCTGTTGCAGGTGGCGCTATGGTAGCCGAGCGGCGTCCCTTCTACGCACGTGGCGAGACGTTCCACTGCGAGTGCTGCGAGTATACGACACGCCATAAGTGGAACATGGTGGTGCACGTGCGTACGCACACAGGCGAGCGCCCCTTCCGCTGCTCCCTCTGCCCAAAGTCCTTCTCGCGCAAGAACGTTCTCGAGGAGCACGTGCACACGCACACGGGTGCAAGGCCCTTCCGCTGCTCCCTCTGTCCCGTGGCCTTTGCGCACAAGAACTCGCTGGTGACGCACCTCAAGCGCCATGTGGGTGAGCGGCCCTTCGCCTGCCCCGAGTGTGGGCGCGCGTTCGCTGGCCGCTTCGCGCTCAACAGACACCTCATGGCGCACGCGCGGCCCCCGCCGCCGGAATGAGGGTGGTGCGACAGCTGCGTCTCTCTGGTGCTGTTCAAAAGCCGTTCGGAGGTGGAGGTGCCGACTGCAGCTACAGGGGCGGCCGCTCTGAACTGTTGAGACTGGTCTTCATGACGAGTCTTATTCGCAACGTTCTCGTGGTGCGGCATGCAGGCGCTTGAGAACGCATCTTGGTTTTGGCCTTCTCCATTTTCCTTGAATCCCAGTTTCTTTTATCGTGTTTAAAAATATTTGTGGTCTACTGTCTGACTACATGCTAGTACAATGCGCAGTAATACTCAGAAATTTGACAGTAGCGGTTTCTACACATGGCTGAACGTGGTAAAGCAGCATCTCTAAATGAAATGTCACTTTCAGTAGAACTTTAGAGGTCAAAGTGTTTGCTAGCTAGCATAACTCGAATCTAATTTAAGCCAATGTAAAGGTTTTACCATTGGCCGCTGAAGTCTGTAATGCATTTTCACCAACGAAGGCTTCATTCCTGCTCTGTTTTATCATGACATATTATTTCTTGTATGTTTATGTGCACAATGGTTGTTTTACTTCTGTTCGCATGTTCACAGGCAAATTGAAGCAATGAATTTGCATGACCGGAGTGATAGGCCATTTTACGCATTTTTCAAACCTTGAACTTCGTTTGACCATGCTAATATGTGCACCATTTGTTACAGTGGCACGTGTTCACATCTGCCTATTTATGTTCCTTGTAGCCACAAAGTGGGCATGGTTTTCTTCAGTTATATGCATTTAATTCTGAGGCAGGTTGCCCGTAGCATTTCAATAGTGATGTTGTAAGCTCGTGACTTCCATAGTGGCTACTCTAAGTGCTAGCTTTGACAGTGCATCATGTTGGCTTAAATTCGTGCTGAAGTCATCACGTTGTGCTACAAGCCCTGTGGATGCTAATTTAATTTAAGATCTAGCTGTGTGAAAATGCATCAGAAGCAGATTCCAGACAGAACGAGCGTGTGCAACTTTTACGATCCACCTGTGATAGCAGTACACATTTATGCCCGCACTTTTTTCTTTCACCAGGTAATGTAGTCACAAGACTTCCGCCCGGTGTCAGAATTGGCGTATTTCCTATAATTTATGCTATTGATGAGCTGATGTGAATATGTCAACACCGGTGATTTGTGTTTTACACATCTCTAAATTTGTTTTGCTGTTTATACAATCGAAGATAGTGTTTGCACAATTTTTCATGTATGATATTCTCACCAGTATATACTCAGAAGACCTATTTTTGCTTTTGCTTTATTTAATGTATTTATTGCCTTATGTTATTATCATGCTCTTATATTGATGCTGTGCAGAGTTATTCTGACATATTATTTTAATCTCTTTATTACTGACAATATGGTCGCCTAAACCCGGTGTTTCATCAACAGAATGGCTAGTAATTTGCATTTTTTTACATGGCCACTCTTTGCAATCACGACTCTCCTCGGCTGCCCTCCGAGGGTTGAAAAATGAACCACCAGCTTGTACTGTGCGTGTGCTTTTTGTGTTGGAGACGGATGCAAGCCTTGGGAGTTAGTTGCAAGCGCACACGTGCCACTTTGCATGCATAATTAGCACTGCACGCATTTACGACCAGCCATTTCTTGCACGCTTTTACGAGGATGAGACCTACTCCTCATTGGTGCTGAGTAGCAGCATATGCGTGGGAAGGCCTGGCACCCTTTCAAGTTTGAACTCCGGTTTAATTTTAACATTCTTGTTACATCCTTTTGAGTTTGAACTATCGTAATCTTCGGTGGGCGTAGGTGTGAGGCCTTTTCCATTTGTAGAGCTTCATAGTGTCTGAACGTATGTGAAGAATTAGAGGATGGCCTTTGTATGTTGATCGAGACAATTGCTCCCCTCACTGTCATGAGACACTTTAAGGCAGTCTGCTGTCTGAATGTGACGTGTCAAAAAACAATGGCATATTTTATAGGTCTTGCTATACAGTGGCAGGTGTGAGAAACTTCGGGCACTGTTAAATGTTCTTCTTTCAACCAGCCACCACTTGAAAAGCTTTAACGAATTTTTTTATTACCCTTTAAAACAGATAGAACAGAAAGGCTGCCATCAGTTCTACCAGCTAAACACAGTTTCACATGCGTGACATCGGCAGGCTTCTTGAAAATTTTATAAAATGTCCTTCACGCTTTAAACTGTAGGTTTAAAATGCCTATGCGTGTGCGTTAATGACACTCTTATTATTGCCTACGTGGCAGGCAGTTGTCACATCTCGCAATGTTGGGGGTTCAAAGTAGTGAATATCATGCAAGAAGCCATACTCCATATCGTTTAAAATTCTCCTGCCACATTTATTACCCCCGCAAATGAGTAGAGACCGACACTGTTCCTCCCAGAAAGGGGGCGCTCACGGATGCTCAGAAGACTATGGTTAAAAGTAGGCTTGGCACCGCAATAATACATGGAAATTAAGTTTTCAAAGCCAGAAGAAAGTGTGAAAGTATGAAAAGTCATTTTGAATATAAGATGCTGTGTTCTTAAAACGTTAAACATATGGGGATACGAGTCGGGAGCACAACCTACAAAAACACACAAGAAAAATTTACCAAAATATTTTTCTCGTTTCTTGGAGCATCATTAGAGGCAGTTTGCAGTTAAAAGGGGCAACATCATAGGTATGTTGCGAGGTCAGAAAACTGCTTCGAAAACTCCATGTATTCTTTTTGGCCCAGCTGACCGACAGTAGCACCACTGCATCTTGCTTACGTCACTGATCGGTGTTGGTCTGCACATTTATTTGTGCAAAGACTTGTTTTGCCGCAAGAAGAATGTGACTTGTGCATGTCGACATGCTTGGGTATGATGCCTTTGTTGTGTACAGTGAGTTTTATTAGTGCATGCATTTATCTTGGAAGAACCTGAATCACTTGATTCTAGCTGCTTGTTCTTTTTTCTTTCAGCGACGGTGTAAGTAGTTGTATGGCATTCTGATAACTGCATCGTGCCTGGGCTGCTCGGATACCGTTCCACTCTGCACCGAAGCACACAGCTAGTGACAGTTGGGTATTGCAAATGCCATTTTCACCAAATGGCCAACTATCAATTTACTACCTCTGCCGATGTATTGCATGACAGTAAATATCGGAGTGTGCATGTTAGGGCTTCCTTGACGTCGTTTCAGGGAATTCAAATGCAACAAGGTGTCCATCATCCATGTTTACTGCGTCGTATGTCTGCTGCTCTTACCGAAATAAAACAGCTTTTGTAACACAGATGATGGTCATGTCTAAGCAATGAAAGATTGTGCAAGTTCTCTTCATCTTAGTAGACCACACAGCTCTTGATACGGCTAGTGAGAAATTTTTAAGGCAGAGGTTCAGAGAAATTCTTTGAAATCCATATTCTTGGAAAACCAGCTTCAGCAAAATGTGGCTTTCGTGGTCAAAATTTGTCCAGTGTCCTTCGCCTCAACCGTTCAATGCTATAAGCCACTATATGTCCCACTTGGTAAGCTTGGCAAATTGCGAGGGAAAAAAGGAACTCAGCTCAGCACTGTGATGCCATTAGTTTGTGTCCGTGCCGAAAAGAAACTCATCAATCGGGCTCTGTTCCAAGAGCAGAGCTAGAAAACGTCCTCACTGCACAACTTGCCAAGGCAATTAAGTCCCTCTATAGCCAAGCAGCTAACGAAGTAGCCGCTTGTAGCCCCCCAGAACCACACTGCTTGTGCGGTTTTGAAGATCAGTAGTTCTCAGCAACCCTCTTCCTAGCACTTTGGGCTGTGGGGGCAAATGCCGCGTTAGAGTTAGATACTCACCTCTCTTCTCCTAAGCTTGCTTAAACCAACGTAACTAGTTTGTGTGGCACTATAACCTTACTGATTTGAACGTCCAGCCTGCAGAGCAGTTTTGCAGTGCCTACCGATGAGTTTACTGCCTCTACTTTTGAGGTGGGTCAGCCCGACTACCAGCACGCACATCTACGTACTACTTGCAGCACTCTTACAGGTTTCATTGACAGCAGGCTTTGGGTACGTTTTGTAACAAGGTGTTCATAGCCAAGTTGTGGTATGTTGCAACAGGTAACTTTATGTGCTTGTTTGTGCTAGGAAGCCGAGGGGTTCCCTTAGGATGGCAGCACATCACCTGGCGCTGCCGAGTATTTTCACATGCACGAATATTCTGAAAAATTGGGCCACGAAGCTTTAGTCCTTTGGAGAGCTGTATATCTCAGGAAGACTCATTCGTTGCCACAGTTTAAAATGGATTTCATGCTATTAGTGCAATAAAAGCCTTTGCAGAAAGTAGTGGACAATATAGGACACATTTCTGACCATAACACTGGCTTGAATATATGTGGTGTCAAATTCAAAATAATGCCTCTCATTTCTTTTTTTTTTGTTTAACACGCTTTCCAGCTGGCTGGGAATCGCAGTCATTTCCTTTGCTGGCAAAACGGCTGCGGTAACCACATTCTAGTTTCACTGTTATGAGAGTTTGAATTCAGTAATTCCCGAATTTTGTCGTCGTATAGCATCCATCGTATCGTAAAGTACAAGAGTCGAAAGCCGACTTCTGTGAACCACAACAGCAAAAATGGTAGCACTTTCCCTTTCCTTTTATCTAACAATGTCTGAACTTAGTTTTTAACAAGTGCTCAAAAGAAGTGAGATGGGTCCTCTTTTTTTTTTTTTTGATCCGAGTAGATTCGAGCGTTCCAAGGAGTGAGCACAAGATGCAACACGAGAATACTTGGGCACAGCAAGGAGTGTGCACAGGGTTCTACGCAAGTACACCCGGGCATGGCACCCAGAGTGCTACTGTATGATGAGACTTTGTTAATGGCTCCTGTGTGTGTCTCCCCTTGTCGATAAACATTCAGCTACTTGAACACTGCTATTAGCTTGATCAGCAATCCCTTATCTGCACCTCTTATATCACTACACTCGTTTAATAAACACCATAATAAACCTGTTCAATCCAAGCATTAGAAATGAATACAGATAACTGTCTCAAGATGAACATCACTGTTTTAAGGTACCTCCAGTATATGGCTGAGTTCAGAAGACATTTGTTTTGTTTCACAAGGATAAGTGCTTTGAAATGTGCTGTTTTGTTAAAACAACCAGCTTTTACGACAAGAGTGTCAAAAGTTGCAGAACTGAGACCCTGTTGAGTCACAATGCAGAGATGAAAGATCTCGAGAGTAAGTGCAAAATTGGGACGGATCTGGTAGGAAGGAAATTTTGTGCACAGCCTTGGCACACTGCTTAATATAGTCAGTAGAATTTTTAGTAGAACACCTTGTTCCGTAGAACGCCATGATTTTGGTTGACTGCATTGAAGGAGACTGCCTCCCTTATAAGGACACTTAGCTTTTTCTTTTTCCAAATAGTTTCTGGACATCATTGTCTAGTCATGTCCGAACTCTGTACTATGAATGAACTACTAGACTGCACCACATATTCAGGCAAGAGAGATTTATTTATGCTTCTGACGTACAAGACAAAAGACACTGGTCTGATAAATAAATCTCAATAAACCACACATGGAATGGAGTATTTGTGAAAATGACATGAGGGCGCATTGCTTTTTGCGCCATTTTGCTGCACGTTGCAAACTAAGCTATGCGGAAGACGCATCAGGTACGGTGGTACAACAGAACGCATTTTGTATCTGCAGTGCCTATTGAAACTGCGCGTAAATTAAGAAAAAAAGGCACAAAGACCGTCATTAAAACACTGCTTGATGCAACCTACACTCGCCGATAGAAAAACGAAGCAACAACGCCCTTAGCAAAAACCTTAAGCTTGCAAACCCAAAGCACCCTGTTACAACAAAGCCAAGTGTATACACACTACATAAACTCAGTCACAGCCGTGCACACAAAGCGAGACAAAGTACTTTGAACAAAAACAATGCACTTGGCTCTGTGAGCAACTCTCACACCACTCAGTGCCCACATGAGCACATGGACCTGTGAGCATTTGCACCGTACAGGTATCTCCGATACCAAGAAGAACACTATGCACCGAAGCAGTAATAGTACTGTATGAGTGAGAGTATCTCCAATAGAAAGGAGAACACTATGCACCAAAGCAGTAATAGTACTGTATGAGTGCGAGTATCTCCAATACAAAGGAGAACACTATGCACCAAAGCAGTAATAG
This sequence comes from Amblyomma maculatum, assembly GCF_055883805.1. NCBI lineage: Eukaryota > Metazoa > Arthropoda > Arachnida > Ixodida > Ixodidae > Amblyomma > Amblyomma maculatum. Next base: position 39,674,904 of record NC_139352.1, read on the forward strand.
TACTGTATGAGTGCGAGTACCTCCAATACAAAGGAGAACACTATGCACCACAGCAGTAATAGTACTGTACGAGTGCGAGTATCTCCAACACAAAGGAGAATACTATGCACCAAAGCAGTAATAGTACTGTATGAGCGTGAGTATCTCCAATACAAAGAACACTATGCACCAAAGCAGTAACAGTACTGTATGAGTGCGAGTGGCACGCACACTTTCTTCTTTGTTTTGAATAGTTTTCTTCTGGAGAAATAGTGACTGAGAGACATTCTAAGCCCAGGAGCTGATGTGCAATCCAAGTGTTCCCCTTAATATCGAAGACGTCTGTAACAGTTTCTGCACTCGGTCACTTAAAGAATGCTTCCACCGTAGTAACACCAAGTGAAACAGCTCTCCTATGAAACGCTGGCTAGTGCCGAGTACAGGCTCCTCAGAAAAATGACTGTCCACCTCGGGGAGTGAGGCGGTTTTGGCACACAATACAGAGGAGCACAGATATTTCGTGAACAAAAACGGAGTACCGAAGAATGACTAGCACATAAAACTATATCGTAAGCACTGCAAGGTAAAGACAACACCCACTGTACTGCATACACAAAACACCATCACCGTTTTCTCATAATCAGAGAAAGCTAGCACCTTCCGCGGAAGTAAGAAGACATTAGACGAGCCATCGCTTGCGCGATTGACTAAACATCACATTCAATGCTGCAGTGAGCAGCGCGTCAGCCAGGTTACAGCAGTCCTTTGTGCCACGTAGAGCTAACGAATTAAGTGCAAATACGAGGCATCTTTCGTTTCCCATAGCTCCTTCACTATACCACCACGACACCATACTGGGGCCCAACATGGAAAGGGTCTTTCAGTTAGATGATTCACTTCTCTCACTGCCAAATGAAAAGTTCGTTGTGTAGTTGGCTAACCATACGATCCATTGATTTGTTTTAAACATTTCCATAGCTACTTGTGTTCATATTTTGTACAGGAATATGTACCGTGCCTAAGAGATGGGACAGAAGTAGGTGTAAATAGTATTAAATAGAAAACTTCAGGCACTAAATACTGTACGCTCCATTTTGCTGCTCTCTGCATGCTGACCAAATGTCATTTCTGAGGGACTGAATAGGACAGCAGGACAAAAAAAAAAAATAATAATAATGTATGCGAGTACTGTGCAAGGTCCTCGCATAAGTTGGCCTCTCCGAATGTGCGTGGCTGTCAAGAGGTCTAGTAAACCAGACATGTATTCTCACATCAAACTCTGCTCATTGACATTCGCTCACGTTGCCACTGGCATACACATTTTGGAGATCGTAGTGCCAAAACTGAAATACAAGTCCAGCAAAGAGCTGCGGTAAAACATCATTGAGAATTTGGACTGTGATGTGGGGCCTTCCCATTGATCACAGCAGCCACTTGGGTTGTGCTGAGAGACACATGGGCTTTTCATCACACGGCATCCACCGTGGAATTCCACATTTCACTTAAACCTGCACAGTTTCATCCAGTGCAGGTGTTCTTTCTTGTGTGCGTGTATGCATTACACATTTACTACGACTGCACAACTAACTGCTACATACCACACGCTCATTCCGTTCACAGTGAACAACACCTCTCTTTTACTTGTGTCGAGAATGAAAATTCAATCGAAATTGAACTGCACTCCTTTCCACAAGAGGGCGCCACTGAGAAAGACCTGCCCAGTGTCACTACCACAGAGGACTGGAATGCACCGTTTGTACGCAGGGAGAGAGAACAGCCCACTGCTTTCAAAACTGCCATCCGCTTTTAACGCATGAAGAAAGCTTCAGAACACTGCTCGCCACAACAGACAAGGAGATGAACGGTCTAAAAAGCTCTTGGAAGAGGCTGACATGAGTGCAGCTTTTACCACGGTTAGTCGGCACGCAGTGAACCTGCAGTTACTACTGCTGCTGTATGGAATGAAATTAACAGCGTTTTCACCTCGCCATAAAGTATACCGCGAAAGGTGAATTCCCACACAAATTGTAGCAGCATGAACATAGTTTGCAACAGCATTCACTCGCCATTAATGAATGGCAGTCGATTGGCAGATGGGTTGTGAATATGGAGAACACAGTGGCTCCCATTCGTAATAAACTTGACGGTCACAGATTCCGTTTGTTGTATCCCAAGTTCATAGTAAGTGAACTTGCCATATTCCAGCCAGGTAAATATGTAGTTAGACCAAAGTGGTCAACTCTCCATACATAAGACGAAAAACTGTCGGAAAAGCTGGCGGAACGTTATTTGTTGGTCATGGAACCTGCGTATCTGCAAAATAATAACGTAACCCATGAATAACAATGAAGTACATGTGTTTTTTTTCTTTGAGTGCATAGAATAGGATACTGTGATTCCTCAACACAACCACTGATATAGTAATATTTAATACTCCAGAAAACCTCGCTTCAAGTCATTGCAGCAGCGATACTTGCCAGTAGAAATGAAGTGTCGTCCATATATATACCAGCTTTCAGTGCTCCCTTAACTGTTATGCGACTCGATTGTGCCTTCCCTTCACCCGTCCTGCCCATATATATGCAGAGGCATGGAAAACAGTACAACACCTCACGATACACATGAAATACCTTCAAACTTACTGCCACTACTGTCATAAAAACCGGGTAGGACTAGCTAGACATATTCACTGGTGTTCACAAACACTGCAAAATTTGATTGCAGCCAATGCAGATGGGACCACCAGTGAGCAAAATACAAGTTGGAGAAGTGGCCTTACAGGGCACAACAGGAATGTAAAGCAATTGCATTGCTAGTGCTCTGTCCACTTGTAGAAGATCACCTGGCCTAAAAGCCAGCCCAACAGCACAGCCCACACAAAAGTATGTCACTTTAGTCATAGAAAACTCTACAAGGAGGCAAATATGCGCTACTGCCCAAGCATACTGTTACTGGGGGCACGGTGCTTCAAAATATAAAATAAAAACAAACTAAACAAAAAACACAGGGGACAAGCTGTGCCTTTAAGGGTACGACATAGCAGCATTAATAGTCTTCCGTACGCAGCTTTTCTTGTGGATTCTCGTTTGCGCACGTACACTTTCATTAATCCTTTAATTTGGCCTCCATTATTTAACACATACCGTTCCGCACACAGTCGTAGGCTACTAAATTACGCGAAAGGCCAACCGACACCAAATGTAAATCCCCCGCTTTAACCAAACCATACAAACACGCCTGTGTGGTCTACGGGGTAGCGCATCTGATTCAAGATACAGGGGTACTGGGTTTGATTCCCATCTTCTGACTGCTGCAAACTCGGTATGCCATGTGGTCCCATCAGTGCTGCCACAGCCACCACACACTGCTCTTCGGCCACCAAGCTGGTCGCGGCGCAAGTTTGGTTTTACCTTGGTTGACCTTCTCTCTGTGTTCTGGAAGAAATGCACCCTCGTCACCGGGCTGCCCTATCTCAGAACTGAGTCACGTTCGAATTAATGGGCTCTTTTAAAACGTAGGCTGCTTTCGAGTTTTGCCAGATAAAATAGTACAGTTCGAAAGACCCAATACCTTGAATTACTGAAGTCTTACTAATGAGCTCTCATATGCCGGTGAGCATATATGGGCACAGTAAGCTGCACAGTAGCTTCCCATCACATGCCATTTTTGAACTCCTCGAAAGGACGGATTCTCGGGCTAATCAGCCTCAAAAGAAAAAGTAGAAAAGTGCTTTCAACAAGTGCCGAACAGCCCTGTGTGTCTTACCTTCCATTCCTACCAGGCAACTTAACAAGCATGCGAAACAAGGAGTGTGTAGATATTTGGAGCCCTCGCAAACAAAATGAAATGTTAAATTCAATAGTAACAACTGGATGTGAAGTAAAACACTCTGCAAGAAACAAAGTAACGTATGTTCCAAAATAAGAAGTGGCTAAAATAAAGGCGAGGCATGCATGAATTCAGGTGAGAGGGGAACACAAAAAGTGCTCCGAGGAGCCCAGTTCGGGAACCTCTGTTCTACTGCACAGCTGCAATGTACAAATCCGTGCGGGCATTTGATGCCGCCTGTCAACATGCCCCTTGACCCTTTATACAGTGCAAGTTGTGTGCGTGTGCCACAACCATAAAAATAGTAAAATTGCACTCAGAATGACTACAGAAATTGAATTTCAAGCAAATTCAATGACTGGTTTTGTATAAAAGGAGATACACATTTGTACCAATCGCTTTGTAAAATGATCTTAAACAGAGTATGTATCTGTATTAAATCTTTTCCACATACTATGACTATGATAAAACTTGCATTCAAACTGCAAACTAACGCAAGAAGTGCTGAGAGGTAGTTAAGTGATATAATATGCTCAAAACCTGAACAATTTTTCAAATTTTTTTTCCGCCGCTAAGATAGGCAACGTCAAACAGCAGACTTACATGTTAATAAGTTGAAAATACAGCACACAAGGCAGGCTTATTAGCGAAAGATGAAAACACGCTAAATGGCTTGTCTGGCAGTACTGAGCATGTGAAAATATGGCACACAAATGCACTGTTGTTTGTTTATCGGCACTTGAACGAAGTGGGACAATGCTGTCCCACTGCCTCACAAAGGGTAAAAATGTTTTCTGTAATTACAAAGCCTGCAAGTGCATACAGCGTTTGTACCAAAGCATCAACATTGTGCTTATACATTGTAAAGCATTGTACATTGTGCTCCATGAAAAAAGCAGCACAAGCTCATTCCACCAGCACTAATACATCTACAGATAGGATAGGATAGGAAAGACGTTAATTTCTGTAGAAAGCAGACAAGAAAGAAGAGGTCCATCTTCCTTCTTTTCACATGATACATCTACAGAAAGAGCATCTGTGGCTTAATCTGTGATTTTGTTTTAGCAGCATTAATAGAAAGGTCTAAAAGTGTTTCACGGACGTACAAAACCCTGGATTATGGCAGTGCTGAGAACATGCTCCTTTCGCCACTTGTCCGAACAGGCTTGAGGAAGGTGGCCCAGAAGGATTTCCAGTAGTGATACAAAACTATCGACAGTACTATCACTACTATCAATAGTCGAGTCACTAGCGAACTATCAATTGTAAAAAAAAACTAGTGGCAGCAACATCGATAGCGCACAACTGATAGCACTATGCACTATCGATAGTTTTATCGATGCTATAAAACCAATTGCACGCACTCACTGCACTCCCATATAGTATCCCTCATAACTTGAGTCGCTTTTGGATGTTAAGTCTCATAAAACCATACCGCAAATGTTTCAGCAATTATCTAGTTTTACGATCGATACCAATACTTTCAACAGTACTATCGATAAGACTATTGCTAGTGTTTTACACTATTAATAGTTTAAAAAACTATCGATGCTATAGACAGCCAATTTACCGATAGTTTTGCCTCAATACTTTCTAGCCACGTCCTCATCCAACGGCCTAGCGTGCCCAGTCACCGTAACAACAGCTGCTGGCATCCACTTCAGCCGGTGTCCTTCTCCGAGTACTCGCCGTCGTCATTACGGCCCGTGTCACTAATGCAGGCCCAAGACCCATCACGTGACTCCTTCCACAGGGTCACCTGGAGAGAAACAGCATTTTCCATTCAAGAAGCTGCGCTACACAAACTCATGCTAATTCAAACCGGATAATTCATCCTTTCGGCCGATCCAAAACAAATTTTAAGGTTTTGATTGGTGGGTATCAACGCATTTTAAAGCAGCTTAGTTCATACTGCAAGTTTTTCTCAAATTGGCTTAATTAAAGCTTACTCCACCATAGTTGGTGTGTAAGACAGTGGCAGATGAGGCTGGATACATCAAATTCGTGGCTGTGTGTGAGCTTAAAATTCATCCCCCTCCCACAGGTAACTCACATGTGGTATGACATGATACTGTCCTCCTTTTTTAAAAGACACTTCAATGACTCAACAATGCATTCCCTTGCTTCTGTCCACATAGTCCTGAATGAATAAAATGCATGCTCATCGTGGGCCCCTTGCCGCCACTAGGCTCCACAGTAGGCACGCAATAGACCATGGCGAAATTGTGAAAAATTATCACTGGCACGCAGTTTTCACTCAAAGAGCATACGACCAGTGCCTGTTTTTGCAATTTTTGTGGTGTGTAGTGGTTTCTAAGCGTCGATTCGATGATTACACCTTCTAAAAATTCGGATGCCTTTACACTTCCTCCATCAAGGTCCCAGGTACTATGATTTTCATTCTGTTGAGAAACCAGAGCAGTATTGAATATCTTTATTTTTTCAATAACACAATCAGTCTAAGACTGCCAGCTGAGCAAACACATCAGTGCCTTCTGTCAATACTGCATGCTGTGCTTGTCTGGAGCAATGTTTGCACAGGAAAGAAGTTTAAAAATACTTTTTGTACGCTCAGATATTCTAACAAAGCACACATTTTGTCTTTGATTCTATTAATGTGTGCTTCTGATGATCCAAAGTTCTGATAATCTGCATTAATGAGAAACTTGCATATTCATTAACGAGCCAGGCTATGCAGGGTTGCCTGCACAGCAACAATATAGGCTACTGTTCACTATGAAGCGCCACACGTTTCACCTAGAAGAGGCAACACAAAGGAAATGACATCCTACCAGTCCTGTGTAACGTCTTTAAACATTCCCTTTTTTCTAACATAACTAACCACTTAACCCGGCTTCCTAAAGCACTGATAGCTATGCACAAAATTCAAAAGTACTACTAAAAGTATTTTTACTGATGCTTCTATCTGAGGATGCATGCATCGTTCGTAAGTAGCACTGGGGTCAATAAATAGTACAAAAGTTTATTTCACCGCCCAAATCAAGTGCTTAAAATTACGCTCAGAAACTTGCACTTGGGCAAGTTACTTATTAGAATACAATCTGGCAGGCTATATTTAACCCCTAGCATGGGTTCAAGAAAAAAAAAAAGAAAAGAGAAGCGCATGCTATTTGCGCACACATCTCTCTCTCATCCTGTGCCTCGCGAAGTATAACCGTTGCTAATGCCACACCACGTGCCTTACAGCACGACACATTCAGTGTGTGCAGCAGCAAATTGGTGCGCCTTGGACATGCACACCTTTCAGTTGGAGGCACGTGATGCTCGCGCCTTGAGCATGCATTCAGTCCATGGGAAGCAAAAGGAGGCACGTGACGCTCGCGCGATGCCTTTTCTACATCGGCAGGGAACCTGCACCCCCGAGAACGGATGCTTCCACAAGGCAGCTTCACCACAGTTCCATTACAGTGGCGGCCATTTTGCGGTGCATGAAGCACAGTGAATTATTGCACACACATCTGTTATGGCTTGCACTGCTGTGCTCTGCAGCACAAAATGGCGCCCATGACATCATTTGAATACCTCTTATAATTTTGAAGTGACGTCATGTGACATTACTTGAAGTGACGTCATTTTTTTCTCTGCAGCGAGATGACTTGGGTGTGCCATTAAGCAGGGGTCGCTGTGGTTTGCAGTTGCTGCAAAGGTTTGTCTTAACCAAAGCACACATGGAACTGTTCATCTCAAGCGAATGTTTTTTTTTTTTACTTAAGTCCCAAGAGAAACCAGCCAATAGTCTCACATTCTTCATTTTATCTGAGAATTCATCTTTACTGAGTCAGGCGCAACAGGAGTCTATTGCAGTTAATTCACTCCCATGGCAAGTAGCTGCGGTCATTACCTGCCCTAGGTAGACACATTTCCTAACCACTTCTAGTACCTAGCTACCCCAGGCAAGATGCTGTTCCCTTCCGAGGCTGTTGAACATTACTTTACCAAATTTCTGTATAATTTTTACACCCATCGTTCTGTTTTTGTAGCGAAAGCTACAATGCAGTAGGTTTTCAAGCCGTTGGCGTGGCACCGTGGAAGACGAAAAAGAAGAAAAAGACAGAAAGAAGAAGAAATTTAGCTCAGAAGTTGGTAGAGGCGAACGGCAACAGTGAGTTGCTAGGACAGAAGGTTTGTTCGAACCTGACAGCAGTGTGCTCCAGAGTTCAATGTCATACCACTAGAAGTCTTCTACACCCGAATGAGAATGGCCAACGATGAGAGGCAAGGGGTGCTCATACATGAAGTGATTCCCCTATGCCACAAATAAAGTTCAAACCATAGAGTAAACTACTATGCACAAAAGCCATGTCTTTACTTTGAAGCCGAACCTAAGTGTAGCCATGCAGATTGCTTTCGCATAACTAATTTTTCTTGTTATCTTGCCTAGGTATTTGATGATTTGCAATTTGTTCCACGATTTAAGTTACTTAGCAGCAGTTACCATCGCCAAATTATAAATTACTAATATATCCTCCATCACTTGTTGCCAATCCAGGTTTCTGAATACCTTCTGTGAACAGTCCAAATCCCAATCCCACTCCTGTACCTTGCTTCAACTGTGGACACCGTCGTAGCTGTTGTGCAATCTTGCCTGCACATCCTCAAGCATTATATTTTCCCACGAAATTACCCTCTATCAGAAAGCATTTTATTTGTCACAGCATTTAAAACCAGCAACATCCCCTTCTGTGTATGGAACAGGATTCAGCACGAGTGGTAAACAGGTTTTCTCCTACCCAGCCATGCCTTTGGAAGCTTTAGTTTAGTTTAGTTTAGTTAGTTTGGAAGTTTAGGCGCCATAGTAGTCACTCTACCACACAACAGGAACACGTTCCCTCACGCATTGCCAGTCCAACAATATGGAGGAGGAAGCAGAAAAGCACGCACGTTGTTGTCACCCCCCGAGACAGCCAGCACTGCGCCCGTGAGGGACCAGCTGATGAGCCAGACGACGTCGTCGAAAGTGGCCAGTGGCCGAGGTTGCCAGTGGTCCTCCCCTTCCTGGCAGGTCCAGATGATGACCCGGCAGTCCTGGGAGCAGCTGGCAATGCGACTGGGCTGCCCTGCCGCGGGGCTCCAGGCTACGTCCCGCACCCAGTCCGAGTGGGCCTCCAGCTGATGGGCTTCCTGCCACTCGCCACCCTCCCTGTGGGTACACATGCATGTACCTCTCTGGATGAAGCCTTGAGTTCCACCACAATTGAAAAGTGGCCCCGGCATCTAGGATCGAACCCGCATCCTAGTCTATAAACAAGCACTCCCGATTCTTGCACCGAGTTACTTCAAGGCAATGTCGTCAGCACACAGGTGATTACTAAGTCACTCACCATTAACTCTTGATTCCATTTTTTCTCTCTGCAGCCCTCTAGGTACAGTCTTGGTCAAAAGTCCTGAAGCCAAAGGATTTTCATGTCAGCTGCAAAACTGAGCCATCATGCCATCATTAAAGCCAAAAGGGCATTTAAAATGATGAGAAATGATTTCCCAGCACAGAAAAGAAACTGCCTCATAGTCTTTAATGGCACCATGACGGCTTTATGTTGTGGCTGAGATGAAAATCGTTTGGCTTCAGGACTCTTAACCAAGACTGTAAACCTTTTGTAAGCAAGTGGTGAATAGCACTGAAGAAGTTGTATCTTCTTGCATGACATCCTTCCCGAGTCAGATTTTACCGTACACAAAAATGATAATGCTGTGCAATCCCTGCATATATAGTGGCACTTCGTGTGCTCCCACCTAGTAAGTTCTCGAGAATATGGCATGCTTATATCTTTTGCTAACGGTGTTGGTGTATTGCACATTTTAGGTGTGTGCCCAAGAGTTACTCTGAAATACTATACGCATCCTGAACTCCAGCTTGGCATGGCTGGGCTGTGCACCCTTCATCCACGTGATTCTGAGGCACCCAGCATTTTTCAAACAAGGCTGAGGCGACAAGAAAATCTTAGTTTTTCTGGCTGTCTTGAAGCCTTGAAGTAACACAAGATAGCAGTAGTACCCGGACTGATGCCGCAATTAACCTGACCACAAAAGGAGCACACCCTTTAAGTGTTAGGAGTACCACTGCGGTCACATGTGGCTGTAAACCTCGTGGTGGACTGCTTCCCTGCCCATACAACAAGAACTTCCCGAAACCGAGTGAAACACAGAGGAGTGACTAGCTGCCTGGGCGGAAAGCTAGCAATGTAGGGAGGTGGGGCTGTCCCCTAAACATCGTGCAGATGCTGAGACTCACTGCAGACGCCAGATCTTGACCAGGTTGTCGCAGCCACCCGTGGCAAACTGGCGCACTCCCGTCCACATGCCAGGCTCACCCGATTGGCCAGCACTCTGCGCTGGGGCCCAGCTCACCGCATTGCAGCCAATCTGCACAACAAACGCACGACAAGCACTTGTATGCATGCACGGCTGGTAGGCCCACATAGTAGCGAACCAATCGCAAGAACTGTTTGTATGGCCCCTGCCGCCTTCTTCACTACAGAGGCTCTCATAATTGCTTCGGTGCACAAATGTGGATGGACTTGCGCATCAGATACTCGCCCCCCATCAAATAGAGATGGATCATATATACCTCTTATGATGCAACTATTATAGACATCTTGTGGAATTATATTTCTTATACTCTTATAATCCACCCCCAATCTCCTTCAGCAGCTCTCCAAACTCCCGCCAACTACCTCGACCCTCAGCAAATTAACCACACCCTGCTGAACACCAAAGCAATGCAGGTCTCTGCAGCAGCCTCGTGCTCCATGAGGGCCTCAAGAGCCTCACACTGTACACGCAGGCTCAAGCTCCACAGTTTGCACTTACAGTCACATTGTACAGAGAAAGCAGCATCAAAGGTGCACACTGAAGAGCAGGTAACAGAGCTGCAGAGATAACAACAGCACTCAGCACTAGCCTATGCAACAGAGCTATCAAAAATTAACAAACTAAGTATGCTGTTTGGACACTACAGTAACAATATGCTACGAGAACCTGTGCAAGTTCACAACAGTTTCAGGGAAGAAAAAACGAAGTAAAAGGCTCAGAGCTAAGCCTTATATGAGTGGCCCCATTGCAGTAAAATCAAGTCTGCTGCTGCATGCTATGCTAGATGTGAACATACATTTTGCAGCAAAGTATGATGCCAATTTAAAAATTTTTGGCCCCAAGCCTATGATTCTGAAGAACGCTCTCCAGCCTACAAACTCAGGAAAAAATGACTTTCGTGCCATCTATGAATAAAATTGACTGGCCACGTCTGCGCACTTTTGATGCCAGCGTTAAAGCGACACTGACTAGCTGAAGATGGCTTGTAGAGATATATATACAGTGACTATTGTTTTCCTATTCCTAAGCAGGCTACCTTTAATTGGGAACAGAGGTGTAAGTGGTCCCCAAGAAATTAAATAAGGGCATCACCAGCATCGGCGATTTTTGCAGGCTAACATCTGGCCTCATGGTTATTCTTAGCACAAAATCCTCTAAAGCTAGGCCTAACTATTGGGCACCTCCGGCAGGTGGTTGGACCCTAGAGTCCTATTCAGTCTTCTCGACATCCTGCGTTTCTGTCTCCCTTGCTGCTACTGCTATTAACATAATCAGAAAGGGCTATGCGATGTGTTTTTACCTGAAATAAATGCAAATATTGCAAGCTGGTGTGTTTAGTGTCCCTTCAAAGTAGAGGTTGGTTTGGTTTGGTTTTACGGAGTTTAAGGTTCCAAAGCGACTCGGGCTATAAGAAATGCTGCAGAGAAGGGCTCAAGAAATTTCAGCCACCTTAGGGTACTTTATTTAATGTGCACTGGCATCGCACAGTACACGGGCACCTCGCTTTTCACCTTCACCAAAAAAGCAGCTGTCGTGGCCGAAATCTAACCCCGGTCCCCTTTCCACTATTCAATAACCCTAACTAGTAAGCCACCATGGCAGGGAACCCAAGATTTGCAAGCAGTGTATGCACTCTCAACTAAAAATAACTTTTTACTGTAGAAGCAAGCAACCCGACGTCACTAAACAACAAACCCAACACACCGTAGAGATATGTAGTCTATTTGGAAATGCCAAGACAGAATGGATGTTATAAAAGCATCAAGGCAATTACATTCCAGGTTAGTAAGGAGATAATTTTTTGAACAATCCTACAGGTATAAACTTCCTGGGTATTTTCTTTTTACTTTTACAGAAGCAAAGTTATAGGCTCACTGCCAGCAGCCACTCTCCCAATCATGTAGCATTGAGAAATGGTCATACTGCGACACTGGAAAAGCTGTGATGCAGAATACAGTCGCATTTCATAGCAGAGTTGCAGGAAGTTCACTGTTTGGAAACTGTTACAGTGTGCACTACGGTGAACTTTGAAAAGGGATGTGGGCAATAAAAAGAAAAAATGCAGGAAAAGCTCCCACTCTTCACTCAAATTTAAAATTACACAGTACACAAAACAATACTAAACAACAGATTAGTCGTAAAGAACGAAGTGTCTAAGGTGACAGTGGGCTGCACAGTGCCTAAAAAGTATGGAAGGAATGCCGACATGCAGGCTTTTTTTTTTTCTTTTAAGCAAGAACAGCCGCAATCATTTCACAAATATTCCCGTTACACAGGTAAATGCAGTATGCCTTGGTCCAATATCATAGAGGATGGAGGAGAACACGTCAAATGTATAGCCAAAAGTGGCCATCAATCAAATGCTGTGATGACCAACATACCGCGCGAACAACATCGTCTACCTAACACTGCATGAAAAGTAACATCCAGCTACTCACATGTTCAAAACCATGGTTCATGCATCCACTCACTGTAAGCTAGGATGTAATGGAGAGCGCAAATGCTATCAGTTGATACATGCATCTATTTGATATGCACAAGCAACCCTCGTGGTTAGAACCAGCTGCCGGACTAGTTGGTACAACACTTCTTCAGCAGTGTGATGTAACACGACAAAGGCTGACACAAGTCGAAAAGGCGAGGACAACATGTATCTGCATCTCTGCGTGTCAAGGCAAAGCTGAAGAAAGGCAAAATCACGCAAGAAAATGAGGGTAAAACACTATGACAGACTAAGAGACCAGTTTGCTTTCCTTCAACTTTGTCTTGTATTGACGAACTGTCTTGGACCGAAGACTAGCTGTGATGATGGTGATTGTGGCGAGTGTGCGGGTGGCTCGAAAGGAAGTGAAGTGTGGCCGCGTGCGGGGCGTGCCAGTGCGCGTGAGTTTGTTCCGGCAAGCGAACGGGTCGGACGCTCCTGGGCGTCGCTGGCGGCGGAGTTCATCGTCCTGGGCCTGGCGTTCAAGGCCGGCTCGCCAGCACCTGTCGGGCACTTGGTCCGAGGTCTGGTACTGCCCAGCACTTCGCCATCCGGCGAACAGCTTGCGGAGACAGCTCAACCGCTCCAGCGTGCCTGGCCGCCGCACTTGTGCTGCCGCACTGGTGCCGCACTTTGCAGTACCCGGGCGTGACGCGGTACCCCGCGGTACACCGCAGTACCCCGGACTGTGAAGCAGACGCCGGATACAGACGCCGGAGCGTGGCCTGCCGCGCTACCGAGTCCTCGGGCGACTGGAAGTCCCAAACCAGAAGTAGGACGGTTTTGTGTTGGGACATATCCTATTGGGATAAGCTAGGCTGTATGCATGTCTGTTGCCAGTTACGTTAATTGGTCAAGAAAAGAAAAGCGTCCGTGTGTCTGTGAACCTGCTCTGCTACCTGCCCAGAGCTCCTGAACGGACCTGGGCCCATATATAACATCACAATTTGGCGAGCCTGCCAGGATCCTAGAAATTAGTAGATTCAAGGAACTAATCATTCAGAGAGAGGGCAGAGAGTCGAGGACGGGTTCACACGCATCGCGACGTTTGAGCAAAGATGGAGCTCGAGGCGTTGGTGCTGATGAGCGAGCAGCTAGGTATGACGCTTAAAGAATTCCTCGGCTGGTACGAAGAACAGCTTAGCATTGACAAAGAGGAATTAGAAGCGGACTGGGCAGAAACGCGAATGGATGGGCGGCTTACGCCTAATGCCGAACCCAAGCATTTGCATGAGGTTACAGAACTCCGTGAAAGAGAACAGTGGTTGAAGGCGACCGAAAAAACACTATTAGAGCTTCGAAAACGCGTGACAGCGGAGGAGAAAAACGCCTCGTTTCATGGTGTTGGACGTTACATAGATAGAGCTACTGGGTTGGATCAGAGCAGCCCTGACAAAGTGACCCTACTGTTTAATGAAGCACATGGGGCATTACAGGCCGCAGCACCTGCTAGTAGTGTAAGATCACATCTAGAGCATGAGTACAAAGCTGTGAAAGACCTTACGAAGCCTTCAGCGCTACATGTGCTCTGTTTTGACATAGATACAGTTGGACACCGTCCTAATATGTTCACCTCTGTTCTTAACGAGGTTAAGAGCTCCATAAGGACATATGTCTGCATGGAAAGGTGCCTTACTGACTGTCACAGTAATACTGAAAACGTAAGCACCTTGATAAAGGATCACAGGGAAGGACTATGCATCCATGAGAAGGTTGAGAATAAAGTCGTTGTGAGCAGAAATGTGAGCATGCGTGAAGATGAGAAAATGCATAACCAGAGTTTAAGAGTCAAGACTGTGGCTGGCCTAGGTTATATAAGGCTGCTACGAAATGTTCAGCGTGAGAAGCTCGCAAATGGACTGTTGAGCAGCACTGGAAATGCTCCGGAACGTCGAGATGGCTATCTTACTTTAGATACAGCTGCAGCGACTCACACGCCTGGTGAGGATCGCCGCCGGAAAGGTGGGCGACCGAGGCATACCAAGAAAAGTACATATTCTGATGTTTCTAGACTATCTGGAGAACAGGCGGAGGCGAAAGACTGGCCGCAGATCTTCCATGTTCCCAAAGCCGTAAAATCAGTGATGGTTCATCTCAAGAAGAATGTTGGTGGCCGGAAAGAACACCCCCTACGAGAAGCAAGCTGTGCGAGAAAGTGCAGAAGTGCGCGAAGAACCTCGACGTGCAAAGCTCATTTCCGCAAGCACATTCGGTTTAAGCCAAGGACGGAAATGAAACCACATGCCATAAAACAGTGGCATCGTACTCACTGCCGGAAAAAAGCAGCTTGTGAAATAACGGAGGATGTTGCGTCTTAGAATTATCGAGAAGTCGAAATCTCTCTACCATGCGCCAATTGTGTTTGTTAAGATGTCAGACAACGCATACGATTGTACAGTAACTTCCGGGAGTTCAATAACGTCCTGAAGTCTGACTGTGGGTTCATTCCGCGCATTGATGCCGTCTTCATCCTTGCAGGACAGAAAACGTTTTTCTCCAAGTTCAATTTTACGAAGGGTACGTCATTGGAAGGTCACTATGGTTGCTGGAAGCAGGAAAAAAAAACGGATTTTTCCAGTATTTCTGGACTGTACCACTTTCGATATATGCCTTTTGGCATCAAAACACCACCACCACCTAGAAAGGGCTCGCCAAATTGTGATGTTATATATGGGCCCAGGTCCGTTCAGGAGCTCTGGGCAGGTAGCAGAGCAGGTTCACAGACACACGGACGCTTTTCTTTTCTTGACCAATTAACGTAACTGGCAACAGACATGCATACATGCATAGCTTTATGTGCCGTCAAGAAAGTTGGAGCTGTCATGAGAGAGAAAAGAAAGAAAAAAGTGAAAGCAATCCACTGGGGACCTGCCACTCACAGTGTGGGCATTGGGGATCTTCTTGGCGGTCCAGACACCGTCGCCATTGCTGGACAGCACCGAGACGGCGCCGTCCGAACTGGCACAGGCCAGAACCAGGCCAAACTCGTGTGGCGCCCAGCAGATGGAGTTCACTGCAGCAACATAGGAACATGGTGACAATGTGCACCCAATGGCTTAGTGCAGCCTCTATCAAGCTTTTGATTCTTGTAAAAAAAAAATTGATTACATGTTCTGTTTGTTTAACGCATCTGAGCAAGCAAAAGTGACAGCCTCTCCTGTCAGATTTGGCCAGTGGTGTGGCAGGTGGAATTTGGCAGGTGACATGACCAAGCAGCGACTGGTCGGCAGGTTGTGCGCTATATTGCTGCGAAACCTTCAAAACAGTATTTGTTGTTTTTTAACAGCCGCCGGCATACAGGCTTATCACTCTGATTCTGGACCGCGTATCAGTTCCGTAATCTTTGTTTGTTAATGCTCGACGCCGCGAGTCACACCTTTATCAGTTTTGTTGTAGCACAGATGCACCGAGATCTGTCTCGAAGGTTCCGGCCACTCGGGTGTCTTTCCACAATGTTCCAGCCCGTGCTGGTAGCTGCTTGCGACGTTATCTAGATTGTTCTGTGCAGCCTTTAAATTGAGCGTTGCCGAGTGTGACGGGCATTCTTTGTTCGACGATCGACGAGCACGTTTGTTTCTATCGCCGCCGCCGAGTTGCTTAGTTATTTTGCGGGCGCAAGTCAGCCCAAATAAACAGTTTCTTTAGTGCAATCATTGACCCTTCAATTGTGTCGTCGACCTCGTCACCGCTACGTGACATCTGGTGGAGGTGCTGCCTTTGATCCTTCAAAGGAAGACCCAAGCCGTGTTCCTGTCGCCCTGGAAGACCAGCCTACAGGTCACCGAGCCAGCCGCCGACTTCAAGGCCTACAACCCGAACACGGTCTGCTGCCTGACCCCATTCGATCGCGGAAGGCATCGACGCTGACAATGGCCCAGCCTACAGCACCGGTTATTTTCTTCCAACCAAGGGAGCCTCCCTGCTTCCATGGACTACCGGATGAAGATGCGGGAGATTGGATGGACCTTTTCGACCGTGTGGCAGATTTCAACAGCTGGAATGACGCCGCGAAACTTAGGCAAGTCTACTTTGTTCTTCAAGGACATGCCCGAGTTTGGTTCGAAAATCATGAGGCAACTATGAAGGATTGGGAGACTTTCAAGGAAGCGTTTCTGACTGCCTTTTCAAGCATCGTTCGAAAGGAAAGAGCTCAGGCCCTCCTTCAGTCAAGACTGCAACTTCCTAACGAGTCTGTCCTGGCGTACGTTGAGGAGATGAAGCGCCTCTTTCGCCGCGCCGACCCTAACATGACTGAAGGTGAGAGAGTCAAACTTTTAATGCGAGGCGTCAAAGAATCGCTTTTTGGAAATCTTGTAAGAAATCCGCCAAAAACAGTGGCGGAATTTGAAATGGAAGCGTCTGCCATCGAGAAGACGTTGTACACCCGGATGCGCCACTACGAGCGGCCACTTCAGCCAGACTACTCAAGCCACTACCCCAGCGCATCTGCAAGTGGAGAGAACCTTCGTGACCTCATCCGGGAGATCGTGCGAGAAGAGCTCCGCCGAATGCAGCCATCATCGCAACAACCCCAGGTGGCGACGCTCGCGGACGTCGTCCGTGAAGAAGTCCAGCAGGCGCTGGGCGTTCCTGAAGCGACGGCTGTGACTGTTCCAGCACAAGAAGCAACAGCGATGAACTACGCTGGTGCATTACGTCGCCCTCCGCCCCGACGTGATGACTTTCTGAGCCCTCGCCGCTACCGGCCTGTTCCTGAAAACCGCCCCTTGGCTCCCGCCCGCCAAGCCTACCAACGACCAACAAGCCCCAGGAAGTGCGACGCATGGAGGACAGCGAACAACCGGCCATTATGCTTCCACTGCGGTGAGGCCGGCCACATTCTGCGGCACTGCCCGTACCGACGAATCGGTCTCCGCGAATTTGCAGTCGACGCTCCACGACCACGCCCAGGTGAACGACCGCAAGAAATCGACAACTATCTGCGTAGCGGTGAGATTGCGCCACCAAGCCGTCGATTCAGGTCTCCATCGCCGTACAGGGCCCGCTTTGCGTCGCCAGGACGTAACTATGATGGTAGTGTGCGCGGAAGGTCCCCAAGCCCCCGTAGGGGAAACTAAAGGCAGCAACCTTTGGAGGTGAGGTTGCTCAACGGCGAAAAGACGAAGATCCTCCGCCGCCGACGACCACTAACGACGACACCGCTATTTCATTGCCTCTCCACACGACGTCATCGACGACAACACGACCAAAGTGCAAGCAGACACCGCCGCCCAGCGAAGTAACAACGGTATGCCCCGGCCATGACCTGAAGAAACGACGGAGCCGAGATCGGACACTAAGGCCCACGTGCAATGCGAGGACGCGAACAAGTAACCTTGAAGTTGATGTCGACGGTCGCAGAGTCACTGCCCTAGTAGACACCGGAGCTGACTATTCAGTCATTAGTGGACCGTTAGCCTCTCAGCTAAGAAAAGTTACCACCGCTTGGGATGGCCCGCTGATTCGCACAGCAGGTGGCAACCTGATTACTCCATCGGGACGATGCACTGCAAGAATAACCGTAAATGGGCGTACTTACCCCACCAGCTTTGTGGTCTTGCAGCAGTGCTCCCGCGACGTGATTTTAGGCATGGACTTCCTAAATGAACATAGGGCTATCATCGACCTGCGATCCAAGCTCATCAAGCTCTCTGCAGACAAAGCCATTCCTGCTACGACGACGTCGATGCAACACATCCCTCTAAACGTCCTCGACGAAGAATTGGACATCCCGCCCCGATCAAGTATCGCAGTCTGCGCAGGTAGCGCCAACATCGAAACCGCTGAAGGCATCGTCGAAGGAAATATCCAATTGCTCTTAGAACGAGGTGTCGGCATCGCAAGAGGCATCACGAAATTCCGGAGAGGTCAAGCTCAGGTTCTGGTAACAAACTTCACCGAAGAATACCGGCATCTCAACAAGAGCACGACGATCGCCTTTCTCGACGAATTAGCGGACCTCAAAGATGTTCTCACCCTCCACGACCAAACGCTGGAAGACGCACCGGACCTATTCCGTCAGCCCACATTTGACATCAACCCGGCATTGACCCACAACAGGAAAGACCAGATTCTCAGTCTGCTTCGAAGCTACGGGGAGTGCTTCTCATCATCATCGAAGGTACGACAAACACCACTGGCCAAGCATCGCATAATAACGGACGAACACGCCCGACCTCTGCGCCAAAGCCCTTATCGTGTATCGCCGCGAGAACGCCAGGCCATTCGCGATCAAGTTGAGGAAATGCTCCGTGACGACGTAATCCAGCCATCGAACAGCCCCTGGGCAGCACCAGTCGTTTTGGTCAAGAAGAAAGACAGCACACTTCGCTTCTGCGTTGATTACCGCCGCTTGAATAGCATAACGAAGAAGGATGTCTACCCGCTTCCCCGCATCGACGACACTCTCGACCGGCTCTGCAATGCAAGGTACTTCTCATCAATGGACCTGAAGAGCGGATATTGGCAAATTGAGGTCGACGAAAGAGATCGCGAGAAGACCGCATTCATTACACCGGACGGCCTTTATGAATTTAAGGTGATGCCATTTGGCCTCTGCTCCGCACCAGCCACGTTTCAACGAGTAATGGACACAGTCCTGGCAGGCTTGAAGTGGCAAATTTGTTTGGTATATTTGGACGACGTTGTTGTCTTCTCGTCAAACTTTGAAGACCACCTAAAACGACTACAGTCAGTGCTGGAAGCCATCAAGTCATCGGGGCTAACGCTAAAAGCAGAGAAGTGTCACTTCGCCTACGAAGAACTCCGATTCCTAGGTCACATCGTTAGCAAGGACGGTATTCGCCCAGACACGGAGAAAACAGCTGCAATCGCACAATTCCCACCGCCTGCCGACAAGAAAGCTGTGCGCCGATTCCTTGGCCTGTGCGCTTATTATCGACGATTTGTCAGAAACTTTTTGCGGATCGCCGAACCGTTGACGCAGCTTACAAAGGCTGACGTACCTTTTAAATGGGAAGCGCCGCAAGGAGAAGCCTTCGACGAACTTAAGCGCTGCCTGCAATGCCCTCCTGTACTTGGCCACTTTGATGA
Organism: Amblyomma maculatum; assembly: GCF_055883805.1. Lineage (NCBI taxonomy): Eukaryota > Metazoa > Arthropoda > Arachnida > Ixodida > Ixodidae > Amblyomma > Amblyomma maculatum. The sequence goes on from NC_139352.1 coordinate 39,694,576, forward strand.
AAACGCCGAGACCGAAATTCACACCGACGCGAGCAGTGTAGGCCTAGGAGCCATTCTCGTCCAGAAGACTGCCAGACAGAAAAAAGTAATCGCCTACGCTAGCAGGTCTCTCACAAAAGCCGAAGTCAATTACTCGACGACCGAGAAGGAGTGCCTTGCGATCATCTGGGCTACTTCTAAGTTTCGTCCATACCTATACGGCCGACCATTCAAGGTGGTAAGCGACCATCACGCGCTCTGCTGGCTGGCTAATTTGAAAGATCCTTCCGGCCGCCTTGCCAGATGGAGCCTACGACTTCAAGAATTTGACATGACTGTAGTCTATAAGTCGGGCCGGAAGCATTCCGACGCAGACTGCTTATCCCGCGCTCCCATCGATTCTACCCCGAAGGATGATGACGATGACGCCTTTTTGGGACCGGTAAGCGCCAGCAGTTTCGCAGAACAACAGCGATCAGACCCTGAGCTGAAAGCGCTAGCCGATTACTTGGAAGGAAAGACCACTTCCCCTCCTGGTGTGTTCAGGCGACATTTATCATCCTTCACGTTAAACAATGGCCTCCTCGTAAAGAAGAACTTCGCACCCAACAAGACCGCGCAGCTTCTCGTAGTGCCTAAAACCCTTCGGCAAGAAATTCTGCAGGCGTTGCACGATGAGCCCACAGCAGGCCACCTCGGATTTGCGCGCACGTTGCGTCGAATCCAGGAGAAGTATTACTGGCCGCGACTGCCTGCCGAAGTTGCCCACTACGTGAAGACGTGTCGTGAGTGCCAACGATGCAAGACGCCGCCGATCAAACCAGCAGGACTACTAAACCCGATTCCGCCCCCAATCCTGCCCTTTCAACAAATTGGGATGGATCTCCTCGGCCCCTTTCCATCTTCGTCTATGGGTAACAAGTGGATCATCGTGGCCACTGACTACCTTACCCGTTACGCCGAAGCAAGAGCACTACCAAATGGTACCGCGGCAGAAGTCGCCAAATTTTTTGTCGAACAAATTCTCTTGCGACACGGCGCCCCAGAAGTGCTCATCACGGACAGGGGAACGGCGTTTACGGCAGAGTTGACGCAAGCCATCCTGGAATACAGTCACACAAGCCATCGACGAACAACTGCGTACCATCCCCAGACCAATGGCCTTACGGAGCGCCTGAACAAAACGATCGCTGACATGATCGCTATGTACGTCGACGCTGAACACAAGACCTGGGACGCCATCTTGCCGTACGTGATCTTCGCGTATAACACGGCAGTCCAGGAGACGACCAGAGCGACTCCGTTCAAGCTTGTATACGGTAGGGAGCCCACGACGACGCTCGACGCAATGCTACCGCATGTAACCAACGAGGAGAACCTCGACGTCGCCGCCTACCTGCAGCGTGCAGAGGAAGCCCGACGACTCGCACGGCTGCGTATTAAAGACCAACAGCGCACCGACAGCCGACGATACAACTTACGACGACACCACGCAGAGTACAATCCAGGAGACCAAGTGTGGGTTTGGACACCTGTTCGCCGTCGCGGATTAAGTGAAAAGTTGTTGCGTCGATACTTTGGGCCGTACAAAATCATTCGCCGCGTCGGCCCACTGGACTATGAAGTCATTCCCGACGGAATGTCAGCATCACAACGGCGACGCGCACGCCCAGAAATTGTACATGTTGTACGACTGAAGCCATATTACGCGCGTTAAAGAATGTGTGGTGTTTAAAATTTGCAGTGCTTATGTTTAAGTTGCTTTGTTTTGGAACATCGAGGCAATGTTTTTTTTTAAGGGGGGAGTAATGCCGCGAAACCTTCAAAACAGTATTTGTTGTTTTTTAACAGCCGCCGGCATACAGGCTTATCACTCTGATTCTGGACCGCGTATCAGTTCCGTAATCTTTGTTTGTTAATGCTCGACGCCGCGAGTCACACCTTTATCAGTTTTGTTGTAGCACAGATGCACCGAGATCTGTCTCGAAGGTTCCGGCCACTCGGGTGTCTTTCCACAATGTTCCAGCCCGTGCTGGTAGCTGCTTGCGACGTTATCTAGATTGTTCTGTGCAGCCTTTAAATTGAGCGTTGCCGAGTGTGACGGACATTCTTTGTTCGACGATCGACGAGCACGTTTGTTTCTATCGCCGCCGCCGAGTTGCTTAGTTATTTTGCGGGCGCAAGTCAGCCCAAATAAACAGTTTCTTTAGTGCAATCATCGACCCTTCAATTGTGTTGTCGACCTCGTCACCGCTACGTGACAATATACGAGACCACGAGACGCAACCGAGCGGCAAATAGTTAGCAGGTTGCATGACATCACGAGATGCGAGACATGGCTGAGTGGCAGGAGCTCTGGCAGGTTGCCAGCAGGTGGGTGACATGGCCAAGCAGACTGCTCGCCGAGGATGTGTGACATCATAGACAGGGTGTCTAGTAAACCACTATTTTCAAAATCCCAGATTTTCCCAGGTTTTCCTTGATAATTTCAGTTCAAATTATCCGACGATAAAGAGGCTCAAAGGTGTAGCTGCTCATGATTATGAGCACAGGCAAATAAGTCACATCAAAAACCTATTCATTAATCATGTTCTGCAATTTACAATAGTGAAAAGGCTGTCATTAGTGTTAATGGCCGTTAATAACGTCAAAAGCTTACTGAAAATTAAAAGAGCACTAATGCTAACCAGAGCTTTTGGATCATACCAGTTGGGAAACCACACATCAAAAAGTGATTGGTTTTAGCACTCACTTCTCGGGTGCCTATGAATTAGTCGCGCCATCTGGAAGCGGTCAATAGAAGCTTTCTGCTATTGACATCATTGCCTTCTGGAAATCACGTCTTTCACCTTAATTACCTCTACGGCTTTTATTTCTAAGAATTTTCGCTCCTGCAACTCTTGAACACATTTATTTTCATAGTGGTTGTGAAATTATGAAAAATATGAAAGTTTGAAATTTAGCCATAGCTACCTTTGATGGCTGTGGGCACAGTCACTATTCGTAGACACCCGAATTTTGACCAATCAAAATCGCTGTTTTTTTTTTTTATACATGGGCCCTATGGGAAGTTTCGCAACTGGTAATATTAAAGAGCACTGGTGGTCGCAAGTTCAATCCATGACATACTATAAGTGCTAAGGTATAACTTAAATCATTAAAAAAAAGACACCAAACATAAGGGCTGCAATAAAAGAAATATACAGCAGCAACACTGCTTTTCATGCCGTCACATTCCACTAGACTTAAATGTCACTATAAATTTATAGCCGAGAAAACTGCATTAAAAGTTTTTCCATACAGTTTTTTCACACTTAACTGCAAACCTCGACATCTAAAATTAAAGAGACTCACTAATGGGTGCTGCAACGCTTTATGTGGACTGCAAAATGCTTGTATAGATTGAACCGCTTGCTTATTCACATTGAAATTTGGCACATAGATAGCATACAACCGTCTATAGCTTTCAAAACCAGTTTGGATGATGTACTTGCCAGATCTAATTAAAGTTAATTCAAGATCCGCATCGACTGCAGCATCGGCGACACAAAAGAAGCTCCTTTCACATACACGATACTGGTGGCGCCATCTGGTGAATATCCATGAAACATGGCAGAGAGAAAGGAGGGAGTTGAGTGGCTCATTTAAAAGTGTTTTCGCGACTGCTTTAGCAATAACAAGTGCAGAAGACGTTCGTCAGTACTAGAATGCTGCCTACCACTTCAATTATATAATGCAATAAGTGTACGGGCAACTGCACACAAAGGCCCACCAGAGGAGTCATGGTCCTGGTACTCATGCACGCAGCGCCAGTTGTCGGAGCCCCGGTCGGCCCAGACACGCACCGTGCGGTCGTACGAGCACGAGGCCAGAAGGGTGCCGAAGACGGGGTGTGCCCAAGCCACCTGCCATACGGGGCCTTCGTGCCTGCAAAGTAAGTATGCATGGGGATTCTAACAACTAACTACATTCACTTCCAGTCTGAAGCATTTGTCATCAATTCTGCAGCAAACTCTCCTCCCGTTCTGTGCCAGCAAGCTGCCACTCATGGCGAATCAACCATGTTGGCAAATCCATCAGTCCATCCCAGCCCCTTTTCTGGCACGATGTACAGGAGTGAAATTACTTTTTCACCGCCGCTGTCATAAATCCAGACCACAATGATTACATGCACATCACTGAAGTATACTAAGAACAGAAAGCTATTGTAGACAAGCTTTTCCAGGTTTTTCCTAATTCAGTTCTCCAATCACCAAAGAGGCGTACAAATCCAGCAAGCATTGGTATAGTGAAAACATCATCGTTATCGTCATCATTTATCTACCCTTAAGGGCCCCTGAAGGCATTACATAAGAGTGTTAGCAATAATAGCCTACTGAGAGAAAGCACCATGTGAAAATACAGACTGGAAGTAAATGGAGCATATCTATAACCATATGAGTAGCTACCTTGCAGCATTACAAAAGTTACAATAAGTGCCATCCTGAGGACGTTTGACAGTGCAGTGCTAGAATAAAATGGCACACAGGCACATGGGATAGTGTGCTTTAATGTTCTAAAGCAAAAACCGTATTTCAAATCAAACCTTAATGCATGCTTGATATGCTTGAGCTACATATGCCACTTCCAAAGTTTCATGTGCATCACTCCTGTATAAATAAAACTAATATGTTTTCAATGCAGAAGTGCACTTTGATGTGAGCCCCCTCGCTTCAGAGTGAACTCTCGTCATTGTTGCTAGGTTTTTCAGTATGTTAGCTTGCATAAACGGGACACCGAGACTTCATTTTTCCTCATCTTGGCTTCATAAATATCTACGAGCAATAAATTCACTACATTTCTCAATTCTGAGTGAGAATTCTGCCACTCATATATTCAGATGCGACTCAAAAACAAAGCGACAAATATCTTTGAAAGATGCTTTCTGGCCAATAGCGTCAACCAATTCTCATGACGCCATGAATGATTCCCTCGAACCTGCTAGTGTGACATCGCAGTGTGTGACAGACGAAAGAGGACTGACCCCAGATTAATCAGATTAACCATGGGATGATGAAAATCAGTAGGAGTCATTGGCTGAAAGGCCTTCTTTGAGGGACACCTGTCGCTTCATTCTTATATTCACCTATAGGCATAAAAAGAGAATACCTGTTAATGAAAAACATTTTTTAAGATGAATGCCTTTGCACATTACTGTCTGTTCGTGCGTGCATACACAAGAAGTGTTACACTTCTTTGATAGATTCCGCGAGATTGTGACATCATCACCTGGTGAATCATCGACCATGACCAGACATGACGTCATGATCGGATGTGACGTCATCATACCGTTACATCTGGTCATGTCTGATAACCAGAAATGACATCAGATGATGTCATGTCTGGTCATGACCGATGACATCACCACACAATTCACGCATATACGAAGCTGACCCCGCTGGGCATACAATCCAGGCATCCATGCTGCACTTTTCATTTGGCGAATTTTCTGTGCCAAAAACAAGATGGCATTGCCAGGCTTAAGTTATTACCCGAGCTCTTTGATCTATCCATTTGGAAACCACTTCAAGATGTGACTAGCTTTTTAGCATGTGCTATTCAGAAGTTTGTAGTGCCATTTATAAGCGGCTAATAAAAGCTATCACTCATTGTCACCATCAGCCTTTGAAAAAACATTTTCTTTCTTCTTTTACTCCTTGATTGCTTATTGGGCTGTACTTCACAATTTCAACTCATTTTGTTGCAAAGTAGTTACACACTTAACAACAATCTCCAATCTCAATGTTTGCAACTTGGGCATAGTTTAATGATTGCATGCTCTGCCACAATCTATAAACACTAGAATATGCCTTGTTCACAAGATGTGGTGCCCTCTGGAAAGTGGTTGAAAAGTCATCTGCTACTGGTTGAAAGCGTCCTTGGGAGATGCCGCCACCTGAGAAGTGGCGACATGTTTACTTGACTGCTACCACCATCTGTCGCAAACACTTGTCACGAATATAAACTGCGCATGACCTTCGCGATTGGCTCTGGCTGTGCTGATGCCAAGAACTAGGCACGCCCAGCTGGTCTTTTCAACCAGAAAAGGGGCGCACGTGTGCAGAATGGCCTTGTGAAAAAGGCAGATTCTGACCAACTCAAACTGCCACATTTTAATATTTAGGCCCTACGGGAAGTTTTTAAACTGATAACATTAAAGAGCTCTGGTTATTGCAAGCATCTTAGTTGCATATGCTGAACAAAAACGAGGATGTGCCAAACAATGCACCATCATGCAAAATGCTATTCTGAAACTGCGAACATTCTCTCAGAGTACGGCATGTAGGAAGTGTCTAGTTATGCCCTTTTCTAACCACAGCTGCCTATGCTACAAACGAACAATAAGCAGACTATGAGGTGTGGAGGAGAAAACAATTAACATACTCTCATGACTAGCAGAACAGGTCCAAGGTCTGTAGCTTCCATAGTGCTGTAAGGAACTTATGAGGTGAGTGGATTTAAAACTGCATAGCTGTACCCCAGTATGACTCAAGTGAGCATCTTGTATGCTGGTAACTTGACCTCAATGGCGCTGCACATCCCACTACAAAAACCTTGCAAGAAGCAGGTTAAACCCAGCCTTTGGATTTTTATTTCGCACTCAGCTGCTATAGCCAGATACAACCTAAGTCTGTAGTAACCACCACACACAGTTCCTCCGTAACAGAAAGTAGTCAACTGTCAAGGCATTTCTGGTTACATAAATAAAAGCTAACCATCAGACCAAATTAAAAATGTCAAGAATTTTTTATGCGTCTGGCATATTGTTTAGTTAAATATCAAAAACTGATTCTGTTCTGTTTACTGTTCAGCAGAGTCATGCACACGTCACGGCCCACTGCTCATAGGTAGCAACTACTATTTTTAAAAGCTGTATACTTCTATAGAGAGAGTGTCAATTCTTTTCAGTCACAGACGTTTACTTTAGCTGTTCATCATTATGTTGCTGTGCTTCATTAGCTGGCTAATTACTTTTTAGTCTGGTTTATTTTATGGGGATTTACTATCCCAAAGTGAATCAGGATATGAGAGGCCATAGTGGAGGGCACTGGAAATTCCGACCACCTGGGATTTTTTTTTTTTAATGTAGGTTGACATCGCACAGCACATATGGGTGCCTCGCTTTCCGCCTCCACTGAAAAGCGGTAATTACTTTTTGCCCTCTGTAACTCCATTGCCAAAATGTAACATGCAACTCTTATCTTAGTGAGCTTCATTCATATTTTTTGCTATTTTGTTACCCATCTTGCTTCCGGCCCTGCAGGTAATCAGGCAACTAAATAAAACAAACCGGCAGCTAAGGAAGTCTGGAACAACAACTGTGAGTAGAATTAACTGTCTTCCGACTACAACCCAAGCTGACACGAGCAGTGTGTGGGAGCCCCACCACACCACACTCACCCTGTAAGCACGGCGAGAAGCTTCTGCGTGCCGTTCTTGATGTCAAACACCCTCACAGACTTATCCGACGAGCAGGTTGCCAGGCGTGTGCCATAGTAGTCAGTTTGAGCATCATGCTGGGGGCAGAAAATGTGTGTGTTATCAGATGTGACATCATCCAGGCCCACATGGCAAAGTACAGACTATCAGGAGTGCTGCCAATTTCAGCTCTTTAAGAATCTGTGACCACAAAGCAACTGTTCTACCGGGCTTCTATTCTTTAAAACGCTGCTTGTCAGTTCAAGGCAAACTTTTCCTGCCTTTATCATCAGTGCAGCCCCCAAGAAAGCTATTAGAATGGCCAAACAGCAACTGCTATTTTCTACGAGCATTTGTGAAGTTCTCTCATGATTTGTCACATAAGTATGCAAGGAACTGTGGGATCACATTTCCATTCATAGCCGGACATGGTGCAAGAAACCCAGAATAAAACACAGGCTCCAAAATGCACCTAAAAGAAATCAGTTACAGCTACTTGTGATGAACACTCAGGACTGAATTCAATTGAGATGGGCTGACATGCTACAGGATAGACGTATCCTGCTAACCGATATCTGTCTTACATGATGTTATGTGTGCAATTAACTGAGCCACCAAGCAGTTATTGCAATTATAGAGGCGTTTGTTATAAGACTGATGCTGTTTTTGTATTAAATGTTTTCTTCCTTCTTCTGGTTCGAAAACAGAGAACAACATAGCAGCAAACCAAAGGACTCACCACCATGTCATGATGAGCTGTGTCGACTGTGTTCGTAAGTGATGCCTGCATTAGGAAAAACAAAACAAAGTTTAAACAAAGTTTAAAGTGGCTAGCCTGCGCTAACAACTCGTTCGTGAATGCCTCGGATGAAAGCGAAACGGCTGCAGCAAATAGCAGGATCGTGCCGAAGGCGGTTTATCCGCACACTAAGTGGAAGAAAGCAAACAAACTTGTCTTCCAAGCACGATCGCGCTGCGTGGCGTTAACGAGCCAAGGTCGACGACCATAGCGCTCGCTATGTTAATGCGACGACGACAACAAAACCACGACAAAACGACAACAGGCGAAAGCGAAAGCACCACGCCGTTGCAAAGGGACGTATTAGAAAAATCGGTGAGTCTTACCATGCTTGAGCACTGTTGGCGACGATCAGTGCACAATTAACAGGCTCACCGCATGAGGTTCTCTGACTAACTTAAACCAAGTGTACAGTACGTATGTACGCGTTGAACGCACGTGTAAACCCCGTGTAACCATGTGATTTAAACGCAGTGTTGCCACCTGCCTTACCAAGAGCTTCGACAAAACAGATTCAAAATTGTGCCAAACATTTCGCTAAATATTTTGAATCCTTTAAAATATCCAATAATATGTACAAAATATGCGCTAGCTTTTCATTAAAAAAAAAAGTAACGCGTTTCAGTAGGTAAATGCGAGAAACAGATTGTTTCTGTTTCGGAACTGGCCGCGTCGTCTGCTACTTGCCGGCTCACGGCCGTTTGCGGTGCATCGTGTCTAGCTGTTAAATATGTGCTGCTAGCTCAAGTCACGCGCTTGAGCTTTCAGGCTAAATTTGCCGGCGTTTAAAAAAAAATGGGTCCTCATCTCTTGTTCTCGAAGATGAGGTCCTGGGCTGCAGTCCTCTTAGCACCTCCCATTCAGCCGCGCTGGTGCGTCTGCAAACGTACGCGTGTGTGTGCAGGTTTTTGAACTCTTCATGCTCCTCCAAGGCGGCTAAAGGTTAAAAAAAAAAAAAAAAAAAAGAATTGCGGGCACAAAACGAGCTAATTTGATTGTGTGCAATTTTACCTTGAGTAATTATAAATTTCCTAATCGTGACATTAATTAATTATTAATGTGATAGCTCCTGTTCAACGGAGGTTCTGGCCGCGTGTCGAGAAAAGCAGGATCCGTTGAAAAGGCGGTGACGTCAGACGTGGAGCGGTAGATTTCAAAGGTGAATAAAACAACAAATAGTCGCGAATGTAAGGTCGCAACTCATGACTCAGATGTATGCAAGAAAAGTATACATGTATTGTACTGAAATGAAAAATATGTGAATAGCAAAACGTTGTGCAGTTTAGGGAATAAAAAGGTGACAAATTTAAAATGTTATTATTGACCACTTCCTTTTATCGCCATACCAATGACTTTAAAAATTTGCCTGTTAAGTCATTTCAAATGAAGGTTTTTGCCACCAATGCATGCCCTTTTAATACTGCAATGCTGTGTCTGTGCTTTATGTTAATATATAGCATCATTTATGCTTAGTTCCTCTGCATATGCATTCCATGTCTTGGCCATTGCTGAGGTCTCATAGCAGCTAGCAAACATAACATGCTATGTTTGGTCAGAGTGGCATATGTTGAAAAAGACGACATAAAACAACATTAAACTACTGAATGCTAGGTCCTGGTCAAACTGTGCATGTATCTTTGGTATTCTGCATGGGGTTTGCTGCAGTTATTTATATGACCTTTCTGAATGGAGATGCACACGTACAGCGCCATCTGGAAAAAGCAATTGAGGGAAACTGACAGTTGCCCTGAGATCTAATCAAAGTTCAGCACAGATAACTTGAATTTTACTCTCCCTTCTTTTGCAGGAGGAGTCCAGCCTGCTTTCTCCAGCTTAGACCTGCAAGATCAGCAACGGCTCATTGAGCGAGTGCTCAGGATAGTATAGCGACTCCCAGCATCCTGGCCTGGACAGGTAGTCCGAAGAGGACTCTCACCAGTTCCCAAATATTAGGCTTCAGTAAATACATTTTCTTCCTCCACCTCCCCAACCGAACAGCTGTCACGGCCAAGGATATTTTAAAAAATAATTCAAGTAGATTCTTAGTACTCCAGTTGGCCCGCTTTTTACTATGCCATTCTGTCTATTTTTGCATGAAGTATATTTTTTTAGTATAGACTGTTTATGCAGTTTTTACAATAAAGCCTAAAAAGAATCGAAAATGCTGTTTTTACAACCATGAATGCTCGTGTGCTTACGCACTTTGCATATTTTCAGATACGGTGCGTTTGTGTAAAGCTCAGATAGAATATGTGCCTCTTGGATGGAAATTTTACTTGTACCCTGTCCTGTCTTTCTTGCCTGTTGTGTTGTCTCTGTTGCGCTTATATAAGTTTTCGAGCGCACTCCTGTTCAGTGCTCTGTTGTGTTAATGAAAGTAAAGTAGACAACAGGAAGCTTAAGCACCTGTTGCATATTCTATTGTCTGTTTATCTTTTACAACTAATTTCCGCCACGTGCTTGCTGAGCTTTACACTAATGTTATTGGCAAATTTTTACATCAAGGGGGACCTCGAGCAAGTTCCGGGAAACGTCAGAATATCCGCTTTCGGGCCTCCGGCGGACGTCCGTGGGACATGATCCGGGGTCACAAACGATAGACCGACGGATGTTCGCCGTACGTATGTCGAACATAAACGGATTTCCGTCGGACGTCCGAACCTCCGGAAAAAGACGTCCGTCGTACGTCAATGCAGCCTGGGATAAAGGCATACATAAAATACAACATATGATCCAGACAGTGGTGGCTTCCACTGGAAGATTATTTGGTTCCAGCAGCTCAAGTAAGCGAGAGTTACCATTGCCAAGAGTACCTCAGAAAACTTTTATTTGTAATGTGCAATGAATATATTAATGCTTTAGTTTGTTTCTGCACTATATTTATGCGGTGGAAATTTAGGTATTAACACTTTTGTTGGATAAGGGGAGGGACTTCTGGGTTGCTCCACAAGAAGGTTTTGAGGGTAGGCAATGGCATGCAGTGACTAAAAAAGACAGTGCATATGTCTGTAATGGATTAGCAGTTTATGGAGTTCGTTAGTCAACAGGAGAAAGTTCGTGTAGAGGTGTTATTGGTTCTATCTTTCTTAGTTTGGCGTATCTCACGTGCTCAATGAATTTTGTGCGGGTAGACTTATATCTACAAAACGAATTTTTTTCTTTTTGGCATGAGGTCTTTCTAAGCATTCCATTTGTTTGCTGTTAAGTAAATTCCTAAATATAGAGAGTTCAAACCCCAAAAATAATTAAGAACAAACGCTTAGCGGCCACGGACGTAACCAATTTAGTGTAAAACATTAGAACAATCAAGTACACCCCCCCCCCCCCCCTCCCCCGGGTGTACTTACACGGAAAGTACACGGGAAAAGTGTCGGATTTTCTTGCGCTGCAGGACCTTAGAAAATAAGTTCTTATTTGCAGTAAAAACTGATATGGCATCGCTTTTTTATGGTTTCAAACTCCTCATTGAGGATAACCACCCAAGTGCGTTGTTTTAAAAAGTTAATTAGTGGATTTAGTCAATTATTCGGATAATAAGAGGAGTTCTGCAGCATAGTGTGCCCACCGCGGTAAAGAGTTTGCGCCTGAAAATATTTTATTTTGAACCCACTATTTCTATAATTACTCAAAGCTTTCCCTGAAACAATTTCCATGCTTTCCCATTGCCTGCATTTTTGTAGTAAGCTACGACGCGGAGCTTACATATCTAGCTTTGTGCAACTGCTTATACAGCATATAGCCGGAGGCTTACATTGCAGGCAGTCTACCCAAGCAAAGCAAACGTTGCCAGAATAGTTTCAAATGTTGACTAGTCGGGCAACATTTTAATTTCGTTGGGTGTTCAGTGCCTGCAAGGCTGGCCACTGGGTTTGGCCATATGTCGGCTGCCGAAGGTCGGCCGATGCAAGGCGAATAACCAATCCCAACCTCAGCCCAGTCTTGATGATCTAGTTTGGACCAAGGTCGGCCAACATGTCTGTCGACATTGGACCAATTAGCGAGTTGGACAACAGGGCGACGTGAGCAGGACGTTCAACACCGTCACGAGTTGGCAGTTAAAATTCCTGTCTAGTTAAATTGGCTCAAGTTACGGCGTGACAGCCTTTGTCGACTTGGCTGAGTACCAGCCGTTCCGTCTTCGTCACCGTTAGCCTTCAATCTTGCTTAGAAAAAAAAAAAAAAAAACATTCAAACTACGCGCCAAATTGTCGTCATTATGACGTCATAAATTGTTTTTTTTTTTTTTTGTAGTTAGGGTGTTACGTAATTGTTGTTAGGTGGCGCCACAAAACTTGTGCTTCTCTCAGTCGTTACATAGCGGCAACGGTACTGTCGATCTATTTATCTTGTGGGCTCCATCCATGCTGCTGCCTGCTAATCGCGTTTTCGTCGTCGGAGCGGACGGAGCTGCGTAAGGTGATTAGGCGAGGTGTTCAGTAGTTTAGCAATGGCCACACTCGAAGACCGCATCTTAGGCGAGAAACTTCACTACTACTGCAGCAGTAGCGAAGACGAAGATGAATCTGGCGAAAATACAGCTCAGATTGTCCCGGAGAAAGCGCCGCCTGATACCACCAAGCAGCGGGAAAGTTGCTCCGTCAACGTAAGCCGTTTTTTTGCCGCCTGTTGTGTCCGTTGAAGGTGGTTGTCAGCCGCAGTACACTCATATATGATGTGTTAAAGAAAAAAAAAAAAAAAAGACAAGGGTGTGTTGTCTACTGAGCCTGCAGTTCCAGATCGAGTTCTTACATAATAGCGCAGTGCAGCTCGATTAGACGACGAGCATCATATTTGAACATGTGCTCTTCCCATCTCCTCCCGTAACTTCTTTTGCACTGTAAGGCTTGCAGGAATTCAGCGCCTTAAAGGTGGTCTGAAAATTGTGTCAGTGCTTAGAACTGTACTCCATGTTTACTTGAAGTTACGTCCACTAACGAGCTGCAAAACTGGAATTGTTTTTCCAGCTGGTTGCAAGTTTCAGAGGATGTGCATGTTTTGCCTCTGATCATCATTTTAAAGTTCTTGAAGCGAGCTGTCGCACTGATGCCTTCCGCAGCTCATTTTTTTTTTTTTTTTTTCTCGGTACACTTCCGCAATCTTGAATAAGCCCCCCGCGAGCATTATTCAGTGTAAAACCAGTTCCGGGTTTGAATCTTTCTCACTCCGTTATAATATCCCCCTTGTCTAGGTCGATAGTCTGTTTTGTGCGATAAAATGCCTTTCACTTTAGTGTATTGTGAATTACTGAGGTGCCGTTGCACCTCCCTTGTCCTGCTGATATTTGTGTTGCTACATCATTGGCTTTTTTTACATCTGTGCTTTTCTGTACACATATATTTTTATACTTAGCTCACAGTGTGATAATGCTTTAAGAAATGTCTTCCCTGCTACAATGCTCCTTGTCGCTGCAGGTATCCACATAAGTGTATAAAAATTCTTGCACTGGAGCTACATCTTATTTATTTACAATTAATTGTTGAATCTGTTAATTAAGGCTGCAAACTTATTCAATGTCAAAGTATGAAGTGCAGGATGCAAAGGCATCAACCATATTTTACATGTACATCTTTATTGTGAACACTTAAAAAAAATTTCTGCCTCAACCACTGGTTCATTTGCTGTGGAACTGTGCATGGGGCTTGCATACCATGATAGCTATCGACTGGTAGCAAGTTTGACAGTGGTACTTACCTATTTTGGCAACGCGTGATCATCATCATCATCATCATGCGCAGCCATACCAGCTTGCTACCATTGTGAAACTTGCTATTGCAATACACAAGCTCCATGTGCACTTTCACTCCAAATCATATCCGGAGGGTGAGGTGGGGGAAGTTTTTAGTCCTCATGATATAGATGCACAATACTGTATATGTTCACACTATCATTCAGGTCATTGAGAATTGCACAGAATATGACTAGCTCATGTTTCTTCTTAACCTTAAAAAATTGCAAAACAAGACCTGCAGTCCTGCGGACATTACGTGACCTTGTTACAGAAAATGGATTAGTAAAAATGCTATAAAATATTTGCTGAGTGAATAACGACTGCAGTCCTCCATAGAAAGGGTGATACAATACCGTGCAGTAAAAGTGTCATGCTAACTATGACACAGTTTATATGTTCGCAAGAGGTATTCATTGGGTTGGATCGAGAGAACATCTTAGTAACCTCTGAAGTGTCTGAAGACAAAATCCAAACCAAAATTACGGGCTGTAAGTTAATGTGGGAACTAAAATAATGTTCAACAGCTTGAGAACTAAATTTTTGCTACAGGCATTAAGAAGTTTAAACGATTAGGGCACACATCTATCAACGGCTCACAGTGATGGCAGATGGACCATGAAGGTGAAATATCTAGGGGGATACGAGTACAGGGAAGTGTATTTGGCAGGCATGCTCAGGGGATGGATAGCAGGCTACCAGTGTTCCTTTAGAGGAAAAGGGCCCAAGCAAGGGATGCTGTGCGAAGGCAGTTGTGGTGTGAATAATCAGCAGAAGGGTTGCTGGGTGACAGATGCTCAGAAATATCGAGGCTGGAAGCAAAGAAACTATGATTTTTAGGCTGATTGATTAAGTTTTAACTGACATTAATGCAGTTCTGTTTACTCTTTAGAGAAAGAACTACCGTTTTTATTCAGCACATCCTACCTAGAGCTAGCACGGTACAAGATGAGAAACAAACTTTTATAATATGGGGTTTTTAATTAGGTGCCTGTGATCGGGGAAACACGTTTGCAAATGAGAGTGCTTTCCTTTACCTGGCATACCATGTGTCATCACCATGCAACAACCTGCTGATACATTTGCTTTTTCTTGAGGTTTTGGGCCGAAAATGCAGCCCAAAGAGACCTCTGATTGATCCTATATTGACGGGCTGAACAGATTGATGGCAGTTTTTTTTGCAAGAAGCTGCAGTTTTAATCTGGGAGTTCGTTTTACTATACACTGTTCCCCGGCACATACTGATAACCTTTGGAGTTTGTTGAGTTAAAACAATTTGAGAACCCCATCTGTATATAAAGAGAGTCCTGTATCAGCTGTCTCCATCCTATCCCCAAGCCCGTTATACCTAGTGGCACGGGCAGAGGCATATTATTTTCCATTACTTTTGGGTAGCCTCACCATAATATATGTCTCGATCCCCAGTCTGTTTGGGAGATTGTACTGCAGTTTTTGTGTGCTCTGTCACCAGCTGCATTTTGGGTAAAACTTTTGCTCCTGATAATACATGTACGAAAAATGGCAGCTGCTTTCCAATGGCAGCTAAATGCAAGGCGCCTTTCTTCTTTCTTGTTCCTTTCTTGTTCACAGTAGTTCAGTATACATGCCATGTTTGTTCTCTGATGTACAGCACACTTATTCGTTATACTGCTTATGTTATGCCTTCAGACTTACGCACTTGGATACAAAACCAGGAAAGCGAAAAATATGAACGGTCCAGCTACAGCTGGTATGGAGGGATTGGTGCAGTTCATTGTTCGCAAAAGAATAGCTGGCTAATTTGTTCCTTTGTCCTGCATCACTACATCACTTTGAAAAATGAAGGATTGTGTTAATAGGAAAGAATGATTGGCTTCGGTCTGATTACTTGAAAGGGATCATCTTTATATTGACGATGCTGAGTGTACATTAGTAACATTGGGAATGTGCAGTCTAAGCAACAAATACAACACTGAAAGAACAAAGACCCATAGGTATTGTCTCGAGGCAATTCCGTGAAGGAACTTTAAGCAGGGACATTTACTGCTTTGGTGAGACCAGAAAAGATGGTTCGTGATTATTGACTGTACACAAGATTCACACCGAGCGACAACATGCAACCATGTCATTGGCCTTGACATCCAGGCATGAAACTTAATCCTATTCACCTTTTTCTCTGCTTTAATTGTGCTAAGAGGGCATTTTTGTGGGCTGTTGGTGCATGATTTTAGTTGACAGAAGTAATGTCAGTTACAAGTCTTGTCAAGTCTTTGTCATCAGTGCTGTTTCCCTCGCTTGTTCATGCTGTGTACCGGAGATAATGTGGGATGGTAAATGGCTTCCGAGCATACAGAGGAGATGACAGCAGTTTCAAAATACGGGAAATGGTATGGCTGAGGGAATAAGTGATGTGTGTATGCTAAGACTTTTATTAGACAATTTGACGAATTGTGAGGGTATGTAGCGTTGTTTCAGATAGGCTGCGAAGGTACTGTTTTTCCTAGCTCCTGTTGTACCCCCTTAATTTTTCTTTTGCTCATAGCTTTATTCACTTTTTATTTATTTCTTTTTTACCCATTCCGCAAGGTGTATTGTGAATGAGTGCATCCTTTCTTTTGTAATTTTTGATGCTGAAATTCCAGACAGTATTTTAGCTGGGAAGAAAAGTTGTGAACATTTCTAGCTTACAGTATTTTCCAAACTATTTCATTTCATTTACTTTTTAAAAAAGGCTGTGGCACGTTTTTCCTGATAGTGTTTTGCTGCTGTTGCGTATGAACGCTGAGAGTTTGTTAGATGCAGACTGTTGATGTGTGCAGTCTATACACGACTTTATTTTTTCTGGTCATTTGTCCAAGGTCAAGTCACTTATATAGATGTCAGAGTAGATAAAAATTTGGACTATGCTTAAGCTGAGGCTTTAGGGGTACCATCATCATCATCAGCCGGACTATACTCACACAGGGCGAAGGCCTCTTCCATACTCCTCCACTTAACCTGGTCCTGTGCTAGCTGCATCCACTTGACCCCTGCGAACTTCTTAACCTCATCCGCCCACCTAACTTTCTGCTGCCCCCTGCTACTCTTTCCTCCCCTTGGAATCCAATTTGTTACCCTAAGCGACCATCAGTCGTCCTCTTTTTGCATTACATGCCCCGCCTGTGCCCATTTCTTCTCTTTGATTTCCACTAGAATGTCATTAACTTGAGTTATTTCTCTGACCCATTGTGTGCTTCCTATCTCTTAACATTACACCTACCAGTTTTTGTTCCATAGCCCTCTGTGTTGTCCTCAACTTGAGTAGAACCCTTTTTGTTAGCCTCCACGATACAATTACACTTTTCCAAAAGGCATCACGGCTACGTAGTGACTGACTTGTTGGTTCCTTATTCTGAGGACTACAGCGCAGTAGCAACACGGACAGAACAAGAGAGACAGACGCAAACACGGGTGCTCTCTCATTCTGTCCGTGTTGCTACTGCGCTGCAGTCCTCAGCATCATGGCTAACTTGTATCCCAACATAGGTTATTGCTGAGGCTTTTGCAAGAAAAAAAAAAGCATCTAAATCTGGCCTAACCTTGAAGACAAACTCGTGTCTTCTAGATATGTGTAGCATGCGTTCACAAACTTCGCCATGGAAGCAGCTATTGCTTGGTAGGAAAAATAATGGGCTCGGGACAGGAGAGGACTATTTGTATAGTTGTCAGTGCTTTGATGCTTCTGGCGAGCCAGTTTTAAAAATACCAGCGGCTGCTGGTGTTGTGCACTTTGTTTACTGTCAGTAGCTGACCTTGTGGCTCTGCTCATGCTTGCCATGTTCACAGATTTGTGACTTATCGAATGCAGCAAATGAAGAAAAACACAGAAAATACTTCGCAAACCTTCTCTCATAAAAAAATAAAAGACCTGTCGATATCCCACCTAAAGCACAGAAATCTTTCTGAGCAGCATACGAAGTGGAATTTCTCCAAAACACTACACACAACAGCTTATTGAGCTGTAGAATGCAGCAAACTTCCCTTTGCGTTCAAATCTAGCTATGTTTACACATACTGATAGCGTCTTGCGAAATGTGTTACGAGTTCCTCAAGTAGTCAGCGGGTTGTCATATGTAACCATCTTGTTCGAGAGAAGGCTTCTCAAAATATTTTCTCTTCTTGTCATGGTCTTCGCTGTGTCACCCGTGCTGCTGTCGTAAGTGGGTGTGAAGCAAGAACGAAATCAGTGTGTAGTATCTGTGTGCTGTTGTTGGCAATTTTAATTAGTGTAGTCATTAAAAGTTGGGGCAGATTGTAAACAAGGCCATATTAGTGGGTGAAAAAGGGCAGGCACTCTTCGTGCAGTGTGTTGGCAGCTTACTGAATCTGGCATTGTAGATGACGTATCAGCTGGCGTCGGTTTATGACATCATGGGAACATGGTGGTCATTTTTGGTGGGAGTAAAAGTTTCAATGTCGGTCACTTATTTTGTAATAAAGAATTTATCTGGGGAGCTGAGAGTTCAGAAGTGAAACTGTAAGGTTTGGCATAGAATACAAAATTCTAGTATGTTGGTTGACCATGTCATGATTCCTTTGTGTGACATGTCTTGAATCATCATGCAAAAATTCTATGTGTTCCTAATGATAATTGGGCCATGATTGCTAAACATTTATGGTACATGGCTGTATTTTCCATGCATGCTTTAGTAACTTGTACAAGAATTCCTGGCTTGACAGAAAGCATTTTTTATTCCCATTCTTTGCTGCCCTTTCAAGTAGGAACTAGTGCGAAGTGCAGTCATGCTTTATAACTTTCGTTTTTTTTTCCCCTTGATGGATTGAGTTTTATTTTTGTTTTTTACCCACCACCAGACGGGCCCCAAGGGGGTGCTGAAGGACTGGCAGCGCTACCAGCAGCTGCAGAACGAGAAGCGGGAAGAACAGGAGCGGGAACGGCTGCAGCTCATCCAGAAGCTGTCACTCACCTGCAAGTCAGAGGTGGGGGGGTGTTTGCACTGTTGCCCACCTTTGAGCCACGCTTGACTAAAAACCCCTGGTGATCGAAATCACCAGAGTTTTCCACTACAGGCATCCCCCAGAGCCGGAGTTGCTTTGGGACATTAATCTCCATAAGCCAAACCAAAAGCAAATAATGCACTTTTGAGATGTAATGGAAAGCGCTTTTGCTTTTCCACTGACCTTGGGATGGCAGGCTGGCTGATGGCAGTTTTTATTCATTTTGAGAATTGATTTTTGACTATGGGAATATTTCATCATCATCATCATCATCAGCCTGATTATACCCACTGCAGGGCGAAGGCCTCTCCCATATTTCACCACTTAACCCGGTTCTGTGCTAGCTGCATCCACTTGACCCCTGCGAACTTCTTAATCTCATCCGCCCACCTAACTTTCTGCCGCCCCCTGCTACGCTTTCCTTCCCTTGGAATCCAGTTTGTTACCCTCAGCGACCATCGGTTATCCTCTCTTTATTTATTTGGATGCAAAAAGCCAATGCTTCTTTGTTTACTATATATAATGTTTGAATAATCTTTTTCATTATGGCATTCGGTTTGGCAAAATTTGTACATGATGGAGAATTGCTTCATCCAGCTGAACTCAGATAACCCTTCAGCCTTTGTGCTGAAACAACTTGGACAAGAACACTGAGGACGTTTTACTGCATTTTAAGTTTGAGAGAGTGCCTAGTGAGAGTACATTGCTGATATGACAGTCACCAGAATTTCAGGGCAGGAATTATGAACATTAAACAGGATTAGAAGCAAATACAGATAGGAAGTAAGGCAGTTTTTCTTCAGTGCGATGATATTTGTGTGCGAATATCTGCATGCTTGCAAGTCGTTTCACTCTTGTGTCTTGCGCGCAGCTTGAGCAGCCCCAGGCCGGAGCAGCGGAGCAGGAAGTGGCGACAGCACAGGAAGAGGACGACGACTTCCTCCGCGAGTACATGCGCCGCCGGATGGAGGAGATGATGGCCCAGATTAATGCCAGGTGATGCATCCCTTTCTAGATTCAAGCAGTGAGTGTACCAAACAGCAAATTGTTTTAGCAGCGTGACATTGAAACAGTTCGACTGGCTTCATCCTGGCTACAGCAGCCTCCTAACTGGTTACCTTGTGTGGCTGGTTGTACATAGTGATATGCCAGGTTGTATTTTCTGACATTACAGCCACAGAGGGCAGAGTTTTCACAATGATTAAAAAAAAAAGAAATGTTATTACCAGCACCCTCAGAGGGCTAGAGGTCATTCACTTTAAGACGGCTATTGCTAAGTCCGGTCAGCTTTTAAAAACGAACTCCTCTCCCTGTCTTGTGTCACATAGTACATTGTTGTTGAAAATTAGCTTGTACAACCCATCAAAATATGTCTTGAGCCTTTTGGTCACAAAGGAGAAAATGTGATTTATTAATAAGCCTTTCTTTTTCTTTACTAAATTGAGGCAGAGGATATGGCTGCAGTTGGAATAGATGTGGCCGGGCCGCGGAAGTGGAGGTCTTTGCAAATGAAACATTTAAACATGAGGAAGGATGGCCATTATTTCTATTTTGTTTTCTAACGAGTTAATCTGAGTGGATTTGTAGGGAAGAAGACGTTGGATCAAGTTTGTGATAAACACAGTACTATACTGGCAATTTAAAGACTGGATTTGTTATTTACACCCTCTTCCTGTAAAGGAGGAGGCTGTAAATACTAATAATTAGCATTGCTTGGGTTTATTCATGTTGAATATCATAAGCGATACGAATGAAAGCAGAATACAGTGTTCGCAGTGCATCCGTGGAAAAAAAGACTGTGGCTGAAGCATTGCTTTTATCCCGTGAACAAAGTGGTGAGGTTATGATTTTTTGGTGGAAATTGACCTTGGAGGCTTGCTTTAGGTAAAATGTGGAGTGGACTTGAAGGGTAATAAAGTGTGTTTTGAACATCTGTAGGGTTAAAATACCATACATAATGGCAGGGAAAATGATTACAATGCTGTCAAGTGCGAGTCATGTGAGGTGAACTGATGCATGTGCAGCTGTTATTTATTCATTCATTGTTTTTTTTTTTTTTTTTTTTTTTGCAGCCAGCATTGCCCACTATCTATGCACTTCTGCTGCCTAGCATGCTCTTTTAAAGGGGACCACCACTATTTCGTAAGGGTAGGCTACTCTGCATTCTTCGCCATTCACCTCTGCAAGGGAGCCATGGAGTCTGAAATAAATAAAGATTGATTTCTTAATTTGAGTATTGTTCACAATTGATGCTTCTTTTGCTGCCGAAAGAGTCATACAATTGATTTTTACTAAAACAAAAATAGGGTACAGCTGCCACTTTGACGGTGCACTACTGGGAGCAGCCACTGTGAGGTCATAGCGGCACCTTAATGCCACCAGTGTACACTAGGGTAACACCAGTGTATGCGGGGGTAACACCAGTGCACATGACGCAGGCCCCACTTTGGCCAGCTGGTCCGACTCGAGGACGGACAGGCATTCCTGGATGCAGTGGACAAGGAAAAGTCTGGCGTCACCGTCATTGTACACATCTATGCCCAGGTGAACACCCTACTTGAACTGTGCTGGTATCTGTGTGAGTTGTGAGTGTTGACTGGAAGGAGGCGGAGCACAATGCCTCCAGAGAGGTGCACATGAAAACTGTGTCATACTTTTGTTCTTTCATGCATTCAGGATGCAATTCCTGGAACACGTTTGAAGTACCTTTTGGCTGTGGCCAACATTGGAGAAATTGCAATGCGACTTCCTTTGCTCACTTGTGTGCTTATATGTGCATTGGTATCACTGTTACAAGTGCTTAGTTTTCTAAAGCTTACTTACGCCGACTCCCATCTCTATTTAATTGGGGGGGGGGGCTTGTTCAAGAAGGGGAGCGAAGGGCTCTATGCTTTCTCTCGGAGCTGTTGCACCCATGATATTTCCATTTCCTTAATCGTACAAATGTAATTTAGGTACAGGGTAAGGAAGGAAGGTACCAAAATGCTAGACTATAGCGGAATCTCACAACTAGTTAAAGCATGTGCATAGGTTATAAGTAAGAAAACTTCAGGATTGCAAGTGACTTTCTTGTAAATAGGGCACAGAAAAGAAGCAAAGATGACATAAAAATTAGACAGGATAGATGTCAACTTTTGTTTTTATTTGCAACAGGCCACCATAGGGATTATGTAGGAAAAAAACTACTAGAGTCAGTCAGCGAGTATGTGAAATGAATGAAATACAAAATAAAGGTACACATGAAAAATCGAAAGCAGGTGCTAAGAAACGAGTTGAGAAAAAGACACAAAGGACTGTAAAATGACTTCAAAGCAGTTGCTGTTGCATTACGATCTTTAACAGTGGTGAGGAAAGTGTAGTATCTAAAGACTGAGAATGAATTAATTTATTGCTCTCTAGTGGGATCTTGGTGAGTATGTACAGTCTTTGTTTACAGCCCCGGGGATCTGATTCTAAGCCGTGTTGTAACACTTCTTTAGCATTCATGAAATCCTTCCGATTGCAGAGAGTAAGACAGAAAATCGTCTTACCTTCGGGAGACTTAGAACTCTGGGAATGCATTAAAGTCCACACAGCGTAGTTTAGAAGCGAGCCTCTTAAGCTGTAAACTTTTTGCAGAGACTATATGTCTCGGTTATACCGTCATACTTGAAACGACTGGACACACTATTGAACTTGTGCGTATTGAATGTCATCCGCACTTGTCTAGAAGCGAAAAAAAACTTGGCATTCATTGACATGAAGTTCTGAAAACTGAATTGCTCTGTTACATCAAGGTTTCACTTATCTTTGCTTTGGGTCCTACTGAAAAATGATAGGAAGTAGCTCCTGAGTGCTCTTGGTTGTTGCCACCGCCGTAGGCTGGCAAAGCAGCAAAGATGTCCCCCTTGGAGAAGACTGCTGCTGCCATGATTTTTCTGGCCACACTATCAGTCCTAAACAACGTATTGTGGCCATCCTCATGGACTGGGATGGGACCAACTCGAGCTTAACGAAAGGCAAGGCAAGGCAATTGAGTCACGCAGAGGGCTGAAGAAAACCTTGAGCAACATTTTAAGCTGTTGGTGTCTGAGATGGTAGTGTTCCAGCCAAGCAGTGGGCATTTCTGTAATGGTGCGCTGAACCTGGAGTAAGGCTGGGTTGCAGGTAGCACAGGCCGACAGGAAAACAGGTCAAGTTGTGGCTGATTTTATGACGGAGTTATATGGTTCCATATGAATTGTCACTGAGTTTGCCATGGTTGTTTAGACAAGAGTCAGCTGGAGGCGGTTCAGGGGTGAGTGTTGTTCCAGCGTAACTTGCTGCACAGATGCATTGATTGTATGGAGGTGACGTTGCTATCTGGTTTGAGCATTGCACCGTTCCACAGGGCTCGGAATCGGCTGGGAAGGTAATACTGGACCTTACCTAACATGGAAAGAACAGGTTTCAGGAATTTCACCTTGGAGAGGGGGCTGTGAGTAGAAGGGATTGTTTCCACTCGTGTTGTAGCATTGTAAGCCAAGCTGGGATGGTGACTCATCATCATCATCACCACCAGCAGCAGCATCTGGACTATGCCTATTGCATGGCGAAGGCCTCTCCCATATTCTTCCAATTAACCCGGTCCTGTGCTAGCTGCATCCACTTGACCCCTGCAAACTTCTTAACCTCATCCATCCACTTAACTTTCTGCCGCCCTCTGCTGTGCTTTCCTTCCTTTGGAATCCAGTTTTTTACCCTAAGCGACCATCGGTTATCCTCTCTTCGCACTGCACGTCCTGCCCATGCCCATTTCCTTTTCTTGTTTTCCACTAGAATGTCATTGACTCGAGTTATTTCTCTGACCCACTCTGCATGCTTCCGATCTTTTAACGTTACGCCTACCATTTTCCGTTCCATGGCCCTCTGCATTGTCTTCAACTTAAGTCAAACCCTTTTCTTTAGCCTCTACATTTCAGCCCCATAGGGATGCTCATTGCACTAGTGAGAAAACTGCCAGTTGGCTTGAACCAAGCATCATTTGCTGATGGACAGTGATAAACTTTGCCAGAAAAGGATTTAATTTTATATGAGTACCTTGCTCATGGCATGTGTGTGTATGTTTGTGTTTTAATTTGTCTCCAGGGTATCCCTGGCTGTGAGGCCATGAATGGCTGCCTCCAGTGCTTGGCAGGGGAGTACCCTCAGGTCAAGTTCTGCATTGTCGAGGCCTCCGCGGCAGGCATGAGTCGACATTTCGTAAGTGCTTTGTGTTATTTTGAGAGGGCCCTCTGGTTCGCGAGCGTACATAGAGTTTAAACTTGTTACCACAACAGTGTTCGAGATTTCGGGCTTTCGGAAAAGAGGTGGGCATAATCTCGAAAACCATTACCAGACACTTCTACTCACAACCATTACATGGGCGAACAAAGCTACTGGCACAACTGTCAGAGCTAATCAGTAAGTGCAAGGAAAGGAACTTGTAGGAGTGTAATGTGGAGAGACTGAAGTAAGCTCTAAAGAAAAGTGGCCAAGGCTTCCACACGGGAGCACTTTTAGTGCCTTAAACCAAACAAACAAACAAAAAATGAAAAATAAGAGAGCGTTGTGATGACCTTGAATAGCTCCTGATGGTGATGAGTGAGGAGTTGCAGCATGCACCCGATAAGCGATGCTCTGTGCAGGCTCAGCCAGAGAGTGATATTTGTGGGAATGATAGCCTTTAAAAATGACTAGAAAGCAGTTTATTCGGTTGAAGCCCTGGCAGAAATGCAGGCATTGCAGAACTGGGGTGTATAAGAAGTGTATGCAGAAGTATGTTCTAGAGCTGTTTGGCTTCGACGTTCCTGACTGTACAGTAGCATTGGTAGAAATGTGGGAGCGGTGACTGTTGCATCGTTCTCATGTCAAAACAAGCGATCCATCGTTCGATGTTTCAGAAAGCAAAATTGGAGTGACGTAGGTAATTCTTGCCATTTTTTCACTTTCTGTCAGTAATGTGAGCTGTGAATAATTAGATTTCTTTCCTGTCTGGTGACGTTCAGATTAATAAGCTTTACTGGAGTAGCAGCTGTACAGTCAGCGAGAAAAGTTTGTGGACGCGGATTTGTGGAAAAACACTTATTTCTTCGTTACCTCGTTAGTTTGTCCTCTGTTGATATTTTTTTTTCTGAATGGGAAGTGCGTGTCCCCTCGTGATTCAGCAGATTTCATTCTTCATAGTTGCCTGGCCGCACTGAAATAAATATTTTTTCACGAACTCGCGTCCCGCAAACTTTTGCCCCTGACTGTACACGCACAGTAACCCTCCATGCAAAACTTCCACCGGGGTAGGGTGTTAGGCAAGGAGAAAGACTCTTCCACGCACAGAAGGTACTCAGGATTGGGATCTCAAATAGTTGGGGACAAAATTTAATAGAGAATGTCTCGGCAATCTGCGTTTTGCTGATAACATTAGCTTGCCAGGTAACTTGAGGGACAAATAGCATAATAAGAAGGACAACATTGTGTGTACCGTTCAGTGGCAGGAAGTGAGAAGGATAGGCCAGGGAAGGAATACGAGCTAATTGTAGTATGCTTCTTGAAATTAAGTATGAATGGGTGTGGGCAGGATGCTTAATGCTAGAGCAAGATAACCGGCCATCGCTAAATGTAGTTGACTGGATTCCAAGAAAAGACGAGCTAGCAAAGTGGGGCAGAGAGTCAGGTGGGCGGATGAGACCAGCAAGCTTGACAGCCATTGCGACAGATTTGTTGACGGACATTGCGAGAGTCGCTGTGGTCGCTTTGTCTCGTCGACTGGAAAATGGAAGTGCGGTAGCATGCGAGTTGTCGCACTGTTGTGCTATGACGAATCAACCGTTGGGCGTCAGCACAGTGAACGCGTTTACAAAAAATGTGAACAGGTGTAAAATCCCATGGTGTGAGGCATGTACGGAAACTGTTTGCAGCTGATTCAGCATAGACGTGAGCACTTCAGTCCGAGCTGCTTTCAGCTTGCACAATTTTTATCTTTTAGGATGCTCTTTTAAGCCATATCGGATAGGGGGACTGCATCAAGACTAGCAGTGCGTAAGCACGCGTTGAATCATTTGACAAATTTCCTGGAGTTTCCTGAAACTGAAATGGCCCAACGTTCTTGAGAAAGCGTGCTTCAAACACTCTTTGATGTGGTTACCACCCTTGTGAATGAATGAAATTATCACAAAAATTTTCATGTGCGAACCATCAATGCTGAAGGCTCAGACCAGTCTCAAGCATTGCTGACATGCTAGCAATAAAGTAATGTTGCTGAAATCTGTCCCGTGTTTTATCGTTTACATGAACTAACATAGGGCTCAGTACGGCAGAACCAAGAAGTGAACAGCAGTCTCGCTATGTCTCATTGAGATGGCATTCGGATGGAATTCCTCTGCCATCTCTGCTCTCCTAATGCTGTGGAATACATAACGAATAGGGCAGATCTTATGGCTGACTCGAGCTGCTGCTGTTGCTTGTTTATTGTGTCAGTTGTCTCATTTCATTTTACCAACAATCTACTGCTTCATGCCCCATCAGAATCATTGGAGAAAGGTGGGAAATACTACCTAGAGGCCTCAGTTCAAAGATGTTGATAATAATAATAATTGGTTCACAGGAAAGGAAAGACGCAGTATCTGTCACACTTGTCCTGTGGACAGCTGAACTGCACCGTAAGGGAAGGAAGGAAGGTGGGTCTGAAAGTGGGAAGAGAGAAAGAGAAGCCGTAGTGGAGGGCTCCGGAGTAATTTCGGCCAACTGGGGATTTTTATTGTGTGCTGACATCGCACAACGCACGGATGCCTCTCCATTTCGTCTCCATCGGAACGCAGCCGCTGGCGGTCGGGATTGAACCTGGGTACTCTGGCACAGTAGTCAGGCATCTTAACCACTGCACCACCGTGGCGGGGCGTTCAAAGATGTTATTCCTGCATTTCATGCAGGCAGAAGCTGAGCGTGGTTTTCATGGCAACATGCAGAGCTGTGTGGCTTAACAAATGCCTTAACATCTATAGCTGATTCCTGCGCCAAGCCGATCACAGTACTAATACTTAAACATTTGCTTCTTGAAGGTTTTCTGCAATAAGAGTGCTGTATTGACGAAATCTGCCTGTGTCGCTGTATTTTTTGTTACGAGCAGCGCAAAAACTTGCTGCTTCGAAAACCTGAAGTTTTGCTGCGGGTTTCCATGTTATGTGTGCTGAAAAAGGCAAAACTTTACTGTGAATTTTAATTTCTTTTCTGCAGTGGACTTGCTCAATGGCAGTTGAGTTTGCTGTGTAGCAGCTGCACAACTCTTTCAGAGTTTGATGACGGATGAGAATCTTCAAGGGCTCAACTCAGCAGTCTTTAAAAGTAATTGCGTGATAGTTTTGTATTGTAACAGAACTACTGCACCCTATTCTTAGTGAAAGAACGTGTTTATGGTCGAGGAAAATGAATTTGGGAATAGTCTCAGTGATCTCTGCACGCGCAATAGTACTTCCGAAAACGACTGGTCATGGTGTCGGGCGGTGTCTCTTTTGTAGGACGTGGGCAGTTTGGGGTGAAAAGTGTCTGACCTATTGTTGCAGGAGCGCAAGGGAGTGCCAGCACTGCTGGTCTACAAGAATGGTAGCCTCATTGGCAACTTTGTCCGCCTCACCGATGAGTTTGGTGACGACTTCTTCGCCCTCGACGTCGAGTCCTTCCTGGTTGAGTATGTCATTGTCATGTTTCAGCTCTCTCTCTCTCTCTCTCTTTCTCTCTTGGGTTCCAACATTGCTGATGCTGCTGCTGATGCTGTGTTACAGGTTCTGCCTGAAATTTGCACCTCCTGTCATTGTTACTCACAAATATCATAGTGAGTGTATTAATTTTTGCCATGGAGTGGTTTTAAAACCAAAAGCCTTTCTTGGCTCACCAGTGGCATGCGCAGAAAGTGACTGTCCACGGAATGCGTGACCAAAAAACAAATCTAAAGCAAATCTGGCATAATCAACATAAGTCAGAAAAAGCAAAATACCCAATCCAGTCATGGCTACCTGGCTATGTGTCGAACGAGACATATCCAAAAGGAGCTGCGTAACAAGCCAATATTGGCTCAATTGGCTGAGGTATCTAAACATTGGGTAATGAATAGTCAAATGCCATACAAAAAAATAAAAAAGGAAACCCACAAAAATAAATAAAATAAAAATAAAAGTGGCAATAAAAATACAGTAAAATATAAAATAATAAAAATTAAAGTGAAAACAAAGTATAAAATAAAAGCTTTTGCTTTATTTGCACCTAAGCAGTTTTAAGTGTTTTCTCGAACTTTTTGTCTAGACTTGCTGGCCTAGTCCTCTTGCCTTGCCTTGACCACGTTTCTGAAGAAATGATAGCGTGCTAGTTTTGTTGAGCAGAAAGGAAGCAGTCTGCTGGGTGGCTTGTCCCAACCTCTGGGGCTGAAAGGACATGAAATTATTGGTTGCATGTTGTGTAAGATGCACACGATTACTGTAGTGTTTGTCTGGGACCCAAAGGAATTTATAAATGAGCTCATTTACTTACAATGTTTTGCTGTGAAGGGACCAACAATGCATGTGACATTAAAAGTTGAATATGGGTATGAGTTGGACTTGAGTTCTCTTTTGGATAATTCTATGAACTTTTTCAGTGTGTCTTTCAGAACGGTAGGTTTTCATTTTTTCCTTTTTTTTTTCGGTGGATACTATTTTTTACAAATGAACTGTTGTCCTTTTTTTGGTGATTTAGTGTGGCAATCCTGTGTGGTCTAAAATTAAGCAGAGTAGCACTGCTTCTAGAACGAATTAGTTAAACGAAATAACTCGCAAACAAAAACGCAAGCGGTTGCTTTCTTCTAAGTCAGCGCTTTGTACATCGTGTCGTGTTATTTGTATTCCCCTTTGTTCTCTTTTGTCAAGTTAGCACACTCCTATTATTATTAATACTCTAAGACCTAGGCTGACATGTTGTTTGGTTGTCACATTTCGTCGAGCCAGAGGGGGGGGGGGGGGGGGGAATGCAGTGTCTGCGCATTTATTTACAGCAGCGGTGCTGCTGAGTGCTCATCATAGCCGCGACATCATACTTCTTTTTTCATGCCCACACACTGTTTTGTGTCGGCGTCATACACGCAGTTGGCAAACCTGCTTAACCGACTAACTGTCCCGAGCAGGTTATGGTAGTGAGCAAACCATGCCGCCAAGCTAGCTGGTGGCCAGGAGGTAGGTCTTCCCGGTCTGCTGACGCATGTAAGTTAGCAAAGCAGTGCCTTAAATTGCACGTCCGTGCTGCTGGTTGTCCAGAAATACCACCATCACAGTTACTTCAACTTTGAATACAAAAGAGAACTGAACAAGGGTTGATAGGGAGCCTTAGTCCGCAAGCCGAGCCAACGTTCCGACAAGGAGACTTGTCTTCGTGTAACTGATTAGAAGATTCTTAGTTGGAAATAACAGCGCGCAAAGGAAGACAGGACGAGCGAGTGGACACGGAAGTAGTGCTTGTCCGTACCATGAGGGTAATCGATGGTCGCTTGGGTAAGAAGCTGGATTCCAAGGGAAGGAAAGCGTAGCAGGGGGCGGCAGAAAGTTAGGTGGGCGGATGAGGTTAAGAAGTTCGCAGGGGTCAAGTGGATGCAGCTAGCACTGAACCGGAGTAATTGGAGAAATATGGGAGAGGCCTTCGCCCTGCAGTGGGTATAGTCAGGCTGATGATGATGATGATGATGATGATTTCCAACTTAGAATGAATCACCAACATGCCCAAACCTATTTTCTCATTAGAAGAGTTTGATATTGGGTTAATGATTTTACCAGGGCAGCTTGGGGGAGTGTAAGTTACACATAGAGGATGATCAATGGAATAAACTTAATAGCGAGACTGTAGCTCAAAGTTCTTTACTAATGTTTGAAAAGTGCCTGCAAATTTTATGAATTTGAGTGCGTTTATATGCTTGTATTTCTTTTTGTTTTTCCCACCCTGCTATGATCTGTACCAGATCGCAGTACCTATAAATAAATCAATAAATCAATAGCATGGTAGGTGGGAGCAGGATAGTTACGACATTGGTGGAAACACAGCAGTAGAGTTTTGTGAAGATTTTAAAGCCAGATATCACTCTACTTTTGTGTTTTTAGGAGGTCGTTTCGCACAGTGGCAGGGTCAGGTCGTACACTGTAATGATCTGTAGAGGTGTCTGAATTCTCGTGCTTTCTATCTTAAGCGACTGGAAGTCATTCAACATTGGGTTGTTGTTTTCTTGTCATGAACGTGCGTGGGGCATCACTACAGAACTGAAGTTGTATGCGGCTACTATAACCAGGTTCTACTTTTACTTTTTTTTTTTTTCATATGTCGCGCACATTACAAGGCTTTGAACAAGTTGGCTCCTTCTCATCGCTCAAAAGCCTGGTGGTTAAGCTATCTTAAAGAAAATAACCGCCTCATCAATATCCATTTTCTTTAACTGTTGCCCTTGACATTACACTAAAGTAGAACCCCGCTATAGTAAACTTGGATATAGTAAAAACTCCTATATAGTAAAGTAAAACTGAAGTCCCAGTTCATCCTCCATAGACAACTGTACATTTTCCCCCCTTTATAGTAAAGACATTTTTGGTAAAAATCGGTTATAGTAAAGTGCACTTGGCCGCGGCGACGACTCCCACGATATGACATCGCCGCCCGTGCACTGCCTAGAATCGCGAAGAAAAGATTTTTTTTTGTACTTGAAAACAGAAAAATAACGAGTGGCTTTACCACCAGGCTTAGCAGCATTCAGGAAAAGCCTACTTTACGGAGGCCTTGGAGCCGTGAGGGAAAGCACGCAGCGTGTAGGGGAAAAAAAAAAGTAAAGCTGTCTACAAACATGGAAAGGAGGCGGCGAAGTCCATTCAGACAGTAAGGGAGAGTAAAAGTGCAGCAAGAAATAGGGAAGGGGAAGAAACTGGCGAGTATTCACAGTACTGTGCAGCACAAAGCATGAGGCAGCGGAGGCAAGAAGTGGAGGTGCAGCGTGTGCGGTCTTGCAGCACTTGACTGCGAAGCGCATTTATCATTTATTGCCTTTTAAAAGACAGAAACAGCAAAAAGTGATGCTGTGTTCATGCAAGGCTTTGGTTTTCACATGAAATCAAACTCAGTTGTATTTGTAGCCACATTGTCCTCATGCTTAAGAGGTACTTCCATTAGATGTAAAACATTTTTATAACTAAAAAAAATTGCACGAAGAGATAATAAGAGAGAGATGAAAACTATATCGGAGTGTTTTTTCTCATTAAGCGACAAGAAATGTTTAGTAAGTGGCCATTTAACTATCACACAATATCTTCAGCACCATGTCATTACCAACAACTGATATAGTAAAGACCCTGATATAGTAAAAATTTTTGCTGGTCCCAGTGACTTTACTATAAAGGGGTGTTCTACATCTAAAGACTGACAATGAATTAATTTATCGCTCTCTAGTGTGATCTTGGTGAGTATGTACAGTCTTTGTCAAAGTTTACAGCCCAGGGGATCTGATTTTGAGCCGTGTTGTAGCACTTCTTTAGCATTCATGAAGTCCTTCCAATTGCTACTGTATTGCTTGTATGATGCTCTGAGATGTCTTAGACAGTAGTTATGTCACAGTGTCATCATTCCATAGAATGTACATTGTCACGACAAGAGGTTTTTTCTATATACCTTGCTTCGCCAACCTCTATAAATGAATAGGAATGCAGTCTTTTGTAGGAGGCAAAATGGGACCATAGATTAGCCTTACTATTGCACCCGCTTTTTACTGTGAGTGAATTTAGTATTGTAAGGTTGGGTTATGGCATCTGTGGTGTTGGAAACAGCTGACCATCTGGTTGGTTTATTTCAGTACCGCAGGAGAAGAAACGATGGGAAGTTAAAGAAATGTGTCGACATTGATTTTTGATTGTTATCGTCAGTGTGATTTCAGTCATCTGTAATGAATATTTTAACCAGTTTTGTGCAAGAGAAGACAGCGGTGCCATGCTGCGAGAGGACTGCGCAAATTACATAGGCAGTGATGTTGAGTGTGTTGCAATGGAGACTGTGCACTTATCCTTCTCTGCTGGTTAAAAATCCTGGTGGCTCTGGAAGGTCTCTGACATTGTAAGTTCTGTGGGTGTGTGTTTGGTGCAGGCATGGCTTTCTGCCTGATCAGAGCCTGGTGCCAACGGTGCGACAGCCAGCCATCACTGACGATGATGATGATGACGACCGCTGATGCCTACATCTATACACTCACTACCTGCGAGCACCATGGCGTCCTTGATTTGGGCACCACCACCCAGAAGGCGGGCTTTGTGGCGGCGTGATTCTGGCAGGCCCCGGGGTCATTGTGTGGTCCAACTGCCGTTCTTCAGTTGCAGATGGGGTCTTCTGCAGCAATCTGGCCATTTGGTTGATATTTGAAAATACGTACTTGCGAGGTATGGACAAACGCTTAAAGTCGAGGAGCGGGCAGTTTTGATTTCGTTTCCTGCCTGTTTAATTAT
The DNA here is from genome assembly GCF_055883805.1 of Amblyomma maculatum. Classification (NCBI taxonomy): domain Eukaryota; kingdom Metazoa; phylum Arthropoda; class Arachnida; order Ixodida; family Ixodidae; genus Amblyomma; species Amblyomma maculatum. The sequence goes on from NC_139352.1 coordinate 39,726,992, forward strand.
TGTTTTTGCATTGCTTGCGCGGTGGGTGTACCCGTTTGTGTATAAATTGCGGCATCTTTCCCAGATGCAAACCATTTCGAAGTTGCGAACTGTACTTGTCATATGTGTTTTTGTTGGTCCTTCATCTTTATTGCGCGAATATGTGTCTACATGGATGGCCTTGCTTCTTTATCTTTTTGATGCCGATAAAACGGGGCGAGCCGAGAGCATCACACATTTTGCTGCACAAAAACAATTTTGTGCATTGTAAAAAAAAAAAGGCGAATATTCTGTACAGTTTGGAGAAAGTTTTCAATCAGGAACCTGTTACAGTTAGAGGCCGTCCGAAAGTCACTGGGCGGCCACCTTTTTAACATTATAAAAAAATTGGCCACTTTTGGGGCTGAAATTCAAGGTCAGGCTAAGGTAGGTGCATTGACTAGGACAAACCTGACCTTAGTTAGAGGGTTTAATAATTCACAGCTTTCACAGGTTTCTTGAGTACTTGTTGCACCACCGAGAAGTTTCAGTCGATATCATTCCCACGCCACTCGTCAATTGGGCACTCGACCACTGAGCTGCGAGACCAGGGTTCGATCTCAGCCATGGTGTCCGCATTTGAACACCGGGTGGTCTAAATCATCCAGAGTCCTTCACTACAGCATCTCTCCATATACTGAGTTGCTTTGGAACGTTAGACCAAATCATTCCCACACCTTTCTGTGCATATTGTACTTAGACTTGTGGCCTGTGTTGTCCTAATTAGGTACGGCCTAGTTACTTTCTTGTTTTTTGCACTCATTGCAGTGTGCTTGAGGCACTGTCCTCCAGTTGTGCGTTGCTGCCTTTGATGGCATAAGAAGGTCTTCCGTCTGTGTTGCTCTATTGTTTGCTCACCACGAGACTTTGTTGAAGCTGGACAATTAACACAGATGTCCTCAGGTGCAGCAGTGGCATCACTCTGCCGCCTGTCAAGGAGGCCTCAATCAAGGGTAAACAAAAACTGGATTAGGTATAAAATGGAAATGTGAACGTATTTGGAACTGCAAGTATGAATCAAACAGGTCTGTTTTTTAGTTCATATTCCATTTCAGCAGTAGCTGAATATCACTTGCAATTTTGGCCATGACAGCGTTATCCAGGCAAATAATCTGAAGGTTGAGTTTAAAGTGCCTACGAAACTTATGAAGGCATCCTCATCTGTTTCTTCTCAATCGTTCGTTGTGTATATCAGTCACTTCAGATGCTGCTAGGTGAGGACCTGGCATGCAATTTCTGCAAGTGGGGTTTTCTACATATCACGCAGTATAGGAACAAGATGTATGGTCATCCAATTTGAACAATCGCAACAAACATGGACAAATTTTTCTGTTTTATCATTACACTATGTGTATGTGTTTCATACTGAATCCTCGCACCCATGGTATTGGTTTTCGCAACTCTTCCAGTGTGAGCTCTATCAAAGCATTTTGTTCAACTGCGCACTTATTTATTTATTTCATTACACTGTTAACCCTCACCGAGAGTCATGAGAGGGAGGGGATACAAACATTTCAACAAAAATCTAGCGCACGCACGAAAACTTTAAACACGAGACATCATAACAGCGGCAATTTTGCGATAAAAGAATGCAAATACATTTAAATGCTTTTATACTGGAGCTGATGACACAGAAAGTGCAATATAAGTGACACTGCTACAAAAGGACACATATGGAGCAGTAGACTAGCTCTGAATAAGATATTTCTCAAGAGTTGTTTGAAAGTTTGTTGAACTGGTACTGTTTATAACTTTAGTGAGCAGTTCATTCTACACCTGTATAACATCAGGAAAGAAGCAGCAACAAAAGACATCAGTGCACGAAGTAAGTACTGGATAATTTTGTAAAATTGTAAAAATTTTGCGTTGTAAAAATTTAGCATAGAGCCAAGTCAAGGTGTCACCAGCAGAGCAAAGGATCACGTAAAAGTCCTACCTATTGCATGGCGCATTGTAACTGGTTGGCCATGCCTGTAAAAGCAGGCATGTTGACTATAGGAAGGCTTCTTTTACAAGGCCAAAAAACAGCCTGGCCGCATAATTTAGGACGCTGACCGGCCTTGATTGCAAACTGCTATACTTGTGCACAAATTCAGTTTGCGCTAAAAGACGCGCTTCTGTTTTATTTTGCATCTTACTCTTCATCAAGTAGACGAGTAGGCAGCAGAGTGATGCCATAATTTAGAGCACTTGCCCTTCCAATATAGTTGTAAGCTAGAGTGAAATAGAGCAAGCACCGTATTTACTTTTATTATTTGCACACTTTTCCCTTAAATTAAGCCTTCTGAAAGGAGATGTGCAAATTGTGGGGCTCACAAGCGTGTCCTAGAAAACCCTGCATGGCACACAATATGTATCATACAGGGGATGCCAAAAGTAAAAGGAAGGCAACGTTAATGAAGAAAAGTTCAATTTGTTACCCGTTCCTCTCACAATTTACAATTGATATGGGCAGATTTATCGCCATTCTGTGGATGATACAGTGCACCGATAAGTCTTATCATTTTGCTTTCAATTTGATGAAATTAAATTTTTCCAACATAATTGCCTTTTCGCATAGACGCTCGTCTCCTATGCTATGCCCCTTGTTGGCCAGCGAAAAATGGCTGACTCCAAATATGAGTCGATGCCCGTGCATACCCCCAGCCCACCTCCTCTGTCTTTCCTTGTGGGATGACATGACTGTTAACGCACAGGCCAAAGCAATAACATTCAGTGGTACATTGTCAAAGTGAGCAGCCAGAGGAAAATGGAGGTAAAAGCAGGTAAACAGCGTCTTTTCTAGCAGCCTCGCTAACAAACCGCACTCGGTTTGATGGTTTCAAATATTGACGCCCCACTCAAGGTTACTGGAAGTTTGCTGTGGCAACTGTTCACCTGAAAAGTGGCCGGCAACATAAGCAAGCAAGGTAAATGGCATTCAGTTAAAATTTCCTTTACTGGTACCAGAGTATGGCAAACTAACCAGCGGCCTAACTAACTAGCCTGCATGACAGCGTCTTGTCGCAGCTAACATTTTTTACAGCCATGTTTCCCAGACCTGTCTAGTGCACACCTGCATGCATGCTGGTGGTCGAGCACAGCGAAGAGTCTAAAATGTGCAGATAAAACTAGTGCTCGGTTATAGCCGCACTTCATGTCTATGTTCAGTGACCTTCCACATAATGTAGCAAATTTTGGCTGTATGCCAATGTGTGTATCCCAGCCGAAAGTGAAGTGAAAACCGAAGTGCTAGTGCACCTAACTTGCATTTGGCGTAAACATGCTAAATTGGCTGTCTTTTTCTGCTTTTATAAACTTGGTTGATAAATTAATGTTGCACAAATTATGCGAGTGAATATGGCATGAGCACTGAATGTGTACCCAACGATGAGGTGACCAGTTTGGCACTGCTCTCCATAATCTTTCTTTTGACAAGGTCTGGCTTTATTTTGTGTAGTGGCAGGGGAGGTTTGTGTTTGAAACAAGGTAACTTGTTGTTTTTTTCCACACCTGCAAAGTATTTCCATTGTCTGGTTCATTGTGTTGTTCATTTCTATTCACTACTCCAATTTGAATTTACATTGATGAAATAAGGCAAGGCTTTATTGGCTACACGGACATTATCACAAATATGAAGGTGCCAAGTATTGACATTTTCGTTGGATAGATCACTACATTAAGTTGTAATGAAGCGACAACGGAAACACGTGACGGTACATCACCGTTGAGCCAACACTTGCTAAAAACAAAGTCTCGTGGGGCGGGACATTATTGCTCCAGAAGAGACGGAACCTCAGTATGCGCTGGAGTGCATTCTTCAGTTGTGCCAGTTATTGCCTGCATCAAATACACTAATTATTAATTCATTTCATGATCATTAAGCATTTAAAGAGGTCCTTTTGTGCACTTCATCCACGGTACGGTCATTATCTTCGGCAAAAATGCACTATATTTCAGAGTAAAGCGTTGACAACGTGGAATGCTTTCTGTGCGTAAAAATTGGCTGTTCATGCCACCCAGCATGCAGCATCGCTGTTATTTTTAGCTAGGGGCTGTCAATTCTCTGCTCTTAGCAAAAACTGCAAGACTGCTTTCTTGCAAAGCTTAAGCTTGTGGATGCTGAAATGGCCGTATATGCAGGTACGTATTGGTAACTGAAAGCAGCTTTAGACCGATCACCCACTAGACCTAAGTGCCATGTGCCAGTCGCCGCGTTTATCAAGATGAGTTACGGCATTTGCATTGTTACTAACCAAAGTGGAGAGGGGCAGTGTGGTGAAAACATGTCATTGAGGCATCTAAATTTAACCAGGCTGATGGCGTACATTGCAGACTCTTCTGAACAATTCTTTCTCCCTGCATGTATCTTTCTTGGCCACACCAAAAAGCCAGGGCAGTTTTCAAGTCGAGCATTTAAAAGGATGGTGCACTTCGCAGCAAACTGAAGAATGCCTTTGGCCACTTGTGAACACCCACGTGCCTTATTCCTCTGTGTCTAGCAGCAAAGTAATCCCAGATAGTTAAAACCAGGCCCCGCCTAAGAGGAGGCCACATGCATGGTTGGACGCGACAGCGTTAAAGGCTTCGTTCTTCAGGTAAACCGAGGTTGGTGTTTTCGGTGTTGAAATCACTGGCATGTCTTTTTTAGGTGGTGTAGTTGGCAAGTGAAATGGCCGTGCACTGAGTAGTCATCGGTTTGGCTGACGCCACGAGACCACGTGACGTGACCTATTTGGCAGATGCTGCAAATTCATGCTTCGCCTCGTAGGTGGGAGAGTGAGATGGGAATCCAATCCTCTAGGACCCTTGGATCTAGAGTTTGACACGTTACCCCAAGGCCACACAGGCTTGTTCATATGGCTTGGTTAAAGCAGAGGTTTATATCCATATTAAGAGTGGTCTTTCACATAATGTAATATCTTGACTGTATGCTACTGAGTATGTGTGCAATATAGAGGTGCAAAAGAAAAAAATGTCTGATTATATGAGTAGCGAAGTGCATGTATGCAAACGGAGTGGGAGTCATTAACGCTGTCGCAGCGTACCTTTAACGGCAGAGCTTAAGTGCTGACCCAGTTTTTCGAACCACTTCCTCCATGAGCCATAGGCTACTAATAGTACCTTCGATTTGTTTCAAGTGCAGTGTTCTTTGGTAGAGCTTATTTCAAATGCCATCTTGCTTGGCAAATTGTTCATAACATGGAATATGCAGGGTTTCAGGAAGTTCGATCTGAGGGCATGATTTATTAACTAGAAATGAAAACTACAGTCATGTTTAGGAAGAAACCTCATTAGTATGGTTATGAGTGAATAAACTTATCAATCAAGTATATGCAGAAACTATAAAAAAACTTATGAAGTGTCTGCTGCTAAACTTGTACCTGTATTGGTACTGGCCGATTTATGCCTTACTGGATTTTCAAATCAATGCACCATTTTTATGACATAGTGCTGTTTAGGTTCACATGCCTGGATTGAATAACTTTGGTAGAACTATGCTGAAGATCATAGAATCAATAAAAAAAACAATTGAGATGATCTAAGGTAGGCAGAAGCATGCAAGAGTCAGAATGGCTATCAAGGAAGTTATCTGTATTTGCGATGCTTTTTTTTCTCGATAACTAAACACACCGTCCTGCATCTTGGCAAAAAAAAAAAAAAAAGGCACTACTGTGTTTTTTCCTATGGTCAAGGTGCAACTACCAGGTACTCACTTATTCACTCATGTCTACCCTGGGTAAGGTTAGTGTGGCCCACATGATATTAACTTCGGCCTTTTTCACAAGGACTGCTTTACAAGGTGGCATGAAAAAGAAGTGTATGATCATGCTTTTTAGAAAGGTTCTCATTAAAAGAAGCCACTTATACATTACTTAGTATTCCACTGTCAACGTTTAGTGAAATGTGTGCCAGTTGATGAATGAAATGTAATTTTCATTGTCTTAATTGGATGTTCTTAACTTGGGTCTTGTCTATACTAAACGTAATGATGCAGGTGGTCGTATATACCTCAATGATTTGAATAAAATTTCAGTTACTAGTCAGCAAGCATCCTGTCTGTCTTGTATTCATTAGTACTTTGACTTTTTGGTGGTGCATAAAACTTCACTAACACACTGTACTGGCCAGACGTGTGCTTTCGATTAGCTGAGTGTGACTTTTAATTGTACACTGCAAGCCGCAGCGACCACTACTGACCCACGAAACTGTGTTACACTTGGTTCACAGTATATCTGGAGACACAAGCATCCTCGCTGTGCCAAGCAAAGCTCTTGCCTTAAAATCGTAAGCTAACAAGGCTAAACACGCGCTTTCACACGTCTATTCAGTTTAAGCACGTTTAAACACTACTGCATTGTTTTGGTGTGCACTGATATCGCACAGAAGCCTTGATTTTTGCTTCTGTCGGTGGACAAGGAACCACTGGCATAACACAGCATACACGTTCGCATGGTCATCCCTTTGCCACCCTCTATGTGTACTGTCCTGGCCATAATTTAATACAACAGTTTCTATTATAGTAATGTATCATAATAGCCATAGTTTTTATTGCTTTGGAGATAAAAACTTGCCACATTGCCCATTGAAATTGTTACCAAGGGCACTTAAGCCTGTTTACGTGTTTTGAATGCAAAGACATGAATGTGTCATCGTAAATTTAAATGTCGTGTGTCGCTTAGAATCCTTGTAATGAGTTGCGTTCCAACTTTACCAGCTGTATATTATGTGCAGCGAGAAATAGTATAACACCTGTAATGTTGAACGAAGAATGGCTTCGTTAAGGCCTGTTCACAATTGCAACTCACAGAGAGGTTGTTCGACTATTTTGGTTGAAAAGCGACAGTCGCAGGCCGTTCGAGCACTTCAATTTTCCAGCCTTGAGACTGCTGGTTGCAAACCGATAACCAACCAGTGGCTCAGCTTAAGTAAATGGAAGTTAGTTTTACATCCAGCTCCTCGTTGCCGGTAGCAGTCAAGATTGACCGCCCGGAAAATTGACCCAATATTGGTACTGTGTTGGTAATTTCTGCGCAGCAGAGGACCACTGCATTGTGAACAGAGTGCCATTGTTGGGCCGATGGATTGTGCCACTTGGGAAGTCTCGTTCCGAACAAGACTAATTCAGAAAAGCGACCCACAGGTCACCTTCGCAAGTTTGAACATCGGTCGAGCTGATTGGCTGCTTAGCCACATGAAACGGTTGCACGCCCTTCGGGACTCGTAAGTGCGAATGAGTACAGTTATGAAACGAAAGTGGAGGAAAAGAATGTTAAAAGTACATGTCGGTTAGAATTCCTTTCACATATGCTAGCCTACAACTTGACTGAGAGATATGTTGTATGCAACGAGAAAACTTCTGACACCGCTCGAAACAATGTGTGACGAATGGTTGTGTTGCAATTTCGATATGGTACCCGTCGCGGTGGCTCAGTGGTTAGAATGCTTGGTTTCTGAACCGGTTTTTCTGGGTTCGAATAATTAGCCCGGCCATGTTTGGATGGAGGCAGAATGCAAAGGGCGTTTATTTCTGTGCAATGTCAGTTAAATTCCCGCAGCTGGTCGAAAGTAATCAGCAGACTTCGTTTCACAGTGGCATTTGTATCAATCACTCCCACCTACCTCCTTCCACTCTTGACGTATGGTTAAAATATCCGCCGAGAAGAGATTGCCCCGCCGCGGTGGTGTAGTGGTAAGACGCCCGATCACTGTGCCGGAGTACCCGAGTTCGATCCCAAACGCCGGCGGCTGCGTTTATTGTTCTTGTTGTGACTGAAGGAAGAAGGAAAAGATGCACGGGCCTGCTAATTACTGGCTGTAGCTGAGCCACCGCTGCCTCGTGGGGACAAAAAAGAAAATAAAGGAAAAGAAGAGGGAGAGAAAGACGCGCGTCGCAACAGCCATTGTCCACCACCGAAACGGTAACGGGTGCAATGACGGCCTACAACAGATAAAAATGCGATGTTGTGGCTGTAGGAAGAAGGAAAAGAAAATGGTTGGTTTGGTTTGTGGTGTTTAACGTCCCAAAGCAACTCAGGCTATGAGAGACACCGTAGTGGAGGACTCCGGAAATTTCGACCACCTGGGGTTCTTTAACGTGCACTGACATCGCACAGCACACGGGCGCCTTGCTTTTCGCCTCCATCGAAAAGCTGCCGCCGAGGCCAGGATTCGATCCCGCGTTTTTGGGAACAGTAGTCGAGTGCCGTAACCACTGCGCCATCCCGGCGGGGTGCACGGGCCTGCTACTGGCTCTGTAGCTGAGCCACCTCCGCTGCCTAATTAATTAATTAGTTTACAGGAAGGGAAAGGCGCAGTATCTGTCACACTTGTAGCTGTGGACACCTGAACCGCGCCGTAAGGGAAGGGAGGAAGGTGGGAGTGAAAGTGGATAGAGGGAAAGAGGAGCCGTAGTGGAGGGCTACGGAGTAATTTCGACCACCTGGGGATCTTTAACGTGCGCTGCCATCGCACAGCACACGGACGCCTCTTCGTTTCGCCTCCATCGAAATGCAGCCGCCAAGGTCGGGTTCGAACCCGGGTACTCCGGCACAGTAGTCGGGCGTCTTACCACTGCACCACCCCGGCGGGGCGCCCCCTCCGCTGCCTCGTGCAGACAGAAGAGAAAATAGAGAAGAAAAGGAAGAGGGAGAGAAACGCGCCGCAACAGCCGTCGTCCACCACCGAAGCGGTGGTGGGTGCAATGACGGCCTAAAAAAAAGTTCGGTGGCAGGCAAGCCACCACCGCAAGCGGCGGTGACCTACCTGTCCCAGCCCCATCAGGGGGGGTGATGGCAGGCTAGCGACCGCCATTGTTGTGGCTGTAGGAAGAAGGAAAAGAAAATGCACGGGCCTGCTACTGGCTCTGTAGCTGAGCCACCTCCGCTGCCTCGTGCAAACAGAAGAGAAAATAGAGAAGAAAAGGAAGAGGGAGAGAAAGACGCGCGCCGCAACAACAGGCGTCGTCCACCGCCGAAACAGTGGCGGGTGCAATGACGGCCTACAACAGACAAAAATTATGTGGCAGGCTAGCCACCGCCAAGAACGGGCACGCATTCCAGCGCCGTGGAGATGCGCCCTCCGCGTACGCCCTCTTCCCGCCAAAATGGCACGCGAAGACCATGACGGCAGACGCCTGGCGCGGGCGGAAGCCCTGGCACGCCATTATGGTTCTAAACCCGGCGTTTTTTATGTGGACGCCTCTGGCCCGCACCATGGGGGGTGGTACACGGCCGCAGTCGTCCACGAGGCGAAAACAGTCAACGGTCTTAGCTTCAGGGCCCGAAACATAACTCATGCGGAGGAGGTCGCCATAGCATTCGCTGCTTCCCACTCTGACTCGAAATATATAATTTCCGACTCGCGAGGGGCCTGTCGGAATGTCGAACAGGGCTGGACCCCTTATCTAGCCTACCGAATACTTCAACATAGCTCCTACATTGGGGACCCCGCTACCCGATATATTATTTGGGCTCCTGCTCATCAGGGGCTGGCTGCAAACGAGGCTGCCGACGCCGCCGCCCGCGCGCTCTCTCTCCGGGAAGTTTCCTCCTCCTCCCCCTCCGACCAGGACGCTGATCCTAATCCGGCTTATACATTCAAAGATATCGTAAATTACTACCAATCTAGCCACAGCCCCCGCCCGTGTAAAGGCCTTTCAAAGGCGGATGAGCGGCTCTTACTCCGCCTCTATACCAACACACTGCTGTGCCCGGCAGCTCTAAAACACTTCGACCCTGCTTTCTCTGGCAGCTGCCCGCACTGTGGGGTGGTGTCTTCGGACATCTACCACATGGTGTGGGCCTGCCCCTCAAATCCGGCTATCCCCCCTCACCCCAACCCAACCTGGGAGGACTGGGAGGCGACCCTGCTCGGCTGCTCCGACCTGGAGGCCCAACGGGCCTTAGTCGGGCGAGCCCGAGCGGCGGCAGACGCCACTGGGGTCCCGAACTAGGGACCTCCACCTAGTGTTTGTGAGGGTTGGCCCCTTCAGGGTCAGCTCACGCATAACCTCCTGTATTTGTCCTATATAAATGTTTTCTACCACCACCAAGCGGCGGTCACCCACCTGTCCCAGCCCCACCAGGGGAGTACTCGCCACAAGCGACAGTGACCTACCAGGGCCAGGAGCAGCCCCCCTCCCCCCCCCCCCCCCAGCCAAGGCCACAAGTTTTGCTGCATTTCGATGTAGGGGAAACGAAGTGGCGTCCGTGCTGTGCGATGTCGCAGGGCTCCTCTTTTTTCTTTTTCCACTTTGACTCCCGCCTTCCTACGGTGCAGAGGCGAAACGAAGAGGCGTCCGTGTGCTGTGCGATGTCAGCGCACGTTAAAGATCCCCAGGTGATCGAAATTAGTCCGTAGCCCTCCACTACGGCTCCTCTTTCCACTTTCACTCCCACCTTCCTTCGCTTACGGTGCGGTTGCGGTGTCCACAGAACAAGTGCGACAGATACTGCGCCTTTTCCTTCCTGTGAACCAATTATAGCATGGTAAAAATCCCCAGGTGATCGAAATTACTCTGGAGCCCTCCACTACGGCACCCCTTTCTCTTTTCCACGTTCACTCCCACCTTCCCCTTCCTCACGGCGCGGTTCAGGTGCCCACAGAACAAGTGCAACAGATACTGCGCCTTTCCTTCCCTGTGAACCAGTTATCATACTGTGTCTATTTTTCTCAAAACCAATTTTTAAATCAATATCGAGGAAGGCATAAATATATGCACAACAACATAAGTATATATTTACCGTCGGTTGAATTCCGTGTCGAAAGCTAGCTTCAACTTCAAAGAAAAAATGGTACGTCGCCCGGAACGTTGTTGTGGCTGTCGGAAGAAGGAAAAGAAAATGCACGGGCCTGCTACTGGCTCTATAACTGAGCCACCTCCGCTGCCTCGTGCAGACAAGGGAGAAAGTAGAAGAAAAAGAAGAGGGAGAGAAAGACGCGCGCCACAACAACAGCCGTCGTCCACCACCTAAACGGCGGCGGGTGCGATGACTGCCTACAACAGATAACAATTCGGTGGCTGGCTAGCCCTCGCAGCAAGCAGCGTTGACCTACCGTCCCAGCCCCGTAGTGCCAGGAACAGCCACCTCCCCGGAATGTTAGGGTCAAAACTTTGATACGAATGTCAGGAAAACTGGTGCTGCATGGAGGTCCGCCAATTACACCGCAGGAATAAATGGCCCCGGAGGGAACGGTGGGAGGCCGGCTTCAGTCCCTTTGGGATTAAGAATCGGAGGCATTCACCACAGGGATATCATTACGTGCTGTCGTCACTCTCGCCGCTTCATTGGTTAGATAATGGCTGAATTGCAACGCCATCTTATCGGGACCATCTCGCGGCCTCAGCATCGACGGACGGTCGCAGACGGAATTTGGTATAATGTGGCTATAAGGCTTTTGCCTTGATATTGGAAGTACCTTACATATATGTTAGCATGCAGATGCCACCGGTGCGCGCGCGTGTGGACAAAAGTAACAATCATACATTCTGTACAGAACACGAGAAAACTTCAATGTAAAAAGCATGTTCGGTAATACTTAGGTAGCACCTCTATATACACTATCCTGGAGCCAAGAAGGCGATAGCGGCCGTGCATATGCCTTGTCGCGCTGGTTGTACGGCAGCTTTAATTCAAATCCGAGGGCGTTAAAGGGCCCCTAAAACGGTGCCTTTTTCAACATTCTAGTGGAAGAAATCCATATACATGGTCGTTGTGCGTATATTCGAGCCAAATTGAGAAACTGCGTGTAGTCGATAATTTATAAACAGTTTATGTTCCAGGCGAACGCTCGCAAGTGTTTAGGGTGAAACGTTCCCCTCGCGCATACTTCCCATATGACGTCATCGGGGCTTGCTTGGTGCGCCCACTGATTGGAAGCTCACGACGCGGGCGGAACAGAGCGTCGAGGCTTGTTTTCATCTTTTCTTCCGCGCCGGCCTGCGGACTCTGGTTGAGGGGAGGGGGTGCAAGTAGAGGAGGATCATTGTTTTCTGTCGCCGATATTTTCGATGCTATTGTCGGATACAGGTTAAGATAAAAAGCGGCAAGCAGCCTTCAGAGCAGTACTTTAAAGGATAGTTGCATCGCTCCAAATGTGTGACGCTGTGGCACACACGGGGGAAAAAAAACAAAAAAAAAAACAAAAAAAGTGTCCTTCCGCGATCACGACCTCGCAGACTTTTATCAAAATGGCCGCCTCCGGTTGTCACATCCACATCACCCCACCGGGGTCCACACCGTCACACCGTTTGTCGGTGCCGTCAGCGGTGTCGGCTCGGAGGGCTCCATGGCGGAACAGAGAAGCAGTGAACCGCAGAACAAGAAGGGGTTTTGTGAAACTCTACAGTTCTGAAATTCAGCATCAGAATTCGTCGTTTTACCTGTTGTACTCTGATGAGCAAACGACTATTGATAGAATATGTATTTTGCTGGAAGTCATGAAGCATTTATTTTTGCCAGCACGGACTCACTCGAAGAAACAACGCTGCAAGCGTTGCTCGTGGGTAGAAGGTTTGTTGGTTGCACAACTTTTATTTCAATCGGAAATGGGCGTCCTCTTCCCTTCCCCCGGCACGCGTGCCGGGGAGGACGGGGAGTCGTGCGCCCGCGGATTAGAGGCTGGCAGGTAGCCCTTCCGCCAGATTGACGGTGCGGTGCTGGATCGCAGGGTCCGCGCTTCGCAGCAGGGTATCCCAGGCTTCTCTACTTGTAATATTTTGTCCTATCCCTGGAGATTGTGGGCACTCCCAAATTATGTGGTCGAGGGTCCCTCTCGCCCCACAGTGTTATTTGCACAGATCATTGTCCCTTAGGTTTGGTAGCGCGTGAAACGCCCAGACCTGGTTCATGAACGTATTAGTTTGCAGCCGCCTCCACGCGACAGCTTCTCTATTATTTAGGCTAACATCTGGCGGGGGTATGGTCGATGATTTCCCCGTAATATTGCAGACGCTCGTCGTATGCGCAGTGTTCGGGGAGGGGGGGGGGGGGGAGAGCTCGGGCTAGCTCGTGAGCCGCTTCGTTACCAGGGACGGCAGCGTGAGTGGAAGCCAAGTTCATAATTAGCGACAGAAAAGCTGACATCCAAAATTTTGGAAAGGGGAAGATATCGTCGGAGGCAGCCAAAATCCTCACCCAAGGAACGCTGAATAGGAAAATTCATTTAATTAGGTACAAGGCAGTCGGCCATGACGTCATGGTATAGCTCGACAGCTATTGGTTGGAGGGGGGTCATTTGATAGCTGAATGCCGCTTTTTTTCTTGACCTATATCCGATTATGTAGTGACGCTAGCTTAAAGAACATTTTTGCCGAGGAGAGGAGTGATGGGATGGATACCTATTACTCGTGTGTGCTTTCTAGTTGTAGTAATTAACTTTTCATGGGCCTTTTAATGGACCCTTCTCCAGAAAGTCTGATGTGGGATAGGCGTTGTGAGGAAAAGCCACGAACGTGCCTACAGCAAGTGGTATAGTTGGCCGATGACATATGGCCAGGCACTGACTGGTCGGCGGGTTTTCTGACGTCACGAGACTACATAGGATGATCGATAGGGCAGGAGCTACCAACTCAGAACAGATCTTCTGAGATGATTTTAGAAACTTTGCTTCAAAAGTCCTGGAAAGAAGGCTTACAATGTGCCCTTCAAATACGTGAATGGTGTAGAGCAAATGCTACGGAGCGTATGAGTGCCGCCTACGTGCTTGGAAGCGGACCGGTAACTTGAAATTCCCATTCCACTGTCTCGCGCCGACCACGAACATCGGTTGTGCACGATGATTCTGCCTCTGAGCATCAGGCCCGTGATGTTGTCAGAGAGGGGCTGTCATTGGTTCGCAGAAAACCGCAGTGATGAAGGCGGGGTGCACGCCGTACAGATGACGCGACGTGTCTAGCTATTTTTCGCCTCAGTCACCTACTGCCAGCAAACAAACAAAAAATAAGAAAAGAAAAAAAGCATCGGCTTAGCTCTACTAAGCCCGGTTATACATAAGCGAATGGTTCTTTGTTATGCATGGTTATGTAGTGTTGCTAAGAGGTTAGACTAACATAGATAACCTAGTTTATTAAAAGGAAGCTCGAATAAGCATGACCATGACACGATTTGCTGCTGTTCAACTCCTCCAAAGGCTGTCTGCCAATGTCAATTGCAGATGCAACCAAAGCACTGGTTTCGGCGCGCAACTCCTCCATGCCGTACCTCGTGGATACCACAGCCGAGTCTAGACGACACGAAGGCTTCGAGGGCATTTTGAATGGGGAGGCCCCAGTTCCCCATTTCCCTTCACCAGGCCCCAGACGGGCAGGTGAAGGGAAATGGGGAACTAAAAGGCGTTGTGGCAGTATGTTAGACAGGGCTTTATATTTGTGCATATATGTGCCATTACGAATAAAGTTTCAGATGTGTTCAAGTTCAACTTCAAGACAACTTTATGGCCGTCGATGTAGAGGCCCCTCCGCTCCCCCAGTAAGACCCACTAAGACCAAGGAAGAGGGAGCCCCGCAGTGGAACGTCTTTCGCAAAGCGTACCGTGCCAGACGAATTACTCGATCTTGCTACTTCGGAGCCCGGCTCCGGAGGAGAGCATCCCAGGTTTCTTTCTCTCTGATTCCATCAATATGCCCGGGAGTATTGGGGCATTCCCAAATGAGATGATCCTAATTGTCTATTATCCCGCATTTGGTGCAGAACATTGGAGGTTCCTCTCCCTCCCCGTATAAATAAGACGAAAAAAAATCGGTTTGTTTGTAATTTTCTCCAGTCTCTGCACTCGTTAGGTGTGAGAGACCGATCTGGAGGTAGGAGGTCTAATCTTTCATTCCTATGTGCAGCCGTGATTTCCCTGTACGTGGTGAGCGGATCCTTCGACCCAGGTAAGGGTGATTCCACAGCCGCCCGGGTGTAGATATCTCGGGCGAGACTGTTAGCAGCCTCATTGCCTGAAATCCTTTCGTGAGCCGGGACACACATGATGGAGATCTCTTTGAAGAACAAGCAGCAGGTGTTTCTAGTAGAAGAAGCTAGCACCGCCGGCTCTGCGCTCTGCACGTGCGAAGGAGCACGGCGCTGGTTGCTCGCGTCGCACTTGAGACCAAATCTGGCTCGCCAATGACGTTGGCTCCTGTTATGGAAACAAACAACCGAGCCGGATTGGTTTGGTGATGCATGCAAATGCAGAGCACGGTACCGGCCATTTTGATGTTTTTAATTAGCCCGGTGAATGAGTGGAGAAGGAAAACGCGGAGGCCGGTTTTAGTTGCTTATATCCCTGTTAGCTGACTAGATGAAAATTTTCGCAAAAGGATGACAGGCAATTTAGTATCTATCTGTATCGTCGGATTTTCCTACCCCCGGTGGAAATTCTTTCAGTGTCCCTTCAAGCATATTGTAAGGCCACAGCTGGGAGGGATTGCTTTTACGCACCCTAAGTTCCATGTTGGTTCTGCCGTACCAGTTGCGTACTTCGATCGATGCGAATAGTGCGCTGTGCGCGAGGCCACTGATATAGTTTACTGAACTGGAAAGAGGCAGTATACTTGTTTTCCTTGTGACAGTAATCGTGGGGCGGAATGAATGAATGAAAAACTTTATTTAGCTAAAGGGAATTCTGCTGGCGTGGGTGGGGCCCTCAGTCCAGGGCCCCAGTGGCCTTTGCCGTCTTGCGCGCTCTGTCGATCAGTTTGAGCTGGTCATCAGGCGTCGAGCAGGACAGCGCAGTCTCCCGCTGCTCCGGTGTTGGTGTGGTGTTTATTGGCGCTACCTCTGTTTTTTGACACGCCCATGTAACATGGTAGAGTGTATGCGAGGTTCCTCGCATAGTGGGAATTTATTCTCGTATGTTGTGAGATAGATTTTACTGAGTAGACTCAGGTTGGGGTATGCATTTAGTCTGTAGCTGTCTCCAGGTAACCGAATGCTCTCTATTAAGGTCTTCGTGGGGAGGTGGGTAGATCCTCCTTAAGGCTCTTTGATGTTCAAGGATGGCTCCATAGCGTCTAGTGACTGCGGAGTACCCGGGTTCGAACCCGACTTCCGGCGGCTGCGTTTCGATGGAGGCGGAACGGAGAGGCGTCCGCGTGCGGTGCGATCTCAGCGAACGTTAAAGAAGCCTAGGTGATAGAAATGTGTGGAGCCCTCCACTACGGTGTCTCCCATAGCCTGAGTCGCTTTGAAACGTTAAACCCTACAAACCAAAACAAACTAGCAATCGTTGGCTAATTGGAATGCGTCTTACGAGATTTGCAGTCATTTCGACTCCGTGAAGTTGTGCACTATGGTCCGGAAATTACGGTATTTTTTCTGTAATTGATTAGCGGTAATCAATTATGCATATGCTGGCTATCAAAAAAGAAAAAAGACCACACGGACGAATCTTCCGAGACGGTGTGATAGCGTCAAATTGTTCGGCAGCACGACGGTGCGCATATTGCCTGGCTTGTTGCGCTCTCAGCGGCCTTCGATCTCAGTGTAGATGGTGACATTTATGGACGTTTCTTCAAATATGTCATGCCTAGCCGACTCGCTCGTTAAAAAAAAAATCTTTTTCTTCACTTTAAGCGTTTCTTTTTGACAGTTGTGCTAGTGTCATACCTCTTTACTATAAACATTTTGCTTCCCGCTAGCAAAACAGTCCCTCGCAGAAAAATATTAATCTCTACTTCATGCGTATTAGTGGCCCGTGAAGTAGAAATTAAACAATTTATTAATCTACAAACCAATTGTACCAGTCGCCGTTATACGTTTGAAATAAAGTGGTGCAAATGGAGGAGT
This sequence comes from Amblyomma maculatum, assembly GCF_055883805.1. Taxonomy (NCBI): domain Eukaryota; kingdom Metazoa; phylum Arthropoda; class Arachnida; order Ixodida; family Ixodidae; genus Amblyomma; species Amblyomma maculatum. The sequence continues at coordinate 39,743,764 of NC_139352.1, forward strand.
CAGTGGTGTATGATACGCTTATAAGTTCCGCTTGGATAAACTGCCTTTACTACAAATTTTCGCATCCCAGGAACCATTGCTATATAACAGCACTCGGCCGGAAGCTGTTTTTATTTTCGCGTTACAAGCTGCAGATAGTTCAGATCTCAGAGATCGGACAGTATGAAAAACAGTCAACTCATTAATTGGACAACTTCGCAGTGTATATAAAAATAGAAAAAAGATCTCATCACTTAGTAATTTTGAATATTTAACTGCATTGAAAGTAAGAGGGGGGGCCATAGCTGGTGTTTCATATAATGGGACACACATATCTTTTCGTACCAGCCAGCGCGATATATCCACTGTTTGACTGTGTTCATCTAGCGCCCTGCACCAAAACGCAAAAAAAAAAAGAAGAAAAATCTAGTTAGAGCTGTAGAGATTTTGTTATCGTTGGCCATATTACGTCGATGAAAGTACGTGGGTGTTAATGGGTTCTGTGAATACTGTTCCTTGTCCATTGTGCGGACAGCGAGCTTCCATATTAGCGAGGTGGAAATACATTTGCAGAAGCTTGGCCCCCGGTCTATAATACGAGTCATCCATATTCTACATTAGCATACATTAACAGAAGTTATATTAACAAGTCACGACTGTATACGCCCTATATTACGAACACTGAAATATAGTATACGCTGATCGATGTAAGCTGCATCTGATGTACCCATTAAAGCAACTACATGCGATTTTCCCAGTTTTACTGTGGCTTACTTGTAGTGACTCTTCTCGGAGCCAGCAACGAAGCGCGTCGCTTCATAGAGGCCGTTGACACTGGTATCAACGCAGTTATGCAGGCGGGCTCCTTGATGGGGCTGGGACAGGTAGGTCACCGCCGCATGCGGCGGGGGTTAGCCTGTCCGAATTTTTATCTGTTGTAGGCCGTCATTGCACCCGCCACCGCTTCGGTGGTGGACGACGGCTGTTGTTGCGGTGCGCGTCTTTCCGTCTTCCTTTTCTTTCTTGTCTATTTTCTCTTCTGTCCGCACGAGGCAGCGGAGGTGGCTGAGCTACAGAGCCAGTAGCAGGCCCGTGCATTTTCTTTTCCTTCTTCCTACAGCCACAACAACAACAGCGCAGTGCGCGACTACGAGGAGACTTTGGTCTCGAATGCGGTTTATAAAGCGGTTTAGCTTGAAGTTGAGGTAAAAAGGCTTCTTTGTACTGTGATCCGTTAACTAATTGATTTGTCATAAACCCGAAACCATAACCATATGCCATATTTTCCTTGACCGCTTTGATGCAGTATTTTTCTGGGACATCTTGCAAAGGATTTCAAGAAAGGACCTGTCAATCACTCCGTATGGCGCACATGTATCGACTGGGTGTGCCGTACGACCTAATCATGTTGCTTTGCCTCCAGCTTATGAAAAACGAGATTGGCTGTGAGACACGCTGACGTAGATGCTCGCTCAGCGAGGGAGTGTTGCCCTGAAAGTGTTGCCTGAAAACAAGCTATAATGCCCAAGGCGAGAAACCGGACTGGATCCCAGTTTTGATCGAGCAGGCTAACCTAAAACGTTTTTGAAACAGTGAAGCCTTGCTTTTCGCTGGCGCTCTTCGTGGTATTGTACTTTGAGACTTTTACCCTATTGTATCCTTCATTGTGAACAGGAAATAAAGGAAACACGCAGTGGCTCAGGGGTTGAAACGCTCTACTACTGAATCCGAGTGCTCGGGTTTGAATTCGATCGGTTGTGAAAGCACTGCAAGGGGTCATGGACGCCAACTGCTTAGTCATAGGCTCCGCCTCTCTTTCTCTGTTGGTTGGGAAACTTGAAAAACCCGTCGGAGAGACTCGCACCTGCAGCCGCTAATACCGGCCTTGATTTGAATTACCCGCGCGAGCACACGGGGCTGTGACCTCGCGAAACAGCTCAGCCAATCAGAGCGACCGCGCAAACAAGATTGGGCAGGATCTTTGGTCGGTGGTGGTGAGCGTAAGTGCATTTCGCAGTAATGCAACAGACACACCCTACAGGCGAAACGAGGCTATGGCTGCGGAGCTTGACTGTTTTATTTAAAGCTTCTCGTAGCGCACGCTTCTTGGGCGCCCCGCCCCGCTTCGAGGCGCGCGTTTCTTTCTCTCACTCCCTGACAGGCTATAGCCAACGTTGCGCGTCTGAAAACGTAATATTAGTTGCTTATCCAGCTTCTGTCGTCCGGAGTTTTCCCCGAGAAGCGTGGGACAGAGTACACGGTTGACACCTTTTGGGTCCGCCGCAGGCGTCGCAGCTCTCGCATCGGCGGCGGCGGCGGCGGCGGTGGGTCTCGTTCCCCTCACGTGCTGCTATCTTTACAGCTGGCGGCGACTGCCCTGAAAAGCGCTCGAGATAAAAAGCAGCTGGCAGTACAACGCCCCACAACAGTCGCGCAGAACGGCCGTTTATACGCGCTAACAATGCGAGGAAAGGCACTCACAGGTGAGCGCTGTCTGCTGAATACTATTTGGAGTCCTGTGTTATGTCCTCCTCATGTCCGCACACATACAAGGCTGCCACTGCTTGGTTTATTGACTAACTGAAACCGCTAGAAAGTGCTTCCTGAAAACTGTGAGCAACCGATACAGTTTGCAAGAACATCAGCCAGGCAACTCTGTCGCGCCTGATACCCTGTGTCAGCTGTATTAGGCTCGTAAAACCTAGCTGAATTATTAGCGCAATACACGCGGACTCTGGCACCCTTCGTCGCTAGCTGTCGGGTGAATCCATGATCACGTGACCACCCCAGCCTCGTGGGTAGCGCGCGGGTTTTGTAAACAAGATGCTGCCCAACGCTTTTTAGTTAAACATGTTCAAAATCAGCCCCGCACTTCGGTTGTACTTTGCCACTTGTCTTGGCTGTTTTCTTGAGCGCCATTAAGCGCAATTCTGAGGGCGGCGGAAACGGGACAGGGACAAGAAAGGAACAAGAAATAACGCGGCGCACCTGTCTCGTTGTTTTCTTGTTCTTTCCTTGTCCGCTCCGCGCCGTACTCAGAATCAACCTCAGCTATGAACCGACAGTGCCTCTTAAGCGCAAGTATTTCGTCTAGTTCGCGTCGGAGGACTTTACGCTCAAGAGCACTCTGCAGCGCAGCCTTGCTGATGCAGGCGTCATACATATGCATGCAATTCTCCAACCACAAAGCAAGAGTCACTCCAACACAAGTATCAGTAAGAGTACATAACCATAAAGAGATATACACGCAATAAGCGCTGTGGTTATTTATATTTTGGCGTACTATAAGAAGAGTGACAAACGCGACCATGATGCTATGGATGGTAGCGCGGGCTGTCCACCAACCCTGGCGCCGGCGTTCCTGAACGATGTTTGTGCATTATCGATTACACGATGGGCAAAGCTCTTTCCGCGTGTTCCTTTTTTTTTTTTGTCTTGGCAGTCATTTGAGCAATAATTTGTAGCACCCGGTCGCTGATATATATATATATATATATATATATATATATATATATATATATATATATATATATATATATATATATATATTGTGAGAAAGCACTTGCATTTGTGTGAGCGCAGCGCGTGAACTTTCAACTCTTTCATCTGTATAGATCCATCATCATCATCATCATCATCATCATCATCGCTGATTGTTGCTCGGAGCGTCGCGCGCTGTGTGCCAGCTGGTTCTGAAAAAGAACAGACGTTTGTGCAAGTGCTGTCCCACAATATTTTTTCATTTTTGTTACCTGCTCGGATCAACGCACGCCGTCCAGAGCGCGGTCTAAGCGTGCGCGTAATGCAGTGGGACGAATGGGACGGTATTACTGTTTTTCGATGAAATCAGTATGCAAAAGCAACCTCATGGTTAGAAGGTTTGAAAAATGGTTTTCTTTTTTTAGCGCAAGTAACATGATGTCAGCGTAGCTGCGCGGATTTCGGCTCGAAAACTGCGTTATGGCAATTCAGTTAATAATAATAATAATAATAACTGGTTCACAGGAAAGGAAAGGCGCAGTATTTGTCACACTTGCTATGTGGACACCTGAACCGCGCCGTAAGGGAAGGGATGAAGGGGGGAGTGAAGGTGGAAAGAGAGAAAGAGGAGCAGTAGTGGAGGGCTACGGAGTAATTTCGACCACCTGGGGATCTTTAACGTGCGCTGACATCGCACAGCACACGTACGCCACTTCGTTTCGCCTCCATCGAAACGCAGCCGCCGTGGTCGGGTTCGAACCCGGGAACTCCGGACAGTAGTCGGGCGTCTTACCACTGCACCACCCCGGCGGAGTTCGTACAATGTTTTAGTGGTACAAAACGGATACCAATAATCGTACTGGCCGTGAAATAGCTAATAATTTAAGTAGGCTAGCCGCAGCAGGCAGAAATAAGAGTCAATAAGATAGCGGAAATAGGAGAATTGCGAGGAAGGATTGACAGGGCAGAGTATATATAAACTTATTTCCACACAAATAATCGCACCACAAATTTAAAGTAGCCACCAGAGTGTTCAGGAAGCGTGCGTTTCAGAACTGTGCAAGTGATCATAAGCGCGATGTATTTTCAAGCCGCACCCGCGTCGCTTTCTGTTGCTTAAGCAGTGCATGCGAATGTTAAAATGCAATTTGCAGTGAATTTTTGAGCACTGATCTTTTCAGTATGGAGCACTTTGGAGCAATGAAACTGGTTTAAAAAAAACTCTCTGCAGCATGTAGCTTTTATCCAGTGTTTGAACACTTGAAATTCCCCGGAAACTTTCATTGCATTATTGCATGAGGGAAGATACAATGCAAAGAATGAAAACGACATTCATTATTTAAGTGTGCAAATACCTAAGGCTGGCAAGCAATGCCGAAAAAGCTTTAGTGTGGTGTAAATATGTGTACAAAAACATAATGGTGCAGAGGTGCAGGGGTTTCCAAGGAATTGAAATGAAGGGTGAGAGCTGTCGAAATTCGTGGTCGAGGAAGGGAAGGGTGCTAAGCAACAGGATCATCTTTGGTCAGTGTGAAAAAAAAAAATTGTTGCGAATTAACCGGGTGCTGTTAGAAAAAGAAGGGGGTGCACGTGCAGGGATATTCCTGCAAAAGTGCACCTATGCAGTCGTCGATTCCACGTTTTATGCTTTTATGCTGCACAACTGAAGGGGAGAAACCTTAGCGAAATAAATTGCTCAATGTTTGCACATATTCGCACCAACGTTGCATATATTCGCGAGTACAGTAGCTCTAGAATCTGCTGATGTGTGGAATTACATTTTTCTTTGTAAAGACAAATGCTTCTTTTCCTCGTTAAAATAAAGACACTTAAGCTTCGCTTTAATAGTATCTAGACGTGACAGTGCCTTTAATACCGCGTTTTCATTCTGCGAATTTTAATGCAAAAGCTTTTCTTAGCTCATTAGTGGTGCGTGCAGGAAGTGGCTGTCCGCGGAATGAGTACAATCCAATACAATCCACATAACAAAGACAAATTAAGAATCAAGTCATTATTTGGCGATAATGCCTTAATGACATTGCATAATGACTGGCCACATTAGTCATAGCCGGAATCCAAGTCATTGTCGAAAATCCAATCCATAATCCACAAAGCCAATACCAAAGACAGTCACGATTAAGTGGCTATAACGTATTTATGACAACGCATAATAACATGCGACATTATAGTCATAGCCAACAATTCAATCCAGAATCCGCACAACAAGCCAGCCAACGCAAGACACCTTTATTTGCTTTTGATCCATTCTACATCACTACCCTCGACGTGCGTTGGCGTTGTTCACCGAATACTTCGAGTTACTGTTACTGTGGCGATCGACAAAAGGAAGGAAAATGAACTATAGCCTGCTGGCTGGATCCGGTTCAGCAGCCACGACTGCCACGTCAGGAAAGAGGACATTTAAAAACGATGTGAGGATACTAAAAAACGAGACGTGCGTCGCAGCAGCCATCGACAACGGAAATGGCAAGAACAGCGACTGCTTTAATAGATGCCTCTATGGGAACCAGCTACCGCCGTAATCGGCGAAAGCCTTGGGTTCCCAGCTCCGGACGCCACAGTACACCTTTTATTTCCTGGAGACCAAACCCGCCGCGGTGGTGCAGTGGTTAAGACGCCCGGCTATTGCAATAATAATAATAATAATAATAATAATAATAATAATAATAATAATAATAATAATAATAATAATAATAATAATAATAATAATAATAATAATAATAATAATAATAATAATAATAATAATATAGTGTAACAGAATTTTTTGTAACGAAGAGGACCCGAGACCTTGAAGAAGCGACCGTCTAGGCTTTTGCGTCAACAACTCGATCTCGCGCCTACTCGTGGTGCGGCTGCTCCCGAAGCTCATCTTCCTGTTTACGATTACCTCCGGCGAAAAGACGAGCCACCCTGGCGGCTCACGGCGATAATAACACACGCGGGTCATAGTATGGCTTGAGGCGGCAGACGTGGACAGTTTCTCGGTTACGTCGGCGGAGATCAGTGGGTGGCTTCAAGGGTACCACGATATAGTTGACCGGGGAAGTGCAATCGACGATGCGATAGGGTCCATGATATTTGGGCAGAAGTTTGGAGGAGAGACCGGGAGTCATAGATGGCACGCGAAGCCAGACGAGAGAGTAGGGTTGGAAGATGTCAGGAGTGTGGGTAGAGTCGAAGCGTGATTGTTGGCGACCCTGCTTCCCAGATGTCAGACACCGAGTGAGCCGACGGCACTCCTCAGTGTGCTTGGAAGCTTCAGAGACTGTGGTGCATTCGGATGCCTCTGCAGATAAGGGAGGATTGTGTCCAGCGGAGGAAGGTTCGCGGCCGTAGAGCAGAAAAAACGGTGAGAAGCCAGTAGTGGTTTGTGTGGCGGTGTTGTAAGCATACATTACGAAAGGTAGGAGGCGGTCACAGTCGGAATGGTCAGGCGCGACGTACATAGAGAGCATGTCGCCCAAGGTGCGATTAAACCTTTCTGTTAGACCATTCGTTTGTGGATGGTATGGCGTAGTAGCCCGGTGGGTGATGTTACATTTTTGCAATAAAGATTCCACTACCGCCGAAATGAAGACACGCCCTCCGTCACTCAAGAGTTAGCGGGGTGCACCATGGTGCAGAATGAAGTGGTACAAGATGAAAGATGCAACATGGGATGCCGTAGCCTCAGGGAGAGCTGCGGTTTCAGCGTATCGAGTCAGGTGATTAACGGTAACGATAACCCAGCGGTTGCCGGCAGCAGTATATGGAAGCGGCCCATAAAGGTCTATCCCAATGCGGTCGACAGGCCTCGAGGGCAAAGAAGAGGCTGCATAGGGCCGACAGAGATGTGAGGGCCAGACTTTCGACGTTGGCAGTTGGCGCACGAGCGGACGTACTTGCACACGTAGGTGAACATACCACGCCAATAATAGCGAAGACGAAGCCGTGAGTATGTCTTAAAGGCGCCCGCATGAACGTACTGTGGCTCAACGTAAAAGAGCGCACAGATTTCTGACCTCAAATGGGCAGGGATGACAAGTAGCTATTTCCTACCACCAGATGCGTAGTTGCGGCGGTACAGGAGGTCGTCGCGAATTGCGAAGCGAGCATCCTGGCGGCGGGTAGCCCGAGGTACTGGTGGGGCCATCCGAGAGGATGCTGATAAGGCGAGCTATCCAAGGACCCTGTTGCTCGCCAGTCATGTTGAGCAAGGGATGTGTCAACGAAGAGCATTCGACGTGGGAACGGCAGGTGCTGAGAGGTGGTAGGGGAGAGCGGGACAACGCGTCGGCATCGTTGTGCTTCCGGCCGGAGCGATAGATGACACGAATATCGTACTCTTGGAGACGGAGGGCCCATCGGGCTAGCCGGCCAGTAGGGTCTTTCAAGGAGGACAATCAACACAAGGAATGGTGGTCCGTGATGATGTCGAAAGGGCGGCCGTACAAGTATGGGCGAAACTTGGACATCGCACAAATGATGGCTAGGCATTCCTTTTATGCGACGGAATAATTAGATTCTGCTTTCGGAATGGTGACAGATGAGCGTGGCGGGACCCTGATGTCGGCAGCCACAGTCAGCTTGCTGGGCACAGGAAATCAGTCAGTATCCGAGGGGGCGTTGCACGAGAGAAGTTCGAGTTCGGCACGAGCGCAGTTGATGGCGTGATGGTCGCAGAGAAAGTCTCGCTTGAAATGAGGTCATGTGAGCACGACGACAGAACGACGAATTCTATGATATATGGCAAGACAAGCTGCTTATTAGCGGCGTGAAGCGAGATGTCAAATAAAGTTAGGCGTCGTCACTTCGCAAAGCTTGCGGTATAGTTTTCGGCTCATTTCAGACACAGCATCGCCAGTATCCACGAGGGCCAAGACAGTCATACCCTCCACAACTTCAAGCACATTCGCAGGGACGAGACGAGACCTTATATTGTTCGACGTAGTCTATGTTTTTGCCTCGTGAATTACGCTAATTAGTTTTCCCGAGCCGCGTTGGTGTACCGACGCAGCGGTGAAACTGAGCTCCTCGGTGATGGAGAACGGCGGCAAGCACGTGGTCGGTCGGCAGCGGAATCAATGTCCGTGGAAGAGGAGGGGCGTGGCGTGTGTTCAGCAGGCGCATAGGCGTAGGGTCGTGAGTAATCCGCAGGCGGCGCGATGCGGCGACGACATTAACGCATAATGTGTTCAAGGACACCACACTCGTAACAAATTGGTTGATTGTCACGAGTACTCCAAGGGTTAGAATGAACAGGGGTCGGCCGAGGAGGATTGAAAGCTGCTGGCGGCGGTGGAGGGCGAAACGAGGTATCCGAGTCGATGCGGGGGCATCTGAGGACGTCGGCGTACGTGGCGCCGCGACTGGAACGTGCTGAGGAACGGCTGGTAGCATCACAGCCTGAAGGGTTGGGGCCAGATTAGATGGAGCCTGAACGCTATGAAGAAGGGAAAGTTGTCGTGCCACTTCCTCGTGCACGAAGTCTTTGATCTGTTCAAGCAGCGAGCTGCTGGTCGCCGACACAGCCAGATTGGAAAGTGAATCAGATTGTAGGGATGTTGGTTGTGCTGGAATGCGCTGTTTGCGGAGCTCATCATATGTCTGGCAAAGCGTGAAGATCTCGGCAACGGTGTTGGGGTTGTTAGCGACAAACATCTGAAATGGGTCTGGCTCGATGCCTTTTAAAATGAGCCGGATGCGATTCGTTTCCGGCGTAGACGCCTCTATACGGGTGTACAGGCTGACAACATCTTCTACACAGCTGGTGAAGGATTCACCGTGTAGCTGGATTCTAGATTGCAGGCGGTGTTCGGCGCGCAGCTTTCGGACAGCAGGGCGGCCGAAGATACCAGACAAGGCCCGCTTAAAGGCAGACCAGGTGGTAAACTCTGCTTCGTGGTTTCGGTACTACAGGCTCACAACACCTGTTAGGTAGAATACGACGTTGTTGGGCTTCATGGCTTCGTCCCAACGGTTGTGGCTGCTTACCCGCTCGTAGGAGGTAAGCCAATCCTCGACACCGTGATCATCAGTCCCGCTGAAAATGGCCGGGTCCCGCTGTCAGATCACGTCTGGGCTAACACGGGGGTAGGCGAAGGAACAGAGGGATGACTCATGTCGATGGTCATAGTAGGTGCGATGGTGTGGCTGCGGAGCTCCAGGATGATAGAATAACGGTCGACTTAGCATGCTCCTAAAGTTGTAACCGGGTTTCTTTAACGAAGGGGTGCCGAGAGAGACCTCGCAGTAGCGACCGTCCTAGGTTTTTGCACCAACAACTCGATCTCGCACCATGCGCTCGCGGTGCGGCTGCTCCCGAAGCTCCTTTTCCTCTGTACAATAAGTAATAATTGGTTCACAGGAAGGGAAAGGCACAGTATCTGTCACACTTGTTTCTGTGGACACTTGAATCGCGCCGTAAAGCTGATTGATTTGGGAGCAGGGGGTGGGAAGGAAAGCGAAGAGAAAAAGGAGCCATATAGTGGAGGGCCTCAAAGACTACTGTCCGGAGTTCCCGGGTTCGAACCCGACCATGGCGGCTGCGTTTCGATGGATGCGAAATGAAGTGGCGTCCGTGGGCTGTGCGATGTCAGCGCACGTTAAAGATCCCCAGGAGGTCGAAATTACTCTGTAGCCCTCTACTACGGCTCCCTTTTCTCTTCTCTTTCCTCTTTCACTCCCACCTTGATCCTTTCCCTTACGGCGCGGTTCAGGTGTCCACATAGCAAGTGCGACAGATACTGCGCCTTTCCCTTCCTGTGAACCAACTAAAAAAACCGATTCGTTTATAGGAAGGGAAAGGCGCGGTAACTGTCTCACTTGTTTTCTGTGGACGCCTCGACCGGGCCGTAAGGGAAGGGAGGAAGGTTGGAGTGAAAGTGGAACGAGAGAAAGAGGAGGTGTAGTGGAGGGCTATGGAGTAATTTCGACCACCTGGGGATCTTTAACGTGCGCTGACATCGCACAGCACACGGACGCCTCTTCGTTTCGCCTCCATCGAAACGCAGCCGCCGAGGCCGGGTTCGAACCAGGGTATTCCGGCACAGTAGTCGGGCGTCTTACCACTGCACCACCCCGGCGGGGCAGTGGCTGTAAGAAGAAGGAAAGGAAAATGCACGGACCTGGTACTGGCTCTGTAGCTGAACCACCTCCGCTGCCTCGTGCGGACAAAAGAGAAAATAAAGAAAGAAAAAGAAGAGGGAGAGAAAGACGCGCAGCCACAACAGCCGTCGTCCACAACCGAAGCAGTGGCGGGTGCAATGACGGCCTACAACAGGTAAAATTCGGTGGCAGGCTAGTTCCCACCGCAAGCGGCGTTGACCTACCTGTCCCAGCCCCATCAGGGCCAGGATCAGCCACCCCCATTTTCGTCTGTTTGCACGAGGCAGCGGAGGTGGCTCAGCTACAGAGCCAGCAGCAGGCCCGTGCATTTTCCTTTCGTTCTTCCTACAGCCACAAAAACAACTTAGCCCCGCCGGGGTGGTGCAGGGGTAAGACGCCCGACTATACTGTGCCGGAGTACCCGGGTTCGAACCCGACCTCGGCGGCTGCGTTTCGATGGAGGCGAAACGAAGAGGCGCCCGTGTGCTGTGCGATGTCAGCGCACGTTAAAGACCCCCAGGTGGTCGAAATTACTCCGTAGCCCTCCGCTACGGCTCCTCTTTCTCTTTCCACCTTCACTCCCGCCTTCCGCCCTTCCCTTACGGCGCGGTTGCGATGTCCACAGAAAACAAGTGAGACAGTTACCGCGCCTTTCCTTTTCTACAAATAAATCAGTTTACTACTGTACCGGAGTATGCGGATTAGAACCAGGCTGCCTGTGGCTGCGTTTTGATGGAGGTGAAACGGAGTGGCGTCCTTGTGTTGCGCGATGTCGGTGCGCGTTAACCCTGGGGTAACCCCATTTTAGTACACTTTAACTGTGAGTCAAGATTTCTGGAGACCTCCACTACGGCGTCTCTCATAACCTGAGTATCTTTCGGACGTTAAACCCTATTAGTAAATCCAAACGAAATATGACCCCACTGGGCGTTTGAGTAATACAGCGACGTAGTTCAGTGCATTAAGTGGCTACAAATTCCTGTTAACAAATTGTTTCCCTTTGCTAGACAGTGCGATTCTAGAGGCGGTTTAGTAATTCCTTGGAAACATTTTGGCAATGTTCGACGGAGCAACAAGTGATCTTTGCCATCTTTGCGCGCTGCTTTCTATAGCATTCAGCAGCATAGTATCCATTCGTAGTTCTCTTCGCTGTATCATAGATGCCGCGGATCTTGGCGTACCATAAAATTTAAGCTGTGTATGTCTAGGGTTATAACGCCTTTTACGGCACGAATGTTACTATCGATTATTACTACTATATATACTGACGCTGTCCCCACTTTACTGCCACGTCGTTGTGGAAATCAACCCTTGCGCACAGAGAATGAGGATGAGGCATCATAGCGGAGGGCGGGGGGGATTATGTCTAGTTTAGGTGGTGTCCGCCTCCCTTGCTTTATTCAAACTCTCTCATCACGCTACACATTTTAATTGCAAAAACAATACTACTTTCACTTTTCAGCCCTTCGCGTAGCGAGGCGGTAGCTACCATTGACCTTTAGCGTGACCTTTGGCGCACCGCCAAGCACAGCTGCGCAAAAACAGGGGCTTAACAAACACCTCCTCTTTTGCCCCAACTCGCGCCGTCAACTCGCGAGGTTGTAGCTTCCAAACGCGGCCTAACTCCCGCTCCCTCCGCGAGGGAGCGCCACAGCCGGAGTGACGTCATCCCATCTGCAACTATAACAGGGGCCCCAACTCGTGCCGTCAACTTGCGAGGCGGTAGCTACCAACCGTGGCCTACTCCCGCAGCCATAGAGTTCCTTACACTAACTAGAGGGAAAGCTGAGGGCGCTGCACTTCAGCCACCATGGGCGCGCTAAGAATCATGGGCCGGTGTGCTACTTGTTGCGGGACAGTCGGTTTTTCTCGGGTACGTGGAGTGGCCTTACTGCGATGTTTCTTCTTTGTTATTATCATCATCTGAAGGTGCGTACATAGACCGCGAAAGCCATATTAGCGAAGGCGCAAAAGCAGACGTCGCCAATAAATGGTTTCTGTTTCCCAAAATGCCACTAAAAACTTTCTTAAGTGATTGCACAACCATAAATATTTTCATAACGTTTTTTTATTTCAAAGTTTGCCTATTAAGTGCGAAATATTGGTATTTGTGCTGCTCAAAACTAAGCCAATAGGAGAAAGAGCCATCGCTTATATTGGATAAATATCACACTGACATGCTGTTTCTCTCTCTCTCTTTACAATTTATAGTCACAATATTCAATCTTAGGGCATTATTTACGGTAGAACAACGTTTATCTTTGCATTAGTTTTGGCCAAAAGTTGTAGTTCTGCACTCGGTAGCTCACCGGCCCATGATGCTTTGAGCGCCCATGGTGGCTGAACTGGCCGTTTGGAAACTCCATGTAAACGCCCATAGACGGCAGCACAGCTTTCCCTCTAGGTAAGAGTAAGAAACTCTATGCCCGCAGCACTACAGCCGGAGTGACGTCATCCCATCTGCCGCATAAACAGGGCCCCCAACTCGCGCAGTCAACTCGCGAGGCAGTAGCTACCAACCGCGGCCTAACTCCCGCTCCTACCGCCGGCGGTGCAACGTTCGATACTATAGGAGGTGGCCTAGCCGCAAGTGGAACCAACGCAGTCTCCAGGGATGCTTTCATTTCTGCTGGCGTAAATAATGCCATTGCAGCCGGTGCCGGAGCGGCAGTTGTACACTTCACCTCACCCACAACCAAGCATATCGTTGCAGCCACGGCACTCCTTGCCTCACTACTAGTTATACATAGAATAACCAGGTGGTGGTGGTGATTAAAACATTTATAAATAACAATTAAATCGTTACAGAGGTGTTTGGTTTAGAGACGTATCGGTCTTCTCCCCTCACAATAGGGAGTTTTAGAATAGGGGAACCCAAGGCTTGGGGCCCCCAAGAAAATAGCGTGCCGTGGCGCAACGTTCGAGCCGACCGGCGAGTTTTAGAATAGGGTTTTACCGACGCAGCGGAGCGGGGCTTGCGTTTGTCGATTGCAGCGCCCAGACGGTAAACAGTGAAAAGCATATAAATATATAAAAACCAACAATGCTATTTTATTAAAAAGAAACTGCTGTCATTGTACAAAGCTATCTTAAAAATACCAGTTATATAAACTCTTTTCTTCAGACAAGACGAAATCGGCCAATCTTTACCAATCCAGGCTGAGCCGGGAAACCTCATTTGAACCTTCCGCGCTTTCCGACACCTGGTCCCCATGGCAACCAAACGAAGCGAACTCGCTAAGCCTAGCGGCTCGGTAAATCCGGAATCAATCAGAAAATATGGGGCGTTTTATCGCTTAAATTTGGTGGTACGGGCATCATGAGACAGCACAAGCTTCGTTGGCCTTTCGTTTGCCTTGAACGCGTGACACCATGGAGCGGTAACGACGAATGTGTGCCGAGGCGAGCGGCCGCCGCTTGGCCGGACGCCGCCATGTTCCCCGACCCTATCCGGCGATAGGGTCCACGCTATTTCGCCGAGATAGGGTGACTGTCGTCCGCTGACCCAAAAACCCAAGGCCCGCTTGGGTTCTGCGCATGCGCACTCGCGCCCCGCTATTACCCTATCCTCCTAACCGATAGGGTCCCCCTATTCTAAAACTCCCTAATACTAGGTGGGGCCCCTATTCCGGGGCCCCATTGGCAAGCAACGCCGCCCGCGTCCGTTGAACCAAGGCCTTTTGAGCCTTGAGGTCTTGATAGCCGAGCAGGGCCGCCTCCCAGTCCTCTCTAGTTGGATTGGGGTTGGGGGGAATGGATGGGTTTGACTGGCACGCCCAGACCATGTGGAAGGTGTCAGCCACCTTCCCATAAGGTGTCAGCCACCTTCCCATAGTACTGGCACGCACCATCAAATGACGGGTTGAAATATTTAAGCACCGTCGGGCACAGTACTGTATTGGTAAAAATTCTGATGAGGAGGCGCTCTTCAGCGCGGTCCAGTCCCTTACAAGGGGCCGGGTAGCGCCTGTGCTCCTCCGTGTAGTAGTAATCGGTGATGTCTCTGAATGTAAGGGCCAGATTGTCTGATTGGGAGTAGGCTTCCAAGGACAGGAAGATAGCCCGGGGAGAGAGTGCGCGGGCGGCCTGATCGGCCTGTTCGTTTCCCTGAGCCCCTGGTGACAGGGTGCCCAAATGAGATTATGTATCGGCAGCTAGACTGCAGTATACGCCGGGCAAGCGGGGGAGCCCATCCCAGCCTATAATTCCGACAGGCCCCTCTCGAGTCTGTGATGATGTGTTTCGAACTGGGAATACTGAGAGCCAGAGCGATAGCAATCTCCTCCGCGTGAGTTGTGCTGTAGGCTTTGAAAGTTAGCCCGTTAACCGTGTTTGTGTTGTGTACGACTGCAGCCGTATACCACCCCCCATGGTAAGGGCCGGCAACATCCACATAATACACGTGTTGCTGGTGACCATAGTATCGCTCCAACGCTTCCGCGCGCGCCTGGCGACGACCGTTATGGTCTTCTTTGGACATGTTGCGGGGAAGGGGTCGGACCCGGAGGGCGCGTCTCCAGAGTTCTGGCACTCTCACCCTTTCCTCAATGTGGTAATCGTGTTTGATGTGTAGCCGGTCCAAGAGGCGGCGACCGGACGTGGTCTGTGTAAGACGCGTGTATTGGCTTAGAAGTGGGCTTCTCGTAGCTCCCGGAAGGTGTTCACCACGCCCAGAGAGAGCCAGAAGTCTCTGGTTGGACGTGCTGACCGGAAGGTCGAGAGCCTGCTTGATGACTTTCCGGTGGATGGCGAGGTCTCCTCTGATGGGGCTGGGACAGGTAGGTCACCGTCGCATGCGGCGGGGGCTAGCCTGTCCGAATTTTTATCTGTTGTAGGCCGTCATTGCACCCGCCACCGCTTCAGTGGTGGACGACGGCTGTTGCTGCGGCGCGCATCTTTCTCTCCCTCTTTCTTTTCTGTCTTCTCTGTTTTCTCTTCTGTCTGCCCCGCCGGAGTGGCGCAGTGGTAAGACGCCCGACTACTGTGCCGGAGTTCCCGGGTTCAAACCCGACCTCGGCGGCTGCGTTTCGATGGAGGCGAAACGAAGAGGCGTCTGTGTGCTGTGCGATGTCAGCGCACGTTAAAGATCCCCAGGTGGTCGAAATTACTCCGTAGCCCTCCACTACGGCTCCCCTTTCTCTCTTTCTACTTTCACTCCCACCTTCCTCCCTTCCCTTACGGCGCGGTTCAGGTGTCCACAGAGCAAGTGTGACAGTTAATAAGGCGGAAACTTGGGCGAGCTGGAAAGCATTTGAACTCATCTTTTCTAGCGCTTCTTTAACACACAAGGGACATTAGATGAAGGAGGAACACATAAGAACAGGACGGACGCTATATGACATATTGCTTCAATAAACGACAGTTGAAGACTAGCGTCCGTCCTGTTCTTATGTGTTCCTCCTTCATCTAATGTCCCTTGTGTGTTAAAGAAGCGCTAGAAAAGATGAGTTCAAGTGTGACAGATACTGCGCCTTTCCCTTCCTGCGAACTTATTATCTCTTCTGTCTGCACGAGGCAGCGGAGGTGGCTCAGCTACAGAGCCAATAGCAGGCCCGTGCATTTTCGTTTCCTTCTTCCTACAGTCACAACAACAACACCTCCAATTGATCCTCATCGTGTTTACGCAGGTGCAAGTAGGGTGTCGAGTAGAGGATTCTGGTTGTTACAAAAGCATGGGCAAGCCGCAGTGCTTCCGTGCTTCGTAATCCGCCCCGCTTGTTGGAGACCCGACGGACCATACGGCCCACCTTGTCTCCCACCATGCGAAGTTTAGAGTGGTGTCAACTCTGCGTTGATGGTGTATGAAGAGGCCAAGGACGCGGATCTCCTTGGCCTCCCGGATCGGTCCCGAAGGGAGACTGATTCGAAGCTGAGTTGTGTCTCGAGGGGATGGACGTACGTGCACAAATTCAGATTTAGCTGGGGCGCACTCGAGTCTGCAGTAGGTCGCGTAGTCGTCGACTACGGTCGCCGCTGCCTGCAGGCAGGACTCCATGTGGCCCAGGTTACCTTGCGTGGCCCAGATTGTGATATCATACGTGTAAAGTGCGTGATGTATCCCGGGAAGAGAAGCCAATTTGGAAGGAAGATGAAGCATGACTAAATTGAAGGTAGCACCCCGCAATAAACAATAGTTGAACCATATGCCGTGGCCAGAGTGAACCACTGCATAATCATAAGCATAACCACAAGCACCACAGCCAGCTACACCACCAGCTGAACCTAGGCGTAGCCATAGCTATTGCTTTCGTAATTACCAGGCTTAACCAAGCTAAGCCACTGCCAATGTTTTGGCATTGGGAGACTATCACAGACTTTGGCAGTGTGTTAAACATCTTAGTAAATGTAAATTGGCTTGCAGGAAAGAAATGTAAACGGCCATCTAGCAAGCGAAGGACCCACCAACACGTTAAGCAGATAAAAGTTTTCCAATCCTAAAAATGTGAAATTGTCAATTGATTTATAGAAGAGGAAAGGCGGCGTATCTGCCACACCTGTGGACACTAAAGGAGGATGGAAGTGAAAGCGGAATGAGAAAAAAAAAGGTGCCGCAGTGGAGGGCTTCGGTGCAATTTCAACCACCTGGGGATCTTTTAACTTGCACTGATGTTGCACAGTACACGGACGCCTCTCCATTTGGCGCCTACATCGAATCGCAGTCACCGGCGGTGTGCGGAACCGGGGTACTTAACTCCTGCGCCACCACGGCGGGGAAGGTTTGGGAGAAAGAAATGCGTAGCATTTCTACTCGGTGGGCACCTGATCGCGCCATTGGTTTTGTTTTGGGTAGAAGGAAGGGCGCTCTGCCTCCCTCCTACACTTACAATGAACGGAATACAATCGGACGTACTACTGGGGACAATGTTTCCAGGACGCATCATCAAGAATGAAATCCAATAGCCAATAATTTTTAGACGATGTCTGGGGGCCAGGGTTAACGGTCTGAAAATCGGACTGTCAGGTTGTGACATCAGTTAATGAAATCAAGAGACCGCCAAAGAATATGGTGCTTTAATAATAATAATAATAATAATAATAATAATAATAATAATAATAATAATAATAATAATAATAATAATAATAATAATAATAATAATAATAATAATAAAATATGCTTTTCTCGCGTCCTGAAAACTTTTGCACCCAAGAATACAGCTGCAGCTTTCTGGCACGCGTCCGCTACACTATTGCATAAAACTGCTAGTGGATACTTTGGACCACTAAAGTGCGATGAGGAAAGGCTATTGCGCAGTGGTCCGCAGCCCTCCACTATGGCGCCTCTACCTCTTTCTCTCTTTTTCACTCCCACCTTCCTCCTTTTCCTTACCGCTCGGTTAAGGTGTCCGCGCAGAATTGTGACAGATACTGCGTCTTTTCTATCCTGCAAACCAATTTGAAACGCTGCTGATGTCGGCTGTACTGCGCTTGCTTCTGTATGCTGCGTGGTGCGGCGTTCAAGGAAGCGCCAAATTGAAGGCGTCGCACGGACACTGTATCGTTGTCGTAGAGGAAGAAGGAAACGAAAATGCACGGGCTTGCTACTGGCTCTGTTGCTTAGCCACCTTCGCTGCCTCGTGCAGACAGAAGAGAAAACAGAGAAGAAAAAATAGGAAGAGGGAGAGAAAGACGCGCGCCGCAACAACAGTCGTCGTCCACCACCGGAACGGTGGCGGGTGCAATGACGGCCTACAACAGATAAAAATTCTGTGCCAGGCTAGCCCCTGCCGCAAGTGGCGGTGACCCACCTGTCCCAGCTCCATCAGGGGAGTCCCAGACCCTCCACTGGATCGCACGCCCGGCGTTGTCAGCTTCATATAGCGGCCTGGTGACGTCATGACCAGATGCGATGTCATCATGAGGTCAGTTCCGGTTATTAGAAATGGTCGGATGTGACTTCGTCATGACGTCACCAGGTGATGACGCCATGGATGCAGTTATGAAGTCACGAGCTATGACTAATTAGTATTGGTTATTGACTAGTTAGTTATTGTTTAGTAATGGTTGGCTACCAATTAGGTAATTAGGTATAAATTTGAATTAAGTCAGTATATTGGTTAATTATTATTACTAATTAATTAATTATGAAATATTTAATTGCCTAACTGCCTGTTACTCATTAATACTCAACCAATTAACCCGTTAACTACCTTTAAATTTGTTATTGTTTACCAATGCCCATATATGGTGCGCTCTCGAAAGTGTGACGCCTCTGCCGAAAGCTCTTGCTGACAACCATGAGGCATTAAAGGCTTTCGCCTTAAAACCGTTTCGGTTTTCGTTTACGTCAGCTAGTTGTGTCACATTTTTTTGGACAATTGTTCTCCTGACTCAGAAGTGATGAGTCATACTTAGTCGCCTTCATATCACTGTGAGCATGATCGAGACTTTATGCAATCAATCAATCAATCAATCAATCAATCAATCAATCAGTAAATCAATCAATTTCCCCGACAACTTTGCCTGGAGGGCACGCGAACTGCACAGCGTATAGCACTTCATTTTTTAAAGCAGGAAGTACTGTCGGTGCTCTGCACCTTGGCGCTATAGAACAGGGGAGAACACGAACTTAAAGTTTTGGAGTTTCGTGGATCGCCATCTGGGGCCTAGATGCTGCGCTGCATCTCGAACAGTGCTATTAGTGTCAACAACTGTCTTTCTAGTATCGTGGTGGGCGAAGCCCACTCATGGAGCTCGAGCAGCGCATGTGCATTCCTGGCAACACGCGACGAGGAAAGGGCCGCATGCTGGCCGACACTGTACACGATAAATTCCGATCCATTAACGAGTCTTATTTGACAGTCCTAACAAGCTCTGTGTTGCTGCCAATGCCACCTTAGAGAAGTTATACCAATGGAGATCACTAAAAAGACGAAAGCCATCCT
The DNA here is from genome assembly GCF_055883805.1 of Amblyomma maculatum. Lineage (NCBI taxonomy): Eukaryota > Metazoa > Arthropoda > Arachnida > Ixodida > Ixodidae > Amblyomma > Amblyomma maculatum. The sequence continues at coordinate 39,763,212 of NC_139352.1, forward strand.
TTTCGTCTTCAAGCCTGAATATTGCAGGGAAAATCCCTCTCCAGTATACCTCCAATTAACTTGATACTGTGCCAGTTAAACGCGCACAATGCTAGTAAACTTCCCAGTCTTCATTTTACTGTATGACCCAAAAGCACATAAGTTGAAACTTTCGCCTCTGTATGTGTACATAAAAATTATACACGTGCCAGCAACTAAGATGCTTGATGCCATATTTAGTGAACATTTGTTACGGAACGTGTTTAACATATTTCGTTAATTCACAGAAACTAGTAGAGGTACTGCGTAACTTCCGGCATATCTTCCTACAAGAGTTAAACTTCGGATATTTAACTGCCTGTTTGCAATTCAAAAGGACAGTTGGTTTTGCATATTAATTAAGGTGTCAGTGCCAGCACTTCGACAAACAATAAAATATGATAAGTTCGATGATTCGTCGCATGTTTCGGTTTCTTTGTCCTTCCGTGAGCAATTGCGCTGACAGCTTCTTGACAGTCTTTTTTGCAGATTGCTATCCTTTACTTTCAAATACCGCATCAAAGTTACATATGAAAAGAATATACTCACTTCAGCAAAAAAAAAAAAAAAAAAAAAAAAAAAAAACCCTCTCCGTAAAGTCTCGGGAGTTTCCTTAGATGCGTGTTGGATGCACTCCTGATACCTTGTTTTCAAATATTCGAGGTTTGACCTGTCATTAAATTGTACAGCTACCAATGGAAGACGCGATATAAGACACGCCGTTAGTGCAATAAAAAAGCCTTTTTGCCGTTGTTTAATGTGGAAGGGCCTCCTGCCTTGCAGTGCTCTCTTCAAAACCAGGACTCATGATTAGTTCCGTTTCCTCACAGGTGTCATTGATGGAAAATCATGTGAGCAGACTTAAACGGAGTTCACTTCAAATGGTGTACATACAGTATGGAACAAGCTGAACCGAAAGGATGTCTGCTGAATTCCGGATAAATGTTTTCGCATCCGATCTCCGGTTATAAGATCAATTAATCTATCTACCTCATTTTTTTTTAGGTTGTGATAATTATGTCAACTGTTTCAGTGCCCGAGTTTTGAAGCTTTTTGGTTGCGCTGATTGATTTATAGGAAGGGAAAGGCGCGGTAACTGTCTCACTTGTTTCTGTGGACACCTTAACCGCACCGTAAGGGAAGGGAGGAAGGTGGGAGTGAAAGTGGTAAGAGAGAGGGAGGAGCAGTAGTGGAGGGCTACGGAGTAATTTCGACCACCTGGGGATCTTTAACGTGCGCTGACATCGCACAGCACACGGACGCCTCTTCGTTTCGCCTCCATCGAAACGCAGCCGCCGAGGTCGGGTTCGAGCCCGGGTACTCCGGCACCACGGTGTTTCCGGCACAGTAGTCGGGCGTCTTACCACTGCACCACCCCGGCGGGGCACACGGACGCCTCTTAAAAACTGATTTATTTATAGGAAGGGAAAGGCGCGGTAACTGTCTCACTTGTTTTCTGTAGACACCGCAACCGCGCCGTAAGGGAAAGGAGGAAGGTGGGAGTTAAAGTGGAAAGAGAAAAAGAGGAGCCGTAGCGGAGGGCTACGGAGTAATTTCGACCACCTGGGGATCTTTAACGTGCGCTGACATCGCACAGCACACGGACGCCTCTTCGTTTCGCCTCCATCGAAACGCAGCTGCCGAGGTCGGGTTCGAACCCGGGTACTCCGGCACAGTAGTCGGGCGTCTTACCACTGCACCACCGCGGCGGGGACGGACGCCTCTTTCATGCCAGCACTGAGCAAGTTGTGAGTGAGGGGAGCCCTGTCAAGCTCTCTCCCGACAAGCCTTCGGACCACCTTCCCTGCGTTTCGTCGAATTAAATTTAGTACAAAAATATTTAGAACATCCGACGCTGCGTCGCCCTTGTGGAGGCCACAAGAGGTACGGATTCTGAGGGCGCTGAAAGCGCAAGTGAATGGGGGTGAGATAATTGCTGATGGTGGGCGACGCGGGTCTGCAAACACCCGGCAACTCCACCGGATTTGTAACAGATGTACCGAAAGCACTCTGTTAACTGCTACTAAGGCACGTGTCATTATATTGCCAACCGTACTTAATGAGCCTCATTAAGAAAGTATGGATGCATTAAAAACGAAATATCATATTGTGCCTAATTAGGCTGAGGCTTATTTGGCTACCCTGTTTTATTCACATGACATAAAAATAGCGCACCACCAGAAAAGGACTAGAAAGAGCACACACGAGTGCTCGAGTGATCGGTAATGAGAAAAATAAAAACTCATCTAAATATTTTTCACGTCTTCTGTCAGCCAGTTTGAAAAATAATTGCCCCAAGTAATTCTGTTTTGTACAATGTGATGGTCCATATTACAGGGAGCGGGAATTTCTCAGGTCCAGTTTTGAGGCTTCAGCTCCAGGTTCCCTAGGTAATATATGTGATGTCGAACGAACTTAACTGATTTCTGATATCACTATCTTGCATCTTGTTGACAGATGGAGCAATGGAACAGGAATAGTTTAGGTATTGACCGTGGAGGGGGACTACGTTAGGTATGTTCGTCCTCCGTTAGTGTCATGAGATTAACTGTGTGATGCCCTTTGCAGTCTTGGGGCCTGTTGAGCCGTCCCAGTTGGGCGCAGTGCTTACTCACGAGCACCTCTCCGACACTCTGGATGAGCGAGTGTTTGTCAGCGGAGCGCCGGAGCTGCATCACGCCGACATGAGCAACTGTCCGCTCACCATGGACAACCTCTGGTGGATACGTCAATTCCCGTACGTCCCTGCAATGGGTTCGCAAGAAGTAGGCTCTAGTCATTCATGTGAAACTTTGTTATGAAGACTAATTAGTTTGCATTATCCAATGATTTTCTAGAAACGAATTCGTATGGTCTAAACTGTTGATACTGCATACAGTTGTTTTCAAAGGTACAGAAATTATTCTGATACTTTATGGACTTTCCCGATAGTCACTTTCAGATTACAAGCTTCCGGATGATGGGAAGATCGCCAATTTAGCTGCCACGTTCAGATCTGGTTCCAAATGTGATGTGTCAAACTATAACGAGCGGTTTCGTTTACTTCCGTATTTGCAGTAATTCTGAACGTATCCTGCATCAAATATAAACGAAACACAATAGGCCCCTTGATTTTTAACAATAATCAGCGTCGATCGCACAAAAATTTTGCTGCACAAAGCAGGTTATGAACTATCACTACAAATCATACGAAGCTGATTGGAAATATTAAATCGACTACATTTTCCTTGATTTTCGAAACGCATTGGACACTGAATGTTACTGAATCCTGTTGGTAGCAAACTTGGTAACCTAAACCTCAACGCTTCCGTATACAAATGGATTACAGACTGCTGAAGTGTGCAAAAGAGCAAGTATCGGTAAATGGACAGTGTCCTTGTTCTGTGGCGGTCACGTCAGGATTGGTCCTGGGGCCGCTGTTGTTGCTTATTTTTATTAATGACGGGACGAAGTCCCAAGTACGATTGTTTGCGCATGATTGTGTTGTGTACACCAGAGTGTTATATAAGTGGAAAATGCTACTGCGCTCTAATTCGAAAGTTCAAGAAACTAAACAAACAAACTAGGACATGCCCAGATTGCAGTTTTGTTAGTGCAGCCAGGAAGAATACACAGTCGCCAAACCAAAAAGCAAACGCAGCTGACATAAGCACAACAATCTAGTGGTTACGGTGTCATCATATTTCACATTTTGTCAAGGTGCAAACGTTCACTCTACAAAGAACAGGTAAGCCTGACTCACACAATTATTGTCCATTTGTCTAATCAAATATGCTTCCATGAATTGTTTGGTTGATCTATCCTTGTGGCCTAATAATATTCTTGTTTCGCTTTTGCTTAATCAGCTGTCTTTAACCTTCTTTCTTCTCTTCCCTTTTCCTTTCCCTGATATCATTATGCTGTGCAACGGTATGTGAATAAGGGCCTAAGGGTAAGGGGTAAACGTAAAAGCAATAGTAAATGTTTCTTTGCGCGGAAGTGCTGTAAAGGGAGTTGAACCCCTTCAAAACACGAAAAAATGACCCCACTCGCCTTCTCTCGTCGACACTAAACACATTTCGTTTTTGCTCACATATCAACTCAGCATCGGACAGCAGGTACAGGCAAGCTACCTGCAGCTGCCCAGCTGCAGTGGTGTGTGTCTGAAAACTTGAATAAAAGAAAATCTTAGAGTACACCAATAGGGTTTGACGTCATCAACCTCCACCCATGATGACACCCCAACACAGAGTGTCTAGATCCTACAATTGAACTGAGGGGGCTATAAAAAGGAAAGAGTATTATTACAGCAAAGAATTGATAACTTCACCCCGAAACCGAAATTATAGCCCTCGAAGACTCAACACCGAGGCTAAAGTCCCTTCCTACAGTAAAAGCCAAGTTAACCATTCTACATGTATTAGCAAAAACGAAACTTTTTTAATGTCGACGAGAGAAGGCGAGTGGTGTCATTTTTCGTGTTTTGAAGGAGTTCGATTAATGGAGCAATACAGCTTATAACCACACTCGATCAAGGCGCCAAGCATTCCAGATATGCAATCGCCTCTGTGTTCTTAGTCGGCTAGCACTAAGACACTCACTTCCGCATTTCAACGATGTTTACTTTTCTCTCCTGTCCTCGGTCTCAGGTAGGTGTTAGATGGCAGGTAGTTGTATTGGCCAAAATAAAGTGAAAATTATGTGGGACATGTCCCACATAATTTGTATTGGCCAAAATAAAGTGAAAATTATGTGGGACATGTCCCACATAATTTTCACTTTATTTTGGCCAATACAACTACCTGCCATCTAACACCTACCTGAGGCCAAGGACAGGACAGAAAAGTAAACATCATTGAAACTTAAGCTCTGCCTTTAAGGGTATGTTTAGCGACAGCGTATAAGCTACCAGCCCACATATAAAGCCCCGCTATAACCGTGCCTGCATGCGTAGCCTAGGGGTAACGTGAAGTCAAATGTCATATGGCAGGCTGATTCTCCTCCCATATGAAAGCAGAAGCCCGATTTGGCAACTCCTGCTAAACATAACGTCAGTGCGCCTCCATGTCAGAAGCCAGCTACCGCCTGCCAATGTGATGCTCGTGATTTACCAACGCAGACCACAGCGCCGATGCCTGATGTTTCTGAAAAGGGCGTTTAATGCTATCGCATTAATAAGTATATATAGTGAGGAAGCGTTAACTCAGGCTCCAATGGCTCTATAAAAAAAATGCGCAAAAACATCGCTGCCCCATGCAGGTGCACGATTCGAAAACAACGCTTGGTAGAGACATCTATCTTAGGAACACCCAATGGACTGGAACACCTAATTTCAGAAACCATGACATCAAAATACCGGTTGCAGCATTGAAGTATAACTGATAATTGTTGCGTCAAAAGAACATCGAGAATACTTGGTGCCCTTTAGGGCGAGAAAAGTACTCGCTGCTTTTAGCCGTGGGAACAATTCCCGATTCGTGCACATGGATTGTTACGGGCCTCTCCGTCCGATTCCGCCCACCCACGAGTTCCTGCTGACACAATGAAGACACCATGAGGCAAGAACCCCATCACCCAGTCGAATGAAGCGTCCTTGTATAGGACCACGCCACCGACTAAGTCTGATCCCTTTACTTCCAGAGACATACGAAACGCAAGCGATCCGTAACAACGCCGCTGCGTAAGGGCCCTTTCCTCCCTGGCCCTCTCAACTTGCGAAAGAACCAACCTGGGCATACTCAATCCAGTGGGCAGTTAGCCTTTTTCTTTTGTACAACGTGCGGAAGATCACAGTATGATCTTCAGAATGCCCATGTAGAGCCACGCCATAGCCTAAACCACCTTCCACACTGCGGGTCTAATCAAAGCACTCGACCACAGTGTGGTAGTTGTATGCAAGTGGGTGGGCACATATATTCCTCAAAGGTCTAGCGGTCTATTATTTGCAGTGGGCTTCATGTAGGTGCTGGCTGCCACTACCTAGGGTCGGAGACGCTCTCCGGGTCCAGAATCGGCCACCTTTTCGTTCTCGTGGTGGAATAGCAGTCGGATACACATTCATTGCCATCAGGGAGTTTAAGCATATAGCGAAGCCGCAATGACGTGGGCGTACACGTGGACCAACGGATGCATTCCGCTGCGCACGCTCAGTGGCAGGTTCCTCGCCGCAGCTGGCACCGCACCGTGAAGCAGCATGTACGTCAATCAGGTGCTACAGTCTGTCCTAAAATTCTTCGCTGGCGGTGGTCATCGGCGTCCTGTTCTCGCGAAGAGAAAATTTCACTACAAATTATGGTGGACACTTAAACTCCGCCTTTAAGGGATTTCTGGATAACGTCCCCTTTAACGCTCATCATCATCATCAGCCTGATTATACCCACTGCAGGGCGAAGGCCTCTCCCATATTTCTCCACTTAACCCGGTTCTGTGCTAGCTGCATCCACTTGACCGCTGCGAACTTCTTAATCTCATCCGCCCACCTAACTTTCTGCCGCCCCCTGCTACGCTTTACTTCCCTTGGAATCCAGTTTGTTACCCTCAGCGACCATCGGTTATCCTCTCTTCGAACAACATGTCCTGCCCATGTCCATTCCTTCTTCTTAATTTCTACTAGAATGTCGGTAACTTGAGTTATTTCTCTCACTCACTCTGCACGCTTCCTATCTCTTAATGTTACCCCTACCATTTTTCGTTCCATAGCCCTCTGGGTTGTCCTCAACTTAAGTAGAACTCTCTTGGTTAGCCTCCACGTTTCAGCCCCATAGGTGAGTACAGGCAAGATGCAACTGTTGTATACTTTCCTCTTGAGCGATACCGGTAAGCTGCTAGTCATAATCCCTTTAACGCTATGTCGCGTTAAAAGGAAACACTTTATTGCCTCTAGTGAGCTTCAATCCTGAGGTGGCGCTATGAGATCGGCTTTGCAGTCTCACTGAATTAGTTCACTCCGCCATTGGTGCAGCTGAACATCCCACGTGTTTGCATCTGTGTATTACACGTCGTCGTCTTCACGAATTTCCATCCGTGAGCTATGGATCCGAACACACCGCTCTCGCATCTCTTAAAAGGCGCGCTAAGTAGCCCAAAACTTTTACAGTGCGCATTAAAGGGCAACTCCGGAGGTTTTTTGACATTCGAATATTCAAATAAAAATTTTACTGTAGATTTTCCTCTCCGTCCTGACGCATTCTACAAAATTTGGGCGCCGTACGATAATCCGTTCCCGTGCAACACGACTTTAAAATATGCTGTTTTCATGGCTTAAATTGAGACTATTTCTGCCGGCAACACTAAGTTTCTGACGTCACAAACAGTATACCGGTGTTACTGTCCACTTTCCGCATGATTATGAAATTGTGAGGCTTATATTGAACTACCTCAGACATTTTATGCAATGCTTCACGATTTCCATACGGTATTTTCACCATCCAATGCACGTACGAGTGTTTTTCTAATACTGAGTGTGACGTCACCATTTCGTCACCTGGGACGTCGTTTCTGGCCGTAAAAGCAGTTTCGGTTTCGATTTGCTGTTTTTCTTTTATAAAATACTTCTAATTGGAATTTCGAAAAACAGTTTTTTGTGTTGGAGTCAGGACTTGCCGAGGAATGTAATTCAACCAAAAACACAAAATGATGAAAAAACCACCGGAGTTGACCTTTAAGTGAGGCCCCCACTCAACGGTGTCTCTTATATTTCAAGCCTGCATAACCTTGCAAACTGAGTCCCGAACAGAAACTGAAGTGGAACCCAATGTGCCAGCTCGCCTAATTTGCATTGACATAAGCGCGCTAAATCGTCCGTTATTTTTTCTTTTGCAGCAGGCTCGCTGGCAGCAAATTCTTTGCTTGGTAATATATCGCATTTAATAAAACGGATAAGCGATAAATTCACCCTACGTTTTTTTTTATTTCGTCCCGCAATGCAAAGAGGCCTAACAACAAGCGCCAATTTGTTGACAAATATGTTTAGCCCCATAAAAACCCGATAAAATATATAAGTTAATGGTTACAGGAGATGTCGGCCTGGCGGTGAGCCTAGCATGCTACTCCTGATGAGGGTGACAAAGAGGGGGAGGGGAAGAGAAAAGCGAATGAAAAAATAATAAAATCGGTGCCGCACTCTTTCGCACACACATAACTTTTCTCAAGGACACAGGGTGATCGAGACCATTTAAAACTCATCTGTGTGTGTGATTCAGGCCTTTGTAGCTCGCGCAGCCGCAAACCCATCGCATCAAGGATCGAGGAGATGTTCAAGGCACAAGGTTGCGCCTTTAACTAAGCCTAAATTATTACGCAGTCCTGCGATGTGGAATAAACCTTTGACAGGAAGTTACCAAATGTTCGAAACCTTAAAATCACATGTACAGCAGAGAGGGCTGCTGGCTATACCTATTTTATGTAAGAAGTAGTTTGCGTATGACACATTCAAGCGGATTTGGTGTAGACAGTTACGATGGCATCTGCTCAAGCTGTGTGGAATACAAAAGACGCAAGTGGGATCTAGTCGATGTAGAGGTCGTATTGATGGTCCGGGTCACACCAGAGAGAGCGCTGCAATCGCCATGATTCAGTGACTACAACTCTGGCTGCATCTCTTCGTGAGAATGGAATTGGAATTGTTCTTGATGAGTCTCCGGGTACTAGTTTTGCATCCGCGTCGGCGTAGTCATTGCCCGTGATGCCACAGTGAGCAGGTAACCGCTGTAGCACAATGCGGTGACGCAGCTCATAGGCCTCAGTGTGCAGGCTATTTAAGTAAATGACAAGCTGCTCCTGAATTCATGATGACTTAAGCAATTGTAGTGCAGCGCGACAATTACTGAAGATAACCCATGCTGCAGGAGGTTGTTGTAGAATATATATAATAGCTTCTCTCAGAGCTCTTAACTCGGTAGCTACAGCTGGAGTGCGGTGACTGAGTGTGGTCGAGATAGTGGTGTGAATTGATGGTGTCCACACGCCGATGGATGAAGAAACAGCTGTAAAAGAGTGATCAGTATAGATGTGGCAATGTTGACTGTAGCTTGCACAGATGTGCTCGAGGGCGAAGTATTTAAGTGCGGATCCTGATGTGTGGGCCTTTCTTTTGATGCCAGGTATAGTTGTCCACATTTGCCATGAAGCAAACCTCCATGTTGAGAAAGATGACGGTACACTTTGCTTTGGCGTGCATGGCTTCAAGCAGTTTCATGCTTCCCTGCGAGATGCCTTGAAGAACAGGGAGGATGTAACGCTGAAGGCCTTCTCAAATTGCTCCATAAAGTCGTATTAAAGAATCGGTGAAAACCGGATGGTGTCACTGTGGGTTGAATTACTGTTTTATCTGCATCTGCGTGCTTAACATGCACATCACAAACCTTTAATAACTGTATCACTCAAATTTAAGCTTGCAATGCGGCATCGAGCTGAAGTTTACGAGAAATGTTGGCGTTATATGTTATTTCTGTTTGCGTGGCTTTTGAAAGGACACGTGAGCGCGCGCTCCCTCAGCAAGCATTAAAACAGAATCTTTCACGCCCGAACTATTCAGTTTATGGACAGATACGCGTGAACAAAACACTGCAAGAAAATGGTTCGCCTGTCGATTTGGAATGGGGGTGTTAAAGAGCTCACGCTCAACATTTTGAGAGACTGATTCATTTTATTGCTAGTGCACTATTTCACGAGGTATAACCGAGCCTTCAGGATGTGCGCCGCATCCTTTCCTTTCATGTAAACCAAATACTAGTGAAATAATTAGTAGGGTATGTAAAATGATTATTAGTGATTATGGTAATGCATGATAATTAGTGGGATAAAAGAACAAAAACTAGAAATAACGTTAAAATAAATAAAATTACATCTTGCTGCGCACCATGGTTGCCTGCATAGGCGCACCTCGCAATTGCTATGACACGTCAGACCATGCCAGGATGGGGAGTGAGCCGGCTCCTTCTACCGTCTCGGCCGAAGAAGCGCGCCGTGTCCGGCGGGCTGAGCTGGAATCGGAGATGAGATGCCGTAAACGTGAACACGTTGTCTAATGTGCGGATATCCTAGAGCTTAACCAAATAGAAACTTAAAGCAAATAGTTACAAGGGTTCAAAGCTGCTGAACCAAATATTGGGCGAAAGCATTATCTGCGGGTGACCAAGCGTTCTTCTTCTTCTCTTTTTCTTCTTCCTCAGCCCACATATAAAGCACCGCTTTAACCAACCCATATGAACGTGCCTTAGTGGCCTATAGGGGTCACGTGAATGCCAGGGTCCTAGCAGGCTAAATCTGACATAACCGTCCCATGTGAAACAAGAGATCCAAATTGGCAGCTCCTGCCAGCCCGTGTGTCACGTGGGGTGTGACGTCACAGCATCACGTGGGATAAGACGTAACTGCGGCCGGGTCACGCGAAGGCTTGAAAGTGCGAGTAGTATTGCTTTCGCAGTTAAAGAAACAAATACGAACAGAGAGTTAAATCGAATTAAACAGTGCTTTCGCACATCTAACTCGGTTTAATCTTAGTTGAAACAGCCCTATCTTTTTTTATTATGCGCGTCTCAAACGAATCGCGCACCAGGTACAGTCATCCTGAAAACCTGCGCTTCCACGGAGCCGACGTGGAGGCGGCCGTCGAGCAGGAGATGCGTTTTCTGCGAGCCAACGGTGGCGGAGCCGTGGTCGACAACACCTGCCGCGGCATGGGACGAAACATGGCACTCATGCGTCGCGTCGCCAAGGACACGGGACTGCACGTGATCGCCGGCACTGGTGCGTAGTGCACTGCCGTTACGTTGCGCCACAGAGAAGTGGTATCACGTGGCAGGAAGCATTAACAGCATTACGGGGAGCATTGCAGGGGCTGATACACATATTATTGTGTCGTGTATCTTGTGTGTATGTTGTGTGTGATACACTTGCGTTGTGTATCTGGCCAAATTGGCGTCATCTGCGTATATTTGTCATTATTCTGATTGAGGAAGTAGAAGATACAATAGAACGTTTAGATGATAGCGCTACCAATATTTAGCCGTCTCATGCAATGATCCCTTGTTGTCTACAGCAGAATATCATCTCATATACTCATGGAAAGTTCGTTCATGCAGATCACGGCAGTGTGAGAAATTTCTGACTCTTATGCGATGCAGGATCCCCCGCCTTAATCTTTACTTGTGTAGATGCGGGTTGTGTCCCACAAACCTCTGTGAGGCTTGGGGTGAGATTGAAACTATTGAGCATTTCTTTCTCGCTTGCCGAAAGTTTCCACATCACAGAAGGGTGCATTTAGAAATTTCAAAGCACAATTTGGATTTACTTTGTGCCACTTCTTTCTTTCGGTGCGAGTGCAAAAGGATTTGCGTTGCCTAGAGCTTGTCATTATTCACATAACTACATCACAGCTACGGACAGATTCTCTTGCTTATTGTATTCCAAATTTACGAACCTCAGTATTTTCTTATTTTCATTCAATTGTATGATTTAAATTCTAGGTTTTTGTTTAGTTGATACTTGATTTATTTCACTAATCTAGTATCTGCAGTACGTTTGGCTGTCCGCACGGAACCATGTCCACACTGCACGCGGAAGGCATTTCTGCAGCGAGATGATCGACTTTGGGACGATAGACTAGGTGCAGTGCATGCGCCTATATGCCTACGCCTATGCGCACGTAGTTACCGCACCGATCATATCGAGACAGAAAACGCTGTCTGGTTTGGCAGCTTCCTTGAGTCAGACGTCCGAAGACCTGACAGCGCAGTACGTGACAAGTGTGACCACAGAAGGAGAGCTTGCGCGGTCTACACGGTGTATTAGTGCGGCTTGGAACTATTTTACCGTTTTTAGTCAAGCCGGTGCTTTGTGCAAGAATTTACACAGCATAAGGAAGCTGTCTGAAAACGCGGACAGAGTTTATTGTGTTCAAGTCGGGTGTAATAATGCCTCCGAACTGAATTTGCGCCAAATGCATTCTACAGCGAACGTCAGAGTAGTTCATTGCCTGACGTCGCATAAATAGAGAGATTTAGCTTACCGTGATCCGCCACCGTGACCCTCTACCGCGCGTGTGGCGCACAAGCTGATTGGTCCCCACGCGGCAGGTCTATGTGCCGACATCAAGTATGTGGCGCCATCTATCGGCGTCAAGGAGATCTGGGCATGCGCAGTGGAACGCGCGGTGGCGGATCACGGTAGCGGATCGCGAATCACGGTAAGCTAAATCTCTATTAACACCGAATGCAGGTGACCGTGTGACTGGGTCACGGTACATTTAGGCTGGGCTCACAAAACGAGCTCCTAACCACCTCTGTTGTGCGCTTTCGCGAATGGAGAACCCTCTGATGAAAGAAGAGAGACGGCTTTCTGCTGCAGTTGCAAAATTTGGGACTAAGTAGAAGATTTTAACGGGCGTTTCGCGTCTCGCCTTATAGCGGGCATGCAGTCGCCGCGGCCTGTAGTGAGCCCACAAGTTCTTCCGAGCAGCAGAATGCTGCAGCCACAGCCACGGGCGGCGTCCAAGGCGGCGTTTAATCTATTCTGTGTAATATATATGGTAATGCAGTTTACTATCTTGCCACGAAAATCTATTATAAGCAGGAAAAGTGTAACTCAAAATGCTAATTAGATGCGAGTAAAGTCACGTTTCGCTTGCGTCCCTCCTGCATAGGTGAAGTGCATTGTGACCTGAGAAATTTCGTCTCTGTCGTAAGGCCGCCACATGGCCACTTTCAATTGCAGGTTTTTTCCAGCCCCTATTCTTGCCCGAAAGCTGCCAAAAACACAGCACAAATTCGCAACATTACTTCTTGCCGATGAATAACAGTATGATGCATCATTTTCATTTTGGCGTTGAGTGACAGCCCCTGTCCACGTTCACCGCCGGGCCTTATATAATGCTGCCCATGAGGATACATGGAAATTTCCAAATGCCTCGATACACCAAAAAAGGTTCGTTACCTCTGAGTTTGATATCAGGATGATTGCTAATGCAACGCGACAGATCACGTGCCGCCTGATAGTCTCATCAGCGTTAAAGCAGACCCCAGTACTGACGTAACAGCTTTAGTGACCAATCGCCGGCGGAAGCCAGAACTGCTGTGTGGATGAGGCTGCGGCCGCACATACTTCGAAAATCAGAGGGGTTTGAAAGCAGTTCTGGCCCGTTTGTGCATGATATCTGTGTTCTATGGTGAAAAATATATTAAATAGCAATGTTAGCTCAATTTCTTTGAAGGGGAGGGGACGCTTCAGCCCCCCTTTAAGTGCGTCTCGAATTTTCCATTTGTTTTTTCGATGTCTTTTTCAGCGTGAGCATAATTGTTATTTCTGTCTTGTTACTGAAATGCTCTCCAGAATACTGCCTTTCTGGCAACTACAGATGGGAAAGACTCTGCTTTGCTTTCGCTGGAGTGAGGGGGGAAGAAGCGGGCAGGTCAAGGTTTCCGCTAATTAACCCATGTGGTGATTCAGATTGGTGAGATAAAGAGAATCAAGGCGTACTTCTTCCTCATTGCAAAATGAATAGGTTTCCGGCCGAAAAATAAAAGCTGCATAAAATTTTTCTGTTACAAGAATATTTTTGTGCGGCATTTTACTATGAACCTTTTCAACAATAGTAATTTCTCTAGTAGCATTATTATTATGTATAGTTACAACAAAAAAGTACTACAGAACTAGAAAAAAAATTTGGATCATTGCGACAAATACTGTCGCATTTTGTCGCATTTTGACACGCTTCTTTGTTTTTGTTTTTACTGGGTTTGGTGACAACAGAGGGCGTGGTATTTTGCGCAGGTTACTACGTGTCCGCCAACTACAGCCAGTCTGAACTGAGCAAAAGCATAGAGGTGCTGGAGCGCGAATTCGTTCAGGACATCACCGAGGGCGCAGATGAAACCAACTCCCGCTGCGGGGTGCTCGGCGAGCTTGGATGCAGCTGGCCTTTGCAAGGTATGCATGTATAATTGATATTACTTAAAAACTAACCTCATCTTAGATAACATGATAACACGGCGTACCATTAACATGCCTTCCGAACTGAGTGCTTTCGAATTCGTGAAACGCTTCGGGGGAGGGGGCGAGGTGTTGTATAGCACCCAGCTTTTTTTTTTTTTTTTTGGAAGTTTAAAGTGAGCTGACTCAAACGCTGAAAAAAAGTATTGTGACCCTCAGTGTTTCGTCCAGCAGTATCTAACACGACTTTTGTATAACTTGTGGTTGCGAATAGAAGAAAGGCTGTCGTTTGTGTCAACTCTGCCCTTGTTTCCTCGACCACTCCAATCTGTTATCATTGTACTATCAGCAGACCTTGGTGTTCCTGCGAAGCGAAGGGGGCTTCGATATCAGCCCCACTGCCATATATGCGATAGTCACAAAACAGGAGGGGTGCATAAGTCGAACTGGTCCTTTTCTCTGACGGCATAAAACACGGTAAATTTCACGTTACGATTTCAGCAACTCTTGAGAGTGCTCTCGAAGCTTCAAACCCGGCATTTCACTGCAAAGCCGCTACATCTATTGAACAGTAAAGACGCAGTGCGTGGTATGCGACTCGGCACCTGGTCACATAAAATATTGCAGGACACTAAAGCTCCGCCTTTAAGGGTGTGATGCAACAGCGTTATTGGCTGTCGCCTGCAGCCTCTTGAGGATTCTCGTTCGCGTACACGCATTTACTCATTTGGAAGGTCTTGTAAGGAAGTCTTGTAGACTTCTGAAGCGGGAAGCCTGGAAGACATCTTGCATAAGCCGACTTGTAACTGTCTTGTGCAGCTGAATACATAAAAATGCCTCAAATGATAACTTCCAGACGTTTTGCCAAAGATGTCTTGTAAACTAGCAGCAAACTACATTTTGTAGATTCCTTTTGTAGCTCCCAATAGAAACAATAGAAACAATATAGACGTTTCAAGATTCTGCGCTCATTGGAATTGATCCCTTAATGTGTGCGTCCATCATCTCGCACATGCTCGTCAGCTAGGAGCCCTAAGCTACAACGTATTGAAGACCAGGAGACAGGTACAAAACGTTTTGTCA
Source organism: Amblyomma maculatum (assembly GCF_055883805.1). Classification (NCBI taxonomy): domain Eukaryota; kingdom Metazoa; phylum Arthropoda; class Arachnida; order Ixodida; family Ixodidae; genus Amblyomma; species Amblyomma maculatum. The sequence continues at coordinate 39,778,221 of NC_139352.1, forward strand.
TGCCGTACGAACGTGCCTGTGTGCTCTGGGGTATCGTGTTTACCCAAGTGTCGCGGATGTTTCGATTGCCATACTATCCTCTCATCTCAAAGGACATTGTCGGTGCAGCAAATTTACGACGAGGATGAGATGAGACACAGGCACAGTCACAGCGCCGTGTCTTTGTCGCCTCTCGTTCTCGTCGTAAATACGCTGCACCGATAATGTGTAACCAACATGCCCAAGCGTCTACCTTATCTCAAAGGAGATGCCCGAGTTGCCAGCGCCTGCCAGCCCGGCTATGTAATGTGGCCGTGGGCGTACCACAACCTAAGGCCAATCGTACCTAGCAGTCTCACCTGCCAACAACCATTTTTGTCTGTCTGTGATTTTCCCTACAACGCCGGCAATGCCGACGCCGGATTTTCTGGAGGATGGTGCGCCCTTTAATGCTGTCGCGTTAAAAGACAGTGCTGGCAACAGGAAGGGTGAACCCACAAATAAAGGCGCACTGGGCGAAAGGGCATGGCGACAGGATTAGAGTAATACCGATATTGCGATGGGTGCGAGGAGTTGGTTATCGAGGTTTAGATACGAATTCACGGTTTCCCGCGTGGACAAAAGAAATTTCCGCAACGTTGAAGTCTCTGTTGACGATCTCGTGGACGACACATATAATACGCGAAGCGAATACAGCTCGTTCGGTCAAAAAGCCGTCGCCCTACCCCAAATCAGGCTCGTGTTCCATCGGTAGTTGTCGGAAGTGTTCGGAGTGTGGCAGGAAAAATGGAGGCCTGTAGTTCATCGGAAGCGTGATGGGTGGTTAATGTTAGAGCCAAAATAATTGGTTAATTATCAATATATATAATAATTAGCCAAACGATTAACTAAAAATGAAAAGTGATATTGTTAAACGTTAAGAAACTATAAAGTGCTGAGTGCGTCGTACTCCATTGTAGCTAAAAGTAGATGAAGCAGATAACGCATGCTATTGCATCTACTGAGCGAGGAAGTGTCCTCCTAATTTTTCTTTTTTACTCTCATGGCGGAGGAGTATGCCATCAGAGGTAGTGATTTGAAGACATTTCAAATCTCACAAATAATATTTAGTTTCCGTAAAATTTGACTTTTCGTAAAGTTTAATTTGACTTTTCGTAAAATTTGTATCCTTGAGCTCAAAATCATGATGCGAATCCGAAGTGGTACGCTTTACTGAAAAATTCGGAGCAGTTGGCAAGTGACTGGCATAAAAATTCAGCATCTTCTGTGTGTTTCACGCACGCTTACAGAATATAGTTTCCATATAGCCGCAGAGTTTTGCATTGTTTATTTGTTCGCGCTAAAAGTCACAGGCACTAATTTATCGCTCGCTGAGTCATTTCTCTTTATTTGTCAGCGTTGAACTGAGCGCGGCTGAGAGCAGTGGTCATTCGGTACTTAAGTGACCACCGGTTACGTTGAGGATCGAGAGTAGTAGAACGAGAGAAAGAGGATTGCTGCGCAGTATGAAAGAGCACTGAGCAAGGGTTGAGAGGCAGCCTCAGTTCACAAGCCGAGACAACGTTTCGACAAGTGGACTTGTCTTCGTCTGGGCCCAGACCACGGTGCCCAGACGAAGACAAGTCCCTCTGTCGAAACATTGGCTCGGTTTTCGAACTGAGGTTTCCCCTCAACCCTTGTTTCACGCGGAGTACGTTTGAGTTCAGTCCTTGGTGGATGCAAATAAGCTCAGCAGGTAGTTTCTTTAGAAAGCCACGAAAATGCAGCCCCAGGGGCCTAGTTTGAACCCGGGTACTTGAGGTCACCAGCCTTAACCAGCGAGCCACTGCAGCTTGTCTGATGTGCTACCGTCACCTTTACGCGGCATCTGACGAATGTGCTGGCATGCAGTTCTGCCGTGTCGGTAAGATAGACTCTGTAGAACGTTGTAGTCTTGACAGCAGCGTTTTTTTTTTTCCTAGCATGTCAGCATAAATTTGTTCTCAACTGTCATTCATAGAAATTAGCGAGGCCTCATTGAACAGCGTTTCTCGCTTGCAGATTTCGAGAAACGGGTGCTTCGTGCCGCCGCGCTGGCGCAGGAGTCCACGGGCTGTCCGGCCATCATTCACCCGGGTCGCAACCCCGAGGCACCCTCGGAGATTGCCAGGCTCTTCGCTGAGGAGGGAGGAAAGCTGCGCCACACCGTCATGTCCCATCTGGACAGTGAGTGCGGGCCATATGCCCCGCACACTGTGTCGCAGACTTTTTTTTTCCCCCACAGTGTTAACTGCAATAGCCACATTTCCCGTTTCTGTGGCATCGACCGCGGTGTAGCCCGACATGTACAAAGTACAGCGTTGGTTGGACCGAAGAAAGTGACGTCATGCATGACATCATAGCAGCGCCTCATGATTTTGTTGCGAACAAGCTAAGCCAGCAGTGATAAACGCGTGACGAGTGACAATCGTCGTTGTTCGCGTTATTGCGCCAGAACTCTCGCAAGTCAGTTGATAGCATAGATGGCAGGGTAACTGGCGATAACTTAATTTATCCTATACTTGTTCTAACAAGCATGTATTCGTGTAGCATGTATTTGTGTGAGGTAGTGTTGGTTGAATTGGTACAGGAGGAGGTCCCAAAGTGAAGCTTTTAGGGAGACATGTAGTTAGTAAATTAGTTTCGTTTCCTTCCGATTTCTCGGTCGAGAAAAGTTAGCTTCAGAAGTTATGAGAGCGTGATCGCTCAGGCGTGGCAAGTGTGTGATGTCGAATAAAATGAATTGGATTGTAAGAGTGAGATAAGGGTATTTGAAACAGTAGCTGTGGTACTATATGGGATCACTGTCTCATTTAATGACTGAAGTGTTAAAATCGCCAATATATAGTGAGTATAACTAATATAACTTTTTCAATGCCCTCGGGCCTTAAGTACGCATGAAATGTAAAAAAAAAAATACGGTCTAATCCGTACTGCGCTCACATTATTCCACTGCAGGAATGCATGTCCGCTGACCTATGTTCTGTGGAAAAAACGGACTTTTTGAGGAAACTTGCTATTAATCACTTGCATGCGCTGTGCTGTCGTGCAGGACAGCGAGTAACTGCATGTGGTAGCAAAGTAAGACAAATCGCTTGTTGCATCGTAGTGTCGGGCAAAGATGTAGTCAATGCATGATGCACTTCTAGTAGTGGCTTGATGTGGGTTACATGAACACTGGTATCCACTGTAATTTCTTGTTGTCGACCTCAAAGTCGTCGCAGATGATGAGGGGAGCGTCCGGTGCCCGTACAATGTATGCGCTCACATTTGCCTATTTCATAAAACTACCCACGATATCTTTTATATCATTTTGTGCGGTGTTTGGCGAAATGTATGTAGACGCTATCACCACGCCTCCTCCGCTGACGTCGCAGTTGACGCACACATGTCTCCACACGTGAACTTGGGGTTTTCGATAGATGCGGTCTCTCCAGTATGCACGTTTTCTGTGCGCCTTTCTTAAATGGCGACGCCACCAGCTGTAACGTCGTGGCGTTTGAAGAAGTCAACACAGACGGATCTGTCAAGTGCAACAGGCTCGCCATTTTTTCTTGCTTCGCGGAGATGGCACCAGATGGCGTTACTTTTCCAAAAGCGGCTGAAAACTGCAGTCTGTCGTGCGGTAGCGGCAATCTTTGGCGCCGGGGCGCACGCGCTAGAAAATCTCCCAGAATAAGAATCTTGCGCCTTTTCAATGTGGTTATTGTAAGTAATAAATAAAAAAGACTGTTCGCAGTTAGTACTGCTTCACTGTAAGATATTTTGATGTAATACGTATACTGCAACAACAACACGATATTTTTTGAAACTTCTTTCAGCCTCACCAGGCCAACTATGGTTGCCCTGTAGCCTCAGTGGGCAGAACGGTGACGGACAATTAGAGTTGGAAATGCAGCCGTCAAATATATTCCTGCAATAAAATGGCTCGGTGCTGAGAAATAGCTGGTATTAAGGAAACTAGCAAGAATACAACGCCTTGTTTCGTGAATTGTATGTTGAAGTTTGCTGGTTGTCTGTTTATGAGCGCCAAAAAGGCTGTCATACGTTGAAATGAATGTGAATTCTATTTGCTATGCCACCACTGCAAACGGTGGTCGCACTTACTCACAGCTTCCTGTTCGAGAGATGCGAAGAACAGATAAATGATTAAGCTGTGACCATACCCACTTAATTGCAAAACAGGTTTTGAAGTCAGCAATGAACAGGAGTAATAAAAGGGCACAGATTCAAGAGCGGCTGCTTGCATTTTAGGGAGTAGACATGACGCGACAATCACAGCATGTTGTAAAAGAAACACAACGCGCACAAGCATGGGACTGAACGAAGAGTGAACCAGAAGTTCCAAAGAATAACTGTGCACCCCATAAAACATGCGCTGAAACTTTTCGAATGCACTTCCAGCGTATCGTACGCTACTCCCTTGCATGCGTTCTACGCTACAAAGACCATACGGAGCCATCAATCAGCAATTTCAGGAGCATAGAAAATTCTGGAACTGCTACGGGCAGCCACCTAGTCCTTCATTGCTGTAATCCCGAGCATACTTGCGCACCGTTATTTAGTCAGTGCAATATTTTAAAAATATACCATGAACACCCCAGTAAGCTTGATAAATCATAAAGCCTTACACATTCTTAAAAAAGAAATGATGGCGGCTCAACACTTTCAAGCCTGGATATGCGTAGCGAAAACTACCAAACTGATTGTTCACAAAGTCCAAATCGAACGTTCCCGTCACCGATGCACTGGCTGCAAACCGTATGGTGTGATCGGCGATTTAGGCGCGTCTTCTTGGCGTCTTCCGAATCTTCTCGCCTCTGTGCGTACGGCATATACCCACAGTGGGGGATTGGCCAGAGTTCAGCATATGTGCAAGAATTGAATCTTGCTCTACTTGACCGGCTTCGTCGATCATCTTTACGTCCGTCTTCTCCCCTTCTTCTTTGGCTCGGGGCAACTATAGGTGTCATGGTTACAGCGCATGCGCATTATAGCGATGCTTATCCGAAACGCGACGCTGATTAACCTACTGTAGTTTTCGCTACAAAAATCATTGGCCGCAGTCCGTATGGACTGTCGACATATGATCGACGTAATTTCCAATCGAGCTTTAGACAAAACACGGGAAGTTATCGGCACATGGAGTGCGTAACTACGGGAATGAGCGTGGCGATCTTCTAATAGTAACTGCGTATTTTCGTATCGTTTCGGAATCCCTGCAGGGACCTTTGTGGACGACGCCGACGCCTTGCTCGAGTTCGCCGGACGGTATGGCTGCTACTGCGAGCACGACCTGTTTGGCATCGAAGTGTCTCACTACCAGCCGGCGCCGCACGTCAGCATGCCCAGCGATGCGCAACGCTTGTCTCAGCTCAAGAAGCTGGTGGACCAGGGCTTCGCAGAACGCATCGTCATCAGCCACGACATCCACACCCGCCACCGCCTGGTCAGTTGTTTCACCTGCTGCCTCGTGTTTTGCAGTGCGGTCTCTATGAGTGCGCTTATGGTAGAATGCCACGTAATAGTGGCTTCAGAGCTGGCTATAAGTTACGTGGTTGCGAGCCAGATACCTACTGACCACGCCACGCATAAGACGCTTGTACGTAAAGCTCAGGGACAAGCGAAAGTTCATATGTATGTCGTGTGGTCCTCCACGTAAAATGGCATATTACGACTGTGTGCTAATGAATATGTGTAATTAGAGAGGACTGCAGGTCACCACTGCATCATTGCACAATAAGTGTTTTCATATTGCCGCGAAACCTTCAAAACTGTATTTGTTGTTTTTTTAACAGTCGCCGGCATGCGGCCTTATCACTGTGATCCTGGTACGCGTATCAATTCTGTATCCCGTGTTTGTTCATGCTCGTTGTCGCGATACGACGCGTTATCATTTGCTTTGTCGCGAAAGATGCACCGAGATCTGTCTTGAAGATTTCGATTACTTGCGTATGTTTCTACAATGTTCCAGGGAGTGTGGCGGGGCATTCTTTGCTCGACGATCGACGAGCACGTTTGTTGCTATCGCCGCCGCCGAGTTGCTTAGTTCTTTTGCGGGCGCAAGTCAGCCCAATAAAGAGTTACCATCAAGCCTGTGTCTTCTTTTGGTGTCAACGGCCTTGTCACCACTACGTGACAATATTTTTTATTCTATGAGAGACTGAACCAGCTTCTTCCGGGTCAGCTGACTAAACAAAAAGTGATTAAAAATTAAAGGACTGCTTTTAAGTTTGTTTAAGAGCGGAAATAGCGGCCGGAAACCACTTTAAAAGGCTCTTTTCACTAAACACATCGTCATTGTCATTCCTAATACTACTACTATAATCATCATCATCACTGGCGCTACTATCATCATTATCGCTATCACTAACTGCACCGTCATTGTCATCGCTACTATGATCCTTACGGTAGACAAGGAGAATTGCGATCTGTTTCTCACGAGCCCGGCGGGGAGTAATGGTTTGCAACCAAGACACAATGGCTTTTTTATTTGTAAATAAAGTTTATTTCTCCTTCGTCCTCCTCGCGCGTTCGGCGGGCATCGCAGCGATAATGGTTCGATTCCCGGTGAAGACAATGGTTTTTCTTCGAGTTTCAGTTTTCTTTCTTTTCTGCAATGGAAAATTTCCTTTTTTTTCCCCGTCTTTTCTTTTATATTGGTTGTGCTTTTGGAGGTGCGGGCTGGGAAAAGTTTTTTTTTTATTGTTTAATTGCGCACACTTACTTCAGTCTGAGTTCTGGTGTGACGGTGGCTGTCAGTGCCAGCGTATTTATTTCCAGCCGACCTTTTAGTGTAGCCGTAATTGGGAACACCTCATTGTGCTGCCGCTCCTTTTTTTCCACATTTGCGTTCAGTAATACTAGCTCAATACCGAATCGTTGACATACTTCTGGTTATAAAGCACGCTGTTGCGTCACGAAAACGAGATCAGTTAGCACAAGTTTTGCTAAACCTTCATAGAAATGCTGCTCGTATTTAAGACTGCCTAACCGCAATCAATAGGAAAAGCGAGATGATAATGAAAAAAAAAATGCTTTTTGCTTCAACAGCGTCTACAGTTGGACAGTTACTCTCCCCTTGCGATACAGACACTATATCGTTGTATTGCCGGTCAGCAACGTATGCATCAAGAAAATGCGCAACCTGAAATAAGAGTCACCTTTGCATGGAGAACCACTTGCGAATTACTAGTGGCTGTGCGGCGTTTTTCCTGATGACATGTCCGTTGTCATTATTTTGGCATCAATTCGCGTTGATTCGTTTCAGTGCCGTCCCTGATCAGCACTCGTATACATTTGCAGATGAAGTATGGTGGCCACGGCTACTCGCACATCCTGCTGAACGTGGTTCCAGCCATGCTGAGGCGAGGGTTCTCGAATGAGGTCGTGCAGGCCATCACACGAACCAACCCGCAGACATGGCTCACTTTCTGGTGATGCACCCGGAACACCTCTTCTCTTCCTGCACCTTAGCTGTTGTTGGCCCGTCATCTTTGTGCCCAATAAAAGGGCTACCTGCCGTTGAATGAGGGTAGAACACATTTAAAGCAATGAAATTAGGGACACGAAATCAAACCAAGCTTCGACTTAACAGTATACGTGTAGCGCATTTAACACCGCCTTTTCGTGCAGCATTTTTCTTCAGATTTTTAGAATCAAATTGGCTCACAGGAAAGGAGAGGGGCAGTATTTGTCACACTTCCTCTTTGCACACATGGACCGCACCGTAATGGGAGGCAGGATGTTAGGAGCGAAAGCGGAGAGATAGAGGTGTCGTAGTGAAATGCTACGGAGTAACGCACTGACATCGCACAGCACGCGGACGCCTCTCCACTTCGTCCCTGGCGAAACGCAACAGCCGGCGTTCGGGTTCAAACCCGGGTACTCCGGTGCGGTAGTCATAATAAATTGGTTTACAGGAAAAAAAAGCCGTAGTGTCCGTCACGCTTGTCTTGTGGACACCTGAACCGCACCGTTAGAGAAGGGAGGAAGGTGTGAGTGAAATAGAGAAAGAGGAGTCGTAGTGGAGAGCTCCAGAAATGTCGACCACCTGGGGTCACTTAATGTGCGCTGACATCGCACAGCCCGCAGGCCTTTCTATTTTGCTTTTTCGGCGCGAATGCGCTCGTCAGCGGCAGCACTTGGCCCTGGCGCGGTCGACGTCATCTAAATTATACTCAGAAAAGCGCACGCTTTTATTAATGCGAAATCACATCATGTCTGATGAGTGGCGCCTACAGGAACTGTGTGCAGAGAGTGATTGATTTATAGGAAGGGAAACGCGTGGTAACTGTCTCACTTGTTTTCTGTGGACACCTCAACCACCCCATAAGGGAAGGGAGGAAGGTGGGAGTGAAAGTGCAGAGAGAAAGAGGAGCAGTAGTGGAGGGCTATGGAGTAATTTCGACCACCTGGGGACCTTTAACGTGCGCTGACATCGCACAGCACACTCACGCCACTTCGTTTCGCCTCCACCGAAACGCAGCCGCCGAGGTTGGGTTCGAACCCGGGTACTCCGGCACAGTAGTCGGGCGTCTTCCCACTGCACCACCCCGGCGGGGCGTGTGCAGAGAGTGCCGCCGAGAATATCGGCAGAATGTGTGCTGGGAAATTTGCACTTAAGAAAAAAAAAACACTGTCGGAATTCAGTTTCGAACCGCATCAGAACGAGCAGATTAGCTTTCCTGGCCGACGCACGATCACGCCCCGTTGAAAACTGCAACACATTCTCGCGGTGTGCATAAACATTGTCTTCATCAAATTTCAACGGTAACACACTCTCGCGTTGTGCACTTAACAGCGTTGTCTTCATGAAGTTACATCTTAGCTACGCCATACGCATACAGAATCTGAGCGAGGTCCGCAATCGTAGCGTCGGGAGAACCTACAAGGTGGCGTAACAGAACGCGCAGTGCTTTAATATTGCCGCAGGTAAGAAAACGTAAGTAAATTCCTGTAATCTTTTTCTACCTTGACTAACTCGGCTGTGTGGCTCATGTCTTCGGTCACTACGCGCTGAGTGTAGAAAGCCACAACACAGCTTACCTTGTGCACCGTGCCCCCTTACACCGTTTAGTAGATATTCCAGACATAGTAAGCATAATGACGGATCAAGTTGACACAGTGCCATGTTTGCCAAGCGAGCCGGCGGCGCGTGTACCTGGTCCACACGCTTAGTAAGAAGTGGGACATAGGAAGTAGTTGGTGGAGGGGGAGGGGCAGTCGAGTGGGAAGCTCGCGGAACCTTCACAAGCAGTTCGCGGAACTCCTGGGTTTCGCGGAACACCCTTTGGGAACGCGTGCTCTCTATGCAGTCTTTATTAATCATGAAAATCTGCGAATGTATGGCGCGCGGCACATGGACGCGTCGTATTTATTTACTGGACGGCTTCATCTTGCGTATTTGGCTGTAATTGTTTTAGTTTGTTGTGCCACTTGATCTGAGCGCACCGCACTGAAAAAAAATGGCAATCTCTTAGCTAGCTCGGCTACATCAGGATATATGCAGCGAGAGCTGCTTTCCCTTGGTTTTGCCATATTGCCGAACCTATTGTTGAGCCTATATTGGCTAGCAATGAAGCAATGAAGAAAAGTTGGTCGTCCCAAACCCTTTTTTTATTTCATGCATCACAGAAAGAAAGACGGCCCCATGATCAGTATAGTAACACGCGGCAGTTTCAACGACGGGCCTTTACATCCTCTTCTGTCGCTGTCGTCGGTTCCCCTTGATCTTCCGAAGGCTCCATCTGAGCTGCTATGCGCCGCCTGTTACGCTCTGCATCTTGGCGTCTCCGCTTGGCGAGACGTTCTTCTTTCTGTTCACGCCCCGCCGGGGTGGTGCAGTGGTAAGACGCCCGACTACTGTGCCGGAATTCCCGGGTTCGAACCCGACCACGGCGGCTGCGTTTCGATGGAGGCGAAACGAAGAGGCGTCAGTGTGCTGTGCGATGTCAGCGCACGTTAAAGATCCCCAGGTGGTCGAAATTACTCCGTAGCCCTCCACTACGGCTCCCCTTTCTCTCTATCCACTTTCACTCCCACCCTCATCCCTTCCCTTACGGCGCGGTTCAGGTGTCCACAGAGCAAGTGTGACAGATACTGCGCCTTTCCCTTCCTATGAACCAACCAACCAACCATCTTTCTGTTCAGGCGTCTCTGCTGCTCGCTTGACCTTTCGGTATTCATTCTTTCTCTACTGAATGGCCAATTGCCAGGCGATGACTATTGGATCCGAGGAATTGAGCCTCTCCTGTCGATACGAACAAGTTTTTCTTGGGTTGGCCAACAGCTTGTCCCATTCCTCTGCTGAGGGAGCTGACAAGTGTCTTTGTAGGGGGATTGCAGGCGCATTCCCATAGTATATGGTCTTGAGCGGCCTGCGTCCCGTCACCGCAGTGCCGGCATGCAGGGTTGTATTCTCCGTTCGTAATTAGAGATAATCGGTAGGAGCTAAGAATGGCCTTTGTTTGTAGGTGTCTGAGTGTCGTGGCTAGCGCCCGGTCCAGATCGGGGTGAAGGGCGGGGTACGTGCATCTTGGCTTGCGGTAAAAGTTATCTCTGCGCCTCTACGGGCGCGTCCATTCCCGACAGATCTCCCGTCTCCCGGTTGGTTAAGCCTCGGACTAGACGGTCGACCCCATCGTTTTCGGAGTTGCCCGCGTGAGCCGGAACCCATACGAGATTGATGTTGTGATTGAAATATCGGTTGCGCAGAATTCGCATCGCGAGCGCGCTTACAGAATTTTTGGCGAAATTTTGAACGGCGCTCTTTGAGTCGCTTAGAATAGTTTTGGTGCGGGGATCCGCGATGGCCAGTGCGATAGCTACTTCCTCTGCCTCGCATATGGAGCTGGCATGAAATGTTATGACGTTAATAAAAGTTGACTTTGGAGTGGCCATATATGCCACGTATGCTTCGTTTTTGATGTGTTGAGCTGCATCCACGTACACTGCGTGTGGATCGTCCTCGTACTGTTTCTCAAGGGTCTGTGCCCTTGTCATCCTGCGGGCATCATGTCTGCCTAATAGCATGTTTTAGAGCACAGCTCTTTGGCGCCCATTCCGGGGTGCCGCCGACGCTGCTAGCGAGTCAAGACAACGTGCTGCGTAGAACACCGTCGCCGCCATACAGAAAGAGGAGGAGGGAGTCCTCCCCCCCTCTTCCTGAGTTGCGGCGAATGTGCTCTCCGGTTGCCGAAATGCCGGCTCACCAAGCGGATCACGGTGTGTGCATCCCGTTCTCACTCGCTTCACTCGCTAGCGGCGTCAGCGGCATCACTCAGTTGCTTCTATCTGTTCGTCGCGCAACATTCCTATGGACCCACGCGCTGCCTCCCGCAGCCTCCTGATAACTCAATTGCTCTCATCATTTCTCCGACCACTAAGCTTTTTTTATGACAGGGAACTGTTAGTGGAGTGTTTCTTGAAGGAATACATGTGAACAATTAAAAAAAAAAGTCTGTAATTGTACATACGTGGCTTGCTCGAAATCTTTGCCTTAATTTATCGAAAAGGTGGAACAGCTAGCTGATGAGCTGCGCTCAAATTTCTCATTAGGAAGTAACGTAATCGTGTGCAATGTTTTGGCTATTGGTTTAACAACTAGTCTATTAGTAATGTCAGCCGATAAATGGGATGTTGCGCACACCTCCCCAGTGGGATGTATGCGGAGCTTGTGGAGAATTACGCGTCCCGCAACGCTGCGTGACAAGCGGGCCACTTGTGCTGTCTTATGGGCTTCAGTAAGTTCAGGTAACGTGTTAAATATTCCGAACTGCAGTAGTCGATCTGAGTTGGCGTATACCGACAAGCCAAGGGCCGCTTTGTATGCTGTTCTAATTATGCTAATAGGTGCATCTTCTCCCTACGACGTAGATCACAGTACGGGCAAGCGTACATGATTCTGCTTATCATGAAGGCTTGGATGATCCTGCACAGGTCGGCTTCTCTCAAACCCCTGCGACGTGTGGCAATGCGCCTCACCAGCCCCCCTATCTGGTGCGCCGTGACGCGTAGTCGGCGTATAGCTTCTGTGTTCTGCGTATTATTCTGAATCGACATTCCGGGAACTCTCATCGTAGCTACCGGTGGTAGCGGATGGTTGTCAATGTGTAACTGGATAGGTTCTCGAGAATCTGGTTCTGCCTTGTCGTTGGCGTATACGGAATGATGCATGTGTGGGATACCATCTAACAGACGCGGGAAGCCGCTCATCGCGATGTAGAAGAGAAAAGGTGAAAGTACGGCGCCTTGCAGTGCTCCTTTCGTCCCTAGTGAAAATTTGTCGCTAGCTTTGTCAATGAAATAGAGCGTAGCCGTACGCGCATTCAGAAAGGTAGCGGTGTAGTCGTATGTCCGTTTGCCTACGTTCATCTGTGAGAGGTGAGTGAGGATGGAAGCATGTGACACATTGTCGAAGGTCTTACTCACATCGAGTCTCAGGATGGTTCGCGTGGCTCTTATGCGATTTGGATCTAGAATGTCATGTTGTATAATTGCCACATGAGGTGCTGAGTCGAAAGACTTGCTCGAAACCCAGTCATGGACGGGGGAAACGTGCTTCTGCATCGGTGTGCATGAGGAGCCTGTTTAAGACAACGTGTTCCATTACCTTCCCTAGACATGACGTTAGCGAGATTGGGCGGAGGTTTAGGTATGAAAATAATTTTAGCATGCTTTCATTCTTCAGGGACGCTGCCCTTTGTTCAGTAATTGGCAACTGGGGAATAAGAACACATGGTTTCTACTAGACATTTACTCGATCCTACGAGAACTAAGGCCGAATCCCACAAGAACCTACATAGGATCTCGCAGTCTTTCGAAGGCACCGACGAAGAGCTCATGAACACATTAAAAAATTGGTACGTTAACACCTCCCAGGATATACCCACGCCAGATGGGTACTCAGGATTGGATAATCCTCACATGTATAGCGTCTTTACCGTAGCAGAGATCAGAGCGACTCTTAACCAAATTAACGCCACCTCGGCATCGAGGGAAAATTGCATCACCAATAAGATGCGCAATTTAGAGGATCAGTCAGTAGAGGCGAAACGAATGTGCCGCGGCCGCCGTGTCTCGCCTCAGTTTATACACGCAGTTGAGCATGCGTAGTTATGCGCATAGTGGCATCCGCGTGACGGCAAGCACGGCTACGACGGTGGTGTGGGCGCGCGGTCTTCGCTTCGCCGCTCCGCCAGCTGCTGCTTTTTGGCACCGCGTGGCACTGGCGCGCGAGGCAGCGGCGGCCGCATGGCACGCCCCTCGCACACGCTTCTCATATCCGAGGCGCATTCCACGCATTCTACAGCGTTTCCACATGCGAAATGCTCGACTGGCAGTCAAATGTAGCTCTCGCTATAAAAGGTTGAATTCTTAACCAGGCCGTGCTGCCTGTCTCGAGGTTTCGGTAGTCAACTGGGCGCCGACGAGGTGTTGCGGCGAGGGAGGGAGTGTATGTGTGTAGGGTCATCAGTTCGAGAATGCTCCTTATAATGTACTTTGCCAGGATGTAAGGGCTGTTGGGCTGGCGGTACCATTCCTCAGGAGTGAAAATGCGCCATAGTCCTCATCCCCAAGCCGGGAAAACCACCAATCTTGGCCAACCTCCGTTCCATCTCTCTCACGTCCTGCGTTGGGAAGTTGATTTAACACGTTACCCAGACCAGACTCTTACGATACCTCGAAGACAACCATCTTCTACAAGCCATAATGTTCATGTCCTCCCTTAGCGGCCCCGGACGTTATGCTTCTTCTCCATCACCATGTAGTCAAAACTCGCACACTAGACACGAAACTCATCGTGGGCCTCGATGTTGCCAATGCCTTTGACAGCCCTCCATGAAGCGATTAAACAACCAGACTCTCGGCGTCGGACTTCTCACGTATACGTACGTCCGAGACTTCCTCACCGACCGCGCAGTACAATTTAACACAGGCACAGGAGATCCTTCCATCGTCCCTCTGGGAAACCATAACACGCAAGGCTCCGTGCTTTCGCCGATGTTTTTTAACATTTCACTGATAGGCCTGACCAAGCTCCTAGCCGTCATCCCCCCTCCCCCACCTCCGGCCACTTACATCACAGCATTTATGCTAAGGATCTCACTCTGGATTACGCACAGCTGTAACGGCCAGATAGAAGAGACTCTCCAGACTGGTGATAATCACAATACAGTTGGCCTCACCTACTCGGCAACAAAGTCAGAGTGTATCATCATCCCACCCCCTGGACAACACCCTCCGAAGATACATCCTGAGATCAACCTCCAGGTGCAAGACAACCCCATCCCTCGTGCGGATCACATCAGGATCCTGGACCCACACCAACATACCAACGGCAGTAACAATACTACGCTCTGACGCATCGAGCAGTCTGTGGTACAGATCGGACGCCTCCATAAGCGAGCCTCCAACAAGCACCATTGTATGCAAGAGCCCGACCTCCTGCGCCCCATTCAAGCTTTTATCTGCTTGGCATCACCTATACTCTGCACCCTACCTATACATCTCACTCGTGCCGAAAGCGAACTGCTAGAGAGGCGCCCCTTCAAAAAACATACAAGAACGGCCCTGAGTCTTCCCATGTGCACTGCTCTCCTAAGCTCATGGCTCTTAGAATCTCCAATACCGTGAGCGAACTGGTCGAAGCAACCTTCACCGCCCAATACGAGCGGCTTTCACTCATACACGCTGGCCGAGCGGTACTGCGACAAATTCTGATCTCACCGCCGAGAGCGGCCCCCAGTTATTCTGACCTTACCCCGTAATATCGCCTAAATATTCGCATCCCTTCCCTTCTCAAACGAATGCACCCGGAACACCACGCCGAGAGACGGGCCGACCGTGCATGCCAATTCGAGAAACGCTTCAGCGGATATGTCTAGACTTCACGCGCACGCCTCTTACCACCTCTCGAAGCCCGCGACGGTGGTGGTAGCCCTCGCCCCTCACCACAGCTGTCACACAGGCTGCAGCATTCGCAATGCAGAAACAGTCACCGCAGCAGAGAAGCTGCCATTGCGCTATCGCTAGCCGACCCTAATACCAAAATCGTCATCAGTGATTCTCAACAGGCTATCCGCAGCTACTCCCCGTATTCTACCTTTCGCTTACTTACTCTTTTGGGTTCCGGCCCACGAGTCGCTCAGCGGAAACGTCCAGGCGCACAATGTCGCCCGAGATCTGAGCTGCCGAACCAAGTGTACGATCTACCGCCCTGCTTCCCCTGACACTAATATCTCACGCTCCTCACGTCAGTACTTACGTATACACCACTTAGACGGACACGGACACGGAAGATGCGCATATCCTCCCGCAAACCGCGATCTAACAAGACGCGAGGCCGTTCAATGGCGCAAACTACAAACTGGAAGCTTTCCACACCCCTTTTATACAACAGGATCTTTCCGCAACAGATAGCCCCCATGTGTAAATACTACTCAACTCCGGCCACTCTCATACACATGGCCTGGACTTGTACACACTACAACAAAGACAACTAAAACACCCCAGGGACGTAGAAGTCTTTCCAGCGTACCGCAGAGTAAGCAGACCAACGCCGGCTTATCCAGCGCGCGATGGACGCCGTGACATCCCAAGGGATCCCCGCCGACCTCCTCTAAGCCAGCCTAACCGATCCTTGGTCTTTCCCACTATTTTGGGGCGAAATAAATAGTTCACCACGACCACCACCGTAACTATAGTGCATGTCCTTTGTGCGCTCACTGCCTGACTACAAAAAATATAGCAAGACGAGATAATAATAATAAAAAAAAAACATTAAAGAAAAACTTCTATGCTGCGAACAGAACTATTTATCATACTAGGTCCAGAATACCTTTATCATACGTATATCATCAAATCAGCCTTCTTAGGCACTGGTAGGCCCTATTTTGTATTTAAGAAAGAGGCAGAATCATTAATCATTTTTTATTACCTGGCCATAATGTCAAAAGGACAACAGCTATCAGTGTAAAGGCACGACCAAATTTCTGTAAAGCGCTATAGCTAACATAACTCATGCTATGAGAGAAAAGGACAAAAAGAGTGATGACTGACAAGAAAAACCGCGAAACGTGATCACAACACTCCTTCGTAGAAAAGCAGCGGGGAGCGCCCTGTAAGCTCGGGCTGAGGGGACGTTACGTTGGAAGCACCCAAGATAAGAGCGGGCTGCGGCATCCGGTTTTATGACGAGGCTAACCGAACATCATCCATCGTTACTACGCACCGAAGCGGTGCATTTAATTCAGTTCCAAAGTGAGCGTTCGTTGAACTCAACCGCGGCTAGTTCGAAAAGCTTCAACAACAAAATCCGACTCAACTGAAAGACGATCTCACTCAACCTAAAATTCACGTATGATGTTGTGATTTGATTCACTAACATCATTCACAATATTTCGAGTTATCGCGGAGCTCTCTTGAACCTCACCTCATTACTTGAGGGTGAAAACTCACGAACCCGCCCATCATTATTTGCAGAAGCGCGTGTTTCACGTTCGATATTTCGAACCACAATGCCAATTCAGAAATTTTACAAAGTGACCTTAACTTTCAGTGCTGAGATATAATTGCATTTGCACCATTGTATTTGTGGTGCTTCGTTATTTTTAGTTTTTACTTTTTATGCGAGGCTCTTTTTTCGCCGGGCGACCAGTGCAATAGATCGGCGCTCACCTTGGTATGAGCGGCAAGTATACCCCTTTTGTTTACGATGCCTGCTAATAGCACCGTTAAGCTCTTGTTGCCCCAGTATGTGAGTCAGATGTGCCATGATTTAGTAAACAATTGAATTATAATGCATTTTTCCTTCGGCGCATAGCATATGTATGCTTTTCGTGGCGTACGTAGCTGCAGTCGAGCGGTCAGGTCAGGGTTAAACGGGAGCTCGCAGTCGAAGCGGCGACGGCGGCGATATGTTGGCTCAGAAGTGTGAACGAAGGGGCGTGTCGGCGGCAGCGGATTTTGCTCGCGCGCGCCTCCGAATGCTCAAATGTAAACGAGCCAGGCATCTGCTGGTCCAAGCTCGTAATTCAGGCGCTGCAGGTCCAAACTTGAAACTATTCGAGCAAGCATGAAGTGCCTGAGCTGGAACATAACCGAAACTGAAGTGGGCGCCTGTGGCGCCTCCAAGTATATTTTTGTATTTGCCTTGCAACGTTTACGTTGTCTTTTCGCCGTCGTTTACGTATGATAAAACCGTTTTATCATATTCGAGACAAAACCTACGACCGCATTCAAACGGGCAACGTAATTCGCACTTGTCAGCCTCCGGGATCCCTAGCGCGTCACGTGATTTGTAGTTGCGAGTTTCGGCTGTGGCGGCGATACCTGTATTTCTGTTCTTCCTCTTCACTACCTTATAACAGCTCTGTTTTCAGTAAGAGTTTGGTTTGGTTTGGTTTGTAGGGTTTAACGTCCCAAAGCGACTTAGGCTATGAGAGACGCCGTAGTTGAGGACTCCGGAAATTTCGACCACCTGGGGTTCTTTAATGTGCACGGACATCGCACAGCACACGGGCGCCTTGCTTTTCGCCTCCATTGAAAAGCGGCCGCCGAGGCCGGGATTCGATTCCGCGTCCTTGGGAGCAGTAGTCGAGCGCCGTAACCACTGCGCCGCCCCGACGGGGCATTTCTTGGATTTTTTGTAATCAGGAATTGGCATTCTATTGATGCAAGCCCACTTCAGTTTTCTCTTTGGTGTCCCTTTAATAAAAGCGTCGTGCGCACGACAGCTGTCACTCGGGGCTTCGAACTGATTGCAGAAAGCAGAACCACGCGAACAGCCTTCTAGGGTTCCTTAGCTGTTCATAACCGGCAGCTCATTGCAATGCGGCGCTGCGAGCGTGACCGGACTCGCCAGTCACCGCGACAGACAAAAATCGCACCAACAAAAGGCGCGGGCGCGCGCGAGACGGGTACGCCAGCCAGGCTTGGGTTCACCAATAGCCAGAGAACGACGCCCCGCATTTGCAGGAGCAGACGCTTCCAACATGACACCAGGGAGTGAAAGTGATGCAGGCCAACAAGCGCTTTCCATTCTCGCTGTGTGCGAAAGCGAGGAAGAGGATGGCTGCAGCAAACAGCCGAGAGCAGGCCGACCGTCGATCACTGACCGCCCCCCTGCTACGACACTCAAGGCCACGAGTGCCGCCGCCGGTGACAGTGCATGGCAAATGAAGCACCTTCTCTTCCGCGGGGCCCCGTCCGATGAGCTCCCATTTATTCTCTGCCTTTTGACTCGACAGCTGGGCAGGTAGCTTTCTAAAACTCGCCCCCGTGGTTTGTCGTGAGCTTTACGCTTTCTGCGGCGTGTAACTATTTTGCTCCTCTCGGCAGGGTAAGTGGAGGGATTTGGGAGAGGGGGGTTAGTCGTTGCTCTCCTTCGCAGCGTCTCTCGGCCATTGTTACGCCTTGCTGCGCGAGTGGTTCGCCCGTAATGGTGCTACGTCGAATTTCGAGGGCAAGTCCCGCTGGCTGGCACTTGAAGGGTTGGGCCTTTCTCCCCCAACCGCTCAGAAAAGTGCGGGGTCGTGTCTCCGTTAGTGTTGAAAATGTCATCATCACCATTGGAGCGGGAGGACAGACTCAGCGCGGAGAAAGCGCGACAAAGGTACGGTGGCTACCGTAACAAAGATGCGGGACGCGGCAGGACCCGCCTTTCATGCACGGGTCGTCAGCTCCACCCAGCCACTCGCCCTGCTCCGCAGCGTAGAGACACAAGGTAAACACGGGCGACAGGCTTTTCCCACCTGCGCGAGACTGCGGTGCGCTGCTATTGGAGCGGCGTCGTGCTCTTTTGAGTGCAATGGGCTCTCACAATCAAAGCGCTTTTGGTGGACAAGATTCGCCCTAATTAGCGCCAGGGTATTTGGGCGAGTTGGTTATTTGTTCGTGATCGGACAGCACGGGAAAGCACCAGACATGCGAAGACAAACAGCACAATCTCCGACTGGAAAGAAGTGCACACCTTCTCTCTCTTTTTGCTGCTTTTTGTCGGTCACGAAGCTGTTGAAATTGACAACCCGTTTCTTCGAATAAAAAAAATTCCAATTTTGAGTCGGCAATTATATGGTGCGTCTTCTTTGTTTGTCTTGTGTGTTTTCCCGCGCTGTCAAACCATGAACGATTCTTTTTTACTGGTAGATATATAATCACCTATACGGATAAGTGGATAAGTTAACTAGCAGAGTTCATGAAACCAAGACGGCCGCCTGGAAGAGGGTGAACTAACGCTATAGCAATGCTGTTTCCTATGCCCACCGTAGCACAATCATAGCTTTGTACGTGCGCTCGCTCTCATTCACTAATCCAGTTATTCAGAAGATAATATGAAACTAACTGCAGCTGGAAAGCCCGAGATTCGATGTTTAATTGAAGACGGAGAGATGCTGATCGAGAGCACGTCAAATCATTTATTGCAGCTTGGGGCCCCAGATCCTTTCTCCTTTAAAATGTTAGCGCTTGTCGTGTTTGCCTCTAACGCAGGTGGCCCCGGAGGACACAAATCAACAGCCCACAAAAAACAGCTCAAATAAAAGACAGCACAGGCAAAAAAAAAACACAACATACTAAACTCCACCTACCGTACTCAGCTGCATAAGTTAGCCATCTACGAATTAATATCTAGGTAAATTGCCCACCGCATCTAGTGCACCTTTTATTTTCTGAGATGTACTTGGTATCTACGTCATAAAGTGTGAGGTACTATGCGAACCAAAGGCAAAAAAGTGCATAAAAGCCAAGTTCAAAGAAAAACAATAAACGCTACACACCACGAATGTTTAGGTTGCTCATAGTTTCGTCTTTAAGGCTTTAGGGTCCGAAATATACTAAGGCTATGCTACGGAAGTAGATGTAAATCACACACAGCTACGACAGACTACTCTAAAAGGAATTCTGCTTTCCCTCCTTCAAGCGGGTTTGCCATCTATAGCCATCAGAGGTTCCGCATGCGCTGTTGAGACGCATCACGTTCTATGCTCCTGAGGCGGCACGGGATGCACCCCTACACGCTTCAGCTAACTGGTTATTCGAAAGCTATATTTAGCTGCAAAAGGACTTGGTTAGAGCTTGTCCTTCATCGTCTATAGGAAAAAAGAACAGGAGGACACTTAAGTTTTACCTTAGGAAAAGACGCGATAGAGCCCTTAAGGGTCTATCAAGACCTTATCGCGATAGGGTCTTTTAGTCGGTTAGAGTTAAGGTCGTGGAAGCGCCCAAAAAGACATGTGCAACAGAATGATACAGACAGACGATGCACACGAAGAGCATGACTCAAGAAGGCACATAATTTAAGTTGTTACTGTGTCTGTTCCCTGTTATCGGCAGCCTTATCCGGAGTTCCTTGACACTATAGCGATTTAAACCACGTTATTGCGTATTCAGTCTGCTGCGAATTTTAATTACACACATCGACGCTGACTATCAACGCATAGCTTGACGCTGAGAGATTTGTGCAATGGACCGTGAATCGCTGCCCGCCGCTTGCAAGAAAACATTCTTGCCCACTCTACGAATGTGAGCGCTTTCAGGTGCAGTGCGACGTCCTATGGTTACGTAGTACACCCCTGCACTCTTCCGTGTCTTTTAGTTGCCACCTTACCTCTGTGCTTGATAAAATAAACGCGTATCACGCGATACTGATTGTTCTTCAAGTGTAGAAAGGACGTTCCTTTCCCAACCAAGGTAGGGGAATACATCGGTGGAAAGAAATATTGGGGAGACAAGCTTGTCGGGCACCTGTCCTACGGCCATAGGTTCGTGAGTGGCCCATCACCATGGAAAAGACTACTGGTAGAAAATGTTTTACAATTCTGCTGAGTTTAATCGATGGTAAAACATTACACATACTTGAGCAGCGAAGACATTCACGCACTACGCTTCCGGCAACAACAACCAAAAAAAAAAAAAAAAAAAAAACTAACGCAAGTCCCGGTGGAATTACGTTCAGTTACATCCTCAACTAACGCGCTAGCCGGAGCAAGACACTTCGCCACTAGCGCGCAAGGACACCCAGTCATGAAACGCGATACGCTCCCTCGCAGGGGAACGACGCAGCACCTCTTGTATCAGCCTATTGTCTCTATATATAACTGCATTGACACCACGCCATCTACCTGTCTTGTGTAAATCATTCACTCTCGAAATGAATGATGGTTGCAGCGCTGTAGAAGGAGCACCCTTTAAGCGTCTCGGGCGCTTTCGCAGTTGCAGTGGTCACATCGACTGTATTGGGCCAAAGCCAAAAAACTCTGCCTTTGCCCATATATAACGCGAGAGCGTTGATGACTCAGGTTGGAGACTCCTCTCAGGTACACACACTTTGTTTCTCTCCTAACTACCAAGTCCCTTAAATGGGGCTTATATTATCTCACATAGTATTTATTTATTGATTTATTTGAAAATGCTGCAGACCATACATCTACATGATCCAGGTAGGAGGAGCATTCGTGACAAAAACGTAGATACATACTTCACAAGCATATCCCAGTCGGAAAAAAACTACAGAAAAGTTTCTGTTGTTACGACAAAACGTCTGTGTGGTGTTTTGACAATAAACCTGTTGTGACAACAGAACGTTCTGTAGTAACATCAGGAATTTCTGTAGTTACAACACAAAAGTGGTACAGAACTACAGAATATTTTGTCACATTGTTGAGAAGGATCTGTCCTTTTTTTTCGACTGGGATGCCTCTACAAACCAATTACAAGTAAAAAGATCATAACAGGCGAAGTGCAATAATTAACGCTTCAATTTTTTGACAATGTTAATTAACTGCGAAAATGTGCAAGGGCAAGGAATTCCACTCATTGATGGTTCTGGGTAAAAAACACAACGTTTAAAGGTGCATGTTCTTCCAAAAACTGGACCCAAGAAGTGACGATGCATGTGTCTAGTCTTTCTGATGCGATGTGGCTTTACACAACAACTTCAGCCTACTTTAGCGGCAGTTACGCAAAAAAGGCAAAGCTTCTAATTTTCTACGAGATTCCAGAGAGTCTATGTTA